>NC_066619.1:15193071-15793071 GCF_025201925.1 Gopherus flavomarginatus | reverse complement strand
TTTGCCTTATGCAGGGCTGATGTTTTGCAGAGAGGTCCCAGGGAACAATCCTAATCTAGGTCTGCTTTGCTTTAGAAAATGAACCCCTTGAGCTAATGTTTAACAGAATTTCCAGCCAGTCTGGGATTTATAAAGCAGCCCAACACTGGAAGTTAGTGGTTCACAAATCCTCCACCACCCCTTAACAAGAGAACGCATAATTTATGGGTTCCAGTTTGTCCGATGCAAGCATGCTTCCCTCTCCTGCAGTCGGCAGACTTCGCTTTCCAAATAAGACCCAGAAAAGTTTCCCAGCGTTTGATCCGCTAGTGGCCAAAAAGAAAAAGGAAAGTTTTCAAATGCCATTTTCTTTTGTTAATGGAAATGGGTTTCTTTTTGGCACGTTTAACTCCGATGTTACCTACCCGATAGCCTAAAAGAGCGATCCCTGACTTGCATTCCACCCCCCGCCCGTGTTTAAACGTTGCAATTACTTGTAAACTTTGCTTAGTTGGTGTAGAATAGAAATCATCCAGTTCTGAGTAGTGGCTGGGGTTGTGGGAGGGGGAGAGAGAGAGGTAAACGGCAGCACTTGATTTTTTTTTTCTTGCCATTTCTTTTTTCCCTTTTTTGTGAAATGTTAAATGTGTGTGCAGCTAGCAAGGATTATCTGGCAGTCTGGATCAGTTGGTGATTTCCAGTGCTGGAGTGTTTTAGCCGAGCCAAGGAGGCCCTGATCAGACAGCCAGAGTAGCAGATAGCAGGGAGACTGGCGCCAGGCGGCCCCTTTTGTTTATCTGACAGCTAAATATCAAGGCAATCACCGCCTAGCTGCCCTGCCTCCAACCCCCAGAGCTAAGACAAACAGTTTTGCTAAAAGAATGCCACTGTTATCATAAGTTCCTATCTTTTTTTCTCATGGCTCTGCCTTTATTTTCTCTGTGCTTTTCTAATTCCAGAGTCTCCCCCTCCACCCTACTCCAGATATCCAATGGATTTTCTCAAACCAACTGGTAAGTAGACCTTTAAAAGTAGGCTACTGTCTTCAGATAAAAAGGGAAAACATGCCTTTCTCAGGGGGAATGTCTCCCTTCCTTTGTTATAATTCTTACGCATTTCATTTTTTGGCTGTTTCTGTGGGATTTTTGCCCCTTTGCCACCCCAATGATTTAGTGTATGATTTGGCTAAGAAAATCTCTAGTTTTAAAACCCAGAACTATAGTAGGTAGTCCATTTACATTGTTGCCTTTTCTAGATGTACTTGTACCAAGTAACTTGAACACTCAGGATGGGCATGCACATAAAAATAACGTGAGTCAGTAGGTTTTGCCAACGGTGCTTCGTGAATATCTGCAAGAAATATAAAGTCGTCCTTATTCAGTTTACAATTGTAGGTAGTAAATGGAGAATGCATGACTTGTCAGCTCACTGTATTTGAATTCTAATGAACTTAGATTGGTACAAGGTACAGCAAAGGGTTCTAGGAACATAAATTTTTGCTGAATAAGGATACAAATAAGCGTTGGCAAATGTGGTTGTAGAAATCTTCCGTTTACAAAAAAATAATCTGTAATTAAGCATTACCAAATTAAAAATATATGGAGGGGAGCTAAAAGTTTCTAACACAGCTCTTCATGCGTCTTGCTTGTAATTGAATGGCATTGTGCCAGGGCAGAAGCCCATTTGAGGCTGGCACCAAGCTCTGTTGCGGTTGTCTGCATAAACTTCTGGTTGGCAGCAAGCTCGCCCTGTGTTAGATAAATAGGACTGGCACTGTGGAAGGAGACAGGTTTAGCGAAAATCGGAAATGGGGATGAAATCAGGGCGGTGCAGAGCTCCACCAAGCCTCTTCATATCTTTCTGAAGATGAATGAATGGATCTAAAGTGTTGATTATACCATAGTTGTCTTTCTGGTTGTGTCCTAAAGTCATGCACCACCATATGTAAACTTAGTACTTTACTTTTAAAAAGGGAGTTTAAAATAGCTTTGTTCCTGGGTTTGTTCCAGTTTCAGGGCAGTTTTTCTAAAATAGCTGATTTTCTAAAATTATTGCTATTCAGTTTGTTGGAGTTGGCTGGTTTCTGAAGTTCAAGAAATGCTAAAACCCCGAGGGGCTTGCTTGATAGGTTTCACTTTTCTTTTTAAAGTGTCTTTCAGTAAATGCTATTAAAAGTGTGTGTGTGTGAGGGGGGGTACTGTAAGTTATGAGGATATTTTAGAAACCTGGGAAATGGGCACAGGGCACCATCCAGATGATGAGTGTCTCTTGTGATGTCAACTCCCATTGAAGTTAAGGTACCTAGCACCTCATAGGAAAGTACTTAGTGTCTTCAGTACTGGACCCTTTTAACCAGGTTCATTTTATCCACTGTAAACTCTGATTAACATAAGGAGTTTTCTCTTGCCAAGTGGAAACAGGCACAGCTGCTTAATAAATGAATGGGTTACAAAGCATATAAGATTTTGCTTGAGCATTAAAGAACACTAGACAAATGTTCACTAATTAATGAGGAGATATCCGTGCTATTATAGCCTACTTCCCTTACAAGTGCTTTACTTTACTAGTTGCTTTGACTTTAAAAGATTGTTTCTTTACACAGACAAAGAGTCTTCTGAGTAGTAAAGAATTTTGCTATTCGAGAAAGAGAAATGAATAACAGAATGGTCCCATAGAAACTTCACATGCTTAGATTTGCATATGTAATTTCCCCCTGATAATGATTTTTTGCATAGGGCATAAACTAATTTGTAAAGTGTTCAGGAGGATAACAGCCAACCTAAAGCTATAGGAAAGAAGGGTTAATGATTGCCTTCAGCTTCCTGGAAAGATGTTAGGATAAATCTGTTAGCAGGGTTTAAATATCCAATCTACCTTTGCCAGGACCTCATTTTCAGTTAGTGGAGTGATATATTTATTCATTAGCAAGTGTTGACATAAGGTAGCAAAATGTGTGTAAACAGAAAAGCCGCAGAACATGAATGTGCCATTTCGAAAGGAAAAGTTCTTCGGATCAGCCAATAGGAAGTGATTAATGCTGCCAATCGGAAACTCAGAAACAACTGGTTACTCACCAAAAAGTTTAATTAAAAAAAAAAATCCGTTTGGCAGTTGAACTCTGAATAATGTAATACATGGAACAATGACAGAGACAAACAGAAGTCTATAAGTCTGTCATTGCAGGTGGTTGTTACAACTACTGGCTTCTTTTTTTTTTTTTTTCTTTTGCTTCCTCTTTCATCAAAGCTGTTGTGGAGAGAATGAGATGGAGAACTTAATGTCTGTATCATTGCTGCCTCCTGTGGCAGACAGAACGGTGCTGGGATCCTAGGTGTCCCACATTCCTATATTTCCAAGTGTTGTGTCAAATATTATTTGCATTAGTCTGGTTAAGTGAGAGAGAGGAATATTAGCTTACAATGGAAGGATGTTCGGTCTGAACCATTTTAAGCAAGGAGGAGTCCTGTCCTCACTGTTCACCACCTTTGGGAAAATAAGAACAGAATATTGTAGACTGTCCAGGCATGGCAAAGCCATTTTACTAGCACAGTTAAAACGTTAGCAAAGATCTTTCCACTTACACGTTGACAATCTAGAAGAACTATCTGCAGCTGCTGCTAAGGAGAAGTGTATCTAACGGTAACCTGGACATCTCACATTGGCATGAAGCATGGTAGTACCAGTAATAATACTTATGCACTTCTGGCTAGGTCCTGCAATCCTTCACACAAACACAATTCCAACACAAGTGAGGGGGACTAATGCATGAGGAGGGGTTGCAGGATCAGGCCTTTACCTAGCGCCGCTTACGCAAGTATCTAAAAGCTTTAATAAACATGAATGAAGTTTCCTAGCTCCCCTGTAAATTAGCTTATTAATGCAAAATCTGTACAGATGGGTCAGCTAAGAGTCAGGAACGTTAGGTAACTTAGCCAAGGCCACACAGAACGTCTCTAACAAATCTGGGAACAGACTCCAAGATGACATGCAGATTTGCTGTGATTTAAATGTTTTTCACTATTTCTTTTAGACCAGTGGTCCCCAACCTTTTCGTCTGGCGAGTGCCAGATGAAGAACCGTGGCGGTAGTCGAGCATCTGCCAAAATGCCGCCGAATTTCTGCGGCATTTTGGCGGCGACGCCTCTCGATGATGTCGCTTGTCGGCAGCAAGCAGCGTCATCAAGAGACGTCGCCGCTGAAATGCTGCAGAAATTTGGCAGCAACGCCTCTTGATGACGCCGTTTGTCAGCGACAAGCAGCGTCATTGAGAGGCGTCGCTGCCGAAATGCTATAGAAATTTGGCGGCATTTCAGCAGATGCTCGATTGCTGGCCAGGATGCAGGCGCATTTAGATGCAGGCACGGCTTTGGGACCCCTGTCTTGTCCTTATTAAGAGCCTGAATCTTTCCCATTAGCTTCAGTGGTAGTGTTATCTGGGTTAGGACTGCAGATTCAGACCCCAAATGAAAATGCTCACTGGGGATGGGAGGTTGTCAGAGATGTCTTTGACTGATCAGGTATGCAGAATTTTAGAGGCAATGTGATGGGGGTTCAGTAGAATGAACTCTAAAATAGAGAGGCCGACATACTGTTTATCTAAAAAACCCCAGTTGCTGTTCCATGCTCATGAGCTTTAGCAGAGTGAAATGCATGTCCATAGTTTGCATCCATGAGCTGGGTAACCATGACTCTTTTCCAAAAGCTATCACCTGTGCTTGGGTATTGGTGGTCCCGCGTGCATGTTACTACTCGGAATGCTCTTCTGGCTCATAGCTAATTCATACTAGTTCTGGTGTTTGAGTTTGTGAAGGTGGCTGGGCCCGCGATTTAACAGTGTGTATTAAAAGGTCCTATCCCTTTTCTCTTATTTCCTTTCACTTGCACAAAGGCTGTGTGTCAGGCCGACCTGTCTTTACTGGCTGAGGCTGGCTGGGTATGTTCCCTCTGGAGGCTGTCACAGAGGTCTTACAAGAGCAATATGAATTGCTTTCCCCCAACTTCCCCTAGGGGGTGAGCATGACCGAATTCCGGGGTAATTTAGCTCTGGCTCTAACTCTGCACCTCCCTCCCCTCTCCATGAGAGAGTATATAATCTGGGCACCAGACTGGATGGTCGTCCACTGACTTCTGTTTGCAGGGGAGAGTTAGGATCTCTCCTGTGTCTGTCACCTGCATATTAGGATGCAAAAAACTACTCAGGCTTAGCATCTAAGGCCCGTGGATTGCTCGTGGTCCTCAAGTGTTGTTGATTTTAATGGGAATTGAAGGTGTAGCAGGAGACACTGCACACCTCTCAGGGCTAGTCATTACACTGTTGATGTGAAGAGCATGATTTAATGTCCTTTGGAAATAGCTCACTTTACAAAGAAATCTGGGATGAAAGGGCTAACATGTAGCAACTTCAAATGAACGACTCAGTCTTGGAGTATTTCACTGGTATCAAAAAAATATTTTAAAATGACAGTGCTCCATTCCAGCCAGAAAGCTTGGATGAGGCCTGGATGATGCTAAGCATGCAAGGCTCAACTGGCCAAGGGTTAACGCAAGGAACAGGAAAGGATCATCATGCCTTTTTGCATTGCCTATGCCTGCTGGGGTGTAAGAGGGAGCATCAGCAGTGCATTCAGTAATGGCTTATTCTAAAGCGAGGCCCGTGACCCAGCACTGTTCTCAGTTTAAATGAATTGATAAAAGGAATTTTCTATTGGATATTAGGGAGTGGGATCAATTGATGTCTGGAGAGGGACCCAATCAGTGGGCAAAGCTATGCTCAGGCAAAAGTCCAGGCTTTAGGGAGGGTCTGAATAAGGCGTGATTTCTAATGTACAACCTTGATGAAGAAACAGAGAGCTGTTCTTTGTGTTTGAATTCAAAGTGTAGGGTTACTTTATCTCCACAGCAATTTTATGGTGAGGATTGTGTTTTTTTAAGTTAGAAGAAGTGGACATATTGCTATGACAGTCTCCTGCGGTCTTGAGGAGTAGATCCCATCTTGCTCTCGGGTCAAATATAACCAGATTCTTCTGCTAGCAATGCAGAGACATTTTTAAGTAACTTGGGATCTATTCCTCAAGACTGCAGGAGACTGTCATAGCAATATGTCCACTTCATCAAGGTTGCACATTAGAAATCAGGCGTTAATTGATCCCACTGCCTAATATCCAATAGAAAATTCCTTTTATCAATTCACGTAGAGGCAGATTGGAGCTGGATATGAAGCACTAGGTCTGCAGTACAAACCAGTACCATATTTTTGACATCTGCATTCAGAAAGGTGTGAATGTGTTGAGGGAAAGCATCAGCAAAAGCATTTGAGAGTGATCTCAAGGGAAAGATACGAGGGAGTCATCTGTTCAGATATGCAAGTGGACAGGGTTAAAAAAAAGCATATTTCCTTAAAATATAGAAAAAAAAGTCAAAAACATTTAGAAAGTGTATAGTGTACAGTATTTCACAAGTAAGTCCATTTCCTGTCTCCCTATTGTTTTCAGTTTGATTAAGTGTATCCTGTTAAACTGTATATTCCTGTTATGGATTATACTTTACTCTGATAACATGAGATTATACCTACACACATGTTTTTTCGTTAGGTTTTCAGTAGTGAGTGCTTGGGGGAAAAAATGTGGGGGACAAAAAACTCTAGCCATTTGGTGCTGTGGCCCTTGCTTTAAGAGATGGTTTGTAGCTGAAATGATGATGCAATTTAGGGTGCCCTAATTTTGCGTAACCAATTGCGGCAACTTGCCAGCAGCCTGAGGGTTGCATGTACACTTAGATTTTTTTCTTGACTGCAAATGCCTTCAACCACAGTATTTCCTTATGTTTGCATCTTCCCTGAGAGATGATTAAAAATTGCATGTGTGGGTTTGTCTGCAGTAAAAAGGTTGGTCAATGTTGACCTCATGCTGCCATTACAGAAAGGGGGAAGTTTTTGGACACCAGGGGGCCAAACTTTGCCCCTCCCTGAATTGAACACTTCTAAATGTCAAGAGGAATAGCTAATGAGACAGATTCCTTTCATCATAAAAGTCCCTTCAGTGGTGCATGGAAAGAATTTGGTCCAGGCAGGCCTTTTTGGTGCATACACAACACGCTGGGGAAGCCAAGTAATTTCCAGTCAGTGGAAGGGAAAATGTATACGAGTTCTTAATGAAACTAGCAAAAAAGACAGGAACAAAGGAGTAAAGTTGACATTGGACTATTTGTGACAAAAGTGGAGTATTTTTTTCTCTCTTTCAAGTTTAATATTTCCACCTGGCCAACCTAGTTGTGTACTAGATTCAAAGTACAAAGCAGCCGTTTAAACTCTTTCGGAGCTCAAAAGATGGGAGACCTGATTTCATTAAGCTGTGACTTGGACAAAAAGATTATGTAATTTTTGCATGCACTGAGTAATGATTAAGTGGTAATGTAGAGTTTAGACAAGGGTGATGAGTATAGGGCGGATATATGATGAGGAATGGCAGTGTCTGTGCAGACAATTAGTAATAGATTCCTGTTGAACATTTTGGAATGTGTGTTCTGTTCTTGACATTGTTTACAGGGTGCTAAGAAACTAACGTATACTAATTTCTTATTTTTTTCCTCTGCTGCAGCAGATTGTCCAGACTCTGTGCCTTCCTCCACTGAAACAGGGGGAACTAATTGTCTAGCCCCTGGGGGGCTTTCAGGTAAGACATTATCCGTGGTATGCGTTACTCACTCAGGACTCTTTACTCCTAGTGCACCTAAAGCTCCTTTTGGTTTTAGGCTGTGAATGAAGTAAGAATGATGCTGGGACAGTGTAAGATTACAGGTCACTTAGGCTGGAATTTTCAAAGGGAGAATTAGGTTCCCAGTGCCCACTCATTTTCAGCAAGAATTGGGCACCTGGGGATGAACGGATGGATGGACCCTGTGGGGAAAATTGAAATTTGGTGATGGTTCACTACAGGGTATAGATTATTTATGGAGAAGTGAGCAGGTGAATTACAACTGTATCCTTATTGAAAAATTCAAGGTCAGTCCCAGCCCATGCCTTATTTACACAGGTGGTCCCTTTGGTTTCAGTGGGGCTAATTGTATAGATAAGGAGAACAGTATTTGACTGGTGGTCTTGAATCTTTGTGGGTTTCTGTTTGGTTAGCATAACTAGTTTCTGCACAGCCTTCTGGCTACAGTACATTCAATAATGGCATCAGTGGCGTGTACAGTATTATACCCTTACATGAGGACAGCTGATCTCGTAGGTGTTTTCCATTCCAGCCATTGTGTTCTTGTATGATACTAGGCAATGGTTGCCTGCATCCTGTCTAGAATAGGTTAGCAATCAGCTGAGAAATATTAGGGCAATTGTATATACATTTTATATACTATAGTGTATTTCCTTCTGCATGAGATTAGCCAGGTGGATAGAGAGGGCACATGGGAGCCCATGCACAACGAGCAGGTATGTACAGTATGGCTCTCAGATCTGGGGAACATGGTAGGGTGGCTGGCTAGTAACATGGCATGATCTGGGGAGATCTGTTGTGGTGTCTCTGCACAAGGATTGCTGTGTTGAGGGGAGAACATTTGACTGCCCCTTCTGTACAAGTGCATGAAAGGACATTACCCATTGTCCTGTTCTCAGCACCCATCAGACCTTTTTCACCTGATTTTCAGAGGTGCTGTGTCTCCACAGCTGGGCACTTCAATGAGAGCTGCAAATCAGGCCTTCCACAGGTATAATACATTTTTCACCTCCTTCCTTTCCCCACTACAGCTTTGCCTTTCAAGAGGCATGGCTGAGTCCTAAATGCAGTTACTAATACTATGGCTTGTATTGTGATCACCAACCATAATTCGTCGGAAAATTCATACCTGCGTGGCCTAGTGTAGGTTGGAAGATACTTTCCTCTGCCAGTGAGTCTCAGTGATTTATGATTTGTGGAGCGTTTACTCAGTTCATTTCCCTGTGATGGGAATTTTAGAAATATATAGGTTGCTGGTTACTGCTGGTGTGTGTGTGTCTTCCTTCTCTCCAGGAATTGCATTTGGTGTGGATGTCTTTAAGTGAGTCTTGTTTGTTTTTCTTTCAGTGTAATATATACCCTGCCTGTTATTTGAGAGGGAAGCATGTTGTTTGTTCAAAGGCCCTAATGAGAATTAATCAAAGAAAGGGGGAGAAGGGCAACTTGTGGTTGGTCTCTTTTTTTTTTTTTTTTTTTTTTTGCTATTGGTGGCTGTAACTTTAGGGAATGGGGGGGTAAGGGTTAGAGAAGGGAGACTGGAAAGAGAACAGAAACAAGAAGTAAAACAACACAATAAGGATGTTAGATCATTATTTTTTTCCTCGTGAAATATGTGGGGTGGGTGGGGAAGGATTGAGTTCCACAGGATACCACATGAAATAAGTAAAGGAAGTACTAGCTTTTAAAGGAGGGCTTTCTGAAAGGTTTGTGTTATTGATAACATCTCGTCTGTCTAGTCTGCTCCTGAAGGGACGGAGGGAGGTGGGGGTTTGGGCTGCAGGAAATAACATAACTTGCCTATGAATGCCTTCTTAAGGAGTTTGCTATGGAAGTTTAATTTCATAGCACAGCAAGAACTGGCAAAGCTACTCTACATGGGAAAGGTTTGTTAATATATTCTCTCTCACAGCTTCCGGAAGAAGGCACTGTTCCTTTTGGGGTGGTTTTTATTTTTTTATTTTTTGGGGGGTCTTGGGTTATCAAAAGTTTTCCAAACCTTTCCCAAAATAGGGGAAACTTTGACGATCATTATCCACTCTTTCCCCCCACCAGTGTAATTGTAGCCATTTAGTTTAATGAGGAGCCGATAGGAGTGTTGACTCACGAAGGGATACGGTTAGCTACACAAACCATGAAACAAAGCCGAATGCCTCCACATGAAAGAGCATTTGCTTTGAATTTGCTCTGATTTACTGGCAACTCAGTTCCACACACAGAAATGCAGCTCTGAAAATTCCCAACTGGAGAGACCCAGTCAAGCAAGGAAAATAAACCGCACTTTGCAGCAGCTCTCTAAAGCTAACTTTCCCTTTTCTTTTTCCACAAACTTTGGTAGCAGAGCAGTGTATTTGAACAGGGCTTTAATGAGCTATTGTCAAGGTGCACTTGGAGTGTTTTATTTCTGTCTGAAGGGGAAAAGCTGTATCTTATCTCCATTTAAACAGACAGTTGTGTCAGATGCCATACATAAAGCTCATCTTGTTTTCACTCTTTAGAACTGGTGAGTTATCTGGTGAGTTGCTTTATGACTTTATCCCAAAAGGATGTTTCACTGGATTAAAAAAAGCCCCAAATTGACGCACATCTAATTAGATTGTTCTGATTGTCCAACTGCACAGCATTGGGATTGAATGGATAAGGATTGTGCTTTGGCCCCAAAGGCCCTAACATGAGGAGTCACTCTGGCCACCACTGAGGAGCAGCCACCTCTGGGGTGGAAATTGGCAGCTGTTAAACAGTGCTCAGTCACACTGTACACAGCAGTTGCAGAACAGGAAAATGAAAACTGAACCAGTTGAAGGTTAAAAGGTGGGATATAGGAAGGCGGAAATGCAGTTGCTACAGATGAAATTTAAGAATTGGGCCAGGACCCTGCGCTTAACATCCCTATTTCTGGGGAGTGGGGGCGCTGCCGTGGCATTTTTAGAGGCTGGGGTGTTGCAAGAACGATAATAAAACAGAAGCATTAAAAAAAGCTCATCCAGTCCTCCCGAAGAATGCTGAAAGCTGGATCCTTTCTTTTAAGGCGTCTCAGTTTCAGCTATGGAATATATATTTCATTCTTCTTCAGGAGGCAGAGGGCAATTTCATGGATGAATGGCAGAGGTACCAGGGTAGCAGAGCTGAAAGGATGTGGGAGGGTGACCAGTCTGGAATGATGAGGGTAATATACTAAGAGCTTCTACAAGTGTTTTCCCCTTGAAATAACCAATCTGAGCCTCTCTTTCACTTGCTCTGTTTTCTGTTTTTCTTCCTGGCCTAGGCTGTGCTGCAGTGAGCCAGCTTAATGAATGGGGCTCAGTTCAGGGTGGGAGGAAGGTCGGGAGCCTGGAGCCAGGGACTTGATTCTTTTGGCAGGGGAAGAAAAAAAAAAAAGGAGCTGAATGTGAAAACGTAATCCCATGAGGGTCCTCACAAAGGAACTAGTTCCTCCTGAAATGCACAGAGGTGACCTTTAATTCACTGGTGCTGCCCTTTCATGTTGTATGTGGCACTTTAAAAGGAGCAAGCCCAAGAGTGGGGTGTAGGCGAGGTTTGGGAAAGGGGAGGAGGGAACTCTGACAGCACAGCCCTACTAAACCGCTGGGACCTAGTTAACTTTGTTTAAAAATATATATATATTTCCAAAGGTTAAAATCCGAACAGAGAAGCCCATGGAGCCTACATGCGGCTTGGCTCAATTTTAGTGCAGTAATGCATTACTCCCAAGGAAAAACACGCTAGTCTTCTCTCTCTCTCCCAACTCAGTCACTCTCTTTCTCCCTCTCCTTTTAGTCTCTGTCTCTTGTTTTGTTTTGGTTTGTTTTTTGTTTGTTTTGCCTCTTTCCTTTGCTGACTTTCTCTGGCCCAGTTCAGTATTCGTTGCTTAAGAAATCTCCCACCGGACTCGGAGATGTTCCTGTCTGTGCAGTTCTGAACTGGACCTTCTTTCTTTTAAACTACACCAGTTAACAAAAACATACTATAGATAAAAAGGAAAATAATTTCCTTAAATAACGGGGGCCAGGCTGTTTTTCAAATGTATCAGTTCTTCTTCAGGAGATGTGTAGTTTGTGATTGTGCTTCAGTTTCTAACAAACAGGCTACAGTCACATAGCTCAGCGTCTGCTCAAAAAGAGAAGTCCTCAAAGGGCCTCAGAACTGCCACTTCATGTGTGAAATATGATGAGCTGGCTTGTGCCCTGATCATCATTGCTTTTTGTTAAGGAGTATTAATAAACTATCAGACTCGATGGGTTACACAGATTGCAGTCCAAATGGAGGTGTCTTTGATGACATATGCTAATTTTGGACTGGATCTAGAGACTGTGGAAGTCGATGGGAGTGTTGTTTGTTGTCTTTCTGGGGTTTGGGATCAGGCCCTTGATGCGTGAAAACTCCTTGGATTGTGCTATTGAGACCTTCCATCAGGCTGTTCTGAAAGGCAGGCACATAACACTGTTGTAGCTTAAAAGAAGCGTAACCTCTTTTCATTCTGAATTAACGCTTACTTTTGTTTAAGACAGAAGCTGAAGTGACAGGAAGCAACATAGAGAAAATTGACAGTGCTTTTTAATCCCCATTCCCTCACCCTTTCACCTCAAAACCTCATCTTATTTTAATAGAACACTTTAATTCAAGTTTGATTCATCTTTACTACAAAAGCTCCAATGTGCAGCTGACTGACATTTCATTATGAAATAGCGGATGGGCCTGGAATGTTTCACTATGACTTTGATCCCTTCTGGTATCTGTGTCAGCCTAGGAGAAGCACCTTTTTTAAATCTAGAACTATTCACAATAGAAGCACGATTATTTGGCTGGATCTACAGTCCTGTCCCATCCCCTGCCACCCCCCCCTGCCAATTAGATGAGAGTAGCAGGGTTCTGAAGAGTTGTCTGGAGAAATCCTGACTATGCCCCCCCTCCTCTTCCCTCAAGCACACAGTTTATAACTGCCCATGAAATGCCTTTATTTACAAATTGGCATCCTATTATAATCAGAAATTGAGAAATCTTCCTGTGTAAGTGGGATTGCATATTTGTCTCTGGGATAAACAATAAATTGTGATTTAAAGAAAAAAAAGTAATTTATGCTCAGTTTATTTGAGCACATGCACTCTTTCTGTTTTAAATCTCACAGTGCATTGCAAATTTTCCTTAGCACTACTGAGGGCACTAGCTTGTTCTTGTGTATTAAATAGCTTACCTAAAAACTCGCTCCCGTGCTCAAAAGGACAAGGTTATCAGGGGTTAATGCTAAGATGACAGCATTGAAGTCTTTGGAGCAAACCAGGCCGCCTGCCAGACTAGGAGCCTTGCAGCCTCACACATCATCTGACCATGGCAGAATGTAGCCAGGCCAGTGAAGTGGAGTGAGACTGGGACTTGGCAAGGTCTCCATGTAACTTTTGGCCTCTGACACTCCATTCTAGCTCCTCCTTGTGTTAGACCCTTTCTTCCATAAGCAGGCTGGGCTTTTTAAGGCGGAATCTCATCAGGCAGAGGAAATGGGAACAGAGCTGAGTAGCAAAGTTTATGGGGGAATAGAATGTGTATGTGCTTGTGCGTGCCTGCATGACCCTTGTTTATGGATTTTGACTATATGTGCTATCAGTTTTATCTCAGTGAAATTCTATAGGGGTATTCCAGAAGAATCTCCATTTAAAATTGTGCCTTGAAAACAACTAACAATAAAAAAAAAATGAAATGCAGTCAGAGTGGGCTTTTCTCAGGTGTTTGGGGGAAAACATTCCCTATGTCAGACTTCCCTCTTGTTAAGCAAAATTAGTTTCATTTCAGCAAAGGAGAATACATTACTGCTGTCTGCTGCAGCTATTTCCAATGCATGCAGTTCAAACTGCAGTTTTATTTTTTCAAGACTATTGTGTTTTAAGTGTTTTCACTGCTGCTGACTAATGATTTTCTGAGCCATTATTTCTGTACAACAATCTGACAGTTTAGGGGAAAATAATACATGTTAAAGTTTAGCGCCAGTGATGTGAGTGTGTGTTCATCTGTGTGTTTGTCTTCAATTAACTCAGATGGGTATTCTCCTGCAGAATAAAATGTACCGCCTGAATGTGGTGGGAAACCCGATAATTTGGGACTTTTAAAACTAGACAGGATAAAAAGATTAGTAAATGCCCCATAGGAAGCAATCCTGTATTGTCAGGTAGCTCGACTAAAGCTTTTCCATCTATGATCCTTTAACTGTTACACTGCAGGAACAAATAGCATTAACCACATGCATTTATCTAATAGTGGGAGATTTAAAAAAAAGAGACAGAGAGATGATGTTGCTTCTGCACGTGGGTGCTGAGAATGCAACCAATGGGTGATCTTAAATACATCCTACAGGAAGGGGTAGGTGGGGAGAATGGCCAGTGAGTGGCATAGTGGTAGATACAGGAGCCCTGTCCCTAAATCCCTCTGCACGCTGGGGTTCCCCACTCAGTTTCGGTGGGGTCTGAGAAATCCTGTCCCACTTCCTGTCCCTTCTCGAGCAAAATTGGTGGGTCACGGTGGAGGTGTGCAGTAGTGAAGGAGGTGAGATTTGACCCCAAGTACAGAAATTTAAGACCCAGATTTTCAGAAGTGTCCATTGCTTTTGGATGTCTCCAGATTTTCAGGGTCTAACTTGAGACATCCAGGCCTGTTTTCTCAGAGGTGCTGAGCATCCACAACTCCTTTTTACTTCATTTGGAGTTGTGGGGGCTCAGCATTTCTGAACATCAGGCCCAAGGTATCTCAAGTCGGTGTCTGAAACTGAGGCAACCGGAGCTAGTGGACACTTCTGAAAATGTGCTTGTGGCTTACGTGTTTCAGCTCTAAGGGCTTTCTTCATGAGCGATCAATACAGCAAAAAGGATACGTTCTGTATCAGCTCTCCCTGAAGAAGACACCTTACCACAGACAGTTCTTCCTGACTGTATCCTCTGCTGCACGTATTTCAGACATTCACATGTTCGTTCCATTACACTGAACTGTGCGGCCTGACCTGCTCCTCACAGCCTGTCGCTTGACCATTAACTAAGGTTATTGCAGGGTTATCAGCCCTCCATATCAGCTCCACAGCCATTCTGACTCCTGAAGGCTTGGAGAGAAACTGATATTGACCTCTCTCTCCCTTTGACCAAATGGGGGGCCGGTCAGTCTTATCTGCTATGTGACAGGGTGGTTTCAAAAGATGAATGTGGAATTCCTGCTGGTGCCTTGTGTAGTGACCTCGGAGTGAGGTGTGTAAAAGAATACGGTAACGGGCCACTCAGAGGTCACTGCCAGCTGTACCATCTTTCTTAAGTAGGATTGAATGACCCGCGCAGCAGCCTGGCTGCCTGCCTACTGTCACAAAGTAGCTTCCTTTCCAGTTTATTTTGAGCTCTAAGATATTATTAACTCCTGATACACAGTCTGGATTTAGTTGTAACACACAAAGAAAGCAAAGTTCAAGTTTGCCTTCTTCACTTTTTACCTAAATATCTTTTGTTTCTCTCGCCCTCCCCTCTCCTCTTTGTGCATAGGCTGTTTGCTACGGGCTTGTTTAACATGGAAACTGGGGAATAAGGTATGTTATGGCTGCTGTTGAGGAATCATGTAGTATAAACAAGAATATGGCCCAATCTTGTGTGGTGCTGAGGTCTGTGGGAAAGGAGCATCGGCGCCTCGCAGGATTTCCGGCCTTTGGCTTTTGATTACACTTTTTAAATCGATGATGTCTTGGGTATAGTCTTGAAATGTTGTTGGCTGTTGAGTTGTAGGGAATGGTGGAGTGACCTCATTACCAGTAATCAGGTGTCTCCTCCTGCCGGTATAGGCCCGTTTGCAAGAAAATCCAAACAAGGATTTCACTGCAGAGATTCTCCCTCATTGTCCAGTGGAGGATGGGGTGAAGGGTTTGTCCACCTGCTCCTTCAACGTCGTAAATCCCAGTGGATCTACAGGATGCCAGGGTCATCTGGGTAAAGGCCTTCTACCCCTTCAGTGACTCTGGCCCCAGGCAACCTGTTCTCAACTCCTTGGATTCTCTACTGGTGACCCTGACAGGTGGTAGTGGCAGGGGAAATCTTTGGTAAAGTTAAACCTGGGACTGTATTAACTTGTGTAACTAACTACCACTGGAGTGGGGGATAGCCAGTGATCATCCCACCTACCCGGACTCCAACCTTTTCTCCACGGGGACTCTGGAGAGCACAAAGAGCTTTGCACGTGGTTTGAGGGGGGCAGGGAATGGTGCCATGGAGATGCCAGACTGCTTCCTTCTCCAGTCCCACATTCAGGAGAGAGCTGTGTGCAAAATAGTTCTACATGAGTTCGATCTATCCCGAAGTTTGTAATATCTAGGTTCCCTGAGAACACTGGCCCACATCCTGGTAGGGTTGACTCAGCTCTTCGTTCTTCTGAGCTCCATTTAGAGAGTTTTGAAGGAGAGTTCTCTGTGGATGAGACCAGAAAAATATGCCCCTGTGTCCTTGACCAAAATACATATTCTACCTCTGGGGTGGTGCTCTTGTGACAGGTGGTTATTGCTGTTGTATTCTAGACTGCCTGCAATTCAGTGTGATACAGGAAGATGGTAGCACCACAGTAATTAATGTTGAGATGGGGGTCGTTCATCAGGCATGTTTCATTCAGTGATCAAGATTCAGCTCAGAGTGCAGGTCAGCTTCCAACAGCAAAGGCCCACAAAGAAGCAGAATATAGTAACTCCTCACTTAACGTTGTAATTATGTTCCTGAAAAATGTGATTTTAAGCGAAACGATGTTAAGTGAATCCAATTTCCCCATAAGAATTAATGTAAATGAGGGGGTTAGATTCCAGGGGAACTTTTTTCACCAGACAAAAGACTATATTATATACACACACACAGTATAAGTTTTAAACAAACAATTTAATACTGGTACACAGTAGTGATGGTTGTGAAGCTTGGTTGAGGTGGAGGAGTCAGAGGGTGGGATATTTCCCTTACTGCTAAATGATGAACTAGCAATTGGATGAGCCCTCAAGGGTTAACTCTCTCTCTCCCTCTACAAGGCAGCGGGAATGGAGGGAGATATGCACATGTCCCCCTTTAAGTATACTGCCTTGTTAATTAGATCAGCTTGCTGAGACCACAGCTGCTTCAAGCTCCCTCCTGCCTGAGCCCTGGTGTGTCCCCCCTGCTCTATGGAAGATGGGGTAAGCGGGGAGCAGGGGGGAGGGGACACCCTGACATTAGCCCTCCCTCTTCCTCTCCCTCTCCCCCCAGCAAGCGGAAGTCTCGGGGAGCAGCTCCAAGGCAGAGGGCAGGAGCAGGGATAGAGACAGCTGCAATTGCTAGCCTGCTGGGCAGCTGCTGCACAGGGAACTTAGAGGAGCAGTGAGCTGATAGGGGGGCTGCTGGTCCACCCTGGTTCCAAGTCCAGACCAGCTAGCTGCAACGGGCTGCTCTTCCAGTGGACAAAGCAGGCAGCTGCCAAATGATGTTAGAAGGGAGCATTGCGTAACTTTAAACGAGCATGTTCCCTAATTGATCAGCAATGTAACAAAACAGCGTTAACTGGGACGACTTTAAGAGAGGAGTTACTGTACCTCTCCCTCTGGGTGTATCTTGGCTTAGGAGGGAAAGACTGGCGAAGAGAGGCATAATTCATACCCCCATATACCAGCTTTGGTTGGTCTAGTCTTATGGTTGGTCTAGCCCAGAGCTTAATTTCTGCCAGTACTGAGCCCCGGCATCTCTGGGCGTGGCAGTTCATAGTCCCGGCATCTCTGGGCTTGCCGCTTCAGTTATGAAAATAAAAAAAATTGCTTGAGCACTGGCACTTTATTGCTTGAGTCCCTGCACCTCTTCCTACAAATTAAGCACTGCTTTTGCCTCAAAGTGCTGTACCCAGTCGGAGAACCATTTTCTGCAGAGTTGTTTTGGGTAGGAGTTTAAATATGTGATGATAACTTTCACCCTGTTAATTAACAGGAAACATTGGGACAAGACAGGAAATTGCATCATTTTTTATGAGGAAAGAGCCAAGAAAAAAATAGAAAGAAAAGAAAACATAGTTATTAATGAAAGGAGAGAAGAGGGGAAGGAAAACAAAAGGAAAGGAAAACAAAAAAGAACCCTTTTCCCCCAGTGATCAGAAAGTTCTTGCGGTGCCCGAGTTTCAGAGAGAGGCTTGTTGGAGTACTCTGTTTTATTTTTATTATGTTGAAAAATACTTTAATAGCAGGGTCACCTTTGCTTGAACGCTAAAAACTCAGCCTCGTTGCTCAATTTATTGAAGAATCTTTTCATAACTTTTCTCAGCTTCCTTCCCCAAACTGCCAGGCCGAGGAAGCTCTTGGCTTGGAAGCTAATTTTGGTTTGGCTGCTTAGCCCTCAAAATTGGTCCCCACCCAGTGTCATTATCTTGGTTTTAACTTGCAAAAAAAAAAGAGCGAAACTTTATAAGAGTTTGCACAGCCCTTCCTTTACCCTTTTAATCTTGCTGCACAAAAAGCATTGCAGCTTCAGCTTCCTAAATGCTGTGTCCTTAGCATTTGCACTTCAAATCTGCGCTGTTTTCCTTATTTTAAATAACATCAAACCATTACACCTTTTTGAAAAGTTCGTTGGGAGTCCTCTCTGAGATCTTCCTAGTGCATTAACTAAGACAAAAAATGAATGCCTTTTAGAGCTGGCTTGGTGGAGCTGACTTCAGCTGTTCGCATGTTTGTGAAGAGCCAGTACAAGTCAGGCCTTCCTTTAATAAAAATAAAAATAAAAAAAAATGTGGCTCATAGGGGGCTGATGATATTCTGGCTTTGATCCTGCAAGTCCTTGGGTTGTCATCTTCCAGACACAAGTGTGAATGGAGGCACAGGCTTCAATGCTAGGTATTGTCCTCTAAACTGAGTGTTTGTCTCTGTTCCCCCTGCATGTCTGCTGCCTTAACTTGCAAGTGCTCAAGGTGAAAGGGTTGGGATCTGGGTAGTGAATGAGCACCTCTGAGGAGATACAGGTCAAGCCACCCTTCCCCATGCTGATCAGGCTCTGAGCTCTGACTCCAGATGTAATTTGGTTGCCATGCTCTCACTGATGCAGAATTGGCTTCCCTGTGCACTCCCTCTCCCATTGAACTCTTTTTGCCTTGTTCTTACACACACACACACTCACACTCTGCACCTGTGCTATACAGGGCCAAGCTCTCCACACACACGCAGTGAGTGACATGCTGATAGCGATGACTGTAAATTGGTTGGGATGACACATTGCTGGGTGTGAGGGTGCCATTGTGTCTAATTTTACTCACCTCCCAATTTCATATGCATCAGTAGGACTTTTGGCTAGACTGATATCACTTCCATTGATTGCCTACGCACAAAGCTGCAACCTAACTAGTTCACTGAGTTATCTTATTGTTATTCAAATAGAGGCTATTACAGGAGAGGAGGAGCTCATTCCTGGCTTCTTCTTGTTTCGTTTTGTTTTCATAACACAATGAGAGCCTCGGGTTGTAATTGTCAGTGTATAAAGCATTGCTGAGAATTCAGCCAGGGTGACTTGTCAAAACACAACACTGACGCCAGAGCAGTGATGCAGGCAGGTTGAATGCAGGCCGAAGTGGTTTTGCAGGAGAGCTTTGTTGTCGACTTATTTTTTTATTTAATCTGTTGGCACAATTCTGAAACATCAACTTCAGTTTAATCCCTTGTGTCATCTTGTTTCAGTTCGGCCGGTGTATATGTGTGTGTGTGTGTGTGAATATAGTTCTCCATATATGCAATTACTCCTATCAAGCCTCTCTAGAAAGCAGCATGTTAAACACTGTGGGAGCTGGGTAGATATAGTTTATTCAGGTATGTCCTCAGGAGCCTTTGTGTCTCCGTGGTTGGTTGATAAATTGCAGGCCCACAGAAAAATAATGCTGATTTTTCCGAGGATTTTTGCTAATAAAGAGGGAAGGCATATTTTGTCTTAAATTAATGCTTCCAAACTGCTCACATTGGAGAACATTCAAAATATTATGTGTATGTACATACATGTACATCATAAGCAAATATGGGACTAAGAATAGTAATCTTCTTTTGGTGGTAAAGATGTTGTTTGTAGAGTGTCGCTGCCAGAGTAGGTTAAATGAGAGCTAACTTTTAGAAGTGAGCAGTATGCCAGCATTCAATGGAGTAAAATAACTTGGAGCCTTCCGTTCTCATCATGCCTTTTTAAGGCAGACCTCCCATCACCATGGATCTGGTCAGCCCTTACCATCTTTTAAAAGCATACAAAGACACCTGGTGTTACCAGTGCTGTCATAATAAAATGTTCATTAGCTTCTGAAGCAACCTTATTTATGCCTGACAAACCCAGGTGCTGGGGAGGTGGTGAATGTTTCAAACAGTCTTCACTTTATAATTGGTAAAGTTGGCTCTGGACTGAATGACTTTAAGTGATGAAACTGATGCCTTTAATTTATAGATACTAAAATTCCAGAGCATTGCTGCTCAGTGTGAGAGTCTTTCCAAGTTGGATAATGTATAGTGTAGTCTAATGGACAACCCAGTGGTGATTTTTTTCTATTTGCACTTTGAGTAACCAGGTTTTACATTCCAGGCAGGTATAGTGGTTATCTGCATGTTTCAGGAACACTGATAGGACTGCAGTTTGAAGATCTGGAGAACACTAACTAAAATCAAAGTCCCCCCAAAATAAGAGCTCCACACAACCAGAGAGATTTTTGCCCTGCTAGCAGGGGACTTAATGCCCATCCAATACTATTCTATTAGATATAAGTGTTTTATTTGTGCAATACCATGTTGGACAGAGGAAATAAATGCATAAGATCATACTTCAAGCAGTGATGCAGGAATTAAATAGCAGAAGTCTTGTTTGGAAAACTAGCTGGGAGCCTGAAGTTTACATCACCAGGCTTGAACTGGTGAATTAATTTTCTTTGTAAACTAGGCTGAAGCTTTTTAGCTCACGATAAGGAACAAACTCATAAATCTTAATGCAGTGCGAAGTGGCCTGTAGTTTTTCTATTCTTTTCCACTGCCTTGCAGAGTAAGTATGGAAAATGGATCCTTTAATATCACAGGGCTCAATCCTAGAACCATTACTCATGCCTGTAGTGATTACTCAGGTGAGTAAAGATCACTGGCTTGTGTAAACTGTTGCGGGAGGGGGCCCAAGAACTGTAGAGCCTCACCCATAACGCCTCCATTCTTTTATAGTGTAGTCAGTGCATTTGGGAATGTGCAGTGTGAATGGTGGGTGATGTGGAGGGAGATGGAAAGGGAACACCAGTATAACAGTGAAGTGCCAGGCTCTGTAAATGCCCTGGAAGATCGTTGGTGCAGTGCCTAATTGACTCTGGAAGGCAGGGGATTCAATGTAAGGTACTGTAGCTCAGCTGCTTGTGATAACTGGAGTGATGGTAACAAACAGGCCACCCTTCCCCCATCCATTTTCTTTCTTCTGTCACAGACAGATAATGTTGAGATGAGTTGGAAGATACAAATTCTGCACTGTGTCTTTGCTGCTGAGGAAGGGAGATGTAAAATAGCTGGGGCTGGAACAATTTTATTTTTGGTGTGTTACTTTTGTGCACTTTGTGGACAGAGTCTAAACTACAAAGTACTGTCAGCACCTGTTTCTGTGAGGTGCATGGGTAAGCAAGGAGTCTGCATGGTCTGCTCGATTCAGATCCCATCTCTGCCCCAGCTACAGCGGAACCAGGAGACCCAGTTACAATCCTGTTGTCCTCTGACCTAGTTACAGCATAGTTAAAAATTATAAGCTAGATGGCACCCAACTGTGTCCCCAGAGCCAGGCTGAAGTCTTGGAGTGCCTCTGGCTTCAGCCTAGTTAACAAGACACGTTAGGTTTTGTCTAGATTGCAACTTTTAATTGTGTGGTAACTAGGTCAGGGACAACCGGGCTGTAACTGGGTGCCCTAACTGGATTAGAAATGGCGTTTAAATGGGATTGAGAGCCAGGAACTCCTGAGTTCTGACTCAGGTGCTTCCACTGACTCACTGTGTAGCCTCGGGCAAATCACTTAAACCACTGTCTGGCTCAGTTCCCCCATCTGTAAAAGGTGGATCCTGACACTTACCTATTTCGCAGGAGTGTTCGGAGGATTAATTAGTTAATGAATGTAATGCACTGTCTAATTGCTAATCCAGAGAGTAAGGTGGGAAGTGATGGGATGGAGTGGGGAAGGGACAGATAAGCAGCTTCTTGCTTGTGACCCTAGTGTGAACATTTTGAAATGTCCTTCACTGTTGCTTTTGGCTATTAAATTTCATTCTTAACCTGGAGTTACCAGGATTGCATTTGGAGAGTGGGGAGGACAGGACGACAGAGGGAGGGGGTGGTGTGGGTGGAACAGACCACCAGAACATATTTTGTGGGCCTGAATGCGTGTGCATGTGTGTGTGAGAGAGCTTTGCTGCATGCGCTTTGGAATAGGAGTGATTAGATTATGAAGGCAGACAGAAGTAATGATTAACTTTTTCAGTCTGCATGCTGTCTCCAGTCTGGCGCTTGGTGTTGTTTTTCCCCCTAAGTAGGCCCTGGCCCTGAGTCGACAGGGTATTAGGTTGTAAAGAAAGACAGAAAGAATGAAAGCGAGGGGAGGGGTGGGGAAGGGGGGTGATTTTTCCATCAGATCCGGGAATGGAATTTATTGGCTGGAATGCAGTAAATGTTCAAAATGCCATCCCATCTAAACAGTTTTCATAATTGTTATGGAAGTGGGGGGGGGGGTCGGGGCATGAGGGAATGAAAAGAACTTTTGTTTCTAACTGTATTTTTCTACATCTTATATCCGTATAAGAAACATTTCCCTACTCTCTAGAAAAATAGTGTTTTAAGCAAGGGTGGATATATATATATATATTTATTTGGTAAATGTCTGTTTTTGGTCTTGTAATAACTTTGGGGAGAACTGTAGGTCAGTGTGCTGCAGAGAGTGGGGTTTAAATTTTTTTTTCATTTTTGTGTGTGTGTGTGTGTGTGGAATGCATTTAGGAAAAAACTGTAATACACGTCCGGGTATTAAATATCCATTTGGAAATACAAGGCTCCTATGCACTGATATTTTTATTAAGTCCTTTACAAGCCTCTTAACGTGTAACCCGCATAGCTACATGTTGTCCCTGGAAAGAAGAAAAAGTTCAGAGCTACAACTTTTGCTGAGCCCCTGTCTCTCCTTGCTCCAAGGTGCAATAAGGAGATCACACTTCCTGCAGAATGATAAGGTGACCAGGCTACAGCAGTGTTGTGACCTGGGTTTTATTGTTAGACTCTTTCTTGGATTTGATTTGATTTGATTTTTATTTACTGGAAAAGGTTTACAGTCTTCATCCTGCAAGTCCTACTCCAGGAAAGCTTTCATTCTGGAAGTCCTTGGGCATAAAGATTGCTTACCCTGGTTTTCTGCCAGGCTACCTCCATCGGCTTTGATGGAGTTATTCCTGAATTACATTGGTATGATTGAAAAGGAAGATAAAACCTATTGACATCAATGGGAATACAGGCGGGAGTAAGTATACACAGGGAAATATGTTTTGGCAAGATCAGGTTGCAGGCGTGGTTCTCTTTGGTGAGCGATCAGAAGTCGCCAGCCCCATCAGTGCCTTCTCCGTGTTCTTAAGAGCTTAGGCTCAAATAGGGGTTGGAGATAGGCAGAAAAAGTATGTGTTTCACGAGGCATGGGCTTATCATGCAAATGAGTCGCTAACCTGTGTTTTCCCCTCTTGGGCCATGCAACTAAGTGAGTAGCTTGGCAGTGCAACAGCAGCACTCCCGTGCTGGCTTAGGTTCCCTGCATGTCAAGGGAAACCACTGAAATCTTGCTGATTCTCCTTAAAACAAGACAACCCCCGGTTGTACCTGGTATCTGAAAAGCCTGGGTCGAGGCAAGAGGGGCAGGGGTGAGGGTTTCAGGCTACACAGTGTGGGTTGGGATCTGCGGCAGACAGATTATTGTTCTTACCAGAATAAAATCACACGTCTAAAATGAATTTTGAAGGATTTATAGCGAATTACCTGAAAAGACACCACATGGGAGCAATGTAAGTGCAATATATGAGAGACATGGAGAGGGGGGAGAGAGAGGTTGAGGTATGTGGGAGAAACTGAGGCTACGTCTACACTACAGGATAAATTTGAATTAGCTTAAACCGATTTTATAAAACAGATATTATAAAGTCGATTGTGCGCGTCCACACTAGGCACATTAATTCGGTGGTGTGCGTCCATGGTCCGAGGCTAGCATCGATTTCTAGAGCGGTGCACTGTGGGTAGCTACTGTAAAATAATGAGGCCAATAACGTCGATTTGCGTCCACACTAACCCTAATCCGATATAGTAATATCGATTTTAGCGTTACTCCTCTCGTTTTGTAGAAGTACAGAAATCAATTTAAAGAGCCCTTTAAATCGATATAAAGAGCAATGTAGTGTGGACGGGTGCAGCGTTAAATTGATTTAACGCTGTTAAAATCAGTTTAACAGCGTAGTGTAGACCAGGCCTGAAAGATCTTGGGGAGAGAGGCAGAAATAAGAGATGGGGCCGGAGAAGAGAGAACCTGTCTTCAGAATAACTTGGGAATGTTTTGTTATTGCAGTCCAAGATTAAGTGCTGCCACTTTCTCAAGCCAGGTCTATCCTAAGAGTAGCTGGGATAGCAATACCGGCGTCTTGTACCAGCAAAACGCTTCTAGTGTGTATGCAGCTTATACCAGCAAAACTGAGTTTTTCCAAGCTTATTCTAGTACCCGTCCCCCCGCCCTCCATCCCCAAAAGCAATCATAGGACACAACTCATCACACCGCTGACCAACATAGCAAAGCCAGCAAAAGTTTGCAGTGTAGACCTTGACCCTAAGTCAAGTTTCCTTCCTTACATGGGGCTCATTATAGTGCAAGGTACCCACTCACTGAGAGAGAGGGGCAGAATCTGATGCTACAGATATAGATATATAATCTCCTGAAGTTGATAAGCGTGTCAGTTTACAAAGATATGGATCAGATCAAATAGTTTTGAGCAAGAGCACTTCATGGAAAGTAGAACAGCTGAACCAATGATACTGGAGAAAAGTGAGCGTGTCGTTTATACTATTTCTTTGACAGGGTCTGAAATGAGAAAATTTGCCACAGCTAAAATAGTTTTTTTGCTGCATAGGTTTCCCATTCAGCTGTAGCAGAATGATACTAATAGGACTTTGGTGTGTGCATCCCCCCTAGCCTTTCTTGTTTGTCTGCTCAGCTAGTCAACGGTTTGACATAAAAGCCTATGCAGCAGTGGTTTTCAACCGTTTTTTTCATTTTTGGACCCCTTTGGAAATTTAGACATAGTCTGCAGACTGCAGCTGGAAAGCCACTGTGATACAGAACAGAACCAAAGTGTATGGTAGGAGCTTCTTTTCTGTTGTCTGAAACCCTATCAGATATTTTTTAAAGTCTTTATTAAAGGAGTTTTCTCTCTCCTTCTCTCTCACCACCACTGACATCCCCCTCCACGTTTGTTGTTCTTATCCAAACACAGGGTTCATTCCTGTTTAGTGGGTGGCGGGGTAAGATTCCCACTCCTGCATCCCAGAGTTAAAATAAAACTTTTGGAAAGAAAAAGATTCCTGGATCTTTGGGGGTTAGAAAAAGAGAGACAAGTAAAGAAAGTTCTTGAAATTAAAACTTCAAAAATAATTAGGCTGACTGTATACTAAACAACAGCAAAGAGGCCCATTTACTGTAAATATTGTGAATGGATTTGGCTGACTCCAGGATCCCCACCCTTCCTCTAAGGCTTTTCTCTGAGTTAAGTTGAAATTCGGCCTTCAGACAGCACAGTACTCTATAATTTGCATGGCTGATGAGGCCCAAAGCCTGGGACAGAGGAAGCTGGAGTCAGCTGGCTCCTTTCTAACCACTGGAGACAGGCAGACATGCATTTTTGGTGTGTGTGTTTTTCTTCTAGCTCCAAACACACTCTTACAAGGACTGGTGGCTACTGCCTTGCTGGCTTTTAAAGAAAATTTAAGGGGGCATAAAAGAGTTTTCTCTTCTTGGGTAATTTTTAGCACTAGTAATTGATTAATCATCATCATCAGACAGTAACAATGACTAGTTGTACATTTATGAATCAAATTTTTTGTTTGGCAGAGTGAGAGAACCCTGCAGATTTCAGTTTCAGTTCTGTTCTTGTCTGTTCTTGTCCCCTGCCCCTTCCCTCCCCTCTCTTTAATTTGTATATTTAAAAAGTAGATTAAAAAGCTGGCACTGAGAATGTAGGGGAGTGTCTGACCCGTAATGTGTTTCGGGTTTTTTTAATCATCCTGCATTTTTCAGGCTTTAATTTCCTGTGTTGAAGACACACTTCTGGGGCCCTGTTCCGCTGTTGAAAGTGGTAGCGTTCAAAGAGAGCTGGCCCATGTGGTGACACTGTTACAGTTCAGGATGTCTCAGTGTTTCCAGTGTCTGCTGTCTAGGGCCGTTAGATAGAACTCTGAGGAACTCATTGACCTCAGCCCTAGGGCCTCACAGGAACTTTTTTTTTTTTTTTTGAATCAGTGTTCAACCAGCCCACACTTGAATTAATCCATTGAGTTTTTGGATTTGAATGAAAGACTTAAAGAGGGAAACTCAGCCCAAACCACTATGTTTGAGGGTGAAACACTGGGGGACACCACAGAGTTTCAGATACCCTCCACCCGTAATCATATCTCAGAAGTCACGCTGGCTTTGACTGAAACTTGGTTGCGGTTACACCATAATGTTTGTCAGCCTTGGTGACCATTAGAACAACCTTTGGGCAAGTTTCAGGTTTGCATCTTCTAAACCGGGCAAATTTCACTTCGTTTTGTTGTGGAAGTATTGCACAGACCTGATAATAATTAACAAGGGTATGAACCAGGATCACAGCTCTGATTTGGGAAGTTCGTTCGTCTCCAGATCTGCACTTGGTGCCTGACCCCTTAGTCCATAATGGCTTGACCCAAAACCTTAATCTGAACATCCTCATTAAACTTTAAAAGTTCAGAGCTGAATCTCAACAGCTTGGCCCAGCTCTAGAAACCAAACTATCATAAAAGCTTCACATACTGAGGGCAAAATCCTGTAGTCTTTCCTCAAGACAGAACTCTGAAATCAAATGGGAGTTTTGCATGCGTAGGAATTTCAGGCTTAGTGTTTTAACAGGAGAACAAAAGGATTTTTTACACACTAAAAGATTTTAAGTTAAAAAAAACCCACACATAGATTGGAAAAAAAATATTTCCATTTTATGTTCCCTGAATATGAAAGAGAGCAGAGATATATTTGTCTGGGCAGATGGGCATCTCGTTAAATAAGGAAAAATTCCTAAGGCATTTTAGCTTGCAGAGTTACTGTATATGCTGAGTAATAAGAGCTGCCTAATTAGACATAGACACACATTTACGGACTAGCCTGTCAATCCACGGATTAAGGACTCCATAAGTACCCATTGACACGATAGACTGTAATGGCTCCTAAAGAGATGTTATGGTCTATCGTGTCAATAATCCACCGATTAAGGGCTCCCTAAGTATGTGTTGACACGACAGACAGTAGCAGCTCCTTTAGAGTCTATTGTTTAATGATTCAGTTTCCATGATGCCCCGTTGGGAGCTGGTGATCACTACAGTTTGGGAGTTTATGTACATATCAAGATTGGGTTGGGTTTATTATCGTCTGTGAAAACCACAGCAACAATAACAACAGAAATTTAACACATCATACTCCTGAATTAGCCTTTTAGAAATGACTTGTGCCATCAAGAGTTAGAGCTGTCTTCACTGCCCTTGGGTATAATGGGGTGTACAAGAGATGGGGTAGGAAGCCTTTGAGAGCAAACTCTTCTCTTGGATGTGTGTGTGTGTGGAGCCTCCATTAAAATCATTGGGGGGCACCAATATACCATTCAAAAGGCAGGATTTGGATTCTTTGATTTTGCCATTGCTAGACAAATCAGATGCTTAACCCGACACTGTTAACCTGAAAATCATTTACATGGGAACATTTTGTGCCTCCTGTTTTTACAATTAGCCCATCCCACCACGTCCAAAATTACTAGAAAGATCGGAAAGGAACAGAAATGCTCTTTTTTTACCCAAGGTCACTCAGTACATTAGCCAGCATTGTGTGTATAGACAGTTTCACTCTTTCATTGTTCATGGTTATTTACACTTTCCGCTGCATGTTACGTCATGGCCATGCACTTCTCTTGGTGCACTCTTTTCCCCGGATTCTGCAAAAAGCTGTTTGCCATTAAGATCAGCAGCAAAATTGAGACTGAAGAGGCAGCAGGCAGAGAGGGGTGGACAGATAGGTGAGAGAGGTGGGAGATGACCATGTTTGGTGAGGTTGCTCGCTGGCCTTGCTGAAAGAACTTACAAACACGGGCAGGACAGCAGAAAAAACCCTTATAATGGTTTAAAAATCAAACCTTGGGGACATCCTATTTAAAGATCTCTCAGTGCGAAAGTGGGATATTTTAGACTAGGCTGATTTCAGTGAATTCAGGCAACCCTCTCTTTTATATAAGTGCAACATAGAATGTATTTGGAACAGGCGTGTGCATGAGAAGATGAAGTACTTTCAACTAGATTGACGCCACATTGGGCACTCTTCTTTGGGTGGGGAGAGATCGGTTGGGAACTCATCCTTTTTTATTCTGCCCTCCATGGCTGTCTCTTGAGCTGGTCTGTCTGTCTGGCCAGGAAAAGCTGGTCATGGTGTAGAGTTCATGAATGCCACTCCCAGGGTCAGCCGAAGGGGATTACTTGAGAATGACAAGATGCTTCCAGCCTGGGGAGGAGCAGACTGAGCTTCATCTCAATCTTGGACCCGCTGGGAGGGTAACACATTATGCTTATCCTAGTCCAGCCAATTTTTTTAAAGCTCATATTAGCTTTCTGTGTGCTAGAAGGGAGGAAGACAGATATGAGAGGGAGCATTGTTTAATGGAGCCATTCTCAGCGTTTTCCATAGCCCATCACCCCATGTTACAACAGAAAGTTTTAGGGGCTGGCTCCCATATAGCCAGAAAGAAAGGCAAGATGATCACAACCCCCTGAAACTTGTTTGTGGCTTCCAGGTTAAAGACCCCTGGTATAGTGTCTATAGAGGGGGACTGGGAATCAGGACTCCTGGGTTCTCGGCCCAAATTTGCTACAGATTTAAAGTCTGTAGCGGATAAGTTAGCCTTTCTGTGCCTTAAGTATGGTGGTAGTATCAGTGTGTCTGAGATGGCCAGTAAACTCTGCACCGATGATTCTGATAGAGGCACTGGGAAACTAGCAGCTCTTCCTCATCAACTTTTTATCATTTCAGGGTACATTGTTCAATAAAGTATATTAAATTTGGCACATGTTTCATATTAAATCTAACCACAGTAGCATGGAGAAGGGAAGGAAGGAATAAAAACACCTGAAGCCTTGAAAATGTAGAAGGGTCTCAAGGAAAACTTTAGGGTCACATATAGATTGTTAAAACTAAGAAATCTAAATATTGTTTAAAATGGTTCTATAACTTGAAATATAATAAAGACTTTAAAGCAAACAGCACAGTGAAAAGAGCCAACAAAGGTCATTTTAAAACTTGATCGCAAACAGATTCACACTGCTAATTTCAGGCAGGAGGTATTATTATAAAAATCTTACAATTTTAAAATAAATTCAGACAATCAAATAAAAGGAGTAGGGATTAAATTATGTATCCTTTGCAAGACTCACTGTTTCTACAGAAGTGATTTGAGTAGCGAGAAAAGTTACCTTAGTCAAAATAATAATTAAAAAAAAAATAGGTATTTTCCCACCATCTTTGTGAACTTTGCATGGAAACAAAAATGAGACCTTAACATTTAAAGACAGATTTTCTCATAGAGAGCATACATTTCCTATTTCATTCGTGTATATAAGGAAATATATCAACTTTGTGTCCAAACAAAGAGAGCTTACCTCTGTGTTTCCCTGCAAACAAAATATGTTAAGAAAAATAAACTATTAGTCTGTTTGCATTGCCTAGAGTGCCCAGGAGCTTAGCACTGGCAAGTCCTGATTCCTGAACTGAAGAGTTTAAAGTCAAACACAGGCGTGAGGAAGGAAGTAGCATTCTCCACGTTTTACATATGGGCACTGAGGCACAGAAAGAATAAATGACTTGCCCAAGGTTACACAGGAAGTTTGTGTCAGAGCTGGGAATTGAACTTAACTTTTCTGAATCCAAAGGCAGTTATTTAACCATACACTAGTCTTTTTCTTTAGATAGGTCTGCACAGCCAGCCTCTGAGCCTGGATCCACAGGCATGGGCTTACAGAACCTGTGCTACTGGACTTATAATACTTGTGTGGATAGTGCTTTTAAGTTGCAGCTTGGGCACTAAAGCCTGGGGGAAGTGAGGTGGACTTCAGACCCTGCACTCCAGCCTGAGCAGCAGTGGTCACACTGCTATTTTTAAGGTTGTAGCACAAGGCCAAGTCTGTTGACCCGGGCTTGGAAGTTCTCTGCCACGCTTGTAGACATAGACATAGCTGTGAATGTTCTAGCCCTTGTTGAGAGAACAGATGCCATTTTCTTATTAGGGTACAACAAGGTTTATATATATATATATATATATATATATGGGTTTATATATGGGCAGGGATTACAATCCCCAGAAATTTAAAAAAAAAAAGGAAAATACTAGTATAGTTTAGTCCCAAAAAATTTTCAAAACCCTATTTTTCAACAAAACTCCAACATTTTGAGAAAAATTTAAATGAAAACTCTTTTTTTTCCTTGATCTTTACAGAGGGAAACCTCCCAGATTTCCCCATCAGCTCTAAAAATTAGTGATAGCATTTTATGTAAGTCCTCCCCTTTAGAATCCTGGGAAAACCCAACACAGGCATGTGTTGATCTTAAAACAATGTTCTAGTGCAGCAGTGCCCAAACTATGGGCAGTTGGGGTCACCCCACCAGTGGGTGGGGTCACAGCAATCCAAAGTATCTTTAGGCCCTGCTAGCATTTATAGTGAGTGGGAGATCACGCTGTGCAGAGGTCACCATTCTGTAGAGAAAAATGGTGTCCACCGTACAGTGTGAACTCACATGTATGTGAATTCACATGTATGATGCATATGTGAAGTCAGGCTGTGTGGAGGATGTCATGTTTGGGATTGATGGAAATAATAAATTGGAAAATGGGGTCATGCAGGCAAAAAGTTTGGGAAACACTAGTCTAGTGTTTCATTCTTTCTGTGAAGGTTGGGCATTGTTAAGACTCTCACTTGCATCTTCACACCAATCTCCTTGGTTTCAACAGCTTTTAATTTCTCTTGACTGTCATTCCTGGTTTTTTTCAGATCTTTTGGGTTTCCTCTCTAGATCTAATATCTTCATGGAAAGTGAGTTGAATTCCCCCTTTCACCAGGAGAGTGAAATTGAACTTTTATAAACCTTGTGTACCACAAGGATACACAGAGATATTTGGACCCATAACTTATAGAAATTAGGAGCCTAAATACCTTTGTGGATCTGGGCCTACGGATATTCTCAAGCATAGCTTTTATAGTGGTGGCTAAAGAAGCCATGGATTTGGGTATGTGCAAGAACAGACAACAGGGGGGACTACAAAGAGGTAAAAAAACCTTGTAAATTTTAGCTCAGTTTTGTGTCCCAGGAGTGGCTGAGCCAATGTATTTGTCTAGAGTTGTCTCCTCCATTCCTTCTGCTTGCATTTAAGGGACATGTTAACAGCAAGGGAAAAAATGAAAGCATCCCCTCTGAAAGCTCAGAAATAAGCAATATATAAATCTGTTCTGGTGTAAAGTTAAAGAACATTTTTTAAAACACAAACTCTTTATGGAATGTTATTGAAGTTGGACAGGGGCTAATAACGTGTGTACAGTTTTTAGAAAATACAATATCAGTATTAGTTGTGGTTAACCAGGAATTGAGAGCAGGACTGGATGTCCTCAGGGTTAGCTTCTATTCTTGACTCTGCCATTGAGATTCACCAGGCAGCCTTAGGTAACTCACAGAGTCCTACATTTTCAAGAGTGGCCACTTGCGTTTAGCTGTGTGTATCTTTTCTTTGGGGGCCTCAGCACAAAATCAGTGGCCACTGTTGAAGAATGTGACCCTAATTATTCTGTGCCTTCCTTTCCTCATCAGTAAAGATGGGACATGCTTGGGGATATCCTTGGCCGTAAGCTGCTATGTAAAAACTAGTAATAATGATTAATATACATAAAGGTAGGGAGTAAGCTCCTCTGGACAGAGACTGTGTTTTGTTCTCTGTTGTCCTGGATCCTGATTGGGCCCCCTGGGCACTCTGTGATACAGATCATAGTAATCAGTGACAGCAGAAAATTGAAGGGTGCTTAATACCGAAATAATAATGTTGTGCATCCACAGTGTGCTGGGAGCTCCCCTGACATTCAGTAAGGGATGATCCCTGCTCTGAGGAGCTTGCAATCTAGAGCTTTTAACTCCGAACAAGGACCCCAAAGTATATCTCAGCCATTGCATATGGCACCACTCAAATGGAGCTAGCTCTGGCAATCAGCTGATGCACAGGGCACACTGAGGGGAGGGGGAAAGTTAATTGGTTCAGTCCTATAACAATATGGGGGAGGGGTAGCTCAGTGGTTTGAGCATTGGCATACTAAACCCAGGGCTGTGAGTTCATTCCTTGAGGGGGCCATTTTGGGATCTGGGGCAAAAAAAATCTGTCTGGGGATTGGTCCTGCTTTGAGTAGCAGGTTGGACTCAATGATCTCCTGAGGTCCCTCCCAAACCTGATATTCTATGTTTCTATAATATTTGCCAAGTATGTATTAGCTGGAAGGCCTGGTTCTAGATTCTAACATGCTCACAAGTGGTGGGAAGAGAGGAGTGTCTGAACTCCAGGGCTTTGCATTGGCACATCATAGAGCTGGGGCCAGAGTTTCAAAAGAACTCAGCTCCCAGCCTACTGAACTTTCTTGTGAAAACTAGCTACTTATTTTGATGCTTGGGTGGAAGCTGAGACCTGTGCATACCTGACCCTTATGGACCATTTGGGAGGTTCCAATCTAAGGTTTTGTCAGGGCCATCTGTAGTGAGGCAACATGGTCTGGACTGTGGGTCACAGCAGATCTGGATTCTGTTTGTGTGGCCTGGGGCAAATCTGTGCTTCTGTTTCCCCATCTGTAATAATGGAGATAATTATATTTACCTTTGAGATCCTTAGCTGTTAAGTGCGCTGTATTATAGTTTGCAGGCACTTTGGAGAAGGGACCATCTCTTCATTATATCTTTGTACAGCACCTTCCACAGTGGGGCTCCTGGCCACTGCCACAATGCACAGAATAAGTGAATGTTTCTGTGAAAACCTTTAGTGAACTTCTCCACATAATCTGCCTTTTTTTCCCCTCACTCCTTCGCACTCCTTTCTTGGCCACACCACTCAAAGGCCATACCTAGGTTTCTAACAAGAAACACTGCCTTTTAGCAGCAGCCCCAAGAAAGTGTGTGGAAGGGACGAAAAATCAGCCCACAGCTACAAACAGCATAATTGTGAAAGAGCATCGTTGGTGATTTGGTAACTTGCCCAGCAGCAAGGACTCATCCTGTTTATCTGAGCACTACCTATATATTGTCATGGCTTCAGGGATAGACATCCAGTCAACAGCGTAGTCCCTCAAACGGAAGACACTTTGACATGTTTATACTGTGTTTGGCACTAACTCGTTAAAAAAAAAATTCTGATTACCGAAAGCTTGTCCTCGAGGTCTGGTCACCCCATGTCATTGAAAAGCCTAGGGGGATTCATTCATGAACTTCCAGTCTTCTATAAAGGGCTGTTCATTCATAGCCAGGGCAGCTCTTTTTTATGCACTGGCAATTAAATCACTCTTTGTAAGCGGCAATGAGCTACTTGTTAAGTGGTCTTCACTAACGTAAGTGCAAACATGAGGTGAAATAGCCCTTTTCCCCCCCGCCTTCTGAAAGGGTGATTTTTTATGGTAAAGAAAATAAAAACTTAAAGGAATTTCAGTGAGATTTGACATGTTCAATACTTGTTGTTCCAAAATCTCCTTAACTGGAGTAAAACAAAAATTGTGAGCTCCACGTATCTGATAAGTTAAGATTTGGGGTTTTTTTTTTGTTTTTTGGGGTGGTTTTTTTTTCCACTCTGGCTTTGCTTTCGTAACTCTTAAAAAACACAGGTCATTTTAAAAAATGTATACACATACAAAAAAATAATAATTAAAAAAATCCCATGTGCTCTGAAGTGTGTAGTAGGCTGGATTCTCACCTCCGTTACACCAATATAAATCTGGAGTGAAATCCATGGGACCTAATTCTGATCTAACATGGTTTTACAACAGAATCAGTTTCAGTGATCAGAATCTGGTCTTCAACCAAGTTACTTTCAGATTTGCACAAGTTCCATGAACTGGTCTGTGATTAACATAATCTACTGTCTTTACTCAGGCAAAATTCCTGCAGCCTGGGTAGGGATGGTAGGATCTGGCCCTTAAGGCAACACCACGAGGCGTTGTTGTAAAAAGAAGAGCACGATCTAACGAGTCTGTGGAAAGAGATCTCCACATCCTATCTGTGCCATGAGATTTAGCTTTAAGGGCTATGCAGAGAGAAGGGAGGGAGAGACACACACAGACAGCCTGCAATTTATCTGGGCTAAGCAATTAACATAATCTGAAAACTTCTTTCACTGAGGTCTGTCTGTAAATTGCTGGGTGGACTGGTGGGCTGGGAAGATGAAAGGGAAGAAAGCAGTCTGAGAGATTTTCTTTCACGCAATAGGGTGTAAGGACCTTCTACCCAGATATGTTTCCTGGTTCTTTTTACTCCTCCCGCGCAATTTCCTCTTCACCCACCCCTTAATTTTTCCTTCATGGGGAGCGAGTGCTTTTCCTGTCTCTTCGCACAGGACAGTAGTGGAGTGTAACTTTCACAGACTCATTCCCCTCAGAAGTGTATATGCTGAGGTAGTTGCAGAAGGTTAGGGTAAAGGTAATTTGATACCCGGCTCAGTTCTTCCCAACCCCACTACGACCTCCTCTTCCCCCGCCCTTCTCTCACTCAGCTTTTTTCCCTCCTGCTTGCTACTTATTTGGTGCCAGGTTTCAGTGGATTGAGTTATATGAAACAAAGTATTGTGAGGCACCAAAGGGGGAGGTTGAAAGACCCATCGTGGCACACCTAAAAGTAGGCCCAATGAAGCCAGTAGACTCGCACGGCTATTTCCCTTTTACATAGCCCCATAAGTGCATTGCACCAACAGTTCCAGCCCTCCCCCCCATCATATTTTTGGTGAGTAGGTTGACAACAACTTATCCTTCTAGTTTCCAAACATGTGCAGTTGGGCCCATTTTTAGTAGCTGCTTCCAGCAACCGGAGAAATATTTTCCTCGCTGGCATAGAAGTGAGGAAATTAAAAGTGTGTGGCTGGATTTATATTTTAAAAGCACAGTACTGTATTCTAAACGGACTCCAAAGACTTAAAAATGCCTGTGTTGGGGAAACAGGCATATTAATATAGTTAGTAAAAAGCAGAAAAAATACAGCAACTGGACTGGCTAATTTAACCACTCTACTCTCCTTCTGTCATTGTTTCTTCAGGATTTTATTGTGCTATATTAAGGTGCTACACAGGTTTGTTGGGAAGAACTATCAGGCATTGTATCACTTGTAGTGGAATGAGTTTAGGGGATGTTGTAGTTTTCAGAGAATAAATAAGGAAATGTTATTTACTCCTCATAACACAAGAACTAGTGGTCACCAAACAAAATTAATAGGCAGCGGGTTTAAAACAAACAAAAGGAAGTATTTCTTCACACAATGCACAATCAACCTGTGGAAGTCTTTGCCAGAGTATGTTGTGAAGTCCAAGACTGTAACAGAGTTCAAACAAGAACTTGATAAATTCATGGAGGATAGGTCTATCAATGGCTGTTAGCCAGGATGGGCAGGGATGGTGTCCCTAGCCTGTGTTTGCCAGAAGCTGGAAATGGGCAACAGGGGATGGATCGCTTGATGATTACCTGTTCTGTTCATTCCCTCTGGGGCATCTGGTGTTGGCCACTGTTGGAAGACGGGATACTGGGCTAGATGGACCTTTGGTCTGACCCAGTATGGCCGTTCTTCTGTTGTATGTAATAAATCTTTACGTGTGTGTGTGTGTGTGTAGATTTATTTTGGGAAAGTAATATTACTTTCTAGCTTTCAGCTCTGAACTTGCTTTTTGTTTCTTTATTTTTTGTTTAAATAAAATATTAGAGATTAATAGGTCCCAGGTCTTAACATATCTATAAAAAGCTGGAATGATATTAGTGAAGCAGCACAGAGATGATGGACCTAGCTAGTGCTGTTATGAGAGTCATAAGATACCCCCTTTTCCCCTTCCTTTTCTGTCCTTTCATCCCATCTCAACCCCCATAGCAGCAACTGTGGCTTAGCTGCTAGCAGGAGGAATAGATTGAAAGAGGAGGGAAGGTCTAAAAGAACTCTTTCTTTTCTTTTCTTTTTTTTTTCTTTTTTGTTAACAAATGCAAGACTTCCGGTCTCCACCCTGCCACCACAAGCCACAGTCTAACTGCAGTTCAGTCAGATTTATAGTTCATCTGACGTCTGAATCGTAGCATTTATTACCAGGGTTCCAGCTATAGGCGTAAATAGACTCTGTAAATTATAGCAGATGATCTGTTATGCCCTCCATTCCTGTTAAGCAATGTTTAACTTGCCTTTTATGTCTCCCCTTTTGGAGGGGAAAAATTATATATCAACAAAGCTTGTCTAGGCTTAAAGCCTTTGAAAGCAAAGTGATCTATGGAGTGTGTGAGGCTGTGGGTACCTTAGCCCTCATCCTGGCTTACCCACACTTCACATAGAAAAAAAATCTCTGCGGCTGATTAGCAGCTCCAGTATTATATTATCCACGTTGATTTACTGTTGCTTAAATTGATTCGCTGCAATGAGGGTTTGAGGGTGGGGAAGAAATCAGTTACTGTATATGCCGATAAGTTTTCATCTTCCAGAACATTTCATGGGGTATGTCTTCACTGCAGAGTTAACTCAGGTGGTAGGCAGTGTGATCTGAGCACCCAGGTTAGCCTGACCTAGATGCCTTTAGGGTCATCCCTGAGTTACTGTGTCTTCACTGATGCTGCACACACCTGCATGTCTCGCTAGGACATCTGAGGGCACGTCCTATGCTTCTCTGTGCTGCAGTAAATCGAGCCTCTCTGTGATTCTTTCCCAGTGAATTGTGGGAAGGCATTGGAGAACTATCAGCACATGAGTGGTTTTAGCCTGTGTCCTCACTGCAAAGTGGGTGAGTTATCAGCCCAAGTGAAAGTAAGGTACCACTGCACTCGGGGCGAGAGATTTTTGTGTGTGTGGCTGGAACGGGGGGGGATTATGGGCAGCACCTTTAGTAAGAATCTGGGATAGCAGCAGTGAAGACAGACTCATGGACATCAGCTAACTACTGCCTACAAACACCCCTGCAAGGTGGAATATTTCACCCTCGTTTTAGAGCTGAGGAAACTGAGGCAGAAAAGACCAGCTACTAGCATGGCTGCAGAGGACATGGGAATTGGAGCACATTAGAATGGCAGGAGTTAATTGGTGCTCACCCCTTTACTTAAACCACTAAGTCAGACCTCTCTTTCCATGGGCCTCTCTATACAGAAAAGTTGTGCCACTTTAAACTGTATCAGCGTAGTTGAAGAGATACAGTCCACTCATGTAGATGCAGAAACACTGATATAAAGGGACTTACACCAATGTAGTTTATTCCTGTTTAGGAAGTTGAATAAGCTATATCAGTGTAAGGAACCTTCATACTGGTATAACTGTGTCCAATTTCTACTGTTATAACTATTTCAGTAAAAAATTGCACCAAAAACAGTCATATTGGTACAAAATCTGGGTGTAGATCTCTCTCTTACTCTCTCTTTATGGTCAAAAGGCCAGTTTTTCATCTGCACAAAGTGCCTAAATGCATTTGAAAATCTGCCCCAAAGAGACTGAGAGTAGAGCTGGGAGTCAGATTCTGTTCCTGGCTTTCCCAAAAGCTCACTATGTGACTTTGGCAAAATCATTTAGGATAAAATTTTCAAAAGCACCTGAGTGACTTAGGAACCAAGTAGCCCTATGACATAGGATCCTAAGGCAAAATCCTCAAAGGTATTTAGGTGCCTCACTTCTCTGGTGCCCTCTGAGAATATGGGCCTACATCCTTTTGACAATGGGACTTAGGCTCCAGGTCTTGGCTACAAATAATGATAATAATCACAGGTCATGGAAATGCGTTGTCAGAGCTATGGGAAGAGGACAATCTGTAAGTGCTCAGGATTTATAAGGTTATGTTATTTTTTTCTGTTGTAATAAAGCTCTTCTCCCCCCCCCCCCCTTCTCTCTGTAGATTCCCAGGTTCTTCAGGGGCCAGGGGATCGGTCACACTGGTGCGTGGTGGCATACTGGGAAGAGAAAACGCGTGTGGGCCGGCTATATTCTGTCCAAGAGCCCTCCCTGGATATCTTCTATGATCTACCTCAGGGGAACGGCTTCTGTCTCGGACAGCTCAATTCAGACAACAAAAGCCAGCTGGTGCAGAAAGTCCGCAGCAAAATTGGCTATGGCATCCAGCTGACTAAGGAAGTGGACGGCGTGTGGGTATACAACCGCAGTAGTTACCCTATCTTTATCAAGTCGGCCACACTGGACAACCCCGACTCCAGGACGTTGCTGGTTCACAAAGTTTTCCCAGGATTTTCCATCAAGGCTTTTGACTATGAGAAGGCGTACAGCTTACAGAGGCCTAACGACCATGAGTTCATGCAGCAGCCATGGACCGGATTTACTGTTCAGATCAGCTTTGTGAAAGGCTGGGGCCAGTGCTACACAAGACAGTTTATCAGCAGTTGCCCATGCTGGTTGGAGGTTATTTTTAATAACCGATGACTTGAGACAGAGTGGACTCATGACATTATAACTACTTTGCTGCTAATATTTCCTTCTGAGTGCTTGCTTTTCATGCAAACTTTTTTGTTTGTTTGTTTTGTGTTTTGTGTTTTTTTCCCCCCTCGTCTGTTTTGAGAAATAGCTTATGGAAAGATTTTTGCCTTGCTATTTTGATAAATATATATTTTTTTTAAAGTGTGAATGACCAATAACTCAGAAGGGGGAGGAGAAGATGTCGGAGGGGATTACATAAAATAATCATTTAATGCCTCTGAAATTATTCCCCTAAGCGATTGGTGGAATTCAGTCACACGCTGTTTGTTACAGCTCCTGCATAAAAAGGGTTTGTACGTATGTTTTTGACACACCAGAGGTCTTCTACTGCCAGACGTCTCATCGTCCCCCTTGTCCCGCGGCGTGCATGCACACACAGGGCCATCTTGCTGCAGCTTCTGCCTAGAGCGGTGGCACATTCCCGCTGCTACTTGTTGAAGCTCAGCACCTTCACTCCTGTGATAGGAAGCCAAGTTCCCCCTCAGTGGCGACCACCCTGCATTGTCCCTGACGCAGAATAAATGTATGTGCCGGTGCACCCAGGAGGCATCAGGAGCCAACGCAGCAAAGTATCATTCAGTCCTTGCTCCTCTTTTTTTTTTTTCCCTTCTTCTTCTTTCATGTATGCTTGTTGCTTTATTTAAAGATCACGTCTTGTCACTGTTATGCCAACAGTCCATGGTGGCAGCATGGGTTTTGGAAGACGCATGCCCACACTTTGAGTGCTTTTATTGTTTTATTGATACTATGAGGAAAAAAACCATGCATGGCCCATGCTTTTCAATTTGAGCTGAGATGCAACCTTGATGAGAAAACATAAGCCTACAAAAAGAAAGCAAACAAACAACAACAAAATGGGGGGGGGGGGAAATATATTCATGATCTTTGGTCCATCATAACCTGCTGTGATCAGGTTAGAGCGGTACCAGTCGTATCCAGAAATGCAGTCGCTCTTTCATTTCTTCTTGAATTCATACACTAGTATGATACTTTTACACTGTTCTTAGCTCAATGAGCATGTTTAGACCTTAACATAAGCTATTTTTCTAAATATAAAGGTTTAAATGAACAAGAGAAGCATTCTCATTGGAACTTTAGCATTGTAGTGCTTTGGAAATAAAACAAAAGAAAATTGAAAAAAAAAAAGGACTCCTTAAAAAAAAACCCTTGAGATTTATTAAAGAAAAAAATGTATTTTATGTTATATATAAATATATTATTACTTGTAAATATAAAGACGTTTTATAAGCATCATTATTTATGTATTGTGCAATGTGTATAAACGAGAAAAATAAGAAAGATGCACTTTGCTTTAATATAAATGCAAATAACAAATGCCAAATTAAAAAAAAAACAAAAACACGAGATTGGTGTTTTTTTCTATGGGTGTTATCATCCAGATGAATGTTTTTTCTAAAGGAGTTTATGTTCCATTAAAAAATAAAAATGTACACTTGAGCTGACATTGTGCAGAGTGACTCTTTTATGGGTGGGAGTAGGGTAGATGGGGGGGGGGAAAGCCTACCTGGAGCTGGGTCTAAGTACCCAACTACGGGATCTAGCAGACGTTGCTGTTTAACTAAGGGGGATCGACTCTCACAGTATGGGCGCTGCTCAAGTAGTCAGGTTTCGGAAGGAGTGTGGCAGGTTGGGGACTCGGGAGATGTGACATCAATTCCTGGCTCACCTGAAAACTTTGTGTGGTTTTGGATAAGTTACTTCATCTGATCTTCGGTGTTGCTGGATTTCTTCCAACGCTGGCCTCAGATGCTGCTGGTTATTGCTGCTATTACCCCACCCTGCTTCCCAGTGAGTGGGAGCTGAATCTGGAGGCAGCGCACATGACCAGGCTGGGGAAAAGAATGGACTAGGACAAGGGTAGGGACAGCTGGCTCCACCCCCAAGCCCATTCGCCCAGCCCAGACTAGGGTGACCAGACAGCATATATGAAAAATTGACACAGGTGGGGGGTAATAGGAGACCCAGCAAGGCTCAGGGACATGCCCTCGGTCACTCAGGAAGGCTATAGAAGAGCAAGGGTCTTGAATCTGATCTCCCAAGTTCTCAGCACCGTAAGCACTGTACCATGTGCTTCTTGCAGTGTTCACAATTTGGAAATCTGTCAGCATTACTGGGAGAAAAAACATGCCCCAGGCTGCCCTCCATTGCATCGTGCAATTCCCACTGAAAAGCAGGCAGACCAGTATGCCGTACGATTGGCTAGTTAACTAAGGAGCAAAGGGGTACTTCTTGGAGCGTGGTGTTACAGTGGGTGTCAGAGTGCCTCTTATTGCAAGTACCTAAGGTTGTAGTGTTCAGTAACTAGCTTACTGTATCCAGGCCCTAGGTTTTAGCACTGAGACTAGTTATAAGCTTTACAGCAAGAATGCAGGGAAGAAGCTGGTGGGGGAGGGTGGGGGGAGATTGCAAACTTTTGCATGTGGAGACAAAAAAATTCCAGGGCCAAGTGTTTAGTACATATACACCTTTTATCATAAAGTCTTGCATGCTGGCTAGCTATGGTACTATGAAAATGCATCCATCCCCCTCTAGGCTGGAGGGCATTCACCAGCTAGCACAGCGAACCCTGGGCCATGAAGGGGATGGGAAATTTTAGTCAAAGACGCTGGCATGATGGCTACTATCGTGGACAGTGTTCTGGCATTTTAAGTGTCATGCTCAGCAGGCAGGCCGTTCCATTTTTAAGGGCTCTGCTGAGAGAGCCACACACAATAGTTTTCATAGTAACTCAGCCTTAGTACCTCCGGGAGGAAGGGCTGAGTCATATTTGACTGTGACGTACCAGGGCAACGAGGTTGATAAAACTGAGGCAAACCTTGGGATCCTGGCCAGTTTCTGGTGTTTGGCAGCTGGATGCATCATGTTCTAAGAACTTGGGAAGCAGGTGAACCATGTCTGGTTACCAGGATGGGTTTAGGGCAAGTGGGAAACACATTGTGACAATTGGCTGGTGGGTGACTCACTCTTGCCCATCTCCCTACCACTAGAAGCCATCCCTGCTACCCTTAGCTATACACCGACCAATCTCTTTCTGCCAGTTCCCTGCTCAGCCTGTGGCTCAGAGAGCATTCAGGTTACTGGAATGGGAGTGGGCCTGGACAGAATTGCCAGCAGAGATGGGGTATGGGATCAAGCATTAGAGCACTTCCAGGCATTCAGCAGGAAGACAGACGTATTGAGAGGGTATTGAATCATTGTGGGGGGGGGGGAGGGGGGATTATGTCGCTTGGGTGTGTGAAGAGAAAGGAAGACAAGCTGGGGTTGTAAACTGAAGGCACAGTATGGATTGTGCTGCTAAAGGTAACGGTGGTTTTCAGGAAAGGCAATGCATGGAGATAGGAAAGAAAATTATGGTAGGGTTGTCACATTTCAGGGCTCTAGGAAAATCCTGTTCCATGTTAGGGCAGTTTCTAACTAACAGCATGTACCATGTTTGGCTGCTGAGCTGATCCTGTTTGGCAGAGGCTTGGTTACAGCTGGGGGGCCAATCACTGCTTTCTTTGAAAGGGAATTTGGTGCCAAGATGCATTTGAAGCTTAACATTAGTTCTGGTGAAAAGCAGCAGAATCCTGTTGCCTGAAGCCCAGACAGATATAACATGAGACTTAGCAGTGCAGGCTCTTAGCAGCACGGGCTTCCTCCTAGTCACCATCCCTAGGTGAGGAGATACTCAGTCTCTAGGCCCTCTCAGTTCCCAGCCTTTTTGATGACTCAGCTCTGGACAGAGATGCCAGTTGTGATGGTGTTTTTGGTAACATAGTTTATAAATGCCTAGACTAGGAGAAGCTCTTTAAGCCAGGGACTGTGTTGGCCTATACGTTTGAACAGCATCCCGCATGATGAGGAGCTCCTCATGACTGAACCCTCTGGGAAATATAAATCAAATATGTATGTCACTAGGAACTGACTGCACCCTCACTTGGGCTCATTTCACCCTGGCCACCAGCTAGTCATCAAAATAACTGTCTGTCAGGTGCTAGGTTTGAACTGGAGACTAAAAGATAAAAGGCACAGTATCCCATTGCCAGCCCCCAGCCTTTCCTCTTTAAACAGAGTGTCGGTGTCAAAGTTAGTGATTCTTTAAATGCTATTGTTATTCAGTCTGTCTTGCTTGATATGTTCTTAAGTGACGGCTAAGGGCTTATCTACACTACCGCGTGGGGTTGATCTTAGGTACACAACTTCAGCTGTGTGGATAACTGTAGCGGAAGTCGACATACTTAGATCTACTTACCACGGTGTCTTCACTGCGGTAAGTCAACAGCTGACACTCTCCCGTCGCCCCACTTGCGCTCCTCGTTCTGGTGGCGTACCGGACTGTTGAGCATATACAGTCTATTTATCGCACAGGATTGATCACTGCCCACCGATCTGGCTGGTAGCATAGCCCTTAGGGGTCAAATGTTGTGGAAACTTCATTGCGACCATAATTCAGTTTGTTTTCTTAGTATTCTCTGCCAACTGATGTGAAATATTCAATTGTCACATCACAGCTTTTGCATGAGCTGAGAATGCTAGTTTTTTGCTAGAGGTTCAAACATATCTGCATGTCTAAGAAATTCATATAGGGCTAGATCCACAAAGGTATTTAGGCTCCTAACGGCCACTTTAGGCACCTATGTCCAACATTTAGCTCCTAAAAAAACCCTGCTTAGCTGCTGCTTAAAATCCCTGGGCAGCTAAGGCTCCACTGATAAAGACCCACCCCTCCCCTGCCCAAAACTGCCAGTGAGCATGTGAACAGCTGTGTCAGTCCTAATGTTCAGAACCTCAATCACATTTATGGCTTTGGCTACACTACAGCATGTACAGCAGCGCCACGCTACCCATGCAGAGGTGCTACTGTAGCACTTAGTGCAGACAGCTCGCCCGACGACTTAATTGTTTCAGTCCCTCCGCGCGGCGGTACCTATGTCAGCGGGAGAAGCTCTCCCACCGATATAGCACTGTCCGCACTGGTGGTTAGGATGGTGTAACTTACATCACTTGGTTGGGGGGAGAGGTGCTTAGTTACACCCCTGAGTGACATAACGTGCACTGATGTAAGTGGTAGTGTAGACATAGCCTTTGCCTGGCTAATGAAAGTCAGCATAGTGCGCACATGGCCTATGTGTCAGAGAGAACCTCAAGCTTCACCTGTCTTCCTAATAGAATAGGCCCCACACACCCCACTGCTGCAGGAGGAGGTGAGCGACACACGCATGCAGACCCCCCCACACACACACACACAGAGCAGACAGGATGTAGGAGACCTGCATCTAAATCCTCTCTCTGCCTGATCCAGAGCAGTGAATCATATATTCACAGGTGCCAAGTCCAGAAGGGACACCTGTGCTCATCAAGGCTGATCTGTATACACAGCTTACAGAACTGCCTCAAAATAATTCCTAGTGCAGATCTTTTAGCAAAACATGCAGTCTTGATTTTAAAATGGTCATTGATGGCGAATCCACCACAAAACCATGGTAAATGGGTCCAAGGATTAGGTACGCTCCCAATTAATATTTTATGCCTTATTTCCACTGAATTTGTCTAGCTTCACCTTGCAGCCCATGTATGATGTTATACATTGCTCTACATGTAGATACTTATAAACTGTAATCAAGTCACCTGTTGAGCTTCTCGTTAAACTGCACAGATTGAGCTCCCTGAGGCTATCATTATAAGGCATGTTTTCTGATCCTTTACTCTGCGCCTCAGCCCTGTACCCCTCCAGAGTACAAATGTCCTTCTTGAATTGTGGGCACCCGAACTGGGCACCATATTCCAGCAGCAGTTGCACAAGTGCCAAATAGAGCCAAAATAACCTCTCTCCTGCTACTTGAGCTTCCCCTGTTTGTGCCGCCAAGGAGCACATTCGCTCTTTTGGCCACGCACCTTATTTGAGCTCATGTCTCCCACTTGACTATGCTAACCACTGGGCTATGGAGTCTTTCTGGTGCTGTCTCTGGCCCAATGGATATTTCATTATTTATACAAAGTGGAACGGCTTCAACAGGAGAAGCTGAACGAGACTAGACAGCTACATACCAGAGCTGGGCAGAACATTTCCAACCAGCATGAATATTTAGCATTTATGTAGTACTTTTATTTTGAAAGGGAGAAGTCGCATCTTTCAGTGGTTAAAGCCAAGGACTTGCTCTGTGGGACCTTGGACACGCCAGTTTAAAAAAAAAAAAAAAACCTCTGTGCCTCAGTTTCCCCTTCCACAAAATGAAGACTGCCAAAGCCACATAATGCTACGGGTTGATTTTTTAATGTTTGTACAACAGTCTGAGCACCTTGGATGAGGTGTGCCAAGAATTATAGAAACTTTATGGACTTTAACTAAATCAGCCTCATGACAACCCTGTGGAGTAGATGCTATCCGTTCCATTTTTACAGACGGGGAAAATGAACCCGAGAAGTTAAGTAACTAGCTCAAGGCCACAGATGGCGTCAGTGTCAGAGTCAACATTAGCTCTCAGGATTGCTGTGCCGTAATTGCAGAGCGCAATAAAATAGGTACAAACCATCTAACTTTTTGCTGATCAAGCACATAAAAAAATGCTTGAACCGTCAAGCTCCTGAGACTAGAATAGGGTGGATAATGTTTCATGTACCACAGGAGCAGAGCTAGGCTGAAGAAAAAGTGTTTGTTATGAAACTTTGTTTTAAGCCCGTGCTGCAATCCCAGCAGATTCCCCCAGGCTAAATCAGTTTGGGACTGGACGGGAGTCTGCCAAATTCCTCCCAGGAGCTGCAGGAAGTGGTGTTGGTGGTTCATTAGGCGGTGGCTTCCTTTGAGCCAAATACCAAATTCATGGTCTACCACAGAACTAAGGGGCACTGTGCACTCAAGGAGCCTCCTTGCCCACATGCTCGGGATCTAACTGATCACCATATTTGGGCTCAGGAAGGAATTTTCCCCTGGGGTCAGATTGGCAGAGCTCCTGGCGGGGTTTCGAGTCCTCTGCAGCATGGGGCATGAGTCACTTGCAGGTTTAAACTACTATAAATGGTGAATTCTCTGTAACTTGAAGTCTTTAAATCATGATCTGAGGACTTCAGTAACTCAGCCAGCGGTTAGGGTCTATTAAAGGAGTGGGTGGGTGATGTTCTGTGGCCTGCAATGTGAAAGAGGTCAGACTAGATGATCATGATGGTCCCTTCTGGCCTTAAAGTCTATGAGACATGAAACTAAGGCCCCCTAACTACTTGTAGTTAACTATCAAGGCTCTGGCCACCGCTCTAATTATGTGTGTCCATCAGACAGCTCCTTAATGACAATACTGACCCTGGTGCATAAGTGAGTGCAGCAGACTACCAGCTTGGAGTGGAAACATTTTAAACTCATTGTGCTCTGGAGTAAACGGTGACACAAAGTGCAGAGAACTAGTGAATCCAGGCCCTCTGTGAACAAATATTCAGCATTGTTTCTGGAGCTGGTCTATCTGTCTGCACCGATACTCTCTTGCCTTGTACGTACATTGTGTGCTCATTCGGGCAGGCATTGCTCACTGTTCGTACAGCACCTTGCACAGTGGGCTCTTGCTGCATGACTAGAGCCCCTAAGCGCTGTGGCAATACAAACAATAAGTGCTTGACATGATTGTTTGCTGATGGCTTATCTACACAAGAAATTTCCACCCGTTTAATTGAACTCAATTTTAAAACCAATTTAATTAAATCAGTGCAAGCCCTGTGTAGACACTGAGCTCAGTTAACAAGTGGTTTCTTGCAGTTTAGTATAAGTTGTAAATCAGGACAGTGCCAATGAAATCAATGCAGTGACACCAATTTATTACAAGTATTTATTCGTACGGCAGTAGCAGCTAGTGGTCTCAGCCAGGGATTGTGGTATCGGGGACTGAGCCTTTAAGGGCTGAGGTTTCCAGATAGAGTCTGGGCTGGGTGCTGCAGTAAAAGGCCATGGTGTTGTTTGCATGCCCAGTTAGAACTGGTCACCAAAATCAAACAAAGCTGCTAAAAACATTGTATCATCAGTGACCACCACAGAAATCAGGGTCCCATTCTGCTAAGTGATTAGACAAATATAACAGAAAGCCCCAAAGACCTTACAATCGACGTATAAGACAAGGGACACATGGATACAGATATCTGCCAGGGGCTTATCTCTGATCTCAAATGTGTCAGTGTACAGCAGAGTCCTTGAGGCAGGCTGTGATCTGAAGTGAACATTGAGTCCAGAGTTCTGGAGGGGGCCCGGCTAATCCAGGCAAAGCTCCCACTGGAGCCAGTGGGAGTGTTACCTGAGCAAGGCTGGCTGGATCAGGCTTTAATAGGGTCCAGATGTCATTCAAGAGCATGTCAGAATAAATTACCTCCAACCTGTGCGTAATCCACCCCATTTCCTGATTTAGACCATGCTTCTGCCTGGACGGCGTCATGTTACATAACACAGTGCAACGGCTGGAAGTCAAAGCTGATTCTCCAGTTGGATATTTGCTGGCAAGTTCCCGATCAGCCCATCCAGTGCTGCAGAAGCTAAAGGATCCACGGCATCTGAGAAGCAATTTGCCAGCTTTTCTAGTTGTTTCAGAATAGCCTGGCACAAACCTGCTGCTGCTTCCCTTGGCCATGCTGCTTGCAGGTCTCTTCACACTCCCTAGCCAATGGTACTCAGGGTGGGTGGACCCTTGTACTCCACATGGAACCCCACTGATTTCAGTAAGATTCTGCACTTGCATAAGGGGCTACCTACCTGTGTGGAGCACTTCCAGGCTCAGGGTTCTGTAAAGTGCAACCTTCTGCAGGCCAAGAAGTGGGTTAGTTCCTCATGACAGGCCAGGGCAGATTGACAGACAGATATGTGTGTTTTTACCTTGGAGGCCTCACCTAACTCCTCCCTGGTCTACACTTCTAACATAATCTCTTATCATAGAACATCAGGGTTGGAAGGGACCTCAGGTGGTCATCTAGTCCAACCCCCTGCTCAGAGCAGGATCAATCCCCAGACAGATTTTTGCCCCAGATCCCTAAATGGCCCCCTCAAGGATTGAACTCACAACACTGGGTTTAGCAGGCCAATGCTCAAACCACTGAGCTATCCCTTCCCCTCAACACCTCTTCTTCACCAGTGGTGGACCTCCCTGTGTGTCCATGTCTCCCACAACCATCTCTGTGCCTATTTCCACACCATTCCCTGCACATGCACCGCCCATTCAGGTCCAGCTCACCACAGCACTACCCTCTTCTCATTCCTTTTCCTACCTTCTCCCTACCTCTGTGAAGCCCACAAGAAATGAGTCGGCATTACTGCACTGGGCTTCTCAGTGCATCCGTGCCTACTCCATGTCTATTTTGCTTAGATTGCCAGGCCTACCTTTTTGATAAGAAAGTGCTGAGCAAACAACCTCTGAAAACCAGGTGCTTGTAAGGTGTCTCAGGTTGGGTACCCAAAATTACTAGTCGCTTCAGAAAATGTATTATTATCACTATTTATTATTTGTAGTATGGTAGTGCCTGGAGGCCCCCAACCATGATCAGGACCCAATTGTGCTCAGTTCTGTTCATACACATTGTAAGCTCATCAGCGTAGGGACTGCCTCTTACTATCTACCAAGAGAAGACAGATCAAGAAAGGGATGGGGAAACAGAGTCACAGAAAGGGGGAGTGCAGGGATGAGGTCAGCTTGTGGCTGAAGAACAACTGGCTGAAGCTGAACCCCAGCAAGATAGAGGGGATGCTGGTGAGCAGAGGAAAATTCTCTGAAGAGCTTGCAGCCCGGGGCAGTCTCTGTTGGTTGAAGATACATAGCCACAGTCAGGCAATGGCTAGGCGTGCTCTTCAATTCCTCACTGACGCTGAATGCGCATGTAGCAGAATCCACAAGTAACACTTTACCATGTCTGCTTGGCTAGGAGACTCCTTCACTTCCTGTGAATGAAGATCTGGCTTCTCACCTGCATTACAACAATGATATACCTGGGCATGAGGTCGTCAGCACTTAGGAAACTCTAGCTGTTCAGACCATGCTCCTTAACAACACAGGCTACTGCAAAGGTGTAATACCTCTCCTCCATGGGCGGTGGGTGGAGCCCCACTTAGGGGAAGCTAGCCCCCAGCTCTGCCCCTTCTGCCCCACCCCCAGCAACTGAAGGCCTGACACACCCTGCCCCTCCCCTGTGGCCGGAGGAGCCCTGAGTGCCTCCTTCCCCCCAGAAGAAGGAGCCCTGGTCTGGCCGAAACCGCAAGCATCGCCCCTGCACCTGCCTGGACATGCCCTGAGGGCCCCCACCCCGGTACCTGCCCAGAGATGTTCTGAACCCTCCCCCTCCCGCCTGCCCAGAGGAGCCCAGACCAGCCACAGCCGCGCTTCCCCTCCCCAGACCGCAAGCTGCTGCAGGAAAAAGCCTCTCACTCTCCTCTGAAGAAACTTTTGATATGCCCCATGCAGGTTCTGGGGTGGCTGAGGAGGTGGTATATGCTACTCAGCTTCTTGGGTTCTCAGTAATCTCCCTGGAGTCCCTGATGAACCCAGGAAGCTGAATAGCACATACCATCTCCTCAGCCACTCTGGAACCTGCATGGACCATAATAAAACAAAAACTTCCTCCCAAAACACCACAATCGGGGGTCTGCTGGCAGCGGCAGTGCCCGGGAGCCAGCGCCTCCCCTGGCCTATCATACCCACTGCCCAAACTGTCCTCCACTGTCCTCCTGTACAATTTTGTATCAGTTGCAAGGTCTCAGTCTTTATCTTCAAAGTCTGAGGCCATGGTATCGAAAAGACCATCTAAATCTCTACAACGATGATCATGTTCAATAACTCTGCTCCTTTGGAACGATGGAACTCAACTATAATAGTAAAGCTTATCCGTGGGGGAGACAGAACTGTCTCTGGGGCGGTCTGAGACCATGTAAAGAATGGCCACAGGAACTAAGGACCATCACAAACCTCACCACTTTCTGCTCCAAGTGCAAAGTGGGTGTTTCTTTGACCTGGTCTTCTCTTACATAAACACATAGCAATAGGTATTCTTATATTACAAACCAACAAAAAACCCACCACACCCTACGACAACAAGACACTCCACCACACATGCATCCCCTTCTGAGGAGAAGAAGGGAAACCCAATAACATGTGACAAATGTTTAACCATATTGCTCAATGCACTACTGAGAGGCCCTCAGCTACCACAGCAATAAGCTCAGTATAAGAATCTATGCAGAATAGAAAAAAATGTGACTTGCCCAAGAGCACACGGTTGTCCAGTGGCTGAGCCAGGAATAATAACCAGGTCTCCTAATTTCCAGCCCAGTGCTCAGGCTTTTGGGGGCATGGGCTAACTGCATTTTGTACCTTGTGTAGATAGCACTGATCACATTATCAGTTCTTAACAAATATACAATCATAACAATAATGAATAATACGTGGCATCATTTAAAAAAAAATGTGGACCAAGTTTATTCCAACAAACCAGTTTCTCTCAGAGCAGCCCAGATTTCAGTGGTGCAAGCTCAGTTGCTGTTTACCCACCAAGATTAGGCATTTAGAGATTACCACAGTGTGGTTAATGGCATCAATTTTTTTGTCTTTTTTTTTTTCTTCAAAAGATTACAGAAGCATGACTCTCCACTGAGCCGGTTCCAGGGCTGTGGTGCGAACATCTCTTCTGTGTCATGCCTTTCTCCTAATTCCTCTCATTTCTTAGCAGATGATTTGCTTGACTAGGGGAGAATGTTCTCACTTCCTTTGCAGCCTGTAACTAATGTGTGTGGAAAAAACACACCTAAGGGGTTAAAAAAAACATCCCCAAGGGAACTGATTGAATCAGACCTTCAACTGGGAAAGGCAATCTATCGTCTGACCTGTTAGAGAAAGGGTGGGTCTAACATGCAGGACAGTGATGGGGTGTGAATTTAAGGCAAGCAGGGAGTGCAAAGAGCATTCAGTCAGGACAAGGAGCGGGGACAGCGGCAGTAGATGTGCTTGAGGAAGGGACGGGACAGCTCTCTTGCTGTGCACTGAGGGGAATATGTTACAGGGCCATGCTGAAGCTGAGGCTGTGTTATAGGGCCAGAGCAAGTGTGGGGACCCCTCTCCACCCCTGTGGTCCCATCCCCTTCTGCCCTTTCTGCCTGCGGCCCTACCCACAGACCCACCCCTTTCTGCCCCTTCCTCGAGGTCCCATCCACCCAGGGTCCCCCTCTTTCCACCCCTCCCTCAACGCTTTGCTCCTTTCTGCTCCCCTCAAACCACTGCGGCCTCAAGACTGGAGAAGCTCTGTTCCCACGTCACGGCCCTGGGGCCGCAGCGGGGAGTGAGCGCTTCTCCAGTCCCAGAGCTGCAGCGGGCATCCAGGTGCTGGGGCTTCCCTCACCATCCCCTGCACTTCTGCAGGGGACCAAGGTCGAGGTGCTGGGGCTTCTCTGGCACTTCTGCTGTTCCAGACCTGTAATCTATGTTGTTGCCCTTCTCTTTACTTTTTCCAATTCTAATATATCTTTTTTGAGATGGGGTGACCAGAACTTCATGCAGCATTCAAGGTGTGAGTGTCCAATGGATTTATATTGTGGCATTATGATATTTTTTTGTCTTATTATCTATCCCTTTTCAACATTCTGTTACCTTTTTTGATTGCCACTGCACACTGAGTAGATGTTTTCAGAGAACTGTCCATGATGTCTTTCCTGAGTGGTAACAGCTAATTTAGACCCCAGCATTTTGTATGTATAGCTGGCATTATGTTTCCCAATGTGCATTACTTTGAGTTTATCACCACTAAATTTCATTTCCATTTTGTTGCCCAGACACCCAGTTTTGTGAGGTCCCTTTGTAACTCTTTGCAGTCAGTTTTGGACTTAACTATCTTGAGTAATTTTGTATCAGCTACAAATTTTGCCTCCTCACCCTTTACCCCTTTTTCCAGGTTATTTATGAATATGTTGAACATTTATGAATATGTCTCCTTCAATAATTCATCTTTCAGGGTCTCCCTCAAAATACTAAAGGTTGGACGAGCTATACTTTCATTTTTTGCTCCATATACCTGTACTTTCCTGTATGTTCAGATGTTTGGTTGTTTTTTCAGCCCGCTGTCCCAACTCTGTGCAGATAGCAGAGATAGTAGGCTCCGATCGAATGACCCAATAAATCCACAGACTCAGTTCATAGCAAAGGAACTTGATCAGGTTTATTGTCAATGAAGCATGGTCCTAGTGTCCAGAATCCATGGTTACAGGTACATTAACATATGTATGCCCGTTGCAATGGACTAGCTCCGTTAATGGCAGGACTTTCTATTATCCCCTATGCCAGCCAAAGACAATCCCTCTGAGAATCCATTTTATACACCAATACAAACAAGTTACGCATTACTCCTGATGTAGCCTGGTGCCACCCTCTGACATATTTGGTTGCCACCCATTAGCTGGCACATGTTGGTTTGATCAAAACATCTCTATCCATCATGCTGTCCTCCTGACCTCATCTTTAGGATGGGTTAGAGTGTTCCTGTTATTTTTGGGGAATGTGTTTGGTATTGAGGTGTTCTGGTATCACATTGCTGGAATGTGTTTGGGTATGTATTCTTATGCCTAGCACAAGAAGAAATTCACAAGTGTTTCTGCAATATCAGACCTGTTCTTGTCAGATTCTGTGAGCAGGGCATGCCTCTTGCTCACAACTTAACTTTGCTTTATATTAGCAAGTTTTGATCATTACATTAGCCCATGCCTCAGGCCTCATACCAGGCCTCTAATACAAGGCCTTATGTTTCAGGCCATCTTCATACTACACACTGAAAGCCTTTCCACCTGTAACTCAGATCTGGTCCACACTTAAACCCCTGGTTGACCTAACCACATCCCTCAAGGGTGCAAAAAATTCACACCCTGAGAGATGTAGTAAAGCTGGCCTAAACCCAGTATAGACATAGCTAGGCGAATTCTTCTGGGAGCCCAGTTACTGCCTCTCATGAGGATGGGTTTATTACTGCAATGGAAACCCTCCTTCTGTTGCTGTAGCACATCTGTGCTGCTGTAGCACTTATAGAGTAGACATACCCTCAGTGAATGCTAATAGGACATAGTGGTCCAGAGCTAGATGGGACTAGAGTGGGAGTTTGGAGATCTCTATTCAGTTCCCAGCTCTGCCACAGGCTTACTGCGTAACCTTGGATAAATAGCTTCACTTCTCTTTGCCTCAGTTTACACAGCTATCAATTGCAACAGTAATGCTGAAAAATCCATCCTTGTGTATGTAACCCTAGAAAAGAGGGTTTTTCCACAGTATCTTAATAAATCATAAGTAGGAGCCCATCTTGAGCCTGTTTGGACTTAGATACTATATAGCTGAATTCTTCACTGTAAACAGGTCCTCCACCTACATCTCCCTCTGACTGATTTGCCTTCCAGCCTTCACTGGAGGTAGATGACAACAGCCTGATTCTTCTCTGTCTTGTAAAGCCATTTCCACCAGTGCAAAATCAGAAGGGAGCATTTAGAACCACTTAGCACCTACATAAATGACTGCCCAAAGGGACAAGGAAGGGAACAGTCAGGCCCCACAGATTCTTCATGGGCACCCAAAAAGGATGACTTTGAAATTGTTATTACTAATGGTGCCAGGAAAATGATCTCTTTATCTCCACCCATTTTGTAGTGCTTGGCTTTGGCTGTGTTCACAGCCCCCTTGAGTTTGCTTTCTAAGAACGTTTGTGCAAATGGAATTTACTGGTTACAGGGAAAGCAAATGGGAAACTCACACACTTGTGGAATTTGCCATTAGACTCCAGCTTGGTACAGGCAGAAGCAGCCAAAGCAAGTATTAATGCATTGGTAAGGAGGCAGCAAAATGGGGCCCAGCCAGGGCCACTCCTGTCCCTACCAAACTCCTCTGATGCCAGATCAATGCAGGGGAAACCTCCTACACACACTCTGAGGCACTAGAACCATAGGTGCTGGAACTAAGGGTACTGGGGATGCTGCCACACCCCTTGGCTTGAAGTGGTTTCTATCATATACTGGGTTTACAGTTTGGTTCAATGGCTCTCAGCACCTCCCCATACACATTGTTCCAGTGCCCCTGACTAGGACTTAGGTGATACCTCCCTGGCCCTGTGGGCTTGGGAGAAAATTGCAAAAAGGAGCCAGGCAGAGACTCAGACAGGAGGGGCAGAAGCAGCCAAAGCAGGACCTTTGGAGAACTCTCTACAGTTGTGAGTGGACTTTCTCTGCCTTGTGCTGTTTGGTTGTTTGCACCAACCCTTCCCTGGCCTCTCCATCACAGTCTCTTCACCTCGGTGTTGTCATAAACAGATAGTTAAGGGTTAATGTCTCTCTTTCCTGTAAAGGGTTAACAAACAGGGACCCCAAACACCTGACCAGAGGACCAATCAGAAGACAAGATACTTTCAAATCTCATGGGAGGGAAGCCTTTGTTTGTAGGTTTGGGTTTGGCTTTGTTCTCTCTGGGTCCTGGATGGGGGTAGAGGTGCAACCAGGTTTCTGCCAATCTCCCTGCTACAGTCTCTTATCTATTCAGAATTGTGAGTAAGAAAAGGCGGTCATAGTCTTTTAATTTGTTTTTTTTTTCATTTACATATGTGTACTTGCTGGAAGTAGCTTAAATTGTGTTTCTGCTGGAGAAAGTTTCTTTCTATTGTTTATAGTTGAAAGACCCTGTAACTTTTTACCATCTAAAGTGCAGAGATAAATCTTTTACTTTTTTCTTTCTTTCTTATTAAAAGTTTTGCTCTTAAGACCTGTTTAATTTTTTTCTCCTAGTTAAGGTTCAAGGGAATTGGTGGGGAGAAGGGAAGGATAAATTTTCTCTTTGTGTTATATTCACGCAGCTTGTATTGCCTCTGGGTGAGGGGGAAGGTAACACTCCTCTCGGTGTGGTGATTCAAAAAGTTGAATCAGATGATCTCCTAGTGTTCCCAGGGCGGGAAGGAGCTGAGGGGAAGAAGGGAAGGGAGAGGGAATGGCTTATTTCCCTTTGTTGTGAGACTCAAGGAATCTGGGTCTTGGGGTCCCCTGGGAAGGTTTTGGAGGGACCAGAGGGTATCAGGCCCTAAAAATTCCTGATTGGTGGCAGCCTATCAGATCTAAGCTGGTAACTAAGCTTAGGGGAATTCATGCTAGTACCCATATTTTGGACGCTAAGGTCCAGAATTGGGAATTATACTACGACAGGTGTCACTCTTCTTACCCTCTTCTCCCCATCCCTATCCCCTTCAATGTCCCTCTCCCTTCCATGTAGGGTGACCAGATGTCCCGATTTTATAGGCACAGTCCCAATATTTGGTGCTTTTGCTTATATAGGCTCTTATTACCCCCCACATCCTGTCCCGATTTTTCACATTTGTTATCTGGTCACCCTGCTTCCCTGTAGCTGATCCCCTCCTGCTAAACTCACCAAAAAAAAAAATAATAATAATAATAATTGTGGCACTAACATGACTTTTGGTGCGATCCCATTGTTTGTTCATCTGGTGCATTCTGCTTCTTTCCTCCACCCTGTGTTTGTCTTGTCTAGTTAGCCCGTGAGCTCTTTGGGGCTGGGGCCATCAAACAGGGACTCTGTCTGGACAGTCTCTAGTGCAGTGGGGTCCTGAGCCATGACTGGGGCTCCTAGGTACTACTGTGATACTCATAAATAATATCAAAAATAGTTTGAGCTCCTGACCATAGATTTATAGACATTAAGGCCAGAAGAGGCCATTAGATCATCTAGTCTGACATCCTGTATATCACAGTCCATTAAATTTCACCCAGTTGCCCCTGCACTGAGCCCAATAATTTATCTGACTGTAGCCTGCCTTCCAGAAAGGCATCTAGTCTTGAACTGAAGACATACCCCACTTCCCTTGCTAGTTTGTTCCAATGGTTAATCACCCTCATTGTTAAAAATTAGTGCCTTTGAATTTGTCTGGCTTCAGCTTCCAGCCACTGGTTCTAGCTCTGCCTTTCTCCGCTAAATTTAGTACCTGGTATTTTCTTCCCATGAAGGTACTTCTACACTGTAGTGAAGTCACTTCTCAATCTTCCTGCCGATAAGCTAAACAGACTGAACTCTATAAGTCTGTCACAGTAAGTCATTTTTTTTCCAGGCCTCAAATCATTTTTGCGGCTGTTTTCTGAACTCTCTGATTTTGCAATGTCCTTTTCAAAATGTGGACAGCAGAAATGGACACACTATTCCAGTATTGGTCTCCCCAGTGCTGTATGCAGAGGTAAAGGCACCTTCGTGTTCTTACACACTACTCCCCTGTTTATACATCCAAGGGTCACAAACACACACTAGGAGTCCATGGTGCTTTGTCTGTCCACCATGACCCAGTGGCAAGTTCTATTGCATCTCTCACCTGGGCAAAGTTTGGGTATCCCTGATAGACAGCGACAGGAAATTCTTCCCATCGCTAGTGTAAGTTGTCTATTTTAGAGATCACGATCAGTTCTTCCGAAGTGTGTTCATACAGACTTTGCCGACTGTGTATTAAAGACAAAAGCTGAGTGCCTTCTAAGGATAATATTCCATGTGACTGAGGTCTAAAGAAGAAATACTACTGTTGTTGCTGCTGCTACTGTTTGTAGAACCCACAATCCAATAGACAGACTGTGGCACCCTTTGCTACAAGGCAACAGGGAGGTGAAATGCACTTCCAGTGCAAACTTGCCTCAGAGTTTGCTAAAACCACTTCATATTAATCTATGTAATTATGTCCTGGCTCTAAACAACCCTTTCAACAAGTTTAAACATGGGGAGACCTGAAATATACAAAACTGGCATGTTGCATACTGAATATCCCTCAAGCATATGTTTCTCCACTGTGCTCCCCTGGGAGCTGGTTGCCGTATGTCTCACAAAATCCAGCGTGTCCCTACATCTAATTCCAGATTGGGCCATCTACCATCTTTTTCACATTTAAAAATACATGATCCTCTCTGTTTGCCTGATGAAAAGTTGGGCACTAGTTTCATTTTCCACCAGGCGCTCTGGCATGGTTCTATCATATTAAATAGTATTTCAAATTCTTACTTGTCTTCTGAGTGCTTCCCTGCTCCTCCTTCAAATCCCTCCTTAAGCCCTGCTTCTTTCCTGACAAATTCCTCTAAGGATCCCCATGCCTAAGGCATTCCTACAGACCTTCCCTTTGTATCACATTTGTCTGCTTGCCCTTGGTGTCCAAATTGTTGCTCAGCTGAAAAGGAATCCCATCTCCCCTGAAAGAGAGCTATGCCTTGTGCATTGTTCCTTATTAGTGCCACGCACACAAGAACACATTGTATTTAAAATCTCTGTAAAGCAAATATCCAACTCCAGGATTCAAACCACCCAAGGGACAAACCCCCTTATGAAATGGGGAGATCTGGGCAACTCCATCAAGAGTCTCAGACTCCTGGCTTCATTCACCATTACCTTGTGCAGTCAGCTATACCAGCACAAAGTAGCTGTCAGACATGACCACATCTGAACTGGACTTTGCAGTGGTGCAAATGGTGGCAAAAGTATTGAGACTCTAATGAATTGGGCTGTCTTTCTCCGAGAGTCTCCTACTAAATAAACTCAATGCATTGCTTTCAGGGTAGATTAGTGTGCAGGTCTCATTTCAAAGAGGTAGTCTTATAAACTGAGGGCTTGTCTTCTTTCTATGGACGTTAACGCGCCCAAAGTAATTTCTGAACAAACAGAGGCTTACCCTGTTCTTTGGCCCCTATTCCTTACCTTGGCTCCTTCCGTCTCACGGCCTGATGCTCACAACTCAGGATGCAAGTTGCATTGCCATCCTTGGGAGTAAATTTAGCCCTGCTGCATGAGAATAAAGCCTTTGCTGTTGTGCAGCAGGATGGTGCACAAACAAGAGAGGAGAAAAATGTGTCCACACACACACATACTCTGATTTTTCATCAAAATTTCCAAATTCAACTAAATAAAAAAATAAAAATATAGTTAAAAATGAAACCAACTCTGCTGCTCAGCTATTTGCCAGTTGGTTGGTGCACTCCATCCCATTTCCGTGATGATAGATATGTGTTACACCTATCAGCTGGCTCTGAGGGCCACAGCAGTAAGGGTATGTCTACACTAAAAAATTACATCAACGTACAGCCATCTCAGTAATTAAATTGCTTCTGCATGTCCACACTATGCTCCTTGTGCCGGCGCTGCACGGTCTCACCAGGAGCTCATGCACTGATTGAACTGTCAGTGGGGGGCATTGTGGGATGGCTTTTGGACACCAGCAACAGTCGATGTCAGCAACGCAGTGTCTACGCCGACACTGCATCTACTTGTGTCGGCCTATGCGCTACGCCTCTTGCGGCGGTGGAGTTATTAAGTCAGCATAGTGGGTGAGTTACGACAGTGGGAGTGACATTTTAGTGTAGACTCTTACAGAGTCAGGTCGATGTAAGCTGCCTCGTGACAACCTAACTCTGTAGTGCAGACCAGGGCTATGACAACGCAAACTTTTAAAAAGAAACGCTCTAGTTCAACCACCAGTAGCTGGGCTAGCTGCAGGGCTCACCGGATAGAATTGTATCACTTGTGTTATGCAGGACATCAGACGAGATGGTCTGTATAATCCCTTCTGGGCTTAAACCTACGCATTGCCGCAAGGGAAAAAAATAGTTCCCAAAATTATATATAAAACCATATATAGTGGTGGGAACGGTTAATCCCCTTTGGAGGAATAGCTTTGCTGGTACTGCTGTCCAAGATAGTTGGTATTTATTATCCCTCTGAGCAAAAAGATGCTAATATTGTGTAGATCTGTTTAAAGTGTTACACTTCACTGAGATTGCTTCACAACAGGTATTTTTCTTCACGATGGAATGGTCCTTTTGTCTGCATAAAACTTTTCTTATAAATTATGAATAAAAATACAGCTCACTGCATCGAATTGTTGGAAAAAATAGAAAAGGCTGTATGTTTTTTATAGCTGTTAGTTCTTTGGATAAGCTAGAGTTCCACTACAGATGACTGCATTATAGAAACACTTATATTTCATAAGTGAAATAATCAACATTTCCATTAAAGATTGCACTAGAGAAAGAGGGCCAGAGGCTGTGAATTGGCCTTGTTCTATTGAAGTCAATGGAGTTAAATCGATTTACACCAACTGAGGGTATGGCCCAGAATCTTTAAAATTAAGTCATAAATAGCTGTTTGTAGACAGCCTATTTCCATTACTGATTTCTGAATGAAAGAAACTGGTTTTGAAACAGTGTCACACTTTTGTCTGCATAAAAGATCCATTAGCATGGAAGGTTTTTGCATACATTGCAGTTCGTTTGTGAAAGTGCACATTTATTAGACTGCAGGCTTTAACTTAGCCCGTTTAGCACATACTAAAGTACAGCTCACCTTGTCTTGACAAGAGTTTTAGATGGTGGTACGTCAAGCTAGCTAACATGCTCTAACAACACACCTTTAAATCGTCATTGAGGTAAAGCCTAAATCCATCTAGTTACACCAGTGCAAATGCTAATATAGCTGCAATACACCCTTGTAGTGTGGAGCTAAGGGTGTGTCTAGGTCAAGGAGAAATTATACCCACACTAGCTTTGATGTAGCGAATGTGCTAAAAATAGAGCATAGCCACTTACTCTTTGATTTGAGATGCTAGGTATGTACTCAGGGCAGTTAGCCCCTCCACCATTTGTGTGGCAGCAATTCAACTCTTTTTTTGGTACACTAGCCTGGTCACAGCTAGTGGGGAGTCTGTCTCCTCACACACCTGCAATCTGGTAAGTTACTACACTGGTAAGATGTAAAAGCAGCAAAGAATCCTGTGGCACCTTATAGATGTTTTGGAGCATGAGCTTTCGTGGGTGACGAAGTGGGTATTCACCCACAAAAGCTCATGCTCCAAAACGTCTGTTAGTCTATAAGGTGCCACAGGATTCTTTGCTGCTTTTACAGATCCAGACTAACACGGCTACCCCTCTGATACTTGGTAAGATGTAGTTACACCAGTGAACACTTCTCTGACGTAGACAGGACCTAAGTCTGGTTATTTCAGTAACAAAAACAGAGGTCCCTGGCGTAAGTGAGAGTGGAATTTGGCTGAGTGGACTTAGCAAGGAGTACGAAAATCATCCGTGAAGAATCCTTGTTGGGCTACATGAAAGTTACTCCACTTGATAGCTGCATTTGGTTAGAGCAGTGAACTGTGTGCTGATCTGAACCTCTTCTCTGCAGCAAAAGCACATCTTGCTGTTACTCAGGAGATGCCACTGATTTTAATGGAGTTATTTAGCGCCAGTGTAAGAATCTGCTAATGCATCACTGAATGTGGCCTATCTGTTCTTTTCCTTAATCCCTATTAACATTTGAAACATTTTAAACATTTGAAACATATTAAACATTTGAAAAACGAAAGATTCAGTCAAGTTCAAGGGACAAAAGTTCCACCAACTTCAGTGGAGGCAGGACTGAGCTTTATGGGCTTTTCCTGCAGGAAATTAAACTCAAGGAGGTGAAATGGGATGTGGAAAAATGCAAGTAACAGGCTTTGGGAGGGAAATAAAAGCAAACTGAGGAAGGATGCTGATGCTGTTAGAGGGCTGTAATACAAAGGGTTGAAAAGGGAGATGGGAGATAAATTAATAGTAACTGGGAAGTGTGACACTATTGCACACAAAGCAGCAAACTTCATTCTGGGTTGTGGCCATGGAGGGCTCATGTGAAACTTTAGTGAGGTTAATACTGATAAAGTCTTACTAAGAGCACGGTGGGTCCTGTATGCACTTCAAGGCTCCCCATTGCAGAAAGCAGATGAACTTCAGAGCAAGTCCAAAGAAGGGCATTGAAAACGACAGAGGGCTTATCCTCTAAAGAGACTGAAGGAAATGGATATGTCCTGCTTGGGAAAGAGGCACCAAAGACAGGATGGGAGTGATAATAGTCTATAAATACTTGAGGGGCAGTAACAAAAAAGAAAGAGGGATACAGCAGAGGAGTTAAAGACAACAAGACAAGGACTGAATGGGCCCAATGCAAAAGCCTGGACTTTAAGAAAGTTATGCAGCCCTCCCCAACACTTTCACACATTTTTAGGAAGTTTGGATCTGGATCCAAACACTGAAGCTTGGGGCTTTCTCTGTCTGCAGCTAGAGCAGGGGAAACTGGGATTAGATAGTTGATAAGAATTTTAGTCTGTGAGGTCACTCAGACAGTAGAACTATGTAGCCAGGGACATCATGAGACTTCATTGCATGGGGCGTTCAAGCCATAAATGATGTGTAACTCTTAGAGAAATATCACTGAAGGCCGCTTGCTGCACTTATGAGCTGTTGAACTAGAGTTGCCAGGTGTCCAGTTTTTGGCTGGAAAGTCCGGTTGAAAGGGGACCTGTGCAGTGTCCGGTCAGCACTGTTGACCAGATACCAACTGTCCTGTTACTGCAGTAACTGGCTTCCACCGCTGGGAGGGCGGGAAGAGCAATTGAAGCTGAGCTGATGGAAAAAAGCTTAATTGGGAGAACTGGCTCCCGGCTCTGGTGGCGAGATAGGTACCAGTGACACCGGGGGAGGGATCCTAACTGCACGCAACATTTGATGAGCAGGGCCGGTGGCCGGGCTCACTACTCATGATGGCTCAGCGGAACTTTTCAGTGAGAGTGACAGCCCCGGTGTGGGGGTAGAGGGGATGTAGTGTCCAGTTTTGAAAAATTGGAAAGTTGGCAACCCTGTGTTGGACTGAATGGTCCAGAATGTGCCAATCAGCACTAAGACCTACCAAAGCTCAACTTGCCCCAACTGTGACACAGAGACCCCCTTTGCAAAAGATACTCTGTTCTTTGTAAACAGCTCTCACCTCAGACCTGACAGACAGATGTCTTGCAGGATATTTAACCATAAAGCATAACATGTTAAGGTAGCTACAGAAAGCTCATAACTTGTCAAGAATCATAATCACTGTCAGATGTATATACAGGTAATATTTAAGGAATAAATGTATTTATATTGAAAGTACGCTAGAAGTAGATTAGTCACCCGGATGGTTTCTTAATGGCCCATTTGCGCAAGGAGAAGTTGCCACCCCACCCTGTCTGGCCGTTGATGCAATGGAAGGCTCAATAGTTTAACTCTGAGCAATACTGAGGGCTTGTCTACACTTTAAACATTGCAATGGAGCTGCTGTAGAGTTTCAGTGAAGACACACCTATGCTTACGGGAGGGCTTCTTCCTGGTGGTGTAGACAATCCATCTCCTCAAGTGCAGTAGCTAATTCAATGGGAGAATTCTCCTGTCGACCTACGACTGTCTACACTGAAGGTTAGGTCAGATTAACTGCATCACTCAGGAGTGTGGGTTACACTCACCTAATTTCCTCACATAGACCAATCTTAAGACTTTGACTGGGAAAACATCAGAGGCAACAACAGTCAAAATCACTCAAAGGTAATAAAGAAACTCTACCACAAGACAGGGGTCCACCCTGTCTATGAACAGAAACAAAAAAGACTTTATAACAGAGTGTGGGGACAGATACTCCACATCCATCACTGAGGAAACCACTTGAAAAGTGTGGGGAACATTTATGAACGTTTGGATCCTGCTTTGTTTGAAACCAGCTAGCTCTGCAAAAGACTGAACTTCTTAGGGGAAAATCTACTTATTTAGCTAGGAAAGGTAACAATTAATAAATGTAGACCAGGGTTCATGTTTTGTATTGTAACCACTTGTTTCCACCACTTGCTCGTATTTCTAGTTAAATCTTTAGACTTACCGGTAATTTAATAAATCTTTTTTTTTGTTTTTGTTTTATTGTAAGTGCTCGCAAGTGCTTTGTGGTTTACAGGAGCAGTGGTTTAAGCTAAAACTAGTAAACTGAAGCTAAACTAGTAAGCTAAAACTAGCACTTTTGTGTGCTGAGGATCTGGAAATTCTGTAAGTGGCCAGCGTCCAGGGATGGATGTCAGCATCACAGTGGAATGAGTCAAGAGGACTCAGGGATTGGTGTTAACCTGCAAGGTGAAGTCAAGACTGGCAAAGAGCAGAGGAGAGCGTTTGAGCGTTTGAAAGGCGGATTGTGCCAGGTTGCTGACACCCAGCTACCACAAAAAAGACTCCTCCCACTGATGGTGATGGGGGGCTTTGAGAATAGGCAGGAATTTTAGCCCTCAAGTGCCACAATCTCCGAAGATGTGTGCAAAACTGCTACACTAATTTCTTTTGCATCTGCACTAGTCCTGGTGCCCTGCTGCTCTTCACTTTCCTCCCTTTTTCAGTGGCATAATGAAAAAAGTGAGGAAAGGGGGAGAAACAGGAGGGGAAAAAAAGGAAAATATGAACCGCTGAAAACACAAAAATGTTCAAAAACCGAATAGGTATCAGTAGTAACATTATGATGTTAAAAGCACAGTGTGAAGTTATAATATATGTGTGTTTTGAGAAGCATATTAGCGTCTTGTCTCTTAGGCCAGCTCAACATCAGTAACTTTTGAGGACATTGCTTTAACAGCAAAAGCCCTTGTGAAGACACAGTTATACCAGCTTATAAAGTTATAAAATCTTATTTTGCTCAGGGAACTTGCTATATCTGGAAACTGTAGTTAGATCAACAGACCTTTTTTAGTGTATGTCTGGCCTCAGATTATAAGCTCTTTAGGGCAGGGAATGTCATTTACTATATGTTGATTAATCAATGTGACGCTGACTAGGCGCTACTTCAATATACATAATTAGACAACAAAACCTTTGCAAACTCATTCTGTTTAACTCTCACACTAGCACAAGGCTAGGGTCATCCAGGAGGTGGTGGTGGAGAAGCTCTGTTATTGCCCTTTTGGAAAAAGAAGTAACTTGCTCAAGATGGGGGTGGGGGAGAAACGGGGTGGAGAGCAGAATTAGAACTCAGAGCTTTTGTTGCCACTCTTGGGCCTAAGCCTCTAGATCAGAGGCTCCACAGGCCAGTGATGGGCTATGTAACAGCTCTTGATGGCTGGTTATATTGTGCTTGCTCTCCCATTTGTTTCCAGGCTAAAGAAACAGAACACGGAAGAGGAGGAAATAAAGACTAAAAGGAGATTGAGCAAATAACGATTTTTCAAACAGACCAAAATGCCACAAGACAGGTGAAAATGTGTCTGCACTTTCTGAGGATCACTTGCCCAGGTTAGCATTTGCTGCATTTCTTCCAAGAATGTTCTGTCATCCTGAATGGAGCATCAGAGGGAGGGAGATGTGATTGTGAATAGGGAAACAGGTGTCCATGTGACAATCTACACATTAAGGATATGATTGGAGTCCTTTGTTTTTGGTTATTACTGAAAATCTCCAAAACAAATTCCCAGAGTTTGAAAAAGCCAGTGTTTGGATTTTTCTGATTTCTCCCCAGATTTTACACCTGCTCAAACTCCCCAGACCTGGCTCCTTGCTTGGAGATCCCGTTAGATGGCAACAGAGCGACCTGCACAGAGGGTAATTGCTGGCTGGCGGCTGCTGCAGCAGAGCAGTGGGGAGCAGCATGGAGAGGGATGACATGAGAATTGACCCCCTCCTGACCTGGGGCCTTCAGCGTGACCCGAGGGTTTTTTCCCATGGAACATCCCCCGCTCCTATTCAATCTCCCTGCAAATGCTGGGCACCCCCTTTCCCACCTCACCACCTGTTGCCACTGGAGTAGCAGGCATACCTACTTTTCTCTTTGTTGCTTTTTTTCTGTCCTCCCAGTCCCCAATATTAACCCTGATATTTACCCAGAAGACCATGAAGTTCATTTTTTGCACTGTCACCCATTTTTTAATTTTTGAAATAAACACTGATAAATTGCTAGGAAAATAAAATAAAATCCAGAAATGAAAGGCCTCAGATATGATCCATGTTCTCAGCAAGTCTGAGAACCTCCTCCCTTGTCTGCACTTCATCATCCGCTGGGGAAAGCTTGTATACAAACCCAAATTGCAACTGTTCATCCAAATACACCTGAACGCTGGACTGCAATCCAAATTATTTCTCGGTTTTGGTTTTGCAATTCCCAGTGCCTCCCTGATGAGGTTCCACAAACCCATACCCATGACCCCTTTATTTACCTACCTCTCCTTGTCCTGGTGAATCTGAAGTGGGGTATAGAGAACATGGGCTGCCTGCTGTTCTTTGCCTGAGAAGCAGCCTCAGACACCAGGCCTATACAGCTCCCCAGCAATGATTTTTGTTGAATCAAGTGAAGCCAGGGTTGCCATTACACTGGGAAAGATCAGAGGGAGGCTATTTCCATTCTCAGGCCACACATCTGCCATTGGCAGTATATGGAGAGACAGAAAAGGCTTCCTGGGTAACCACACTGCAAATTTTAGCCCTTCAGAGCAATTTTCCCTGGCACCTGCCTCACCAGCCAGGCAGGAAATCTTTTCTAAGCGTCATTTTAACCATTTGGTTTTAATTAACAGCATTTAGGAGTCATTTTGTCACTGACTGAATTTACTCCCTTCCCCCACCAGCTGCTAAACTAAATGAAAATTAATTAAATTTTATGTCCCAATACTAATGAAGCCATTTTTTGCTGCTGTCATTGTAGTCAGTGCATCAGCTTTATTCCATTAATCAGGAAGGTCATTGCCCATTCTCCTTCATCCAAGACATCCGCCTACGGCTAAGAGAAGGGATTCTCAAATCCTGCCTCAGCTTGAGGTCACTCCTTTGCACAGCAACCAATGTAGCACCCAAACTAGAGGCTACTAAAGGTTTGTTAATTTGTTTTTTTTGCTGGGGGAATTTAGAGCTTGTGTATGGACTGGAGTGATAGGCCTGGAGACACAAGTCCTCTGTACATCCACAGTCCGGGTACAGAATGGGCAGCAAGTAGTACAAAGTTCTCCACACGGTGCTGCTAAGTAGGCCTCAGCTGTGATCTGGAAGGACCACCTCTCATAATGATAATATTGCACACTTCTCCAGCACTTCCCACAAGAGGCTCTCAGAGTTTTTTACTGACACCGACAAGTTTAGCCTCTTAAAAGTCCTGTTGGGAGGAGGGTAAGTGATTTTAGTGCCAAATGGGCAAACTGAGGTAGAGCATGGTTAAATGGCATATTCCTTTTAACGTGGTGAATTGGAATCCACTCCAGTACATTTTTTTTATCGTCAGTGTCAGTTAGGCCTGCACAGCATACACTATATCCCATCCATAGTGTCTAACTGCCCTGTAGCCTCAAGAAAGAAAATGGAATTGTCAACCCTTCTCTTTGACTTGATACTCTCCTCAACTTCCCCCAATTACCTCTAATAAAAATTTCTGTGGTGCTTTGAATATGCAAAATATTATTTAATACCATTTTGGTAAAGGGTAACTTGAAGAATGAAGGGTTAACTCAATGAGCCTCTCACCTCTGACCTTGACACAGAATCCCATTACAGTGCAGTAGGATAGGACACAACGATCTAGTATCTTGTTAAGAAAAAGCCTGATGAAGGAGGGGACAAAAGCCTTAATAAAACTAGTGCTGCCCAGGGGAAATTTAAGGCTGTAGACTAGAGCCGTGCGAGTAATGGATTTTTTTTTCGCTGCCATGACCAATTTGGCAAAAATGGCACAAATTCAACAAAATGTTTGTGTCATCAAATCTTCATTTTTCACTCAAAAAAGTTTCAGCTGAAAAACTTGGCCCAGCTTTGCTGTCTACACATGGCCTGTCTCCATTCACAGGGTTCAAGGCAGAGTGTTGGTCTGACACTCCAATTTCCAGTCTCACTGAAATATGTCTTCTTCAAGTAAGTATTGCTTCACAAAGAAAACCGAAGATGAACAGGGCAGTGTAGATCAGTGGTCTCCAGTGTGCTTCGCTGAAAATAACATTTTGAGCTGATGTGAGATGGCTGATTAGGAAGCAATCTTCTGGGTGCCCCAAAACTCACCTTTAATGTTGAAGTCTGGCCCTTTAAAGGCGTTCATTTCAACAGAGAGAGGTAGCTAGGCCAGCTGAATTGGCATCCTTGTCCTTATCTCCTTCCTTCACCTTATCTACTTCCACTAGAAATTGGATTTGAAATACAGTATGTACCTCTAGCTTGAAGCAGGGAGCTACTGCACCATCTTGCTGCTCAAAATCAGCCTCGGATGAGGGCTGCCGATAACATCACATTGTTTCCTGGAAACCGAACGCTTGGGCAAGGACTCGTAGAAACAACTCCTCGCAGACGGGGAGAAGGCTGAGATCTGAGAGATAAAAGCACTTTGCAGCAATGGGCTCGTAATCTGCTTGCAAAACAGGCCAAGAATCAGTGAGTTGGACTGGGGCCAGCAAGCACCAAGCTCCTCTGTGACACCTCTGAGACACAATAAAACAGAGAGAGAGACACCAACAACCTGAGATGACCCTGAGAAACAGATACAGGCAAGGAGCTGAACAGGAAGGCCAGGTGATGCCTTCATTGAAAGCTTCTGCTCCTGAGCACTCGACTTCAATTTCTGCATAATTAATAATGCCGAGAAACTTATAAAGTGACTCTAATGCATAGCCTGAGCTCCTCAGATCAACAAATGCATCTGGGTCACAGCTGGAAATCCAACCAAACAGAGCAGTGAGATGAGTAAAAAATAGCAATACTAATAAAGTAACCACATTTGATATGAATGATAGCTACCTACAGAAGATATCAGCATCCCTTGCAGAGACACACGCTACTCCACCATATGGGAGCCACTCGGAAGATAGATAGGGTATACCTACGCTGCATACTTCTTTCAGAGGGGCGTGGAGTGTGTGCTCAGGGAGAACTTCCAACAGGAGTGTAAGTAGCAGCATAGATGGTGAGGAACAAATAGAGTGCAGCGGGTACGTACCGAAGTACATGCCCTACATGGTTCTCTACTTGTCCAAGCCAGGCTTCCCCATCTACCCTGGTATTTTTAGCTGGGGAGCGTCCTGCTGCCTCTCAACTGTGGGAGCCTTTCCCATTGGAGGAAAAGACTGCAGCAGTGGGGAAAGGCTCTGGCAGGCAGAGGGGGTCGAGCATTTCCCTGCTGCCTTTCCCCCGCCAGAGCCTTTCAGCAACACATGTAGCTACAGGCAGCAGTGTAGACCCAGCCTGCTTCTCACTGCAGCATGATACATACGCTACACCAGAGCCAGCTCTAGGCATAAGCAGACTGATTGCTTAGGGCCCGAAGGAGCTCAAGGCGGCCCCATTTTCACTTTTTTAGTATGTGTTCTGTGTGTTGGCCCCCCAAATATTCCTGCTTAGGGCCTCCCAGTGGGTTAGTACCACCTCTTCCCTACACACAGCCCAAAGTGGTGCGTAGCGTAGCTATAGCTATAGAGCAGAGGTCAAACTTACTGACCGTCCGAGCCGCATAAAACAATCTTCAGAGTTCAAGAGCCAGGGCGCACCTGCTGCAACTCGGGGCTTCAGCGCTGCGGGAAGCACCTACCAGGGCTCAGGGCTTCAGATGTGTGGCAGAGGCGAAGCGTGGAGGGAACATGTGGGATCACATGCCCGTTGCTTGGTTTTTGCCAGGATTTGCTGGCCCCACTCAGTCACAGGGTGCTGCCAGGCCCCCTCTCTGCATGGCAGGTGTTGGAGCTAGCAAGCTGGGAGTTGTGGCCATGGGGAGAGGCAGTGGCAAAGAGCTGGGAGCTTCAGGGAGAGCCACTGCTTTTGCTGATGCCTCTCCCTGCGGAGCTAGAGCAGCTGCCCCTCCCTGCAGCTGCCAGCTCTTTGCTGCCTTTCTGCATAGAGCTAATACCTGGGAGCTGCCAGGAGGGGCCACTGAGGGTAAGAGGGGGGATGTGCCTGGTGGGGCATGACTCAGGCTACTGGGGGGGTGGACCTTTAAACTGTGCTTCCCCCACTCTCAGCAGGCACCAGGGGCAGCCCCTAGCCTCACCATCCTGCCACAGCGCAGAAGCCCCAAGCCTCTCCCATCCCTCCCAGTCTGGTAGGCGGAGAAGGGGGGTAGGCATGGGGGGGCCTACTTGACTGTAAAAAAGCTGCTTGCGGCTTGTGAGCCACAGTTTGACTACCCCGGCTATCAAGAGAGAAACCCCAGATAGTCGTTTCATACATTAGAGTCCTGCCTGAGTCAGATAGGAAGTGACACTAAATCCAAGACTGAGGGTACAGCGACACTTAACACACTTGAGCTGCACCAGGGCAGTATTTCGGCGTAGGCACTAGCTACACCGACAGGAGGGCTTCTCCCATTGCTGTACATAATCCTCGTCCCAAGAGGCAGTAGGCGCTAGGGTTGATGGAAGAATTCTACCTACACCAGGGACTAGGTCATCTTAACTATGTCGCACAGAAGGGGTGGTCGACCTAACTTTTCAGCATAGACCTCCCGAAATGAGCACGGCCCAGTTGTCTTTTGCTGGTTAGGTTTCATGGGCTTTGGATCATGCCCAGCAGCTAGGGAACGCGAATGAAAAAACAGGATGCCAAATTGGTCCTTCATGACTTCATTAGAGCTACGTGAATTCAGCCTGAGGACTCTTGGATTCTATAACCAGCTTATTGTGGGAACTTAGGAAAATCACTTGGGCCCGTCTTATTTTCAGAACGAAAAAACCAGACTTGTAACTGACATAGTCATACTTGTACAAAATGTGGGTGTACACAAGGCCTTAAGCGCCTAGAGTGCCCAAGTCACTTCTGAAAATGGGACTTATCACTTTTGAAAATCCCACCAAATTAACCACATCTAAGAGTGTGGGTGCTCAGCAACGCTGACAACTATGTACCTCAACTTCCTTTTCCGTAAAAGGGAGTCAATGACACTGAGCTCCCACAAGTGTCGGGCCTAGTCAATGGATTGTAAAGCACTTGGAGATCCCTAGAGGCAAGGTGCTATAAAAGACCAGGATGTTACTATTGTGACTTCGTGGGCAGGGCTCATTGAACACATCATGCGCTCCTTGCATCCCTCCATTCCCCCCACAAGCTCTGTGTGCCACACCCTCCCCGCCCTGCATGTCCCAATCTACCCCCTGCCAAGGGCTGTGTTCGCCCCCTCCTCCATATCAGAGTACCCCCGATGCCTCTGCCAGGAGTCCTGTGTGCCCTCCCATTCCAGGACCCCCATTTTCTCCATGGCCTCCATTCTTCCTTCCCCCATATGAGGGTCACCCCACCTCCCAACCACCACCAGGTGTCCCATCCCCTCCATTTCTATCTCCCCTGCCTCAGCAAGGTCTCTGGGTGTTCTCCTATTCCCTCCTTTCCACCCCCCTTCTACCTCCCTGGCAGGGGTTCTCTTGTGCCCCATTTCCCCATCCCAGGGTTTCCTATTTTCTCAAGCCAGGGATTGTATGCACACCTCCTCTCCCACCTCCAATCCTCCCCCTGTCTTGCCCCTCCAACAGCTATTCTTGTTATTGTGTAGGATGTAAGTGATCCATACTGTCAACATATTAAACTCTCTTGGGAGGAGGGGCAGAGAGGAGATGGGGTTTTGTTATGATGGAAGGCATTAATGGTTACCGTCAACCAACCTGACCTATAGATAATTGCAGGGGTGCTTACAGCTGAGGATGTGCTAATCAGCTAATCAGCCGAGGCTCCAGTTTTCCCCTTTCAGTTTTCCAATTTTCCCAAAAGTCAATAGGGTTCTGGCCACTTGTGCCTAAAACGTTCCCTGAAATTTTGGAGTTCATTGGATGCAGTGTTCAAAATCTATCACATTACAGAGAGACAGACAGAAAAATGCTATTGAGTTGAGTGTGAAGTCCTTCAGAGTCTCAGCCAAAGTGCGTGTCTTGCACTGGCACATTCAGATGAACTGAAAGAAGAAACTGCAGGCACGAAATTACATAAATTCCCCAATCATCTTTAACCGAGTAGGAAGTGTGTCATAGTTTGAAGCCAGCCTAAAAAGAATCTTTCACCCACGTGCTTCCACTCCAGGAAATGAGTCTGCTCTATCACACATATGCCCTATGTCACTAGTGCAGTCATCCTTATTAAAATTAGTGTGTCCTTTTCAGTTAACTTTCTAATAATTATTGGGTAATCTAGGAGGTGAAGTAACCATGCAGTACATCCCACATCTTTTCCAGTAAGAGAGATTTTGAGCTCAAACACTTTCAGAAATGCAACTCATAGGAAATGATGCATTGCTGAATGTCCTTCTACAACTGTGCTAAGAGTTACATTAGAAATGTAAAAATGCAACTGGTAGCAAATTGCATTCCTAAAAGCAGCTAGAGTAGAAATATCCATTGCCTGGTTGTCACGGAGTCACCGGGCGATGCTCTGGATGCTCCCCATCAAGCCAGTCAGGACTTTGGGGAGCCTCCTCTCCCATGGAGCAGACTTGTTCAGGGCAAGAAGCTCACACATCTTCACCTCCTGGGTCTCTCCTTGGAGCATTCAGCATCCTCTGCCCCTCCGTGTGCTTCCCACAGCGAGCCCGCCTCAGTGGGGTCCTGGGGAAGCCACAGGGTCCTGCACCCCCACTTCGCAGTCAGACGTGACTCTCAGCCAGCCAGTAAAACAGAGGTTTATTCGATGACAGGAACAGGGTCTAAAACAGAGCTTGTAGATACAGCGAACCAGACCCCTCAGCCGGGTCCATTCTGGGGGGCAGTGAGCCAGACCCCCCACGTCTGCACTTCACTCCTCGACCCCAGCCAGCTCCAGACTAACAACCCCTTCCAGCCACTCCTCTCTGCTCAGCTCCTTTCCCAGGCCAGGAGGTCACTTGATCTCTTTGTCTCCAACACCTTCAGTTGGCACCTTTGCAGGGGAGGGGCCCAGGCCATCAGTTGCTAGGAGACAGAGTGTCAGGCATTTAGGTGCACTGGCCCTTTGCTCTGCCAGATACTTAAGAACGGCCATGGGGACACTGAGGCACCGACACAGTATTCAGAGAAACATTAAGAACATTCCCAGTTCGTCACACTGGTCAGCGGGTTACATGGCAAAGGGAAAATGTAGACATTGTTCTGAACACTGGTCATTTTGCTTGAATAAAACAAGATTTATTTTCATAGATTTAATAGAATTTAAGGCCAGAAGGGACTATCTGGAACATGTAGTCTGAGCTGTATATCACAGTGTAGAAGACTGGATTCACCATTCCCCCCACCTCTCGAATGGCATATCAACCTCCTCTCACTGAATACCCCCTCCAATAGTTGCACTGGCCTGTGGTGGTCTGCCTCTTCCTGTGAGGTTGCCCTCTGGCCACATCACTTACAGGCCACATCTACACTGGTGGCAGCACATAGGGTATGTGGAGCTACACACCGCAGTGAAAGGCACGCTGCATCCAGACTGTGGTGTGTAGCTACATGCAGCCCTGGCAGTGAAAGGCTCTGGCAGGTAGGAGAGAATGGGGAAAGGTTCTGGCAGTGGGACCTTACACTGCTAGACACAGCAATATAGATGGGGAGTACTGCTTGGGTGTGTAGAGAGTAAGGTATACTACTTTAGGGTCCTGGCAGGTTTTGACACTACTCGCCTAGTGAGTGCCTCACCATCTACACTGCTATTTATACCCATGCTCCGGAGGTGCCATGCCCACCATAAGTGTAGGCACACCTATAGTCTCCCCCACCGGTTTCCTCCTTCCAGGGTAACAGAGCTCAAGAAACAGAAGTCTAACATCTTTACATCAGGTCTTTGGCCCCTGAGTCTGCGCCCCATGGTCCTTACTCCCTCCTGTCTCGGGGCTTTTCAAGTCTTTATTCCTTTATATCAATGGGCTTCATGCCACCTTCCCAAGTGGCATGGGGAACCCAGGCCCTCCCTTCTCCTCTGGGTTCCAGTCTAGGGACCCTGTAGTGAGCAGGCAGGGTACATCTATTCAGGCCCACCCCCTGCTATCTCACTGGGCTTCTACCCATCTCAGCCTGTCAGCAGGCCTTTCTCACAGCCCCTGGCTGGGCCCACTCTGTACTGGTACCCTTCTCAGGCTCCATGGCCTCTCTGGGTTCACTCTTCTTTCAGAACTGGAACTCCTGGGGTTCCTCCCTTGAGTCCTCCAAGGAATCCCAGATGAAAATAGGAATCTGCCCTCCTCAGCTTCAAGCCTTCATCCCTTTTAAGTTTTCTCTAGAGTCTGTTCCTCAGCTGAATGCCTCCACGGGCTTTCTCATTGGCAATTTGGATACTACCCTTTTACCAGGGCTCACCGCTAGAACTTTCTCCACCCTGGTGGCTGCTCCTTGTCTTTCCTGGCCTCTTGCCAGAGTCTTAACATGGGGACAATCCCAGGACCGATTCTTCCTCTGGGCTTCCTCTTCTTTAACCTTGCAATGAGTCTTCCTATTCCCTGCAGGCCTTTGCCCAGAGAGGGAGTGTAGAGTTCTACCCTTCTCTCCCTACAGCCCTCTTTCTACTCTGGGCTTTCTCTCTCTAGAGTAAACCCCCAGCTCATCCTCCAGCTGGAACTCATCTTTCACTTGGGCCTGGCCCACCCTCCAGGTGCAACCAAGTACCATAATTGGGTTCTCCAGCTCCAGTTAAAGCTTTCAGACACAGTGTGGGATATACACCCCACCACACACAGGCCACTGCATTTCACCCAGTTCGCCTGTATTGAGCCCAATGACTTTAGCTAGAACAAAGCATTTCAGGAGACACCAAGGTGCCACCAATGCCTGAGGCCCCTGCACTGGCAAGGAATTCAGTAGGTGAGATATGCCCAGATGAACCTAGTTGGCAATCTATGTGCCATCCTGCAGAGGAAGGCAAAAAACAAACAAACAAAGAAACCCACCAAAGTCCCTGCCAGTCTCATTTGGGGGAAAGTTCTTTCCTTACCCCAAATCTGGTGTTCTATTTGACCTTGACCACATGGGTGAGACTCACCAAGCCAGGCCTCTAAGAAGGAGGTGCTCTGTACCACCCCGAGCACTCTGTCTGGTATCTTGAGGCCAACCTCTGACACTCCAGAGGAAGGTGAAACAAGTAAGCAAATCCAGAATTTATCTGACCAATTGTGCCTCAAGGGGGGGAAAAATCCTTCCTGACTCCTGTAGGTGACCAGCTGAAGCTCTGAAGCATGAGATTTAATTATAGTCATTGGCTCAGTGCTGAGCTGCAAGTGTTATGAGCACGCTGAGGGCAACACATGCAATCTTGTTTTCCTGAATGGCCCATGAAGAAAGGGGATGAACACAGGGATTCAGAGTCACAGAAGGAATCACTGCAATCATTCAGCCTAACCTCACCCCACCCCCACTCACATATTGGACATAAAATTTCTCCCAGAAGCTGGATTAAATCATAACTTTTAGACAGATATCTACTCTTGTCTTTTCTCTTTCAACTCTCAGTGGTTGATTTGAATCTAGGCCAGGTCAGTCATTACCAGGGGCAATGGAAGCTCCATAAAAGTGTGTGTGGGGGGCCACTGGGGCCGACACTGTGGTCCCATCCTGGACTGCCCCTTCCCTCAAGGCCCCGCCTTCTTGCCACCCATTCCCCTGAGACTTCACTCCCTGCTCGCTCCTCTCTACTCCCATTCCCCATTGCTCGCCCTTATGGCCGGTAAAAAGTGGGAGGGCTTTTAAAAGTGATGAGGCCATGGCTGCTGGCACTCCCAGTTCCAGTACCCCTGATAATGACTGAATGTTATTACTATCTGGTGGCTGTTCACTAGACTGTGTGAAACGAAATTGGTGGAGCACATTTTTGGCACTCAACAATAACGCAACATCATCACAAAAGCCATTACCACAACTGGTAGGTATTGGTTGCCAATTGTTAGTCATTGGCAACATCATCAGCACCTTCAGCAGCCGGAGCACGGCCTGAATGAGACAGAGCCATCTAGCTTCCTCTTGTGCTGCTCCCTTCAGGTCAACAGGAAAGCAGGCTGACAGGCACTGCGCTATATGGTAGATAATAAACAGGGGACTTCATTTTCCAGGGCTGTTAATTTGATACCATTCACAAGCCGTAAATTCACATTGCTATGAATTTTAATGGTGGTGAGAATGGAAACAAGTTAAATGTGAGTGAAAAGTTCACCCTGGAACATTTCTGCTCTTAAACAGCCTTATTTTTTTGCCATTGAGGCCAATAAATAATGACAGGAGGAGACGTGGATACACTGTTAAGCATGCAGCATTCTTGGCAGTTCTAGCTATATTTGTGGACTGAGCTTCTGTGTTGTGCTTCCAGAGGGAAGGAGAGACAAAGGGAAATTCTGTGCCCCTGGAGGCGTAGTACTGGCCACTAGATGCTGTCAGGGACTGGGATTGGGACAGAATCTGTCCTGTGGCAAGTCATGTCAGACTTGTGACTCCACCAACCAGGGAGAAACCACTGTAGCAGGTGATGAGAGCTGTGGCAGAGAGTGCGATGGGAGAGCTGAGTGGATTTCAGCATGAAGAAGAGAGTGGGAGACTGCTGCTGTAGGATACCACCACCACCTGGCTGTTCTACAGATAGGGTGACCAGATAGCAAGGGTGAAAAATTGGGATGGTGGGGAATTGGTACCTATATAAGACAAAGCCCCAAAAATCGGGACTGTCCTTATAAAATCAGGACATCTGGTCACTCTATCTACAGCACTTTTCATCAGTAGATCTCAAAGTGCTTCATAATCTTTAAAGTATTTATCCTCCCCACACCTCTGTGAGGTAGGGAAGTGCTGTTATCCCCATCATCTAGATGGGGAACTGAGGCACAAAAAACCCAAATGACTTGCCCAAGTTCAGAGGCTGTAGCAGAGCAGGGTGTTGACTCTACCTCTCCCAACCAACCATCCTTCCTTTTTCAATGAGCAGAGAGAGGCAACTGGGAGGGGAGGGCAGCTCCGGCCATGAACAGAAAGGGGCAGCTGAAGAGGAAAATCCTGGAGCAGAGAAGGAGGGTGGAAGACCAGCAGCAGAAAGTGGGAAGGAAAAGGGCAGTAGCAGAGGAGTTGTGAGAGCAACAGGGCTGAATGCTGGGAGCAGAGAGTATCCTGTATGAAGCATGAATATGCATCAGTGGCTATGGTGTCTAGCTAAAGTACTGGAGCTCGACAGATTATTATGGGATCAGAATCCCTGGGAGATACTGCAGCCCCAACACTGGCACCTTGGTTAACCGTTGCCTATCCAGTGTACCATCCCTGCTGTTTCATTTCTCCTCCAAACACAGGCTTTTCTCCAGGGAGTCACAATTCACCTACTAAAGGAAATATTGCAAGTTACACAACACATAACCCACACAGTGAAATGGAACATAAATAATCAGCCCTCATTCCATGCTGCTGTTGGAGACAAACGCCAGGGGGACAGGAAGGATGCTGTCTTGCTGATGCGTAAAGATGTTCTTAGCTGCTAACCAACAACAAGCACAGCTTTGCTGCGGGGTGCGAGGTTGACTCAGAGAGAAGCTGACACTCCATGGCAGACCATCTGCTAAGAGGCAACGCTGCTTCTCTTCCCTCGTTTGTTATCATGAGAGATATGTCTGAATGAAAGCAGGGGCCTCCTCTCTTGTGGGCCTCCCCTTGTCCTGCACTTGAAGTTATGCGCCTCCATTTGGGACCTCATCATCTTCACAGCAACCACACCAGAGGTTACGAACACAAAGTGTGGCTTCGAAGCAGGGAGAATAAGCAATGGGGCAGATGTGCTTTAAAAACGAAAAGGGAGTGGGGGAGGTTGTGGTGCAGAGGAGAAAGAACAGGCCTGCTACTCAGACCTGGGGAGCTCCAGTCCCAGCTCTGCCAGTGACTCACTACGTGACCTCGACCAAGTTATTTACCGCTCTGCACCTCAATGATAGAAGATTAGTTCATGAGGTGTGGACACCAGAACTAGACACAGTATCTCTGTAATAGTTTCACTGCAGCTGTACACAGAGGAAATACCATCTCCCTACTCCTGCTTGAGATGCCCTAGCTTACACAACCAAGGAATGCATTTGCCCTCTTAGCTACAGCTTTGAACTGGGAGCTCATAATCCACTGGTTTATTATGACCCCTGAGTACTTTTCAGTGTCACTTCCCTCCAGAATCCAGTCCCCATCTTGTAAGTGTGACCTATTTATTATTTTGTTATTGCTATTATTATTTATTACTATAGCACCTAGAGTCCCACTCATGGACCAGCACTCCATTGTGCTAGGTGCTGGACAAACACAGAACCAAAAGATGGCTCCTGAACCAAAAAGTTTACCATGTAAATATGAAGCTAGAGATAACAGCTGGATGCAGACAGATAGGGGAGTACAAGGAAGTAGTGAGACTATACTGATCAGCATGCTAGGCACAGCAGCCTACCCATTATCAGGTCTCTTTGTAAACCTACATTCTTTCCTGGCTATATGACCTTGCAATTAGCTGTATTAAAACTCATATGTTTCAAAGGCCTCTGTCATATTAAGTGAACCAGAGGGGCGTTTCCTCTTCATTGTTTGCCACTCCACAAATTACGGAGTCATCTGCACATTTTACCAGCAATTATTTTATATTTTCTTACAGATTATTGATAAAGATATTGAATAGCATCAGGCTGAAAACAGACCCCTGCAGACCCCACGAGAAACATCCGCACGAGAAACAGTTATCCAGTTTTTAATCCATTTAATACGGGCTACCTGTAACTATGGGGAGGCAGTATCCAGTATTAAGGCTGAGTGTTCCTACACAACAGAAGACACAAACTAAGCCATGTTGCCTGTAACCCACTGATGGTTCTGGTTATAAAATCATGGTTTTACTTGTTGTGTGGATGAGCCTTACAAAATAGTTGCTTCACCTCCCATACCTGAAATACCAATTTGTTGACTGCAGTGACCTGGAGAGACAAGCAAAACAGCCACCTCAGGGAGCACCTGTCTTGAGAACAGCGCAGGCTGGTACCAGGAGGAACATGTTGTTTTCATCATACATTAGAGAGGCAGGCAAACAAACCACCTCTATACTCTGAGAAGGTTCAGATCCACCCCAGCGCTGTCTTTGGTCCTTATCTGACGCCCATCAGCATAGTGTCTAAGGTCCTCACAGTCTTTAATGCACTTATCCTCACAACATTGCTGGGAATTAAGGAAGTGCTCTTATCTCCATTTTACAGATGGGGAACTGAGGCAAAAAGCAATGAAATGTCCTGCCCAAAGTAACATAGGAACTCTATGGCAGACCAGGGACTTGAACATGGCTCTCCAACAGTCCAGGCCAGCAGCTCAACCACCAGCCAACCTTCTTCCTTCTATCCCCCTTTTTAAATATTGGGTTTGTGTATTGGCTTTGGTTTCTCATGAGAAAAGAATCGCCTGCTAGATGACTCCTTTCCTCCTCTTAGGGGCCTCTCTCTCTCTAGCAAATCCTCACTAGAGCTCTGCTAAGACCAGAGCTTGGCAATGCCCTGTCTAGTCCCTGCTCAAGCAGCATGGAGAATAGGAGAGGGTCCTGGATTGCTAGTCGCAGTCTCCAAGGGAAGGGAGTTGAAACTGGCAACTGAAGCTGTTCTGGGTAACAGAAAAGCTCCCCACAGCGGGATTGAATGAAAGAGGAGTGCTGATGGTGAAGGAGTCTCAGGAGTGCACCCGGGGATGTCACACGTACTAGCAAACTAGAAAGGCGCATGAAGTCTGATCACAGGGCACGTGATAATTTGTGGTTTCACATTAATCTGCAACACGGTTTTCAAAGGACCTAGACAGACAGACAGGAAGTTTGTTAGTTCCCATCTGCTTTCTTTCTGGGTGCTGTTATACCACTTGCTAGCCTTGCAGAAGGACTTGGTTTATTTCTTCTTTTCTTTCAGCTTCACTAACCAGTACAAGGCATTGGAGGGCTTGTAATGTGCTGGGGACATGATGTGGTCCTCAAGGCTGTAACATCTGGGACCGATCTTGTCAATCCTTACTCACATGAGTAGTTATTACTCACCCCATCAGTCCGATTGAAGGATAAGCGTTTGCAAGTTCTGGCTCTATATTAGGACTGTTTGCTAAATACAAGATCCTTTCACGTCACCCACACGTAGTCTGCAACCTTGGGCCAAATTCCGCTCTCAGCAGCACTGGTTTAAAACTGGAAACGCTTCACTGACGTCAATATAGTTGCTCCAGGTACAAAAACAGAGTCACTGATGGCCAATTATTTCTATTAGGATTTAAGCTCCGAACAATACATTTCGTGCAACGTGAGAAGCCTGAACAGAAGCTGTTACAGGGGAAACTGGTAGCATATACAGAATTCCCTAGGCTAAAAGACTACGTGCCAAACCCTGCTCATTTTACTCACACAAACACTCCAATAGATTTTAGTAGGATCACTTGCTCAAGAAATCTGATCAGGATTTGCTCCTATATGGTTGTATCATCAACAAGTTCTTCTGCACTGCCTTAATGGTGCCAAACGGAATTTAATTTCACCAGCCTGTACATACAATAAGCTACTAGTTAGGCCAGGGATTCTCAGCTTGGGGGTTAAGTCTCCACTCAACACGGGTCACGTGACTATCCTACCATTCACTCCCTCCAGGATGGGGTCCTGGGTTGGGGTGGGAGGGGAATTCTGAGAGGTTCCCGCTATGGAAAAGGTTGAGAACCCCTGCCCTAGTCCATAAACAAATGTCTGACATGTAGCAAAGGGATCTCAACCCCAATTAATGCTCATTTCCATAGCAATTTGCTTCAGATAGAAGTTCTGGGAAAACACTTTAAAGGGGGGGGAGGAGGGGGAGGTGGCTGCAGTGAAGCCTCTGATCTGCCTTCCTGAACTGGGCTGTGGCTTTTGAGAGAAAGAAGTCTCTCAAGTGTTTTGAGTTCTGACTGATGCCAGTTGAAGCAGAAGTATTACGAGAAGAGCCGCTTTTGCAGCATTCTAGCACTTCTACCTCAGCCCAGGAAGTAGAGCTGCAGCAAAACAACAACAAAAAAGAGTTTATTAAAAAAAACCTATAACCCTCAAAGACAAAGCGAACTTCTGAACTTCAAAATAAATAAACAGGCTGCAGATAAGAAAGTAAACAAACAAACAAACCAACAGTAAACAGCTGTAGCTAGAAGTTCAGCCTAGTTCTAATTTTATTTAAATTCTAACTTCATTCAAATTTTACTCTGATTTGATTCAAATTCTCTCATAAAATGTACTCCAGTGTTCTATCCTTCAGCAGCTTCTGGTCTTACTCATGCTAGTCCAGATCAAGAGTGCTGCTTTTAAAGCCAATAGAGCTACACTAGTATAAAACCAGTGTGAGAGCAGACTATGACCCTGAATCTTACACCAGAAAGGAATAGCTAGTGACTACAAAATACAATAGTATACTAGAGTAACAGCATGAGCCATTTGCAGTGACTTTTGTGTGTGTGTGTATGTTGTAGAGTTTGGGCCCATTGCTGTGGAATGCTCTATTGTTCTATAGTAATGGACAAGTGCTAAGAACCAGGTCTGGCTTATGTATAAATGGAGATATCTTGGCTAATCAGGTGATCTTTGGGGGTCTCACAAAGGATCACAGGGTAGCTTTAAGAAGCAGAGAAATCAGACATATAGACCCAGTGAAGAGGTCTCTCAGCAGCCCTCAAGGGGGTGTGAAGGAGGGACTAATGGAAGAATGACTATGAGTGACCATGTGCCAATTTTCACCTCCTGCCACTTACTGCAGTATGTGAAACATCCCAGCCATCAACAGTCCCTGCAAAATAGAACTGTAACCCCCGCCCAGAGCCATAGAGATAAACAAAGATTTGTATCTATGGGCAGGTTATAAACACTCTCCATTGAGCTAAGGTCAGGTCAGCATTCACCACCTCCCTGCAGGCTCAGGTCTCTCAGAGATCTCCACCCTCAGCCGGGCCATCCCATGCAATGTAGAGAGGCTAAAGCAGATACTAGATATAATGATCTCTCATAGTCAGACACATCCTGTAATGTACTGCATATCAATAGTGACCAACCTAAAAGGAGCCACCATTGGCCCACTCCCATTCACACATCATCATCTGACTCTATTGCTCCTGCTCTTTGTGGCAGCCTCTACAAACTGTTTCAGGAAAGTGGAACCACCATTAAAGACAGAGAGCCACAGTAGCGCTTTGTGGGGTTCTGTGCTTTACCTGTGCCCTGCCGTTTTTGTGTGTGCTGTGCTAGAAGACTGTCAATGCAACTGTTTGATTTTGCGGTGCTTGCTGTACATCTATGATTATTACTGTGTGTTTGTCAGTGATGCTGAGTTGTGTCACACTGTACGGCAACAAGTGGGTGTTTTCAGAACTGCGAGGCACTCTACAGCATCTGTCGTGCACTAGTAAAGATGGCTTATTTTCCAAATGATAGAATTTTACTCAGTAACAAAAGCAGTGCAAAGAAAAAGCTGCACAATTTTAAAGTAACAACATTAAAAACATCATAAATGAATGGAACAGAACTTAAAGGAAAAGAACACCTGTGCCCATTTTACCTACACATTCAGCAACCATGGCTTTCACAGGGCAGTGCATGTGAAGCTGTGGTTGTCGTTGTCCCCAAGGATGGAGTGGTAGGAGTAGGATGCAGCCCCTGATGCCTCATGGAACACTGGTGGTGGGGTGTAGGGAGGTATGTCATGGAGTTCTCCCTGGATGGCAAAGGGAGGTGAGCCAGGGCTTGTTGAACCTGTAGGTAGGTCCACAAGAGTCTGCAGCGTCTGTGTTTGCTACCAGAGAAGCTCCATTATGTTCTGGTGCATCTCCCTCTCCTTTTCCTGCTGGGACTCCTGGGCCTTTCCCCTGTCCAGTCTTCCTTCTCCAGATTGTCTGCTGTGTCCACTCTCCAAGCCCTTTGCTCATGGTTTGCAGGACTGGCTTGCAGGATCTCACTGAACATGTCACCCTGAGTTCTCTTCTTTCTCCTACTTATCTGGCTCAGGTGTTCCACGGGTGTGGAGGGGGAACCCCTCAAGGTCACAACGGCAGCAGCTGCAGACAAAGCACACACAGAGATACCATTGTCAGTACAGTCACAATGGAAAGTGACAGTTAAGATTCAGAACTCCCTTCCCTTGGTCCCTTAATGTTTGACTCAAAGGCAGGCTTATTGACACTACTGCTTTGGATTGCTTGTGCACAGGGCCACTCACAGCACCAGCCATGATGAGTATGGCCCACCAGGGGTGAGGGAAATGAGGAGGGAATTGCTTGGTTTCATGAAACTATGAATACCAGGCAATGGCTCTGAATACTGGCACCATTTTTCACAGGCGGTGGTGAGTTTAGCTGATCTCACTCCTGAGTGTAACAAAGGCAGAGAGAGCCCAGCGGGTCTCTCTCCTGTGTCCCGAAGCCACCCAGGACCATATGCTGCGTCCTAGACCATCCCTGCGAGGTGTTTTTTAAATTTTGTTCTTAAGATTCCACAGCTTCCCTAAGTAACCTGTTCTAATGCCCTTAACTATCCTTATAATTAAAAAGTTTTCTCTAAACTCTAATTTAATCTCCCTTGCTGCAAACTGAGCCGATTACTTCTTGTTCTGCTGTTGGTGGACGTGAAGAACAATTGATCACCATCCTCTTTATAACAGACTTTTACATATTTGATGACTTATTATGTCCCCCCTCAGTCCTCTCGTCTTTAGACGAAACACGTCCAATTTTTTCATCCATTCCTCATAGGCCAGGCATTCTATGCCTCTCATCATTTTTGTTGCTTTCCTTTGGACCCTCGCAGTTTGTTCCTATCTTTTTAAAAGTGTGATGACATGGTCTCCAGGCCTCACCCATACCAAACAGAGAACAATTGCCTCCTGTGTCTTACATACAACACTCCTGTTAATACATCTCCTAATGACATATGCCTTTTTCATAACTACATCACATTGGTGGCTCACATTCGATTTGTGATCCCCTATAACCCACAGATCCTTTACAGCAGTGCTAGCGCCTAGCCACTTATTCCCCATTTTGTAGTTGTATGTTCGATTTTTCCTTCCTAAGTTTAGCACTTTGCACGTCTTTATTGTCTCATTGAAGTCAGACTAATTCATCTAGATCATTTTGAATTATAATCCTGTTCTCCAAAGTGCTTACAGCTCCTCTCAATTTGGTGTCATCTGCAAATTTGATAAGTGTACTCTCCACTCCGCCATCTAATCTGTAATGGAGATACTGAATAGTGCTTGACCCAGAATGGGGCCCCGTGGAACCCAACTTGAAATGTCCTTCTAGTTTGACAGCAAATCATTGATACTACACTTTGAGAACAGTCTTTCAACCAGTTGTGTGCCCATCTCTTAGTAATTTCAAATAGACCATATTTCCTAGTTTGCTTATGAGAATGCCATGTGGGACTGTGTCAAAAACCTTACTAAAGCCCTGATATATCATGTCTACTGCCACTCCCTTATCCATGAAGCTGGTAATCCTGTCCCAGAAGAGAAATAGGTTGGTTTGGCAAGATTTTTTTTTTTGACAAATCCATGTTTGCTATTACTTATCATATTATTATCCTCTAAGTGCTTACAATTTGGTTGTTCTTTTTTTTTTCCCCTGGATATTAAAGTTAGGCTGACTGATCTATAATTCCCTGAATCCTTTTTGTCCCACCTTTTAAAGATTGTTACTCTGTTTTCCCCTCTCCAGTCCTCTGGCACCTCACCAGTCCTTCATGAGTTATCAAGGATTAATGTTTCTGAGATTGCTTCAGCTAATTCAGCTAAATCCTGCTAGAAAAGTTCACAAAAATGATCACCACAGAGACAACTAAGTATTGAAAAAGTATTGAGTATCATTAGCCTGGTCAACCTGAGCTGATGCAGCCACTTTTTCAGGAAGAATTTGAAGGCAGGGGGTTAAATTGGGATCCGATTCTTTGGCCTTGCCTGCATTAGGAAGTCGTACCATTTTAACTATACCAGGATAGTTAAAGTGGTACAACACTCGCAATATAGATGCAGGCATGTGGTATTACTGGTGCTTTACATTGGTATAGCTATTCCTGTGTGGGAAGGGGCATAACTAGACTGGTACAAGTCACCTTTATAGCAGTATAACGGTGCCCATACCAGGGGATGTTCTAGGATAACTCTACTGGGAATCACTCCCTTAACCTAAAACTTTTAAATGTAGACAAGGCCTTAAGATGAAATCCTGGGCCCACTGAAGTCAGTGGAAACACTTCCATTCAGTTCCATAAGGTCCAAATTTCACTCCGTATTCCTCACCCTTGTCTTTGTTTCCTCCAGGAGCAGGGTTGAGCCATGCTTTCTTATCAGGGTTTTCTTCATGAGCTGGAGCTCCTGTTGCTCCCAGATGGTAATAAATCCTGTATAAATCTCATCGGCTATGAGCTAGAAAATGTGATAGTGCTGGAATTCGTTGCATTGTTCTCATGTTATATCTTTTATGGCTCAGATCCAAGTCCCTATAAAGCCAATGGACTTCAGTGGGGGTTGGATTGGACTTTATGTGAATCATTGTAATCATCTTTGGGAAGTAAGAAATAATCCCCATTTTTCCAATACATCATTGACAAGGATTTACAGCCGAGAGTAGATTATGACTTTAGATAAAGATAAGATAGGTGGATGTGTCTGAGTAACTATTGTAAAGACAACCTAGATACAACAGTGAGGAGTGGTGGATCAATTCTTGTAATAACAATATCACAATAATAAAATCAGAATATTATGATTTTTTCTTTAATTTATCACTGGAAAGAGCAGGTCTCATCTTTATTCTGCAGCAGTGTTTGAAAGATCAGCTCTGACGAAGCAAGCAGTATTCTCTGACATATCGCATGCATCTCAATTTTATTCATTAAAAAACACAAAAACCCAGAGCCGCGAAACAGGGATTGATTTCAAGCAATAGATGCAAAATATTGCCCTCAGGATAGAAGTTATCTGAGCTGTAAAATAATACACAAACTAAATTTCACAAGCTCTGTAATTTTTCTCTCCCTGGGGCAACATTTTACAACAATGGCCCTCAAGACAATTTTTCATAATACAAAATGTTCTGTTACTGCAAGGCTTATTTTTTCTATAATCTGTCTTCTTCCAACACGCCTTTCAATCTCCTTCCCGCCTTACCTTCAGCATGATTTTCTTCAGAACCTCATTTTTCTCAACCTGGTTTGTCAAACCATGATCTCTATTTTTTTTCTCTGAAATGTGAGTTTGAACTAAAGTGTTAATAATTCCCAGCATCAAGAGAACTATTCGTGGTGCTTAGAAGACTCTATCAGAGGTAAAGAAGTTTTATTATCCCCATCTTAAAAATGAGAGAAACTGAGGCACATAAGTCCAGTTACTTAATCAAGATCACAGAAGAAGTCAATCCAAGCCAGAAATAGGATTCAGGAGTTCTGCATTCACAGTCCTCTGCTCAAACCCACTGTATCATACGTCTCTAAAGTATAGCCAGCACTTTAACAGAGAACAAGTGATTTTAAACTATATAAAACAGCAGCTGAGGGCACCACTAAAGTTAAGGGTGTTTGAGGGTTCCCATTTCAAATGAAATTTTCTGGGCTTACCACACTGTCATAATAACTAATGCCCCAACCATGCAAACACTGAGGGTATGTCTACACTAGACATGCTACAGCTGCACAGGTGCAGCACTGCAGCTGAACCACTGTAGAGCTGTAGTGTAGACATTTAGTACAGGAGTTCTTCTGTCACTGTAATAAATCCCTCTCTCCAAGAGTTGGTAGCTAGGTCAATGGAAGAATTCTTCCGTCACCCTAGTGCTGTCTACACTGGAGCTCGGGTTGGCTTAACTACATCTCCCACGGATGTAAATTTTTCACAACCCATGAGTGACATAATTAGGTTGACCTAACTTTCTAGTGTAGACCAGCCTTTACACACAGGAGCAATTTTATGCACAGAAGTAGATCCATGGGTGCAAAGTTACTCATGCTTGTAAGAGCTGGTCTACACTGAAAAGGTACATTGGCATAGCAACACCTTTCTGGGGAGTGAAAAATCCACACCGCTGAAAGACGTAGTGAAGCTGATTGAAACCGCGGTGTTGACAGCACTACGTCAACAGAAGCATTCTTCCCTCGACCTCGCTACCACATCTCCAGGAGGTGGATTACCTACAGCAATGGAAGGGTTCTCCTGTCACTGTAGTAAGTGTCAACACTGAAGTGGCACAGTGCCGCTGTAGCATTTTAAGAATAGTTATAGCTTCAGTATTCATAGGACTGAGGCTTAGACTATAAGCTCTGTGGAACAGGGACCAGCTTGTTATTCTGTGATTGTACAGCGCCTGGCACAATGGAGTCCGGGTCCATGACTAGGGCTTCTAGGTGCTACTGCTATACACATACTACTTAATAATAATTTAAAGGGGTACTGTCATGCTAAAAATCAAGGGCCTGATTCTCACTTATGTGAAGACCTCAGTGTCTTAATGCACAAATGAGATTCAAGCTTCAAGTATTTAATAAAAACATCCTCGCCAGGAACAGCTATTGTAATGGAAAGGAATTTTGAAAATTCTGTGTGCTTTAAATGCTCCAGCTAGCCTGTACAACAAACGTTACGTTTTAGTACTGGCAGAGATGTGGGGGGGGACATGATATGTGGAGAAGATGTTTCTTTTCACAGCTTTAGGTTACAACGGCTTACTTCATCTTGACCTTCATGTACATAATATGATTTATTAATGGTGTTAGCGGCAGTTCCAACATTACTAATTAATGCAGCAAATTTGTTTTCTCCAAATCAAAGTTTAATCCGGAAAGTGGCCCTCAAGGATTTCAAACGGGAGAATGGCTGAAAATTGTAAAGACACATGGAATAAAAGAGAACAATGTGTTACTCTGAGGGCAGAGTAAATATGGAAGCTGACTGCTCCTAGTTCTTCCCTGGCTCTATGACATTACTTGCCCATTGTAATTTTGCTAGCTGCTTATAAATTGGCAAATCATTGTATGAACTGTAGTTTGCACCACATGATCCAAACAAGTTTGTTTAGGGATCTGAAGTATGATTTGAAGGGAAGGGGCTGAGGCTTTCTTGTGGGCGAGATGCATGCAGAGACTAGAGGATTGTGGAAAGTGGCACCAACAGCTCCCACCAATGCGATGAGAAAAGCTAGAGTCAGGCATGATTTTTGCATTTTAACCCTTTCTGTGCTATAGAGATTTTAACCAGTCACAAGATTTTTCCTGTGAAAAAACGAGGGCACCCAGCTCACAATTCTCCCTTTCTTAACCATGCTGTATAAAGAACCTTAAAGGGACACATTCAAGTTGGATTAGGTCTCATGTTTAGGCTCTGTTGTAATAAATCCATGGCTACCATGACATTGTGGCTAGTACATTGCACATACCGTGGCCATACAGAACTTCATAGTAACAGCCAGGTGAGAACGCAGATGATCCATCTCCAAAATCCCAGTCTCGACATATTAAAGGCGAATCTTCACTAGCTGTCAGCAGCATATGGCCTATGACATGCAGATGAGAAATTCAGATTCCTTCCAGAGGTGCATAGTGATGGTGACATACGCACACTAGCCTTTTCAATTACAATACATATAAATCTGCCTTGAACAGTCAGCAGCTTTGGGGTATAACCAGATGGCGTAAAAGACCATTTCGCTCTGAATACAATTTGTCCAACATATATCAGCTACATTAGGATTCAAAGCATGTAACCCAAACAGGATGTCGTAAATGCTGATCTTGATTTTGTCGTGCATTTCCACCAAGGACAAAGAAATGCAGCATTAGCCTCTTACCAAAAGTCCAACCTCAAGCCCCAAAGTCCAGTTCTGGCCAGAAGTCCTTCGCCCACTCAATCATAAATTGCTTATCTAATTTAAATCTATCTAGCTGAAGTGTTTATATAGCATCAAACTTGAAAATATCATCCTTCACCGCTCTAGTCCTCAATTTCACCATTTGTGACAGGGGATAACACTTACCTTGGCCAAGTGTTTTGAGAACCTCAAAGTGTGTAAATCCAAAGTACTATTATTATAAATTCCTGCCATGTACCACACTCATGACTAATTTGTGCAGCTGATTATTTATTAATGACAGGGACCAGCCATAGCCCTCCAGACCAATCAGAAGTGAGAGTAGCTCTCATCCATGCAGTCACACTGGTTAAATTGCCACTTACCTCTTTAAAGCTGCATTATTTGTGTGGCCTTGGAATGGAAGACACTTTGCAAAGTATTGTGAGGAACTCACCTAGTGCAGCAGGGAATTGGAGCCAAGCGAGCAGCCATAGATCTTTGGCCTCCAGAGAGTGACGACAGAAGGGAATTAATTGGATGCAGTTGGCTCATTCGTGCTACAGATCACTGCATGGTGACGAATCCATTCACTTGGACTGGAGTCTGAGAACAGACACACAAAGCTAATCTGAGCCATGAGTCTTGCCTTGCCCATCAGAGCACAATGCCCTTGCTCAAGTCTCTTGCTCAGTGGAGTAGGGAAGGAGGTGCTGCTGTATATGCTCTGAAGCACTGCAGGGATATGTCTACTGCCATAGAGGTCTATGTCTTTTTGGGTGGCCCTGGTGTTTTTTGTTTTAAAAAGTCTCAAAGGATGGCATTGTAGGATGTCTAACAGGACTCCTTCCTCAGTGAGTGCACAAAAGGCCCTGTAAAACAGAGGTGGCCAAGGTACAAGCCCATGAACCAAACACGCCCCAAGTCCCATGGCTAACTATCTTCAAAGAGACAAGGTGGGTGAAACAATATGTTTTACTGGACCAAATTCTGTTGGTGAAAGAGACAGAGTGAAATATCCTGGGCTGAACATGGCTACAACAGAACTGCAGTAGCTATCTTTAACACAGAGACGTGGCTCACAAAGACCAGACCTCCGAGCAGGGAGACTTGCATGCTGGGAGCTATAGGTTTCTGTGGGCTAGACTGCCATATTAAAGATGAGTTCTGCTCTGTGGCGGGTAGTCATGTTTATCTGAGGTTTAATAATGTTTGTTGAGCACTTTGAATGCGGAGAGCAATAGATATCATGTGATACAGATCAGGTCTGATGAAGTTCTGACAAGTTGCCAACAGGGTCCCCCACTGGACATAGTTTGTGCATCCCTGCTGCGCAGTTATTATTATTATTATTATTATTAATTTGTATTATCATAGCACGTAGGAGTTCTAGTCATGGACTCGATTGCACTAGCGTAAAGCCAAAGAAAGTCCAGGGAAGTGACTCAGACGCCGTTCAGAATCTGGATCGGTGCTGAAATGTTTTAATTACTACCAAAGACATTTTTTTTTAAAAGGACGATTTTTGAAAAAGTTTCCAGTTTAAAGAAAAGTTTCCTTTAAAATAATTGCTGAATGAAAACATTTGACTGACTCTCGTCATGACAGCTGTTCATTGCCACATGTATGCATCTCCCATGGTGCATTGTAATTGTCCCTCTGACCAAGCTGGGTGGGGTGGGTGCATCATGGAGGTCACATGGCTATGGTGCATCAGTTGAGATGGAGTTCAGTCAGGGAGTCCAGTCTCCAGGGAAGGCTTTAGGCACAATGCACCCAAACTACAACTCCCATGAGGCACTGCAGCACCAGAGGCTGAAGCAGTTTAATATGACATTGACTTTAAACAAAACGTTTGCTTGGGTTCAACACACCAAAACAAGCCATTCAGTGGCATTAGAACAATCTGGATAGTGGGGTTGCTGAAGGCCATTGAACAAAACTGTAAACCCTGTATGTGATGGAAACCATTTCAAGCCAGGAGGTGCTGCTGCGTCTCCAGCACCCCAGTTCCAGCACCCCTGAAAATATCACAACATTTTTTTATTCAGAGGTGTCTGAACTTTTCATTCCGTGGAAAGTTTTCAACATTTCATCCCAATTCAGGACAAAAACAAAGGCCAAATTTTGGAAGGAAATTCTAAATTAGAAGGAAATTTTGATTTTTGCTCCACTCTACACAGGAGAAGTTTGCATGGCTGCTGCCTGGGCTCTGTGTGTTTTTTGAATAAAGAGGACTTCAGTCTTCTGTGTTACAAATCTATGTGCCACCATCCCTAAATACAAAGAGACACAGACACAAACATTGTGGGCCAATTCCTCAGCTGACGTAATTCAACATATTTGCATTGGCTTCAATGGTGTTACCCTGATTAACCAGCTGAGGAGCTAGCCTGGTATGTTTTCTGATGTTTTTATGAATACATAATTAAGTACTATTATTGTATTTTAATGGTATGTCCAGCATCCTGCGTCTCTTGGCTGGGAGGAAATATGTTTAGCAAATTACGAATTTATTATTATATGTATTAAAATGCTCAATAATTATGGGCATGAGGAACCAATGCAAAAATCAGGAGAGAGTTTATCTCTTGTAAGCCTTACACAGTACAAGTATAATTGATCACACTGGGCTTGACTTGACACTCTCTGAAATCACTAACAAAACTTCTTCCACTGGCTTTAGTAGAGGACCAAAGTAATGCTGATCTAAGAATTTTTGGTTTAAGGATATTAATAGCTTTAGACTTTTAGTTCCGAGTTTGATTTGGATGAAGGAGGAACCATAGCCAGCTGGAAATTTTCCAGTGGGTCATTTTCCTGCTGTTTACTATTTTGTTTTTTTCAAGTTGGACAGATCAGGGAGATGCAGGTTAGAGTTTATGGCAAAAATGTTTTCAAGACAAAGTCATTTAGTCTGTGATCCAGTCACCACTGCCAATGATTTCACAAAGTGATCATTGCTCCAGAACTGTTGAGTAGAACTGGGCAAAACTTTTCCAACTGAATGTTTTTCCATCAGAAAATGCCAATTTGATTAAACTGAAATGTTTTGTGGAAACAGATAGATTTTTTCAGAAATTTAATTGGAAATTATCAAAATGTTTTGTTTCAATTTTGCTTTGACTTTATTATATATATTTTATATTAAAATTTATAATATATAAAATAAAAATGTTTAGACTTTTATATTATATTATAATATAAGTTGAAATAATAAAATCAAAATGCAACTTTTTAACCTTATCAAACCTAAACACTGTGGTAAGGCTGAAATGAAACATTTCAGAATATTTAATTTCATAAAAAACTCAGATTTTGAGTTTTCATCATGATTTGAGACAAAAGCAGCATTTTGAAATTTTGGAATTTCTCATGGGATGGAAATTCCATTTTTCAATGAGCTCTACTGCTGAACTGTTATACCTAGATAGATAGATAGATAGATAGATACAAAGTTAGAGCATAATTCTCCACTGTCTTGCACTTTGAATCATCATTAACACCTGTACAAAGTGAGGACAAAGTGCTACAATTCAAATTTTTGCATAGGTGTAAATGACGAGAGAAGAGAATCAAACTCTCCATCTCTAGCTAGGATTTCCTAAGGTCTATCACTGCAGAACGCTCCAGTGAAAGTCATCCATCTACAGCAAAGGATCAAAAGGGTCAGCAGCAATGCATGTTTCCTCACACAGTGTGGCCAGTGTGCCCCACTCCTGACCTGGAGAGAAGCGTGACAGGGTCCATCAGCCTTTATTTTTGCATTCAGTCTATCAGTTGTGATGGAAACACCCTTCCAGTAGAAAATGGGCTGAGACCCACCAAACTCATTTCACACACTGATACTCAGCTGGCCATTGTATAATTCTCAGCATAGCGTAAAAATATGAATTTCTAATCTTTCCCTTAATGGTTCTGTCTCATATGTCACAGGATTCAAACAAAAGATGCCAACAGGCACTCTCTACTGACCGATTGGTTTAAACTGAATGAGTAGTAGTATTTATTATTTGTTTTTGTGGTAGCACCCACCAGGGACCAATCGTGCTAGGCTCTGTATTTACATCAATGGAAAAAGTGACCACTGCCCCTGAGAGCTTATCAACTAAATGAATTAGTATAGATTATTTACTATCAAGTGGATTTAGCAAAATCCCTGGCTAAAAAAGAACACTGAAAAGTGAACTTCACGTGAAGGCTTTGTTAGACCCACTAATACGGCAGGACTATTTTAACATGTTTCCAGAACAAATATAATGGGACTGGTCTCATCTTAACCCCCTGGCTAAAAGTCTATCTGAGTCTCTATCAAAGCCTACAGGCCCCCAAAACTATTTGCACTGAAAGGATTTTGTTTATTGCTGGCTCTGCTTGGGGTGGTTAATTGTGGGTTCTGCGCCTTGCATCTGTAGCAAAACAAAAAACAGTCCCAAGCAAGTCAGATATAAACAAAGCTGTGCACTCACTCTCCCTGCCCTGTAAACATGCCCACAATATACGTGCTTTGCTGGAGCACCCAGGGGACTTTGCCAAGACACACTTTCTGTCTGTCTTATGCATAAGCTTTCCTCTTGGTCGGGGTATCACTTACGTAGCACCATAAACGTATATGGTGGTGTACATATTGTGCCCTCATTGGAATCAACAGTAAAATGCTCCTTGCCTTCTCTAGGATCAGGATTTGACCCATAGATTAAGACAAGTTCCTTGCCCCAAGATCTTACAATGGAGACAAGATAAGTGAAGGGAAGGGAAGGTGTGAAGATTATACACCTAGTGATTGGTGTAATGTATTTATCTTACCACTACACCCTAGTTTTAAACGCACTGCACTGTTTAATCTCTAAGGACTCTGCTGTCTCAGTGGCAGGTAGCAATTTTGTTCAGTACAGATTGTTACAGAGGAGATACATACACAGTCCTCTTCCATGGAGACTTTACTTTTGTTCTTTCTTGTTTGTTGATTTTGATGAATCTAAAATAAACTCTTTCAGACTGAAATCAATTTGCTTTTTTGTGTATGACAAATATAACAATATGGGCCTTGTCAACTGGACTGTGTTGGAAGGAATTTTTACATGGGGAAGAAAAAGTCAGTATTTGTGAAGGTGCATACAGGGTAACGGGTCAGGTTGTGATTTACCCAAGACCACAGATTGTCCAGGGAGTCACTGTTCAGGACATAGATCTTCCTCAGCCAGGTCTGGAGGCAGAAGAAGTCTGGCAAAAGGGGCACATCGGTGTATGACACCATGTGGCCTAGGAAGACCAAGCAGGACTAGACTGTTGTGTGAGGACTGAGTCTAAGTTGGATGCTGAGGTCTTTCATTGCTAGGCACCTGCCCTGCAGTAAGTAGGCCCTGGCCACAACTGAGTCCAGGACTGCTCCAATAAATTCTATAGCTGTTAAAATGGACTTTCCTGGGTTTACTTGACAACCCAAGGAGCGGGAACGGTTGAGCAGGGTGGTGAGCATTACCTGCACTTCTTGAACAATCGACACTTGAGGAGCAAGTCATCCAGGTAAGGAAATATATGATAGCTCTGACAGTCCAGGTGCACTGCCACTACAGCCATGACCATTCTACAAACCCTTAGAGGCATGGAAAGTCCAAAGGGGAGCACCTTGTACTGGGGTTGGGGTGGATTTGCCAGCACTTCAATTTCAATTTCAAAATCAAGATTGGAAGGTTTTCTAAACCATCTAGGAATAATTTTGGAGACGCTTGTGTTATACAGTCAGGTGGATTAGATGATCACAGTGTTCCCTTCTGGCCTTGGAATCGATGAATCTATAGAAGTGCTCTGAACTCACTGTAAAGCACAGGAATTTCCTGTGTGCTGGGTGGATTTTACACGAAAATAAGTGTCCTTTAAAGTAAGAATCGCAAACAGATCATCAACATTCAGGGAGGACGTTATATCTGCAAAGGTAATCCTCTTGAATCTTGAATGGTGGATGAAGACGTTTAACTGCCTGAAATTCAAGATGGGTCCCCAGCCCCCTGTCTTTTGGGAGATTAGGAAATATTTGGAGTAAAAGCCCTTCCCTTGTGTTGAGGAAATGCCAGCTCTATCATCCCTAGATGGATCAGGGATTCTACCTCCTGCCTGAGAATGAAGGGGAAGAGGATTCAGGGGAAGGGACATAGAGAAATTTGGTTGAGAGGGAGTCCAAAATCCATTTGTCCAAAGTTAGGTGGCCAGTGAAGGGAGTGATGGAGATTGGCTGTGCTGGGACTGGTTGATGGCTCTCAGACATCCTGTCAAAATGCCTTCTTTGGAGATGGCTGGGTCTAGAGAGGGGATGGTGGCGGGATGGTGTATCTGCCATGCTGTGCCCTCAGGTGTTTTTTCGGTGGTTCATAGAGCCTCTGATAGTCGAATGGCTGTGAGGCTGGCCAATATCTATGTTGCCCTGCCTTAGAGTGAGGAGCTGGGTTGTAGATTTCTCAGGAACAGAGGGTGGCATGCATGTGTTTGAGTGAGTGAAGTGACTCATTGGTCTTTTCACAGAAAAAGCTGTTACTTGAACTTTCTTGGGAAACCCTGATGACTGCAGCCAGGAAGCCAGTCTCATAGCTGCCAGATTGCCAGGAAGTGAGATGCCATGGTCGCTGTATTGAACGATGCCTGAAGGGATGACCTCGTTAATAATATCTCTTCATCAAGGATAGCCTGGAATTGGGGCCTACTTTCGTATGGTAATTTACTGATGAACTTTGGTAGCTTGTTGTAGTTAATTAAGTTATGCTTAGACACCAGTGCCTGGTAGTTCGCAATATGGAAAAGTAGGCTGACAGAGGAAGACTCCTGGCATCCTTATCCAAAGGAGTAAATCTCAATCGGTATTGTTTGCACTGCACTATGACTGCTTATACTACCAGAGAATTTGGGTTCAGGTGAGAGAATAAATATTCTGCCCCCTTAGAGGGAATGAAATATTTCTTTTCAGCCCTCTTGGGGGTAGAGGCACAGGTGGCTGGTGTGTACCAAATGTCCCTGGCAGGCTTCAAAATGGCCTCATTACTAGGAAGTGTAACTTTGAAGGGAATTTCCAACTGGAGAATGACCAGCGGCCTGTGTGTGGGTTCTCCTTCAGCAGAATCTGGAAGGTTTCCTACTTAGAAGCCCTTGGTACTGTATGTAATCACCAAGAGGAGAGAGGGAAGCTGGTGCTACTGCCTCCTCTGGGGATGAAGAAAAAGCCAGCAGCAGATCCAGAGGTATGGGCTATTCTGGCTGCTCTTGTTCCTCACCCTACTCCAGGAGCAGTTGGGATCCTTCCGCTACAGGCGATCTTTGGCAAACGCAATGCCCATGCTTTTCAAATTCTGGGACTCTTTAGTAGGGATCCCAGGCACTCTAGTAATGCCAGTGGGTGGGATCATAGTGATAGGAGGATGGACTGCTTGATGGGGTACCATTGAGGTATAAGGGTCTCGGCGAGTAAGGGTCATTGGACTTGAAGGGCTGAGCCATCAGTACCAGCAGTGCTGATGAGATGCGGGGGAAGCCTGTACAAATTACCGGGGCCTGGCTGTCCGGAAGGAAGCCCGGGGCCCGGCTTTCCCAGCTTCATCGGCCCTGTTTAGCCGGTCCGTCCTAGCTGGGGGGCCCGAAAAATTTTTTTCACTGGGGTCTGAACCCGCTCTCGGCGGCCCTGAGTATTAGTTGTGTTTTGGTAGCTCAGCCAGTGTGTAACCAGGTGTGACAGGTCAGCACTCTGATCACTGTAAGGTCAATTAGTTTCCCCAGCGACTGGGGAAGTAGGGAGGCATTAGCCAATCGAACAGGGAGGCTGGGTGAGTTAAGGAACTAACTGGCCCATCAGATGATTAGCTTGATAAAAGGCAGAAAAGTGGTGGAGAGGGAGGGAAGGGCAGGGCCAGTTGTGCCCAGGCTGAAGGAGATCCCAAGGAAGGAAGATCTTTTTTCTTCCCAGGGCCCTGATGAACAGGATCTGGAAGTAATAGGGCCATAGTATTAGAAGAGTTCTATTGGCCTGTAAAGATGGCGGTGGAGGGGACTTAAATAAATTACCTGGAGTGAAAACTAAAAGAAGAGTATATGTGTTCTGTGCAGACCAAGGATGGGAGGAAGGAAGCCTGGGTACATCAGGTGACTAGCATACCAACAGGACTAGTGGGTGACGTGTTGTGTCGTGAAGTCTCTCACTATCACTGGATCTGAAAGGATCAGAGACTCCAGATCCATGTAAATTGCCAGATACTCAAGAAGGGTATATCGAGGTCTGACAGGAGGAGAACTAGTGGGCGTCTTTGGAATTGGATCTGTTGGTGCTGGCACGGTTGTCTAGGCTTGGTGTGGAACCACTGGTGCCAAAGGTGATCTGCTTCTACTGTCCTTATGTGCCTTAGTGGTTAGTTTTGGAGTGCTAGAAGCATCTAGTACCATCAGTGCCAGCCTGTGATCCCATGAACTACACATGTGCCAGAGTGTGCAGAGTCACTTGGCTCCAAGGGCGGGGGGAAGCTGCCCACGTCTTAGCAGACTTACAGGTGGTTTTGACCTCCTTCCAGTGAAGGTGCTGCTCTTTACCCTCATTGTGCCTCTTTTTAGAGGAGTCTTTGTGTCTGCTATTCTGTCAGTACCGGTGAGGCACTGCTCGGCAGCTCCAGGCAACAAGGTGGGGACTGGTATGGTCCCGGATCCAGGCAGGGCCTCATGGTGATCTCCGTCAGGTGCTTGTGAAGTCTGAACTCCTGGGACTGCTTGGTGTGGGGAGGGAAGGAGTGATGATTACCTGTTTTTTCATTCCCTCTGGGGCACCTGGCATTGGCCACCATTGGAAGACAGGATACTGGGCTAGATGGACTTTTGGTCTGACCCAGTATGGCTGCTCTTACGTTCTTAGATGTCACACTTCGATGGGATATGTGACTCCCAGAAGTAAATGCAGCTCTCATGTGGGTCACTTACTAGGTAGGAGAAGCCAGGCAAAAGGAGGGAAATCCCTGATTCCCACTAACTATAAACGTTCAAAACTATTTACAGTGTTTTTATAGGAACGTTGAGCCTAAGAAACTAGGAGCTCTGGACACAGGAGGTTCTGTGCCAGTAGAAAGGGATTGAAAAGGTGGTTGGGCCAGGCTGCCACTTACACCATCCGTTTATAGCACGAGGGAGTATAGTGTGCAGGCATGGACCAACAAATACTGCTATGGAAAGTTGCCATTCCCGGGAGCATGGAGTCCATGTGCACCTAGCAATCAAAGGAAAACTTGTCTGTCTTCTGAGCACACAGAGGGAATAGTGGGAAAGCATAGGAGGACTATCAGCTCCCAAGTGGTTTCGCCCGTGTCCTCGTTTCAACATGCATGGGTTACCAGCCTGAGTAAAAGCAGCATGCAGGCTTTAGCCTATAGCCCTGGAAAAGCCAGCTAGCCAGGTTTGAAAGCACCACTAAACTCAGGGGAGAGGGTTGTGTGTGGGGAACAGCTGTTTAAGAGCCCTGGGGTATACACCTACCCCCGTAGCGGTGGAGCTGAGGTTAGAACTCAGGCGTTCTAGGATCCTAATCCTGTGCTCCGGCTATTAGACCACCTCATCAGAGACAGGCAGCAGCTTTCTATGGATACCCACATGGTATCCATCTGTTCAGATACCAGTAGCAAAACCTTTTGGCCTTCTGATCTGATGCACCTGTGCATGCTAGACTCCAGGCCAAATCTGGAATGAAGGTGTCTTACCAGGACTTCACAATAGGTGCCTTTCTTTCATCTAGCACCTCATGAAGATAGACCTGCTAAGTATTTTCTGAGTTTAGTTCTGAACATCAGACCGATGACACTGCGCACAGCTGTACATTTGTCCAGTTCACTCTGGGCACAGCTGTTAATGATGCTGAAAATGCCCAGTGCAGCTTCCTCTCTGTCCCCGAAATTAGAAAACGCTGTTAACAAATCCAGTGGCAGAGAAGGGTTTAATTACAGAGCGAGGGAACCCACACTGTTCCACATTCGTTTAATGTTCTGTTTCATCTTTTGCCAAAGCAATAATTATTTAAGCTACATTTCAGCTCACATCAGGGCAACAATGCATTACGTCAAGCGTGAGCTTGGTATGTCACTTCAGCGGGATTTATCGTTGCGATCCATGCTGCCACTAGGCCTGTGCTTCAAAATGCACCAGCCTTTACACATTATTAAGGGTAGAGCTGAAAAGTGACCGAACCCTGATTTGTAAATGTGTCACATTTAGAAATGCCAACTTTGGATTTACGGGCTCTCATTAGTGGTACTCACAGGTTTTCGGACTGCAACTATGAAGTCATGAAAATATTTCCCAATCTTGAATTTCGTATTTGCACCAGTGAGTATGTAACTGTCAATTCAAGCTGAAAAGTATTCTCCAGTTTAAAACATTTCAGCCGGCCAGCCAGGGAGCAGAAACAGTGCTATATGATATCCACACAACATGAACAGTAGAAGCAAACAATTTACTAACAACCCCGGGGCTGAAACTTATTAATCCAAACCATTTGATGAATACTTATGAATAATCAGTACATCAGAAGCTCATCACAGTGGGTTTGTGACATATTCGCTGATCAAATGGGGACTAAATTACTAATGGATATTGTTCATAATGGACAATAAAAGTCATAGGTGCCAACTCCGTGGGGGAGTTGGGGGAAGAGGTGGAGTGTGGGTGGGGCCTGGGGCATCTCCCAGCTCCTGGCTTAGGTGAGGAACTGGCTAACCTGCTGGCTTTTGTGAATCCCATTCTAAGGCAGCTCTCTCTCCCCATGCACTGTAGAGGGAGCCTAGGTGCCTAAACCAGGCTTTTGTGAATCCCAGTAATTTTCTTCACAGTGATGCTGAGGGTCGCCACACATAAGTTTCATTGTGAGGCTAGCCCTTACCCGTTATATAATGATTTTCATCCATGGATCTTACAAAGAAAGGGCTGTATCATTATCCCCATTTTACAGAGGGAAAAACTGAAGCAGAGAGCAGCGAAGTGACCTGTCCAACGTAACCAAGCTGGTTAATGGCACAGCTGGGTATAAGATGCAGGTCTCCTAATTCCCAGTGCCCTGCCGCGGTCACTGGGTCAAAGCATCTTCCAAATAAAGTGTACCACAGATCCCTTCATTATACTATAATGGAAGCTGATGTTTCTAGTAGTTAGAGCAGGCCTGCACAGCTCGTAAAGCGGCAAGGGCCATATTACTCCAAAGAAAACAGCTGAGGGCCAACTCCCCCGACCCCTACTGGCCCTCCCCCAGTGTCGCCAAGCTCTCCCCAAACACAACCCCCCCCAGTGCTGCCCAGCACACCTGAAATACTCCGCCCCTCATCCCACCCACCCCACGGAAACAAACCCTCCTTCCCCAGCACTGCCCCACTGAAACATTGAACCTTGGTAATATGTTATAGCGGGCCCCTAAGGTACTATAATTAAGGTAAAAGAAAAATGTCTTTTTGCTAGAAGTAGAATAATCTCTTCCCCCCACTCTGTAATCGATTGCTCTGTTGAATGAATGAGGTGTGACTGAGGAAGGCATGGAAGGCGTCACCTCCAGACAGCTGCAACCCTTGGAGAGGGGATGGGAGCCAGACCAGATCAGTAGAACAGGTCAGCCACTGACTCCTCGCTCGCCTCCTCAGCCCTTCTCCCGTCACTCGCCTCCTCACCCCCCCCACTGCCCGCCTGCCTCTTCAGCCCCACTCCCTCACCCGCTGCTTGCCTATTCACCCACCATGGGCCACACAGTGAGCCCACACGGGCCGCATGTTGTGCAGGACTGAATTCGAGTAAACCATCTGAGATTAAGGCCTTGTCTAGACTAGGATTTGGAAGGTGGGAGCTAACACATGGTAGGAGCCTAAAGTCAAGAATGGCACACTGCATTATCTGCACTAGAAAGGCGACCCATGTTAGCTAACATCTTCCAAATCCTACTCAAGACAAGGCCCACAACTCTTGGGCTATGGCTACACTGCTTAGTGTACCCAGGTCCACATATCTGCTCAAGCATCTCTGTGCTGCCCAAGGTGGCCTGTGAGCATCTACACTACATTGGTATGCTGCCTCATACCCACCCCATACCTTGGCAGGCATGTCCATTCAAGCTCACTTTCTGAGAGGATGCAGCTGCCTTTCAGAGGGCTTTTATGTGCAGACAGGAGAGTGGTTTGGGCACAAACATGTGTCAGAGTCTCTGCCCACACTGTAGCGTAGACCTCTTTGCAGCTCAGCCACAGATTCAAAGACATTCGTTTCTCAATGCCTCTGTTTGCCCGCTCTGTAAAAAGGGTATTTGCAACCTACCTTCAAGGGGAGGTGAGCTATTCACTTGTTTGTCAGACGCTCTGAGGCCATCAGAAAAGGAAAGGAACTGTGTATGTTCAAGGGATTCAGATGACAATACTGCGGTGAAGACTGTTTTGCTGCGGCTGACCAAAGAGAAAAGGTAAAGGGAAGCTTCACAAAAAAGGAAAAAGAACAAAAAAGCAGAACTAAAATTAATTGTTTGCACTGCAGCCTTTCTTCAGGAACTAGTTGCACATGCTATGCTATGGGATCTTCCCCCTCTGCTGCCATCATGCAGATGGACACAGTCCATTAAACCAGCTCTGCAATAAATCCCCTGCAATTCTCCCCCCAACTAGCCCCACAAATGTTCTGTCTGAAATTAGCTGCTCTTATTAAAGGAGAACGACCCAAACTTCTCATAATAACAATGCGCCAGCTGTGAATGCCCTGGGCTCTAGAGATTGGGAGACCTACTTACCTGAGATTAGCAACAGCAAGCCAGGCCAGGTGGGAGAGCAGAGCCAGACTCAAAAAAAGAAACTCAGCAGCTTGGCAGGCTGCACACAACTAAGCGAGTCTGAACTGCTTTGTTACTGGGTGGACACAGTCAAAAGCCAGACAAGTTCACCTGCTTGACGCTTCTGAGAGTGACAAAAATAGCAAAAGGACAATTCAAACAGGCAGCGCCAGAGAAGATCGGATTTGGAGAGATGAGATGAAACTAAGGAAAGGAAAATTGAAAGCCATCACGTGGAGAACTTCACTTTGACCAAATCAATTAGAGTGGAATATTCCCCCCACAAGGGAGTGGTTGGAGGCCTCCTTAATCTGGACAGTTTAAAACTAGATAAAGCACCAGACAGTGTCCTGGAGGGGAAAGGCCTGTGTTGACTGGAGATAATGTAATGGGCCAAGCATGCAGAAGCTTCCTCTGTTATTCTTGCTCTTACATCAGTTTTGTGCCCGTAAATTATTGTGTCTGTGTTTCTGTGCCTGCAGATCAGACAGATGCTTCACTACTATCACTTATCATCACAAATTATCATGGCACAAGATGACACCTGTAAAAAGTGGAGGCCAGCTGGAAGCCTAGCTGCAAATCTGGTCCAGTGGGTCTTGCCTGTCTCTAGCGTCTATTATTTTATCATCTTGATTTTCCTTAAATACACACTGGGCTAGTGCTCTGAATTCTACGTAGTTACACTGTACTCATAACCATGGTATCTCAGTGACTATATTGTTAGTAATGCACATTAAAATGTGTCCAGATGTAGTCTGACTTGCTGTCTCACGCAGATCTACAGCAGTGGTCTCCAAACTTTTTTGATCGCGCACCCCTATCAGTAAAAAATGTTTGAGCACGCATCTCCTGCCACGCTGGCTCTACCATTTTTGCTGAAGAAAAAAAAAAACGCGCCTGAACTGCTGAAGCAAAAAAAAAGCGCTCCTCCTCCTGCCATGCACCCCTAAGAATCCTCTGGCGCACCCCACTTTGGAGACCACTGATCTACAGGGCCAATGCTACCGTCTGCTTGGCCTATAGAGGACTCTTTTATCGTTGCAAAACATTCACATGCCCAGAATCGGAGTCACAGGAGCAAACAACGAGTAAATAAAGGAACACAAACAATTACAAACAAAAGTCCCCAAAGACTTTAATAATTCAGCTGCTCACCCTCTGGAACTCATTGTATAATAGAGGAGCATATATCTTCATCAGGCTACTGACAAGGCATACTGCACACTGTCTCAAATAATGTGTCTCAGGTTTAATTCCTGAACTTCTCTCATCTCCTCGGCTGTTAGGAGCTCAGAAGTCCTGCTCTAAGGAGGGTTCCCGATGATGCTACAGTCTGGGCACACATTAATTGTCTGAAGGTAATCTGGTCTCTAGTCCCCCTCTGTTGTGGTGGAGCCATAGGACCTATGGGATGGAGTTTTAAGGATGGACAATAAAGACTCTGGGGGAAGAAACTCACCTCTTTTTTTGGTGAATGTGGTGTATGTAGCTATTGTGATGGGGCAAGGCCAGATGGCTACAGTAAAGTACTGAGGAACAGGTATGTTAGCCCCAGGCTAAACAAATCCCTAGGACCGTTGCGGCAGGAGTGCCCCCTCTTGGGCCAGCTGTACACTCTGGCGATTGAGCCCTTCCTCTGTCTCCTCCGCAAGAGGTTGACAGGGTTGGTGCTTCGGGAGCTGGAGCTGCGGCTGGTCCTGTCGGCGTATGCTGATGATGTGCTCCTCGTGGTCCAGGACCCGGGAGACTTGGCGTGGGTGGAGGCTTGCCAGGCTGTGTACTCAGCGGCCTCCTCCGCCTGAGTCAACTGGGTCAAGAGCTCTGGCCTGGTGGTCGGGGACGGGGGGCAGGCGAGCTCCCTCCCACCCATGCTTCAGGCCATCCGGTGGAGCGCGGGTCCGCTGCTCTATCTCGGCATTTACCTTTCTGCCACGCATCCGTCTCCGCCGGAGAACTGGCAAGGTTTGCAGGGCAGGGTGATGGAGCGGCTCCAGAAATGGACAGGACTACTCCGGTGCCTCTCCCTTCAGGGGAGGGCACGGGTGCTTAATCAACTGATCCTGTCCATGCTCAACACCCTGGTCCCAGCCCCAGATTTCCTGGCCAACCTCCGGACGGCGATTCTGGAGTTCTTTTGGCCAGGGACGCACTGGGTCTCTGCAGGGGTCCTCCACCTGCCCCTGGAGGAGGGGGTCAGGGCCTGAAGTGCTTACGCACGCAGGTCCATGGCTTCCGCCTCCAGGCCCTGCAGAGGCTCCTCTATGGCGCAGGTAGTCCTGCGTGGAGCGTATTGGCGCACACCTTCCTCCGCTGCTTCTGAGGGCTCCGATACGACCGGTAGCTCTTTTACCTCCATCCGAGAGGTCTTCTGGGAGACCTCTCCGGGCTGCCAGTCTTCTACCAAGACCTCCTCCGGACCTGGAAGCTCTTTTCAACGACCAGGTCCGTGGCGGCCACCGTGGGGGCCGACCTCCTCGCGGACCCCCTGCTACACAATCCCCAGCTTCATGTGCAGGTGGCAGAGTCCCCCACGGTGCGCCAGAGGCTGGTCTTGGCGGGAGTCACCAGGGTCGGAGACCTTCTGGACCATGACTGGGGAGACTGGCTGGATCCCCTGACGCTCGCTCAGCGCATGGGGCTCTCCAGACCTCATACTCCCCAGAGCGTACTTCAGGAGGTGAAGGCCGCTTTACTGCCCGCTGCTCGGGCTTACCTCAACTGGGTCCTGCGAGAGGGCACGCCCCGCCCACCCTCCACCCCAGGCCCCGTGGACATTTTTATCGGGCCCCTGCCCCGTGGACCCAATCGGCCCCCTCACCCTTTCACTGCCAGCCGGCTGCATGATTTGCAGCCGGTTCTGTTCCAGACCGGGCCATGGAAACATCTGTACACGCTTGTGCTCCACACCCTTCACTACCTCACCCTCGCATCCCGCCCCGATACCAAATGGCTGGACCTCTTGCCACCTCTCGAGGGTGAGAAGCCCCGGTGGGCCAGCTTGTACTCTGCCCTGGTCCTGAGGCCTGCCAGGGATGTCAGTTGGTGGCTCCTTCACGGGGCCGTGAGCACGGGCGTGTACTTGGCACGGTTCACCCATCCCTAGCACCTGCCTTTTCTGTGGCGAGGAGACCGTGGCGCATATTTATTTGGAGTGCGCCAGGTTGCAGCCCCTGTTCCAGCTTCTCTTGAATATTTTCTTCCGTTTTTGGTTGCACTTTTCCCCTCACCTTTTTATCTACACGCTCCCCATCCGTGGCCCCATGAAGTCGCAGGATCTCCTTCTCAACCCCCTCTTGCCCTGGCCAAACTGGCCATCTACAACACCAGAGAGAGGAGGTTGGCCAACAGGATTTCCTGTGACTGTAGGGCCTATTTCCGTTCCTCCGTCTGTTCATGCATCCAGGCAGAGTTCCTCTGGGTGGCGTCCACTGGCTCCCTTGACGCCTTCGAGGAGCAGTGGGCGTTGTCCGGGGTTCTCTGCTCGGTGTCCCCATCAGGTTCCCTTCATTTAGCCCTATGACCTCACTCCCGATCCTGTTTTTTCATTAGTTGTCCCAAATAATTACTTGGTGTCCCAGACCTGTGGGTCCTCCCCTTAGGCTGGGGGGAGGTCCTTTAGAAGTGGGTGGGATTCGCCCGCCAACCCCCGCTGGATGCCAATAGGACCGTGGTAACCAAATCGCAGTTGCTCCAGGATGATCAAGGCACCTGGGGCCAATTAAGATCTTTCTAGAAGGCAGTGGAGATAGCTACTTTGATTAGAACACCTGCAGCCAATCAAGGCAGGCTAATCAGGGCACCTTGGTTTAAAAAGTAGCTCACTCCAATCAAGCAGGGAGGAGCCAGAGGAGAAGGAGTGTGTGAGAGGAGCTGGGAGCAAGAAGCACAAGGAGCTGAGACTGAGAGAGTGTGCTACTGGAGGACTGAGGAAATTATCAGACAATCAAGCATTATCAGACACCAGGAGGAAGGCCCTGTGGTGAGGATACAGAAGGTGTTTGGAGGAGGCCATGGGGAAGTAGCCCAGGAAGTTGTAGCTGACATGCAGCTGTTACAGGAGGCACTATAGACAGCTGCAATCCACAGGGCTCTGGGCTGGAACCTGGAGTAGAGGGTGGGCCTGGGTTCCCCCCAAACCTCCCAACTCCTGATCAAACACAGGAGGAATTGACCCAGACTGTAGGTTCCACCAGAGGGGAAGATCACTGAGGAGAGCAAATCTGCCAATAAGCACAGGACCCACCAAGGTAGAGGAGGAACTTTGTCACAACACGTAACAAGGAGTTTGTGTACTGTACCTTGACATTTCTAGGCCTTCTCCCTGTGAGCAGGGGCAGTTGCCATTAACTGAGACAGAGCTGATGCAGCATGTCCCGGAGGGGAGAGACACACTGTGCTCTCCCATGAAAAGTCTACTTCCTTTAGTGTAAAAGAAGGGCTTGTCAAGGTGGACTCCTCCACCGCAAACCCCATTATAGATGTGCTGCACTGGTGCTAACCTTCCCCTTCCCCCAAAGAAACAGCTGTGTAGGAACATGTCATCCAGGCTGGAAGTATTTGCTGCTCTGTGTATGCATGGAAATGCAACAGCTTGTGCTTTTTGCTCCTACATTATGAAACAACCTGTTAATGCAAGAGGCATAAGAATGCTCACAACCCATCAGCAGTTGGATTTAGCACTGCCAGAGTCCTTTAATAATAATGGGCCAGATCCTGCCTTTATGAGGTGACCTCTGGAGGGACATGACATTTATGAGGTTCCCTTGGTGAAATTTCCTCTACATTCTCCCTCCCCTCACAGAAGAAAATGGTGGCCTGGCTCTCAAAGCCCAGCACCTTTCTGCCTATTAGAGATGCACCAATTGTGACCTTGGGGCAGAGGTGGGCAAACTATGGCTCACAGGACCGTCCTGCCCTGAGCTCCTGGCTGGGAAGGCTACCCTGGCCCCTCCCTTGCTGTCCCCCTGCAGCTACGCCGCCGCACAGGCAGCGCGCTGGGCGGCAGGGCTGTGAGCTTCCGCTGAGCAGAGCAGGAGAGTGTCTAGCTCCGGCCAGGTGGCGTGGCAGCCAGACGTGCTGCTCTGAGTGGCATGGTAAGTTGGCCGAGGGGTTGGATAAGGGGCGGAGGGTCCCGGGTGGCAGTCGGGGACAGGGAGCAGTTGGATGGGGTGGATGTTCTGTGGGTGGGGGCGGTCAGGGGATGGGGAACAGGGTGGGTTGGATAGGCGTGGGAATCCCAGGGGGCCTGTCAGGGGGCAGGGGTGTGAATAGGAGTTGGGGCTGTCAAGGGACTGGGAGCAGGGGGGTTGGATACAGGGTGGGATCCCAGGAGGGGGCAGTTAGGGGACAAGGAGTGGTGGTGGATGGGTCGGGAATTCTGAGGGGGGCAGGAAGTGGGAGGGGGCAGATAGGGGGTGGGGGCCAGGCTGTTTGGGGGGCACAGCCTTCCCTACCTGGCCCTCCATACAGTTTTGTAACCCCAATGTTTGCCCACCCCTGCCCTGGGGCCTTCCCAAAAGGAGGATCCCTGCCACCTCTGGCTGTATTACATTCCCTGGGATATACAGAGGACAACGTGTTTCCCTCAGCCCCATTCCTGACCTATTTATGTGACTGCTGTCATCTTGGCCAACACACCAGGGATTGAACCGGGGACCTCCAGAGTGATATGCATAGCTCAAGTGATAGCAGCTCATCTTGCTGATTGGGACTGTAATAAACACACAACTTCTGAAGATTGGACATAAAGAGGGGATGTGTGACACACACTCACCAATGGGTAACATTTACTTCCCACCCCACTCTGCATTGCTGTGAAGGTGCTAGAGTCCCTTTTCTGCATGCAAAGTGGGAAATCTGTGTGCAGGGTGCCCTCCAGAACTACAGAGGCATCCCTTAGGCCTCTCCCATTCGTGTACTGAGACAAATCAACCCAGCTTGTGAACTCTGACATGACCACAGTGCAAATACCAGGACATGAAGAGACAATGGCGAGGAGTCTGTCTGTTCCACTCCCCATGTAGAGAGACCATTCCCTTCTTAGGGTCCGAATCTGTGAGTCTTTCCAGGATGCTCTTCAGGGACAATATGTTCAGCCTATGCCAAGCTAAAACATGCCTAGGGTCCTGAAAGTCACAGCCAGCACTGCCCCTTTCCAACCTGATCTGGTGCTTTATTGCCAGCATGCTGCAATGGTTTCCTGGCTGCAGCCCCGATACTAGGTTGGCGAAGGGCTGCAGCTGCAAGTTAGCTGCTGCAGCTTCTTAAGGGGGTGAGAAGGAAGCCGAATGACTCGGGATTTCCTTCAAATGACCGTGCTCCTTTATCCTTCCCCACAGGGTATGAGTCCAGTAAAACTCCTCATTTGCCTTATGGTGGGAGGGAGCAGAAGGGCTGTAGTAGAAGAGAAACGTCTCTACAGAGCACATTAAAACATGATACTAACAAGGGAGATATTTTTTGCATAGGACTCCACTGCACTCACCTGGCAATGGTGGATTTCCTCCCTCCCCCCCAAACCCCCTTTGGTGGTGGCTGCTGAGAAGAAGTCTGGCTCATCTGAAAAAAGCAAAAAGGAAAGCAAAGCAGGGATGATGGCCATTTACTAAAATAAACTCGGAATCAGAACTTGATTCTGATCTGTGTACCAGCTACAGTTTGAATGCTTTGCTTTAGAGAAGCAGGGCTGCCTAGTGGTTGAAGCTCAGCTAGGGCCCCTGGGGCCTGGTCCCAGTTCTGCCATATGACTCTTTTTGGTGAGTCATGTAGTCCGTTAAAGGGAGATGTTAGCACTTACTCACCTCCGGGGTGTTGTGAGGGTTAATGGGGATTGGTACGCTGCTTAGAAGTCTAGCTACAGCCCAATGTCCTGCAATCCCCTAGGGTAGGAATTCTGAGGGACACAGTTCATCTGGCTGGGGAGAGATAAATGTGTCAGGTAAAACATTTTAAGCCAAGTGTAAAACTGCTGAGTGAAATCCTGGTGTGACATTGTGGGGCTCATTCAGGCCGGGAGGGGGTTCTCTCACTGACTGCCCTGTAACTTTGGAGCCTTAACGCCATGCTGTTGTGGCTCAGAGCCATGACTCCAGTAGTTAGCCCACAAGTAGAAAGGTCTCACCCTGGCTTCCACCAGCCTTGTTACTTCCTTGCAAGATGACTCCAACAACCTTTCGAGTCTCCTCAAATCCGTCTACTATGGGCAGCGGGTATCATAGGCCAGGGGAGGCCAAGCCTCCCCTAACTTAGGCAGTGGCCCCATCCATGATTTGCCCCAAGGCCCTGCCCTTGCTCCTCCCTCCCCTGAAGCTGGCAGATGCTATGCTCCAGTCAGCAGCCATGGGCAGCTGGGGGCCAGCCTGGAGGATGGGCCAGTGGCCTGGGGCAACCCTAGGTCGGCCGGCTGCTCAGTGCCTCGGCTGGCAGCTTGGGGTGGCTGGGGCAAGTGGGCTGGGGCTTCTCCAGCCGTGGGACTGAGATGGAAGCTTCAGTCTCCAGCCACAGGGAGGCTCGGAGCTCCGGCGGAGGGGGCGGGGGAGGTAGGGCCTCAGGCAGTAGGAGGTGCAGGGGCTAGCCTCCCCAAAAGGGGAAGATTCACCTGATGCCTGTACCCATCTACCTTGGAATTTTACCATCTGGTTCATCTCTCCTGAAAGCATGTACCCTCCCCGCAAACACCAGCTTGCTTCAGCGCACACAATTTGCACACCAGAGACCTGCTTGAGGTAAAATAAACCAAAGGTTTATTCAATAGAAAACTCACAGTTTCAAAGCTGAAGGAGCCAGGGAAGCAAACACATACAAGTTACACAGAAAATAAACACAAAAGACACAACTTCAGGCTTTACACTTTCAAATTAGATAAAAATCCCTTTTCTAATACAAGTTACTTATGAACAGCTTCCCAGTCATAGAGGGGATCCAACCTTTCACGGTGACTGTCCCTCAGTTTCTGGATAGATTTCACTTCAAAGCCTTTCCCCTTTAAAAAGGGGGTTCAGGTTTTTTTCTTCAGTTACTATAGATATTCCAAGTGGGGAGAGCTCCCTCCTTTCTTAGTTTTCCAAGACTGGGGTTTTCTTTCCAGTATCAGGTTGTTTCAATGTTTTCCCATTAATGTTGATGGCCCATCATTTGTCTTTTCCTGGTTCCTACAATGCTAAGTGCTCAGAGCTGGGCCTCTCCCTGCCTGGCTACCCACCGCCCCACTGTGAGGTGGAGCTGAATGCTACAATGCCATTCATGAGCACAGTTTTATATACACACAAGTACATACATTCATAACCACCATCTGTATGCATATCTCGTAATGACCATCAAGTTCAGAACATCACAAGCTTCCATAAAAGACCTTACTCAACGTATTTGTATACACAATAACACTGTATACGATCAGTTGACTCAACTGCTTATTCTTTAGGGTTCAAACCCCCTGTTCTCCTCTGGGGAGGATGGTCCCTGATTGTCACCCTGGCCCCATTGCAATCAATGGCTAAAACTCCCCTTGACTTCAGTGGGGCCAGGATGTCACCCAGGGTTGCCATGGAAATACAGTATCATCGAGCTGGCAGTGAGCTTGAGGCAGTTCCGTCAGGAGAATGGGACTGGCACTATGGCAGCTAAATATGATTTTGGCTCAGGGAGGAGGCTGTGCGTGTGCAGGGAGCAGGGGGTCTTGCTTAGGAAGGGAGTTGCTTGAAAAAGGTGGCCTTTTGTACAGGTTTCACTGTGTATTCAGTGTCTGGATCCCTTCCACATGTTCTGCTGACTCCCTGCGGAGTTCTGTGGAAACTCTGACCAAGGTCTGGAGCTCCTGAGCTGAATGCAGGTGAGGTTTTTCAAAGCCAATTTGGGGATTTTGCCACCCAAATCCCATTACATTTCCATTTGGCTAAATCCCCCTCAATGGTTTTGACAATCTTAACTTGAGTGCTCACTCCTGCTCTCATTGAAGTCAATGAAAAAATTCCCAGCGACTTTAATGGGATGGGGATCAGGCTCTGGACATGGCTGAGGTGATTTATCCCATGTGAATTCCTCAACAGGTAGCACTGGTACATGCTGAGCAACAGGAGCTATTGTGGTTTTAAAGCACTTTAGGCTAGACGTACAAAGGAGGTTTTGGGACCTGCCACTTTAGGCACCTAAGTCCAACTTCTAGGTACCACCAACATTCTCAAAACCACCACTCAGCAGCTGCCTGATTCCCCAGATGCCTACGTTTCCACTAATGGGCATGCACACCACCACCTAAATCCCAGTGCTGCCCCAGAGCTAACAAGCAGCTCGGAACTCTAGTGCAAGCCGAAGCCCTAACAGTCCCTGACCTATCTTGCCTGAGTCTGAAGCCATGACTGGACCATGCCTACAGACTTGGGCCCTGCACAAAAGAGAGGTAGGAGAGAGAAAGGGTCTGTATCCTCTCAGAGTACCCAGTAGCCTGGTGGTTTGGGTACTCACCAGGTTTGGATCCTATTCTGCCTGATTTGCTGCAGGACTTGACCCTCCGCCCCCAGTCCAGAGGAGTGCCCTAACCACCAAGGTATTGAGGGGAAGGGGTCTTTCCTGTTGAAACTGTTCCACTTTATATAAATAATTAAACATTTGAGGCTCTGGGCCTAAATCCCACCCCTTTCCTCTGTATTTCACTCCTGGCTAGATAGGCAGATCCCTGCTCAGATTGCTGGCTTCTGAGAATCCTTTCTTAAGTGCCTAATTCTCCCCATACAAGGCACGGGGAGCCTGGGTACCTAGGGGTTATGCCTTGCAGCCCCTAAATACCTCTGCAGGTCGAGCCTCTTGCCTACTCACAAGTTAACTCCACTAACCGAAAAAAAAAAAAAAAGGGCATAGCTTACACCTGCAATATTATGGTTAGTGCAATCTCTGTGCATCCATTCAACATATAGTTAGCATGGGAGCTGGCTTGTTAATAAGGGCCCATCTGCACACGAAAGTTGCAACTCTTTAAGTATACCAGAATAGTTGGAGCAGTACAACCTTCTTATGAGGATGCAGTTATACTGGTATAAATATACATATATCACTATAGCTGTTCCTGTGTGGGAAGGGAAATAAGTTATAGCCGTACAAGACACATTCACACCCCTATAACGGCATCCACACTAGGGGCTGTGCTAGTATAACTATATTGTTACAAAATATCACCCCCTTCCCCAACCATAATTATACTGCTAGAAAAACCGGCCTGTAGACCCGGCCCTAACTGGTTGTAGTTTACAGCTCTGTAAATGATTTCAGGACAAGTCTGTGTGTGGATACTCTGATTTCAAATTGTGTGTCTTATTTCAATGTAAATCAAGTCTATCTTTTTCTGACCTAAGAAATAGGACTCTCTTAACAGCAGTATCCACTGAAATGAAGGTGTGAATAAAAGCCGATTTAGTATTTTTTGCTCACCAGTGAGTTGAAATAGTCACAAGCTTCAGACTGTAAATAAAATGCAAGTAAAATATATTGTGGATATGAAATTTACATGGCTTAAACTGATTCAAGATGCTTAATTTAGTTCATAGATCTGGATTACACATAAAGTTGCACATGATTCAGTAAAAGTGTGATCCTCCCCCTCGCCCCATCATCATGACGGAGCAGCACCTGGGCTAAACCTGAGCAGCACTGCAACCCTGGGCACCAGGCTGTAATGCCCAGAGCAGGGGGCTGAGCCCAAAGCCCCAACACGCCTGTGGGATAGGAGCCATCGCTGTGGGGGAGTGTGGAGGAGGCTTGCAAGCCCCCCTTCTCCTCCTTCCTTCCCTGCAAACAGGACCCACCCCACCCCCTAGGCCTCCCATGTGACCCTTTGATGCACTCTGGGCTCAGTTTTGGGTCATGCCCCCTGGGTTGAGAAACCCTGTCTTAAAGGACTTTACAAACATTAGTGGAGCCTCACAATACCTTCCACCAGCATTATTCTCCACCTTGCCAATCGGGAATCTCAGGCAGAGAGGCTGTGGCTTATGCAGCATCAGGTAGCAAGTCAGTAGGAGGGTGACCACAGGAGTCCAACTCCCAGTCCCCTCGAGACCTCCCTGCGTTGTGTAGCATCTCCCTCCTTCTCCCTCTCTGTCACCACACACAGTGCTGAGCGTCATGCATGCAACAGCCTTACGCAAAGCAGGGGAGAGCGCTGCATAGTGCTGTGCTCTGCAATGACAGTAATGCACAGGATTACAGAGCAAAGATAGATTTTACTGGCAAGATGAAAGGAAACTGCATCTTTAATAATTTACTTGGGTAGTTTGGAGGGAGCTAGGTTGGTGCTATCAGTGCAGTCAGAAAATCCCACCATCTGTTCCTGGGAATCTTGCTGGCTCCACTGTCCAGCCAGAAAGACCACAGGGGGCTCCATTTTCTCATTAAAAAGGGACAGTGGATACTCAGTGGTGTCTAGACCAGGGTGAAAGGTTAAAACACAGTAATCCCTGGAACATGTTAAACTGATCTTTCCTGGAAAAAAAGAAAGAAAATCAATACAACTGTAACTGAGGTAGGCACAGAGACATTGCTCTATGTGTGTGTGAATTTAATAACTGCAGAATCGGATTGTATACCTTGTCTTCTGTGCATGTTACTAACGATGCTTTGGGTCGGCAGTTCTCATTGTGATCATCTCTGTCCCACTGGATAACACAGGTCACACACCTTCCCTTTTCTGATCTTTCAGGAAAACCATCCAGTCTTGATTTTAAAATTGCCAGTGATGGAGAATCCACCACGACCCTTGATAACTTGTTCCAATGGTTAATTACCTGCACTGTTAGACATTTATGCCTTATTTCCAGTCTGAATTTGTCTAGCTTCAACTTCCAGCCATTAGATTATTTATCCATTTTTCTGCTAGACTAAATAGCCCATTATTAAATATTTGTTCCCTATTTAGGTACTTATGAACTATGATCAAATCACCTCAGCCTTCTTTTTGATAAACTAAATAGATTCAGCTCTTTGAGTCTATCGCTATAAGGCAGGTTTTCTAATCCTTTAATCATTCTCATGGTTCTTCTCTGAACTCTAATTTATCAACATCCTTCTTGAACTGTGGACAACAGAGCTAGACACAGTATTTTCCATCAGGAGCCACACCAGTGCCAAATACAGAGGTAAAATAACCTCTTTATTCCTACTAGAGATTCCCTCATTTGTGCTTCCCAGGATCGCACTAGCTCTTTTGGTCACAGTGTTGCACTGGGAGCTCATGTTCAGCTGATTATCCTAAAAGCAGTGACTCTGAAAAAGACATTGCTTGTTCCTAGATGTATACAGTTACACTCAGTCCTATTAAAATGCATATTGTTTGCTTGCAACCAGCTTATCGTGCAATCTAGATTGTTCTGTATCACGGGCCTGTCTTCTTCCTTATTTACCACGCCCACAAGTTTTGTTTCATCTCCAATTTTTATCAGTGATGATGTTATGTTTTCTTCTAGGTCACTGACAAAAACGTTAAATAGCATTAGCACAAGAACTGGGGTCACTGTGGGATAGTGATTCCCCTTTTTACAACTACATTTTGAAACCTATCGCTTAACCAGCTTTTAATTTATTTAACGTGTGCCAGATTAATTTGATATTGTTTTATTTTTTTAATCAAAATGTCAAGCGGGACAAACTCAAAAGCTTTACAGAAATCTAAGTGTAATGCATCACCACTATTACCTTTATCAACCAAATTTATAATCTCACCAAAAAAGAGGATATCAAGTTAGTTTGACAGGTTCTATCTTCCATAAACCCACGTTGATTGGCATTAATTATATTACCCCTCTCCCCCTTTAAGTCTTTATTAATCGAGTCCCCTATCAGCTGCTGCATTCTCTTACCCAGGATTGATGTCAGACCAACAGGTCTATAACTACTCAGGTCATCTTGTTTACTCTTTTTAAATATTGGCACAAAATTAACTTTCTTCCAGTCTTTTGGAACTTTCTCAGTGTTATAAGACTTATTGAAAATCAACATTAATGGTCAAGTGAGCTCTTCAACCAGCTCTTTTAAAACTCTTGGATGCAAGTTATCCAGACCTACTGATTTCAAAATGTCTAACTTTAGTAGCTGCTTCTTCTGAGATACTAATGGAATGGAAAGAGTGTTAGCATCATATGATATGACTACGTCCAGTTTTGTTCCCAAATACAGAATTGAAATATGTATTGAACCCGTCTGCCTTTTCTGCATTATTATTGATAATTCTGCCATTTCCATCTAGTAATAGACCAATGCCAGTCAGGATTCTTTTTGTTCCTAACATACATAAAAAAACTCCTTCTTATTGTCCTTAACTCTGCTGGCCATAAATTTCTCCCTTTGGCCTTTTGCTTCCCATATAAATTTTCTACAATTCCTAGCTTCTGATTTATATTAATTACTATCAACTTTCCCTTTTTCAGGGTATTATACATTAATTTTTGTAATTGCCTTCACTTCCCCGCTAAACCCGGTGAGTTTTTTTAACCAATACATCTTTCTTTCTCAATTATGGCTTTTGGGGCATCTAGTAAAGCATTCCTAAACAATTCCCAATTATCAGTCACATTTTTCTGATTAAACTCTTCCTCCCAGCTGATGTGGCTCATAATTGTTTTCAGCTTTGTGAAATTGGTCCTATTAAAGCACCAAATATATATATATTACTGGTCTGGATGTCATTCTGCTTGCATGTTATAAATGTGATCAAGTCATGATCACTTGTACCTAAGCTACCATTAATTTTTAGTTCTGTGATCAGTTCCTTTTTAGCTGTGTAGATGAAGACTATTATAGAATCATCCTGTGTTGATGTTATTAACAGTTTTGGCTCATGCAGAATTGGGAGAGAACCCTTACAGCCAGCTTTGCATAATATTTGAACCACAGAATATTAGGGTTGGAAGGGACCTCAGGAGGTCACCTAGTCCAACCCCTTGTTCAAAACAGGACCAATTCCCAGATTTTTACCCCAGCTGCCCAAATGGCCCCCTCAAGGATTGAACTCACAACCCTGGATTTAGCAGGCCAATGCTCAAACCACTGAGCGATTCCTCCCCCCAAACCAGCTGTGTTACCAGGGCAGAGTTGGCCCATGCTGCAAAGTTTGGCTCAGAAATGGAACTTTCCAACAGCTAGGGAATACCTGGATCCTTGATCTAGCAATTAAAGACGTTGGGGCCTGATCCTCAAAGGAGCACCAGGAACTCCCATAAAAGCCAATGGGAGATGTGGATGTTCCATGTAAAAGGCCCTTGATTTGGGCCTTCATCTCCATTAAGGTTAACTGGCTGCCCTGTAGGGAACCAGCAGTATTAGATAAGCCACAGGTGCCAAATTATTTTGTGTGAGGGGGGCTGTTACTTTTTTGTAGAGCTGAGACATGAAATATGTGAGGAACACAAATACTACAAAAACAAAAACAACCCTCCCTCCCCGCAAAACGTGGCAAAATAAGGAGGCAATGGAAGTTTCTAAACATTGATTTCAATATTTATTCTGTGATTAATATCACAATTCACCATAATAGTTGCACTATTTGTCATCCATTTTGATGAAACCATAATATAATAAAAATGAAAGTTTCAGCAAGAGAGTTTTTGCATATATTAAAATGCAGACTTTTACAACAGCAACAAAAATGTGCAAACCCCCTTTCTCCCCAATGTAACAAAACAAAACAAAACCTTATACTGAGGTATTTAGTCATGCTATCAATTTCAACAGAAGCAGGGGAAAAGAGAACCTAATGGATATCGCTTTGGATGCCCCTGCACTGTTTCTTCTTGGGGAATGGGATCAGATCAGTAGCAGAGTCAGAAGACTGGCTCTGATCCAATGCCCACTGAAGCCAAATACAGTCTTTGCATTGACTTCAGTGGGCATTGGATGGACTCTCAGGGCCCAAATTTGTTCTCACTGAAGCCAATGGCAAAACTCTAATGATTCTAATGGGAGGATCCAGCCTTCTAAAACCTGATAATGTGAAATGGTGAGCGCTCTCAATTTTCCATTCTGAGCCCTCTGCATGGCACAGGATTGAGGCCTTAGTGATGAGTACATGACAGGGTGATAATGGATCAGACATGCAGCACAGCCTGCTGTACCAAACAATAAAGGAAGGAAGAATGAATCCCTCCTTTAAATTTTTAACCAGGCAGGTATTCTTTTTCTTCCATACTTAGTTCCAAGCTCAACAAAATAAACATCTCAGCAGACCACCAAAACTGATACCACATATCGAGAGAGATGGTGAAATGTCAGGCTTTAAACATTTATTATGCAGATGATGTATTTCATAGCATACAGTGGTTCTGGATGTTCTATAAACGAGACTGAATTGCCATGAAGAGTGATCTCCCTTGTCTTAACAGTCTAAGAACAGCAGAAAATGATGTTTTTCTCCCCTAGCACAAATAGCTAGTCTCTTCCCCCCCAAAAAATGTTTCCTTTTCTCTTTTTTATAAAAGCGCCTAGTTTAACAAATCTGATGATTAAATTTTCAAACACAATAAATACATTTAAAAAAATAATTGTTAGTGTGACTGTGTTCTGAAGGAAACCTCAACTCCCTTTGCTTTTGACACTGGACTTGGAAAGCTTTAGTGTTATTTCTCCTGGAGATCACAAAAGGATGGGATAATAGCTTAGTGGAAAGAACAAAATTAGTATAAATCCACAGAACACCCGGAGGGGGAATAAAAATCAAGTTTAAGATTCTGAGACTTCTAAGTGAGAGGTGTTTGTAAAAATAAGGCTAAGCTTGTGAACAAAAATAAACCATAGGGCTTCTATCAATTTTCCTTTCAAACTCATCCATCACGCCAAGAATAGATACAAAGTAGTCTCCTTCAGGGGGAAGGGGAGACCCAAGCATATCACTTACTTCACTGCTCTCCCCTCTTTGTGTTTCACCCTTTATATAGATGATGTCTTCTCCAAACAGTGGTGAAATCCCTCGTGGGAAACCACACAAGTCACTTTGTGGAGAACTAAAACCTTCAATTCGGAACTAATTTCACTAGGAACCAGTCTAATCACATGCCATATAGACTTTGGGCAGATGGCTAACCACTTTGTAGTGGAAGACTCCACAAATCTGTTCTTCATTTGAGCTTCTCCCTCCCCCTTCATCCTCTCAGTAAATTTAGTTACTGTAACACTGAGAAAACATTCTTTGCCTGTGCAGCTTCATCTCAGGGATTTCCCAACGGTACCACTGCTTTTCTCCACCTAGATCCACAAACCGCAGGTGAGAAGATATCTTCTCAGGGTACAAGGCAGGACAAATTTAATGACCTATGGATGAAGGGCCAGATCCTGAGCTGGTGTGAACTGATATAGCTTTAGTGATGTTACTCCAACTCACATCAGCTGAAGATCTAACCTGACATATCTAAGCCCTGGTCTACATGGAGGACTGGAGGGTGGAGACGGGGATCGATCTAAGTTACACAACTTCAGCTACGTGAATACTGTAGCTGAAGTCAGCGTACTTAGATCGACTTACTGTGGTATCTTCACCTTGGTGAGTCAGCTGCTGACGCTCCCCCGTCGACTCTGCCTGCACCTCTCGCAGTGCTGTAGTACAGGAGTTGATGGGAGAGCACTTGGGGGTCGATTTATCGTGTCTAGACTAGATGCGATAAATCGATCCCTTCCGGATTGATCGCTGGCCACCAATTCAGTGGGTAGTGTAGACATACCCTAACTGGACTTCCTGCCCCCTCCCTCCACTGATTTAATTTTAAGGGAACAATTTTTGAAATCTACGTTTATTGAGAACACAAAGGTTGAAACTGGACAAAGCTAATGAAGAAACATAAATGGTAACTCATGTTCCTTCAAAAGGTAACTCAGTGCACACTAAGGCTATGTCTACACTAGAGAGTTTACAGCAGCAGAGCTGTCCTGATACAACTGCACCCCTGTAAGATCTCTCGCGTAGCCACTCTATGCCCACGGAAGAGAGCTCTCCTGTTGATATAATTAAACTACCCCCAACGAGCAGCAGTAGCTATGTCGGCAGGAGAAGCTGTCTCACCAACAGCACAGTACATTCTACCACTTATGCCAGTGAAACGTATACTGCTTAGGGGTTTGTTTTTTCACACCTCTGAGCGACAAAAGTTTGCTGACATAAGTGCTAGTGTAGACATGGCCTTAATAATTACAGGCTCTGGTGGCTATAAAGAATAGAAACAACAAACAAATTCACTTGGATTTTTGTACTTGACCTTACCATGAATTGGTGAAAATATTAAAAACAGAGATGGTTTTACAGTGCTGATTTATAGACATTTCCAGTGAACCTATAATATTGGATCTAGTTGTATCTTGGCACTACTGCTTCTGCTGGACACTTCCCACCACAGAGCATCTTATAGAATGCATGTTATTTACACCAGTGGTACTGATGATGCTTTCACATTCATATAGTGGACAGTCTCTCACTATTGAGAAACCTGGAAACATAAATTGGTGACCACTCTTAGATGGAGAAAAATGCTATTTTGTCCTGTTTCTTTCATTCCTTAGCAATGCTGTTCAGGGGTAGCAATGTCATAGGTAAAGTTTATTGTTATCAATGGACTTTCAAAAGATATGATTGATGGTGTGTATAGTTCCAGGGGAAAAAATACATTTTCAGTCAACATTTAGATTCATAGGTACCCATGGAACAATCAAAATTTCAAATTACAAAGCAGTTAATGGCAGAATGAACACACTTTAAATGTCAGATACAAATCACGAATCATTGAAAGATGGATTTCACATCACGAGAAATTCTTAGACACTGTCCAAAAAGGGCTGGGGGAAAATTTCAGGGCTACAGAACAAAGTAACAGGCCAAATCCATTAAACCTGAATATCTGGGTACAGGACTGCAGCTAGAAGGCAACCTCTAGTAAAGGAAAACTATGAATAAATCCTCATGCCTGGCGGTGGAGAAGCATTTGAACAGAATTACTGTCATGTGGCTTGGCTTTGCTTCTTGGTGCTCTAAGAAAATTCCCAGTGATTAGGTGAAAATTCAAGTCTTAGAAATGCAATTTCCAATTCTTCTCTGGGTTCTTCTTTTTCCCTTCCTTTGATACATTCAGAGGTCAATTCTGAAATGTTGCAGACTATACTGGGTGAAAGACAGGAGCCACAGAAGCTGGCATGTATACTGGGAGGGCTGGGAACAGGAGCTGGAGATCGTGGTTATTGGAGGGCTCAATTCGATCATTCACACATTTCCCCATATGGCCTGTATTTTAGGGGTTGTTTTTCTTTTTAAAAAAAAAAGCTAAACCCAAAAATAAAACAAAAAATCACTTTTAAATTCTTTGTTCAAGTCTGAAAAAGTAGCAGCAGCACATGGATATATTAAGCTGCTTAAATAATTATTCTGATTGGCTGTGGACCTTCTAAAGCAATCAAATAATCAACTGAGGATAACCCACATATCACATTACATCAACCTTGAACATTTTTGTTTTCCATCTTTAGCATCGTCTTGAAACGGGGGTGAGTAGAGTTTGTGCTCAGGTTGATAAATTGTCATGACAATTCTGTGAGACTGCACTGAATCCAGTCTTAAGCAGCTGCTTCTTTCACACCCCAAGGGGCAAGGCATCAGAGGGCAAACACGTTAAGGAGGGTTTAGATTCAAAGGCTACAGCCCTGAACCTTATAACACTGTTGGGCTTTGTTGTTCTATAAAGTCCAATCTCTCAAGGATATTCACTATAAAATATTGCTGCCCCTACTGCGACACAGTCTTCTCACAGACAACCTAATGCTGAGGTACTGCAAGTGTCAGTCTTCAGAGAGCTAACCTCTTGTCATCCCTAGACTGTTTCTGGAACTTAGAAATCAGTCTTTCCAGAGAAGTCCAGTGCATTAGGCAATTTTTTACAGCTGAATCAAGGTCTTCTCTTTCTTTCTTGGACACGGTACTGTTGAGGATTCTGTTTCCTGCTGTTTTCTCTTGCTTTGTATGCACCTTAGAAAAGACCCAAGCAGAGAAGTTTTGAATAACTGTGAACCATAAAACAAATCTTCTCTCCTCTTGTGGTATTTTCTCTGTTGGAAATTTTTGCCCTCAAACTTGGCTTCCTGCAAATAATTTCTCCCCAAGTAACGGAGAAATCTGGTTCTCTCTTATACTGAACATCCAAAAAAGATCTGGATTGAATCTTTGTTCTTGTCAACAAGCAGGCAGAAATTCAATCTACTTGTCTAAGTTGTGGAGTTCAGATCCAGATCTGTATTGCCTCCAGGTGGGTGGGTATTTGGATCTGGGGGTTTGTGTTTGGGTCTCATGTTTAAACAGGAGCTACACTCCAGTTTCATGGTGCCAGAGGTGGGTTGCCGAATCCATACTTCTTACTATCAGGGGAAAGGGAAGAAAACTGAACAACAGGAGAAAAGTGAAGAAAAAATTGGAATATATCATCCTCCCACATTATAAGCACCGATCAGTAGCGCCCTAATCACAAACTGACTTTTGGAAAACAGCTTGTGAGTGTTACAAACACCAAAACAGATTTTCTAAATGAGTTTCTGAGACCTGTTGCAATAATGAAATAACGCAGATATTAATCTCTTAATGGTTAGATTCACCCAACATTGGCAGCTATGCTCAGATCACAGGTGCCTGGAGGGAGGGTTATGTACTGTCTCTTCCTTCTCTAATCTTCCATTGTAATAAGTGCTGAACAAATAAAGGGAAATTTCCACCCTCTAATTCTGTTAGACTTCATCAAGTAAGCACCAGAAGTGATGTAGTAAATAAAAGCATCAATAAAGAAGCAACTGCTAAGCCATGACATCATTTCCTGGTCACTGTACAGGAAGTGAAGTAATGGCCTGCCCATCCCTCTTTATCAATATAAAGTTACTGAAATAAGTAACTTAAAAGCATGTTTCAAATACGGGGCTGGAACAGATCTCCTTTTCCAAAAAAGAAACTGAAGTTAGTCAACAGGATCCATAAATCTGGTTAATGTTACTCACACCCCAAATGGTAAATATTGTGTTTACGTCGATCTCACAAATTTCTTGCCTTATATTATACATTAAAGCCCTAAGTCTGCAAGTTGATGAGCACCCACACATCCTGCTGGCATCATTGGGAATTAAAGCCATGCTGTCCCGTGGGACTGGCCCTTAAGGAAGGGTTTGGTGGGCAGCTTTGCTCTTCTTAGGAATTACAGACTTGCTACAGAATAGATACTTTAAAAAATAAATGTACCATATGCTTGGAAGCTGTGGTTTCTCTGCCAAACTTGCAGGTGCTTCAAAACTAATACTTGTTTTATGACTGACATGGCTCCATCTCAGTCTAAAAGCACGTCGCACATCTAATCAAGTCAAGTCACTGGCTTCACCTCTCATGCTAGACTGATCTGCCCTAGGGGCATTCTGCAAACACTTCTCAGCATTGCCAACACCACTTCAGCTTCATCGATGTGACCATTGTGTAGAACCCTAGAACAGACGGAGCACTAGGGTTTTTAAGCACGTATATCACTTAATCCTGCACGTATATCGCTTAATCTCAGGTCTAGAGAACACAGCGCTTAAATTGCAATCAGCAGCCTCTCTATAAAGGGCTCCCAATGTTTCTAACACCAGTGAAACTGCACTAGTGTTAAATATGATGGGACAAGTAGATGTGATGGCTGCTGCCTTTGCCAACTGGAGATTGAACTGGGCACCTCCAGAGCTCAAAAAGCATGAGCTGCGACAGCCTGCACTAAAGAATCAAATCTCTCTAGCTCGGGCTGTAACAGACTCCTCTCTCTGCGCACTGGGCATGGAGGCTGGGGACCTGTAACACATGCTCACCAGTGAGTTATGTCCTTCCTCGGATCCAAGAAAGCTCATCCTCAGTGTCTGAGGCCCAAAGCAGTTTGAATTCCAGACAAGCTTCCACTGTGCGACAGCTGCCATCTTGTCTGACTCACCAGGGATTGAACCAGAGATTGCCAAAGTTAAAAGCATGAGCTGTTACCGTTTGAGCTGAAAGTCCCTAGCTGGGGCTGTAACAGACTCATATCCTCTGTGAATTGGACACAGAATGGGAATTGTAACACACATGCACCAGTGGGTTACGCGGGTAAGGCCAGTGAGGTGTACTGTGGCTTGCTTCTCGTACTACCTCTAACTCCGTCTCTAGCCATTCACATTGCTCTCCTCTTTAGTGGAACGAAACAACCCGCTCTGACCCTCCTCCATATCAGAGGCTGTATTAGTTACACCGACTAAACAGACTATGCTTCTGGCAAATAAAAAAGACAGGGACAGCCTCCTTCTGAGTTCCACGTCTATACAATGCAAACTGAGACACACTGGTTAGGAAAGTTTAGCTGATTAGAAGCCAAACCTGAAAGCTATATTTTCAGCTTTTCTTTTTTCCTTTCCAATGCCATATACTTGTCACCTTCTGTTTACCGGTTTCCAAAGAAGAACTTCAAGTCTTAATTTTTCCCTCACCTTGTCTATTATTAGGACCAAGCATAAGGGACCTGGTTTAAATGTATAATTACAACTGTGACAGTAATTACAATAAAGCACTCTTTAAACAAACAAAGTAAGTTACAAAAAATAAATGGATTATAGTTTAGTGGATGAGGAATACTGCGTCTTTAGTAGCAAACAGCTGCAGAATGCCTGTGTTTCTAAGAGTTACCAGTGCAGAGTGTACATTTTTTCAATTACCTTGACAGGTTACTGGCAAGAAGACTGTGGCTATGATACTTCTAAAGTGGCTTTTGGATTTTTTTTAACTTCTTCTTCCAATTTAACACCCTCGTGCCAACCATTCAAGCGCTCACATTATAATGTTATTTTCATATTTCAAAGTTGATAGCAAATGTCCATTTAAAAAAACCTAATAAAACAACAACAAAGAAAAATGAAAACCCAGTGCAAATAAATAAATCATCTTGTGTGAAATCCTAACCTAGAACTAGGTGTTTCGTGGGGATTTTGCAGAGGGAGGGTCGGGGGGAGAATAAAAAGTTGAAGACAAGAGGAGGGGAAAAAATAATAAAAGCTTCGCTTTGACAAAAGCCGTCAATTACCGGCGTCTGGTGTGGAACGTGTCTTTCTTTGTCTTCCCAAGACATCTGCTGTGTGTTGTCTCCTGCCAGTTGGCTGGTGCAAGCCAAGAGAATGGCGTGAAAACAATGCTAGCCTGCACGTCCACTTGCTTTTCAAATTCTCCGTGTTCTTTCTAAAGCCAAACAACAACACGGTGGGATGAGCAGCTGCATGAGCAATGATTTAATAAAAGAAACCTGAAACAAAAACTCAGCAGGAAAGAGGGGTGGTGCTCCGCAACGCAGCTGAAAAGAAACATGCTCCCCTGCCCCCCAACCTCATGAACAGATTCTTAAGCATGCTGGGGTTTGTCTTCTTAGGTATTTTCTCATAAAGGTTCTTGCTTCTCTCTCCAGTAGCTGATCAATTTGTAGCACAGTTCCTTCCTGTTTCCTTTTAAGGTGCACGTCTTCTTCCTGCTCCCTTCCATCCCCACCGCCCCGCGTTCTCAGGCTGTCAGTTTCTGGATTGTCTTGTTGTAGTACTGTGTGATGGTGGGCGTCAGGGGGTTCCAGTTGTTGGCGTGCAGCTCAATGACCTCGAGGAGGAGGGACCGTGTCAGCATGGACTCCGAGGGGCACAGCATCTTGTCACGTGCTATTGCCAGCAGCTCTGTCATCATCTCAGGCAGCTGGTCCTCCAGCAGCCGGCCTGTGCTTTGCAGCTGTCAAGAGAGAAGGGTTGAAAGTTGCATGTTAAAGTGCAAGTCACCACTCCAGTGTTTATTATTGTTCAGTTTTAAAACTATCCTGGTTGCAACTAAGATGTCAGCTTGGGCTTGTCATGTAGGGTGGTGGGGGGCTCAAGGGAAATATAAAGCTCAGTTAATCACAGCATTGCTACCAGAATCCCTCACTTTGTGGAGACTCTCCTGGAAAGCTATCCTGCCGGCACCCATGCTTGTAAATTATTAAAGTGCAGAGCTGGATGCAGGCATATGGCACCTCTGAAAAAAGTGATGCTGGCTGCAGAGAAACAATGGCAGAAGAGCCACAGATGGTCTGATGTTTGCTGTCATGTAACAACTTAAGGGCTTCTGGAGGCTACACTTAACAGCATTCAACTATAAGGACAAAATATTTACATAATAGGGCTGATTTCAAAAAGTGTAGCCATCCTTTCTGGAGACGAAGTCCTCACCTGCATTTGGCACCTGCAGCTGAGATATGAGTGCAAATCTTGAGATCTTGTACGCTGAATTACCTGGTTATGGGTGCAAATGTGACATAGGTACGGTGTGATAACTGGGCCTACAAACTTATCTTTATTGTGAACTCAACTGTAAGAAAGTTTAAAAAGTGTCACAATAACCTGTGACAATAAATGTTGATGGGAGAAGATACAAAAAAGAGATACAAAGACTGAATTAGTCCAAATAAAAAGGCCCTACTGATATAACTCAAGATCATGCCTGGCAAACAAGAAAAGTGTGCAACCGTAAATTAACGAACCAAAATTGGTGTGTCAGAAATTAGGCCTAATTGGTGGACAAAATAAGGAGGAGGATAGGCTATTCCAGTCAAGACTCTGCTTTTTGTGTCCTCCAAAAGAGACTTTGGGGAGAAAAAGCTGGCTAGCGCGATGCTGGCTGACTGAAAGATGGGGAAAGAGCGAGCTTTATCAATATGGCTGCCACCACCATCGCCTACTGGGATCCACAGGACCTTCTTCATCCTAACCCTGAAAGATGTCCTGACCAGACAGGGCCAGAGAGTGGGAGACAGATGCTGACATCGCCACCTCCATCAGCTTCAGATCCCAACCCCACCTGGAATGTGAAACTTTGTCCCCCACACACTGTGTCCTTTTCCTTCCCTACCTTAATCATTCTCTTTCCCCTCTCTCTCCTTTTCCCTTTTGTCCAACAAGAGTCTGGTTTAGATGGCCAAGCTTGCATATTTTGCCACACTGCTATAAGTCTGTGACCAGAAAGGCAGCTAAATGCAATGTCAAAAACATCTGATGCTCGTAGAAGTTTGCCAGGTCTCAGAGTGGCTGCTAAGGTGAATACGTGCTCTTCTTGTACTTTTCCAGTAGCAGGGCTGCAGGTGAAAGATGAAGTTTTGATCTTTGTTGTATTTTTCACTCCTCTTTTTGTGTGCGTTCACCTTGTTTTGTCTTAACAGAAGCAGGATTGCGCTTTAAGAACAGCAATAACAAATTGGAGAAATGGTCTGAGGTAAACAGGATGAAGTTCAATAAAGATAAATGCAAAGTGCTCCACTTAGGAAGGAACAATCAGTTTCACACATACAGAATGGGAAGAGACTGTCTAGGAAGGAGTATGGCAGAAAGAGATCTAGGGGTCATAGTAGACCACAAGCTTAATATGAGTCAACAGTGTGATACTGTTGCAAAAAAAGCAAACGTGATTCTGGGATGCATTAACAGGTGTGTTGTAAACAAGACACGAGAAGTCATTCTTCCGCTTTACTCTGCGCTGGTCAGGCCTCAGCTGGAGTATTGTGTCCAGTTCTGGGCACCGCAAGAAAGATGTGGAGAAATTGGAGAGGGTCCAGAGAAGAGCAACAAGAATGATTAAAGGTCTTGAGAACATGACCTATGAAGGAAGGCTGAAGGAATTGGGTTTGTTTAGTTTGGAAAAGAGAAGACTGAGAGGGGACATGATAGCAGTTTTCAGGTATCTAAAAGGGTGTCATCAGGAGGAAGGAGAAAACTTGTTCACCTTAGCCTCCAATGATAGAACAAGAAGCAATGGGCTTAAACTGCAGCAAGGGAGATTTAGGTTGGACATTAGGAAAAAGTTTCTAACTGTCAGGGTAGTTAAACACTGGAATAGATTGCCTAGGGAAGTTGTGGAATCTCCATCTCTGGAGATATTTAAGAGTAGGTTAGATAAATGTTTATTAGGGATGGTCTAGACAATATTTGGTCCTGCCATGAGGGCAGGGGACTGGACTCGATGACCTCTCGAGGTCCCTTCCAGTCCTAGAGTCTATGAATCTATGAACAGCTCACAAGAACAAAAGCAGGGACAAAATCAGAAAGGCCAAGGCACAAAATGAGTGACACCAACAAGAGACAGAAAAGGCCAAAAGAAGAGGTTCTTTAAATACATTGGGAGCAAAAGAAAAATGAAGGAAAGTGTAGGTCCTCTACTTAGCAAGGAAGGAGAGCGAATAAGTGATGACACCAAAAAGGTGAGGTGATTAATGCCTATTTTCTTGAGCCTTCACTAAAAAGGTTAATGGTAACCAGATACTCAACACAATTAATATTAACACCAAGGAGGAAGGAATATATGCCCAAATTGGGAAAGAACAGGTTAAAGAATATTTAGGTAAATTATTTGTATTCAAGTCGGCAGGGCCTGATGAAATTCATCCAAGGGCCTTAAGGAACTAGCTGAAGCAATCTCAGAACATTAGCAATTATCTTTAAGAACTCAGAGGATAGGCAAGGTCTCAGAGGACAGGAGAAAAACAAACATGGTATCTATCTTTTAAAAGCGGAACAAAGAGGACCCAGGGAATTGTAAACCAGTCAGCCTAACTTTGATACCTGGAAAGATACTGAAATAAATTGTTAAACAATCAATTTGTAAGCACCTAGCGGATAATAGGATTATAAGGAATAGCCAGCACAGATTTGTCAAGATCATGCCAAATCAACCTGATTGGCTTCTTTGATGGGGCTACTGGCCTAGTGGAAAGGGTATGTGGGGGGGGGGAGGAGGACACAGCAGATGTGATATATCTTGGTTTTAGTAAGGCCTTTGATACAGTTTCACATGACATTCTCATACATAAACTAAGGAAATACGGAGTAGATGTAATTAGGTTGAAATGGGTGCACAACTTGTTGAAAAACTGTACTCAAAGAGGAGTTATCTATGGTTCACTGTCAAATTGGGAACGCAGGGTACATTTAGTGGGGTCCCAGAGGTGTCAGTCCCGGATCCGATAGTATTCAATATTTTCATTAATGACTTGAATAGTGGAGTGGAGAGCATGCTTATAAAATCTGTAGATGATACCAAACTGGAAGGGGTTGCAAGCACTTTGAAGGGTAGGATTAGAACACAAAACTACCTTGACAAATTAGAGAATTGGTCTGAAATCAGTAGGATGAAATTCAATAGAGGCAAGTGCAAAGTAGTTCACTAAGAAAGGAAAAATCAAATGCACAACTACAAAATGGGGAATAATTGGCTAGGTGGTAGTACTGCTGAAAAGGGTCTGTGGGCTATAATGGATCACAAATTGAGTATCAGAAAACAATGTGATGTGAAAAAGGCTAATATCATTCTGGGGTGTAGTAACAGAAATGTTGCATGTAAGACACAGGAGGGAACTATCACGCTGTACTCGGCACTGGTGAGGCCTCACCTGGAGCACTGTGTCCAATTCTGGGCGCAACACTTAGAAAAGATGTGGACAAACTGGAGCGAGTTCAGAGGAGGGCAACAAATGTGATAAAAGGTTTAAAGAAAACCTGACCTACATGGAAAGATTAAAAATATTGGGCATATTTAGTCTTGAGAGAAGGGGGTACCTGAAAACAGTCTTCAAATACATTAAGGACTGGTATAAAGAGCAGTGATTGATCATTCTCCATGAGCACTGGAAGTAGGACAAGAAATAATAGGCTTAATCTGCAGCAACAGAGATTTAGGTTAGATACTCACTTTCTAACTATAAATTAAGCTCTGGAAGAGGCTTCATCATCACTTCCCGAGGTCCCTTCCAGCCCTACATTTCTATAATTCTCTAATCTTGCTCAAATAACTGGCAACCCACTTCTCAATGTTACTCACTAGGTCCTGTACTGAGGCCATGTATTCCTAAGCCTCTCAAATTTTTTTTTAATAAAATATACTACTGAACATTCAGTGGTAAATCATGAAGAACTGAACAGTCAGAGTGGGAATTTGAAAGCACTCACTCCAACAGGAGTACTGCTGAATGCTTTACCAAATCCCACTCGAAAATCAATCTGACAAAACAAAATGCATGCTGTGAGGTGATAGTCTGGGTTTTTAAAAAGCGACAAGGAGTCCTGGGTCACCTTATAGACTAACAGATGTATTGGAGCATAAACTTTTGTGGGTGAATGCCCACTTCGTCAGACATTTTTAAATGTTCATTCAGTAATTTTGCTGATTCACAAGTGTCAGTTAACCCCCAGTCATTAGTGTTAATTTAGGAAAGTTGCACTGAATTGGTAATCTATATAAAACAATGATTTTCATTTATCAGGTATGGTGCACTTCCTCTGAGAGTCTCAAGTTGCTTTAAAACAATGAATCCTCAAAACATTCTTGTGGGATAGAATACGGCATTGCAGCCATTCAGCAAAGGTGGAAATTGAGGTACAGAAAGGTTGGTGACTAGTCCGAGTTCACACCATACCAATGGCAAGGCATGGACTAGAATGCATGTATCCAGAATGCCAGACTCTGCTCCAGCCACAGTGCTGCAAATCCTTTTCCTATTATTATCTTATGGCAGCGCCAGCTATTATTAAGGTTGCTCCACACTTTCCATTATTAGACCCTGTTTTCAGTTGTTTATATATAACGTTGCCAATCTTTAACCATTTGAGCTGAAATTTCCCAAGCCAGGTGTCTGCCTCAGCCTGAGTCTTTTTGGAGAATTTCAGCCATTTCCAAGAGAGACACTAGCGAAAAATAAGTTGTTTTGTCCATGTTAAATTCTGGCAACTGTTTCTTTGAAATGCTTTCGTGCCTCCAACTTTGAAGCAGGAACTTGAAATTTGGCAAGGGGGTGGGATGGCCTTTGTGTCAGGGATGTGCCTTTTGTCAGCCTCTCGAAAAACTGCCCAAATTTGGCCAAGTTAAAATCCTTCAAAAAAAATAAAAAATTGCAGTTTGCATATGCTGAGTAGTGACTTGCTAGAGCTTTGAAGCTAAAAACTCTGACCATTCCATCCACACTGAGCATGCTCCTCCATCCAGGGCAGAGATGAACCTTCCCTGGAATTGCAACTCTCAAGATGATGTGGGCCATGCCAGGGCTGGCCCCTAAACTAAGAGCAGGGAGACTGTCTCTCCTGTGCTCTCAGCATTCGCCTCTCCTGCCATCCAGGCAGTGTCGAGGAAGAAACAGCCTTTTTCAATTGGAGAGGGGACAAGAACCATACGCGGGGGGAAGGAGACAGATTTGGAGAAGGATCCTTGGGTGGGAAGACAACACATGACTGAGACTGAAGGCTCGGGTGTGGTGGGGAGAGGGAGAATGAGACAGGAAGCCATGTGGGGAGACCGGAACTGGAAGCTGGGTGGCGGGAGGCAGTTTCATAGATTTTAAGGCAAGAAGGGACCAACAGATCATCTAGTCTGACCTCAAAGGAGATCAGGACTAGCTGGGCAAAGAGACTGGGAACCAATGTAGTGGGGGGAAAGGGATGGGGAAGAGAGACAAATTTGACAAGAAGCCAGGGTGCAGGGGAGAATGGGACTGTCTGCAAAGAGACTGGGACAAGGAACTGGAGGGGAAAGGGAGGGAAATGGGATGGGGACAAGAGCTTGACAAGAAGTCCAGAAAGGCAGACTGGGACTGGGAAAAGACGGTTACTCACCTTTGTAACTGTTGTTCTTCGAGATGTGTTGCTCACATCCATTCCAGTTAGGTGTGCGCGCCGCGCGTGCACGTTCGTCGGAAACTTTTTACCCTAGCAACTCCAGTGGGCCGGCAGGTCGCCCCCTGGAGTGGCGCCGCCATGGCGCTCGATATATACCCCTGCCGGCCCACACGCTCCTCAGTTCCTTCTTGCCGGCTACTCCGACAGTGGGGAAGGAGGGCGGGTGTGGAATGGATGTGAGCAACACATCTCGAAGAACAACAGTTACAAAGGTGAGTAACCGTCTTTTCTTCTTCGAGTGATTGCTCACATCCATTCCAGTTAGGTGAATCCCAAGCCATACCTAGGCGGTGGGGTCGGAGTGAGAAGTCGCGGCATGGAGCACTGCAGATCCGAAGGCCGCATCCTCTCTTGACTGCTGGACCAGGGCGTAGTGGGAAGCAAAGGTGTGGACCGATGACCAGGTCGCTGCCCGACAGATTTCCTGGATGGGCACACGGGCGAGGAAAGCCAGCGACGACGCCTGCGCCCTGGTAGAATGCGCAGTCACACGGCCCGTAGGGACGTGGGCCAAGTCATAGCAGGTCCTGATACAGGACGTTACCCATGAGGATAACCTCTGGGAGGAGATAGGAAGCCCCTTCATGCGGTCCGCTACCGCCACGAAAAGCTGGGGGGATTTGCGGAAGGGTTTGGTCCTCTCCACATAGAACGCGAGAGCCCTACGGACATCAAGCGAGTGGAGCTGCTGCTCCCTGCCTGAAGAGTGAGGTTTCGGGAAAAAAACCGGAAGGAATATCTCTTGGTTGATGTGGAAGGTCGAGACTACCTTGGGGAGAAAGGCAGGGTGTGGCCTCAGCTGCACCTTATCTTTGTGGAAGACTGTATACGGGGGGTCTACCACAAGAGCCCGGAGTTCCGACACCCGCCTAGCTGAGGTGATAGCTACTAGAAAGGCAGTCTTCCAAGAGAGATAAAGTAGGGAGCAAGTAGCTAACGGCTCAAAGGGGGGCCCCATGAGCCGAGACAACACCAGGATAAGATCCCAGGTTGGAGCAGGGAGTCGGACGTTAGGGTATAAACGTTCCAGCCCCTTAAGGAATCTAGACACCGTCGGGTGAGAAAAAACAGAGCGACCATCCCCACCCGGGTGAAAGGTGGAGATAGCTGCCAGGTGGACCCGAAACGACGATATCGCCAGACCCTGTTGTTTGAGGGACCAAACGTAGTCTAAGATATTGGCCACCGAAACTTCCATAGGGCGGAGACCTTTCTCCACGCACCAACAGGAGAAACGCTTCCACTTGGCCGAGTATGTCGCTCTCGTGGAAGGCTTCCTGCTGCCCAAAAGCACCTCCCGCACCGGGGTGGAGCAGCGCAGTTCAGAGCCGGTCAGCCACGCAGGAACCACGCCGCTAGGTGCAGCGACTGCAGGTCCGGGTGACAGAGAGTCCCGTGCTCCTGGGTAATCAGGTCCGGGTGAAGGGGCAGGGGAACTGGGTCGGCTATGGCCAGGTCCAGCAGCATGGGGTACCAATGTTGCCTGGGCCACACCGGGGCTACCATGATCACGTGAGCCCTGTCCCTGCGCACCTTCAGAAGGACCCTGTGGACCAGAGGAAACGGGGGAAACGCGTAGTACAAGTGGGTCGTCCACGGAATAAGGAAGGCATCTGCTATAGACCCGGGCTCCCTGCCCTGAAAGGAGCAGAACGCCTGGCACTTCTTGTTCCCCCCGGACGCGAAGAGGTCCACACGGGGATAACCCCACCTCTGGAAAATGGAGAGGGCGACGTCCGGGCGAAGGGACCACTCGTGCGATAGGAAGGATCTGCTCAAGCGATCCGCCAGCGTGTTCCGTACTCCGGGGAGGAAGGAAGCCGTGAGGTGAATGGAGTGGGCTACACAAAAGTCCCAGAGTCGCATCGCCTCGTGACATAGGGGAGAGGATCTGGTGCCGCCCTGCTTGTTGATATAGTACACGGTCGTCGTGTTGTCAGTAAACACCGCGACACAACGACCTCGAAGCTGGTGACAGAACGTTTGACAAGCAAGGCGGACCGCTCTCAACTCCCGCATGTTGATGTGCAGCTTCACCTCCTGCGGGGACCACAGGCCCTGTGTTCTCAGGGTTCCCAGGTGGGCCCCCCAGCCGAGATCTGAGGCATCCGTTGTCAGGGACACCGAGGGCTGAGGTGGGTGGAAAGGGAGCCCCGCACACACTACGGACTGGTCTAGCCACCAGTCGAGAGAATCTAACACCCCCTGGGGGATTGTGATCAGCATGTCTAGCGGCTGCCTTGCCGGCCGGTAATGTTCGATGAGCCACAACTGGAGGGGCCTCATGCGGAGCCGAGCATAACCGGTCACAAACGTGCATGCTGCCATGTGGCCTAACAGGGTTAGACATGTCCGCACTGATGTCAAGGGGGCTGCCCGCAGTCGTTGAACGATCGCCGACAATGCCTGGAACCTCGGCAACGGCAGAAGAGCCCTGGCCACGGTGGCGTCCAGGACGGCCCCGATGAACTCCACCCTCTGCGTGGGGATCAGGGTGGACTTGTCCATGTTGATCATGAGGCCCAAGGTAGCAAACAGGCCGGTGATCACGCGGATGTGGCTGCAAACTTGCAGTTCCGACGTGCCCCGAATTAACCAATCGTCTAGGTAAGGGAACACGTGGATACGACTGCGCCGAAGATGTGCCACAACGACTGCCATGCATTTTGTAAATACCCTCGGGGCCGTAGAAAGGCCAAATGGGAGGACTGCAAATTGGTAGTGAAGGGGGCCCACCACGAAACGAAGGAAACGTCTGTGGTGTGGCCAAATGGCAATGTGAAAATAAGCGTCCTGCATGTCGAGGGTGGCGTACCAGTCTCCCGGATCCAGGGATGGGATAATGGTCCCCAGGGATACCATGCGGAACTTCAACTTCACCAGGTATTTGTTGAGCTCTCGCAGGTCGAGGATAGGCCTGAGGCCTCCCTTGGCCTTGGGGATCAGAAAGTAGCGGGAATAAAACCCCTTACCTTTCTCGTTTTCCGGAACCGCCTCTGTAGCTCCTTTGTTGAGGAGCGTCTGTACCTCCTGTCGAAGGAATTACTCGTGAGAGGGGTCCCTGAAGAGGGACGAGGAAGGGGGGCGGGAAGGAGGAAACGATGTAAACTGCAGGCGGTATCCCGTCTGCACCGTACGCAAGACCCAGCGGTCCGATGTTATTTGGGTCCACGCCGGAAGGAAAAACGAAAGGCGGTTGGAAAACGGGGGGGAAGGATCCGTGGGGGAAACTGTTACTGCGCCCTCGGGCGCACCTTCAAAATGAAGGCTTGGGTCCAGGCGGGGGCTTAGAGGAGCCTTGATTCTGCCCCCCTTGGTTCCCCGAATGCCTACGCCTTCCATTCCTGCCACGGCGCCTATTGAGGTCCTGCCGTTGGCGGAACTGGGGGTATGGCCTGCGCTGCTGTTGCTGCTGTGGCCGGAAGGGTCTGCGCTGTGTTCCCGGCGTGTGCATCCCGAGGGAGCGCATAATGACCCGATTGTCCTTGAGACTCTTAAGTCTGGGGTCTGTCTTTTCCGAAAACAGGCCCTGGCCTTCGAACGGGAGGTCCTGGATGGTATGTTGGAGCTCCGGAGGAAGGCCAGAGACCTGCAGCCAGGAGATACGGCGCATCATTACCCCGGAGGCGAGGGTGCGGGCAGCCGAGTCTGCAGCGTCCAAAGAAGCTTGCAACGATGTACGCGCAACCTTCTTGCCCTCGTCTAGGATGGCCGCAAATTCTTGGCGGGCGTCTTGCGGCAGCAGCTCTTTAAATTTGTCCGCTGCCACCCATGAGTTGAACGCGTACCTACTGAGCAGGGCTTGTTGGTTCGAAACCCTGAGCTGCAGTGCCCCAGCCGAGTAGACTTTGCGTCCAAGGAGGTCCATACGCCTGGCCTCCCTGGATTTGGGGGCTGGAGCTTCCTGCCCATGACGCTCCCTGTCATTCACCGACTGTACCACCAGGGAACACGGTGTCGGGTGGACATGGAGGTACTCATAGCCTTTAGAGGGGGCCATGTACTTCCTCTCGACGCCCCTCGCCGTAGGGGGGATGGAGGCCGGTGACTGCCAGATAGTATTGGCGTTGGCCTGGATCGTCCTTATGAAGGGTAGGGCGACCCTGGTGGGAGCATCCGACGAGAGGATGGTGACAATCGGATCCTCGATCTCCGAGATCTCCTCGGCTTGTAGGCTCAGATTCTGAGCTACTCGCCTGAGGAGGTCTTGGTGCGCCCTGAGATCCAGCGGGGGGGGGGCTACTGGAGGAGGTGCCAGCCACCGCTTCATCAGGGGAGGAGGATGAGGAGACCCCCGGCAAGAAAGTGTCCAATGGGGGGTCCCCCTCGGCCCTCGCCTCTGTCTCAGGAGCCAGAGCGGAGTCTTGCTGCTTGGACCCTTCCTCTCCATCCGGGGAGGGAGGGGGGCGAGACAACGAGGCTTCCGGCACCCTGTGCTCCGCCGTCGCAGGCCTAGCAGGAAGCTGTTGGGGGCCCTGGGCTTGATGGTATGCCCATGGGGTCCAAAACCCCCACTGCTGCGGGCCTTGGTCCTGTTGCGGCGGGTCTTGGAAGAGCGCCGCCTGCCGGTCGGTGCCCAGCGCATACCCGCTGTCCATCTGCGAAGACACCGACGGCTGCCTAGAAGGCCACGGCGGGGCCGACCCTGGCTGGTAAGGGTCTGCGCGGGTTGGCAGCGAAGATGTTCTCGGTGCCGGGGATCGGTACCGGGAGTCATAGCGGTGCCGGGATTGGGACCGGGACCGGGTTCTGTCTCGGTGCCGGGATCTGGACCGGTACCGGCCGCTGCTTCGGTGCCGGGATCGGGACCGGGACCTGCCACCAGCTTGGTGCCGGGAGGTCGACCGGTGCGGCGAGTGACGGCGGGACTGGCTCCTGGAGTCACGGTGCCGGTATCGGCGGCTGGAGTCAGACCGCGACCGTCTGGAGGTCGATCGGTGCCGCGAGTGCGACCGGTACCGCCGAGGGGAGCGGTGCCGGGACTGCGAGCGGCGATGGGATCTTGATCTGCCGTGACGTCGGGACCTGGACCGCGAGCGCGAGTCCCGAGACGGTGCCGACATCATGGGAGGTACCGGGGGTGGCAGCTGAGTAGGCTCCGTCAAGGCAATAAGGTCCCGTGCCGAGGCGAAGGTCTCCGGTGTGAATGGGACCAATATCTCAACCCCAGATCTTATGGGGGAGCTTGGCGGCACCGGACTCAACGGACCCGCCGGGCCCGGAGTCGACGGTGCCGGCGGCGCCGCGGCCGATGTCGAGGCCGGGCGCTCAGTCGGGTCTGCCTGGCTGGAGTAGCAGACGCTGACGGACTCCGCTCTGCACCCGGTGCCGGAGAAGGTCGGTGCCGGGGAGTCTTCCCGGTGCCGGTGCCGGTGCGATCCGGTGCCGGCGCCGAGATCACGGCCTGCGAAGCCGCCGGGTCAAGTGCCGCCTCCATAAGGAGAGTCCGGAGTCTTTGGTCTCTCTCCTTTTTTGTCCTGGGCTTAAAAGCCTTGCAGATGCGGCACTTGTCCGATCTGTGCGATTCCCCCAGGCACTTCAGGCACGCGTCGTGGGGGTCGCTGGTAGGCATAGGCTTCTTACAGGCCGCACACTGCTTAAAGCCCGGCGAACCAGGCATGAGCCCGGTGCCGGGTGCCGGGAAGGGCTACAGCCCCCGGCGAACAACTATCTACAACACTATTTACACTTAATTACTTACTAACTATACTTAACGATCTAACTAACAACTATAACAATAACGAGAGATAACAAGGAGAGCTAGGGACGTGGAGGACAGCTATGCCGCGCTCCACAGTTCCAACGACCGACACGGCGGTAAGAAGGAACTGAGGAGCGTGTGGGCCGGCAGGGGTATATATCGAGCGCCATGGCGGCGCCACTCCAGGGGGCGACCTGCCGGCCCACTGGAGTTGCTAGGGTAAAAAGTTTCCGACGAACGTGCACGCGCAGCGCGCACACCTAACTGGAATGGATGTGAGCAATCACTCGAAGAAGAACCAGTGGAGATGAGGAACACACAGGATGGATGGCAGGCAGCGGGAGGCTGTCAGGGAAGAGAGACAGATCAGATGAAGAGCCAGAATTCCCAGGACTGGAGCTGTGAGTGACAGGGGAAACAAGCAGAAGAATCTGTGCCCACTACAGCTCATATCCCTTTCAAGCCTGGAATGGAACTCATGATTCTTGATTCCCACCATTTCACTGCTGTCAGAAAATATCTGTGAAACCTACTGGCAGAGTGTTTCGCTCTTGTCATAAACAGATAGCTAAGGGTTAATGTCTCTTTCACCTGAAGCACCTGACCAGAGGACCAATCAGGAAACACGATTTTTTTCAACTCTGGGTGGAGGGAAGTTTGTGTCTTTGTCTGTCTGCCTGCTTTTCTCTCAGCTTTGAGAAGTGACTTCTGTTTTCTAATCTTCTGTTTCCAAGTTGTAAGGACAAAGAGATCAAATAGTGAGTTATATGATTTCTTTTCTTTGGTATTTACATGTCTATAGTTGCTGGAGTGCTTTGATTTGTATTCTTTTTAAATAAGGCTGTTTATTCATATTTCTTTTAAGCAATTGACCCTGTATTTGTCACCTTAATACAGAGAGACCATTTGTATGTATTTTTCTTTCTTTCTTATATAAAGCTTTCTTTTTGAAACCTGTTGGAGTTTTTCTTTTCTGGGAAACTTCAGGGAAATTGAGTCTGTACTCACCAGGGAATTGGTGGGAGGAAGAAGTCAGAGGGAGATCTGTGTGTGTTAGATTTACTAGTCTGATTTTGCATTCCCTCTGGGTGAAGAGGAAAGTGCTTTTGTTTCCAGGATTGGAATTACAGAGGGTGGACTCCCTCTGTTTAGATTCACAGAGCTTGTGTCTGTGTATCTCTCCAGGAGCACCTGGAGGGGGGAAGGGAAAAGATTTATTTCCCTTTGTTGTGAGACTCAAGGGTTTGGGTCTTGTGGTCCCCAGGGAAGGGTTTCGGGGGGACCAGAGTGCCCCAAAACACTCTAATTTTTTGGGTGGTGGCAGCAAGTACCAGGTCCAAGCTGGTAACTAAGCTTGGAGGTTTTCATGCTAACCCCCATATTTTGGACGCTAAGGTCCAAATCTGGGACTAAGTTATGACAACTCTAGTGCCGGTCCACACAGAGGATGACAATCTACTACTGCTATCTGATATTCCATTAGCTCAAGGGGCAGAGACCTGTGCGGTGGATCTCGGACAGTCTTTTTGTTCTGTGGGGAGCACCTAGAGCAGTGGGGTCCTGGTCCATGACTAGGGTGCCTAGGTGCTACAAAAATACAAATAATATATATGAATAAAGGTTCCAACCATGCTCATGATCCATGTGGGTTTCAATATGACGCCACATGATGGAATTTCAATGTTTTCAGTTAATTTTTTTTAAACCTAGGAAATTACATACAAAAATTCATTAAAAGAACATTAATATTAGAAAGTCAAGCACTCATACCTTAGGAGATGTCAGAATTAAGGTAGTCTATGCAACCTTATTCAGCCCCTTGGTGTTTCTGCCTTATGACCACGAGACAGTCTTTAATTACATGATCCCATATTATTTTTTCCACAGGACCCGTCTCATTCAGTGCACAGGAGAGAGATGCTCTGGGGTTGAATCAGGTTTGGGTAGTGAAGGAGGCTGTTATCTGTAGGATCCCTGGCTCATTTGTTGCACAGGCTGGAAGGTGTGTAGTGAAGAAGGCAGGGGATTACAGAAGACAAAGGAAGGTCTCATGCTTAAGGCAGTTGAATGCTGCTCTGGAGAAGAGGATTTTATCTGTGCCTCTGCCACAAAGAGTCCCAATGTGATTCTGAGCAAGTCCTTTAAACCAAACTTTTCACAAGTGGTCACTAATTATGTATTCTCGTTTTCTGGGTGCCTGGCTTGAGACACTGGGGTCTGGCCTGCCCAAGTGCTGAGCACTCAGAGGTGCAACTGACGTCAATGGGAGCTGCGCTTTGAATTTATAAAGGGCACAGACAACCTTAATTCTGGCATATCCTAACTTCTGAAGGCTTGACTTTGCTACCTTGCTGTTCTTTTTAACATAGACTTTTAAAAAGTGTAATATAAAATCTAAAGCAAGAGTCAGTTGGGTGGCGTGGCACTGTGTGCACAGTGATGGGACTCATACTTAGGATTCTGGGCCCCAGGCCTGGTTGAGACCGAGCGTGCAGTGTATATACCTAAAGTGATGGCTCAATTTAGGGCTAATGAGATGCTCCAGATTTCACTGATGACTGCCAATCAGAACACTTCACTGAGGGTGGTGCAGGCCTATCATAAGGACGGTCAGTCAGGGGGAAAGCAGAAGCAGCATGTAAGGAAGGAAGAACTATGGGGGATTGAATTGGGAAGGGAAAGGGAAAGAAAATCCTCAATAATTGAAAATAAATCAGGGCAGTTAGAGGAATGTCAGTCTTTGAGCGGAAAGTGTCCTGTGTCATACAGGAGCATTTTAACATCTCAGATGGGGAACCAAGTTCTAGCAAGATTCCACTGTGTGCAGTAGATGGGACCTTAAATGGATTTTGTAACCACGTCCAAAGCTTTAGCCTGGTTACCGAGCCCTGGAAAAGTCCTGTTGAGATGAGAGATTGGCATTGCATTGGAAGTGAGACAGGAAACAACTGGGTTATATCTGGGTCCCCTGACCCAATTTGATTTGTGCTGCAAAGAGGAACTCAATACTTCACCCTTGTGGTCATTAAGTGGTTAGGACATTAACTTAACATTTCACTTGTATAATGGCCCTTCCAGGAGCTCAGAGCCAGCACACACTGGGCTGGGCACTTTCTCAGTACTGACTCATGTTGAATCGCCAGTGTTATTTCAGATATTCCCCACCTACTACGGGCCTGCCTTGACTATACATAGCTTGTGATGGGACCACAACACAAAGCAATAAGGCTGCAGGATGCAGTTTGCTATATTCAAATATAATGAAACAGACACACTCATAATGGTAATACCCTTATCACAGACAAGGTGTTGTGGGATTTTGATGATCATGGGTGGTCAGGAGCTTGATTTCACACCTTGGCCTGGGGTCATTTGTAGCACAAGGCTGTGAGACAGAAACTGTGGCCCCTCTTGAGAACTTTCATTTTGGTTGCAATGTCCCTCAAATAAACAAGTTAAAAAAATAAAGATAAAAAAGAGGGCCTGATTCTCCACTGCTTGCCCTCCTGTCACCATTTACTTCTGCACAGACCAAGTGCAAAGGGGGGGGGGGGGCAGATGCAAACACCACCGTTCTGATTTCACAAACACTTGGAACAGGTGTAAACAATGACACAAGGTGAAAAGCTGTGAAGAATTTGGCTTGGAATATCTGAGGTCCCAACAGCCCCTTCATACCTCCATGGAACAGCAAAGGACAGCGTCTTCTTTCACATCCTGAGATTGCAACAACTGCAAGAGAGAGAGAAAAAGAGGCAGCCAGTTATTAAGGCATGCCTTGTTTCTACTGCATTATAATCCCTCCCCTACCAAACTGCTCCTTTCATGTTTTGACCTGTGTTCGTTTTCCTCACAGCCACAGCAGGGAAAAGAAGAAAGCGGAGGGGAAAAAGGAAAGATGTCTCTGGTGTGAATTAAGAGAAACAAAACCCGAATGCAGCATTTCCACTGATGAGACTGAGGAAGCAGAGAAGAACATACATAGTAGATAATAACTTTCAGGGTAAATGTTAAGTGTGTAGCGAGAGTTTTTATGACATAGGTAACTGTACACAAGGAAATGCGCTGAGTCCCACCAAGTCATTTCACATACATAGGTGATGAAATATCCATCACATGACAATTTTCAGCCATTGACAGTCTGGGCTGTAGCTGAAGCAGTAAGTAGAAGTGAAGGGCTTTCCATGCCCTTTTCGAATTAGAAAGCATAGGAAGCATTAAGAATGTGCACCCTGAACCTGATTGTCTCTTTCAGAGCCGTTCTTCTGAACAATAGGAGAATTACACTGCACAAGAGCATCATTTCCTACGCACAGGGACTGATTTTACTTCCTGATTTTACTTCACTGATTTCACACTCCTGTAATTCCACTGATTCCCAACTATGCCGAATCGTGTTTAAAGCCAGCTCATAAACATGGCTGTGAGGCCAGTGCAAACACAACCATCACACAGGTGGGAAGGACCAGCGCAGAGTAAAGGTAGTGATGAATGGGGACCCTTTCAAATGCTGCTCCATGGAGAAGGAACAGATGGGGTGAGAGAGGGGGCTCTTCCCACCTGCTGTCATAGCAAGCTAATAATAAACAGAGAGCAGTTAAACAGTGCTGGGGTATTGCCTCCTCTCGAGATGGGTTTTCAAAAGCTGTTTGCAGAGAATCACAGGCTAAGACCTGGTCTACACTAGGGGGTGGGGTGTCGATGTAAGATACGCAACTTCAGCTACAGGAATAGCGTAGCTGAAGTTGATGTATCTTATTTCGACTTACCTCCCGTCCTCGTGGCGCGGGATCGACGGCCGCGGCTCCCCCATCGACTCCGCTTCCGCCGCTCACCCTGGTGGAGTTCGGAGTCGACGGGAGCGCGTTCGGGGCTCAATTTATCATGTCTAGACAAGACACAACATATCGATCCCCGATAGATCAATCGCTACCCGCTGATACAGCGGGTAGTCTGGACGTACCCTTAGAAGGGATTGCGAAGGTCATCTAGTCCAACCCTTGGTGAAGATGCAGGAATTTAGTCACATTACGTCCTGTCTGCACTGGAGGCTGGACTGCGCTAGACAAAACCATTTCTAAAATGGGTGATTTGTGCAGCATAGGCAGGGCTCAATCAATGCCTCTCAGGCTAGCTTAGATGGCTGCGCATAAGCTTCCCCGCCGACAGAAATAACAGATCTCTAAGCTACTCCTCAAACCTAAGGGGGCTAAACTGGCTGAGACACCTCACATTTGCATGCAAGGGCTGCTGGCTGGTTAGATTTTTGCAGGTTGGGGCTACAGAGCTCAGGGCCAGGGATTTTGTTATTTGGCCAGTGATTTTGTAACCCTTTTCAAAGGAATGTTATTCTGATATGCTTCTCTCTTTGTCTCCCTGAGTATCCTACGCGTAGGAGAAGAGTCCGTGGGGCTGGCACCACAGCTAGACTGCACCCTCTGAGTGGCTCCTATGCACTGGCAGGCTGGCACGGCTGCCAACAATCTTGTTACCTCACTGCCTGCCTCCGCAGCCCTGGGAAATCTCTTCTGTATCGACCCTTGGCTCCAAGACCCCAGCGCTGAACTGCATAAGACCATATCCTGAATTCCCATGGCATGTGTGACACCCAGTCCCAATGGGATATCAAGTCAATGGAAGTCACACGCATGCAGAGTGCACAGTTTGACCCTGAGGTAATGAAGTTTTCACCATTCAGCTGCTGTTGGAATTGCAACTTTGAAGTGTCTGGCTTTTGTGTGATCAAAGTCTCAACCTAATTAATGGCATTAGCAGTTTAATGTATTTTCTCCAAATGTATTATTTATGCCTATTATGTAAGTGCCCCTCCTACATTATAATTATGATCTATATTTAAAAATTTATAACTCCACACTGTTTGAGGTGGGCAAACTTTTTGGCCTGAGGGCCGCATTGGGTTTCTGAAATTGTATGGAGGTCTGGTTAGGGGAGGCTGTGCCAGGCATGGCCTGGCTCCCACCCCCTATCCGACTTCCCTCTGCTTCTCGCCCCCTGATGCCCCCCACCCCCAGGACTCCTGTCCCATCCAATCCACTTAGTTCCCTGTCCCCTGACCGCCTCGACTGTCCCCTGCCACCATATCCAATCTCCCCTCTCATTCCTGACTGTCCCCCTGGGAACCCTGCCCCATCCATCCCTCCTTGTCCCCTGACTGCCCCCAGAACCTCTGCCTCGACTGCCCCCTGCTGCCCTATCCAACCCCCGCCCTCCTTCCTGACTGCTCCCCCAGGACCCTTGCCCCTATTCAACCCCCCTGTTCCCTGCCCTCTGATTGTTCCGCCCCCTAACCACCACCCCAAACTCCTCTGCCCTCTATCTAACACCCCCTCCCCAGCTTTTTTTCCCCTTTACTGTGCTGCCTGGAGCACCAATGGCTGGTGCCACTACAATCACGCCGCCCAGAGCACCAGGACAGGCAGCAGTGCTGCCCGGCTGGAGCCAGTCATGCCACCATGCAGCACAGAGGACCGGGTCAGGCAGAGGCTCTGCAGCTGCGCTGCCCCAGGAGCTCACAGCCCCGCCACCCAGAGCATTGCGCCAGCGGCGCAGTGAGCTGAGGCTGCGGGGAGGGGGAACAGCAGGGAAGGAGCCGGGGTAGCCTCCAGGCCCAGGGGATCAGGGGCTGGGCAGGAGGGTCCCGCGGGCCGGATGTGCCCCACGGGCCATAGTTTGCCCACCTCTGCTGTGTATGCTACGTTTGCAGAAATACTACCACAGAAATGAGTCGTCTTTCCAAAAACAGGCACTCACATCTATCAGGACAGCTACAAAATGTGGAAGAAGGAGCTTAACAGAGTAGAGAAGACAGAGTAACAGGGAGGAGGAGCAAGAGGCAGACAACAGCACAGGTGAGAGGAGACTCACACACTTCTCTATCTAACCTGTAACCATCCCCGGAGGCTTGGACTGTCTTGGGGAAAACTTCGTTTTGCCCCCGAGTCAGTTCCTCATATCAGGAGAAGCCACGGAATGAGAGAAGTGGTTGGAGAGTAGACAAAGTGTCTACTTGATTTCCCAACAGGAGGAGCCGCATGCCAGACTCTGCCTGACTGGTCGGATCATACCCAACCTTTGTTGCGAAAGGATTCTCACTTTTGCTCAGGGTTTCTGGTGCTAACAGCTTTGTAGACTGGAAGGAGACACTCCAAGAACACTCATTTAGTTCTCTGGAAGGGAGGGCTCCTGCTTCCAAATTTCTGTATTCCTGTGACAGATAAAGCATATGCCAATCTGTCTGGGAAAGCTGGCATGTCTGGAGGGTCCCAGGGGGTTACATGTTTTCATGAACAAATGCAAATAAACTTTATAGGCTTGCTTCCTGGAAATAATGTGTGCTGCATGGTTAGAGTGATTTCATGGGAGCTGTAATGCATTTTTCCTAGAATTCATTAATCTTTGCACTCAAATGGTCCACAATTTCTTTTACAAAGTAGTCCAGGAAAAGAGACTTTACACTGACATTTTCGTGTGCAGCAAAGAAGCAAAACCAGATATGTGCCTGGCATGCGGAGATGACAAACTGCCATCTGTGCCAGTAGATACTCCCGGAGCACAAGCAGCCTTGAGTCCGTGCCAGTGTTTTTACCATCCACTTTGGGAGAAGACAACGGATTTCTTTCAAAAACTGAACGCATGTCCACACTAGAGGTGGTACCTTTCATCAAAAGAATCTCAAGTGACTTACAAATGCAGCTGAAGTTTTACTGCATCCCTAGGAGGATAGGGAAGTATTGTTATTTCCATGCTACAGAGGTAAACTGAGGCACAGAACAGTTAAATGTCTTGCTCAGTGTTAGCCAAGACACTAGCACCATGAACAGAATCTACGGACCCTGACACACAGTCCCATGTTCTTATTACTAGACAAAATGTGGAAGTAAGGATACATGAACATTTAAACGTATTGTTAATTCCATTCTTCCTGTCAAACAGAGCAGGAACATTTTAAGTCCAGAGGCGTAAACTACACTGCATCCTTATTAACATTATTCCTGAAGGCACAGTGCTAATTACTAGAGATGTGTAAAATACTTCATGCAAAAGAAAAAAAAAAATCAACATTTGCCACAAAGTTTCTAACAACATATAATGGGTCTGATGTAAAAACGTACATAGAAAGATACATTTTTCATCTCCATGAACTTGTCATTCAAACTGGGCACACAATTTTGCACCCATCCAGACAACCATGAACATTTCACCATGTTTCAAAATTATTTATACTGTGGAGGTCAAATTGACTGAAGTCAGTGATATTTCTTCTGGTTCCCCAACAGGCTGAAGCTCCCGTGTGCTCAGCAGCGCTAGCAAAAGCCACTAAGAATATGTGTACGCTGTGGCTGGGACTGAGCCTTCCAGTCCTGGTCCACAGACTTGTGTTAGCAGGACTCAAGTCTCCATGTCACAACAACATGCCTGCAGCTCTTTTTAGTGCACTAGTGCAAGCCCTGCTAACACAAGTCTGTGGGGCCCAGGCCGGGAAGCTCCCTCCCAGGTGCTGTGTAGCCAAACCCATGACTATTTCTACAAAGGAGGGGTTGCCCTTTGTGTGTTCACTCCAAGTCAGTCAGGGGACCCTCTTCCCGCAACACTCTGATACCAGTTGTCTGTTATTCTTCCAGGGGCCATTTGCCTAGCGACCACTGCAAGACTCTATAGGGTCGTACGCCTGTGCCCTGATTTCTAAGAGCCAGGTGCGCAGCGGCGCACATGGGAGGATCAGGTACTTAACTGAATTGTTACAACTCCAGCTTTTATTGTCACAAGACAAGGGGTGATGAAAACAGGCAAGTGGGGCAAATTGCACAGTGCAAACCAGGATGCAGGGGATGAGTAACCAGAAAACACTCTACCAGCAAATCCAGTTTGAAGAGTTCCACAGTCTGTACCAATTCTGGATCGGTTTGGAAATGTTAGTGCTCTCTCTACCAAGGCATCAGAAGATCAAGGAGCCTGCTCCTTGCTCCCACTGAAGCCAGTGACAAACTGCCATTAATTTCAATCGGGAACAGGATAAAACCCAATTCCTCTAATGGGATGTTGGACTCGGTGCTAAGGCTGTGAGCGAAGAGAAGTACAGTGGTCATGGGGCTAAGGGCTTCTGAGACATTCCTTTCCTTTAGCAAAACAAAGGACCACTGGGAATCACTGCCTTTGGGGGACCATGCTCTTGTGTCGTCACAGGAACTGCCCCGATCTCCCCCACTAGCAGCAGCAGGTCTGCAGAGCAGTGCAACTCATCACTGAACTCTGATTATCCCTGAGGCTGCAGAACAAATTATGATAGCTTTTTGGAGTCCCCCAGCCCAGAGAGAGAGAGAGAGAGAGAGAGAGACTGTGTGTGTGTGTGTGTGTGTGAGAGAGAGAGAGAGAGAGAGAGACAGACAGACAGACAGACAGAGATGCAGACTTCATCCTGCCTGTCTGAAGCCATAATGACCACTAACCAAGGCAGCAGAGGATGTGATCTCAAGTTAGGCACAGATGTTTTGAGCTCCTGGAACCTGCCAGTGTCAGAGTAATGCACAGCTCCAGGACAAACAGGTAGAAGAGGAGAAAGGTTTTTGAATTGGAAAGATTCTTTTATGTACTGAATATGCCTCCAAAGTGCTAAAGAAGTCTCCCTGTGAAACTCTAAAGCACCGCAGCTAGGAGCCATTTACAATGATGAATTGTGGCACTGGGATTTCTTGGTTACCAAATCTCCATAAATTATTATCAATACTAAATGCTAAAAATTAGGCTCTGGAAGGGCACAGTCATATAATAAAAGTGTATGCAGTGGAAGCAAAGCGACAACAATTACTGTCTCTTAAGCTGCCTGGCTGGAATATCTGATGCCCCTTCCCTGACTGTTCCCCACAGCCTTTCCGTGCTTCTTACAAACGTCTGTTACAATACACTGCAGTGTCAGGGAGACAGGGAGAAGTCTCCAGGGACCTTCACTGTTAACAGAAAGTGGCATGTAAAACACTGAAGTTTGAAGACATCCCTGCTAGGAGTTGGGCTGTGGCAGTCATGCCGTGGAGAAGAAAATCTCCCACACCTCTGAGACAGGGTGAGCAGATGGTCAAAGGGGAAAGCCAGGACACATGCTGCTGGGGTGGGGAGAGTTTTAGAGATTGGGCCGAGGTAAGCGGGGACAAGGAGATGAGCAAAGGAAGGTTTGGCCGGGGAGGGATGGGTGGAAGGGAGTGAAGGTAGTTCACGCCCCACTTGTCAGCCAAGCCATCTCTTTTCTTTCCCCACACACCAAATAAAGATCAGGGCCTTTACCCATCCCTTGTTACCCTCTTTAGTCTTTTTTCCCAGGCTCACTCTATCCACAGGCCCAGCTTGGCTGTATCTGTGAATGTCTCCTGCTCCAGTCCTACAGTCTTTCTCCTTTTCTAGATTTTACATTCTCCTCCTCTTCCTTCTCTGTTCTCTTATCTTCTGTGCTTTTGTCTTCTCCTTTTCCTTTCCCTCACACCCTTCTCTTCTTGTTCCACCTCTCTGCCTCCCCCAGCCCTCAATCTGCTTCCTTTCTGCCATTTCTCTTTGAAGCGCTCACTGCCCCTACCCCCCCCCCACTCATATACAGGGAGTATAATGCTCCTTAACTCCTCTCTCTCTCTCTCTGTGTCTCTCTCTCATTCATTCCTTTGTCTCCTTTTCCCTCTAAAAACAGCCTCGCTGTTGTCTCCACACCTCCTGCCACAATCTGGTGCTCACCCCTGGTGCAGGTGAGATGGGGAGAAGCCAGGATGCCAACGAGGCTGGGTCAGTAGCAATGTGCATATGGTAGAAATGCAGCAGAGGTGCCTGCTGCCTTGCTCATCACTTGGAGCAATGCAGAAGTGACCTGCTGAGGCCGGCTGGCTCCAGGTCTCACGCAGAGGGCAGGAAACAGGGTGGTGACAGTCCTGGTGGGAGAGCAGCCCTTGAGGTGCATAAACAGCCAGCCAGCCTGCTATCAGTTTCACTGCCCAGAAGCTTTGTTAGGATGCCAAAGGCCACACGGATTTCGAGGAATTGGGACAAAACACTAATTTTTGTAAAACAGACTGGGATACCAGGAATAGCACTGGAAGGGAGACATTGCTTGTTTTCAGACACAAGCTACTCTATAGAGGCTTAATTGCAAATATCTATTTCCTCCTCCTTTGGATGAAGGTGTCTGATTTTTCTTCCCTGCATATTAATCATTTTCTTCCTGAGAGAGGGCCTGATTTGATCTCAAGTACTCTGAGGTGCATCTCCACTGAACTGTATGGAATAACTGGTGTAAAAGCAGTGTGAAGTAAAAGTCACACTCCACTCAAATCTTTAATGCTACAATATACAGAGGCAAATTCTGTCTCATTCTATTACTAGAAGAAAAATCTTAGAATCCTATCATCTTCTTATACTGTCAAAGACCCTCATTAGTCTCAAAGGGTTGATTTTTTTAAAATGTGAAAGATTAAAAAAAAAAAAACAAAAAACAAGGACAACCCAACCCTTTAAAAGCTGCAGTTGTCCTCTAAGGAAGACAGTGAAAAGACGGTGTCCTCTTGACTTTTAGACATTAATTACCGAGTTAGAATATTTTCCTAAATTACACAGTGTGGCCCCAGGAGATAACAGTAACTAAGAGGAGGGAGGGAAAACGATGAAGTCTACAAAAAAGAACTAGATAAGGTCATGGAGGATAGATCCATCAATGGCTATTAGCCAGGATGGGCAGGGATGGTTTCCCTAGTTTCTGTTTGCCAGAAGCTGGGAATGGGCGACGGGATGGATCACTTGATGATTATCTGTTCTGTTCATTCCTCTGGGGCACCTGGCATTGACCACTGTCGGAAGACAGGATATTGGGCTAGATGGACCTTTGGTCTGATCCAGTATGGCTGTTCTTATGTTCAAATGACACCACAGACTCAGGCACAGGGGAAAGGCAATTAGACAAGGAATATTATTCTCTATACTCATCACCTTGAGGCAGAGGTGAAAGTAAGCCGGTCTGGTCCAGTCCGGCATACCAGCAAGAGCCAGTACACTGTGCCGGACCGCACCGGCTTCCATGGCGGGGACTGAAAGGGATCTGGGCTGCCCGAAGCTGCAGGCAGCCCAGAGCCCTTTAAATCCTGGTCGTGGCTGAGATTTAAAGGGCTCAGAGCTCCTCGCCGCTGCGGGCAGCCCAGAGCCCTTTGAATCCCGTCCGTGGCTGAGATTTAAAGGGCTCAGAGCTCCCCGCGGCTGCAGGCAGCCCAGAGTCCTTTAAATCCCGGCCACAGCTCCGACGGCACGGCTGGGGCTGGGATTTAAAGGATTCAGAGCTCCCCGCAGCTGCAGGCAGCCCAGAGCTCTTTGAATCCCGGCCACAGCTCTGGCGGCCGGGCTGGGGCCAGGATTTAAAGGGCTCCGGGTTTCCTTCAGCGGCAGGAGCTCTGAGCCCTTTAAATCCCGGCCCCAGCCCTGCAAAGCTCGGGGTTCCCCCTGGCAGCCAGAGCCCCGGGCCATTTAATTTGCCCCTGAGCCCCAGGGGGGCTCCTAGCCACCTCTTCAGCTGGGAGCCCCTGGTTGATTTAAAGGCTCTTGGTCTCCCAGCCACAGCTGGTTCCCCAGGGCCTTTAAATCTTGAGAGGCCATGCCTCTTCCAGATGAGGCCACGCCTCTTCCAGATGAGGCCACGCCCCCTCAGGACTCCAGCAGTTCTGGTAAGTCCTGTAAATTACTTTCACCCCTGCCCTGAGGCTCATACTTAACAGCCTGTACCATAGGCAGTGAAGGAATGGGTTAATGCCAGTACTTTAAATGAGACTGAAATGGAATGGTCTCTGCCAACCAGACTACAGGGACGATTCACAATTGCAAATATGCAAATCTCCTACTCTCTGATTGGCTGTGAGATCTGCTCTCTCCATAATCATTGGATGATTATTCATCAATAATGGTGTTGTGTAAATCCTTGTATGCCGATAAACTGGGGGTCATTAATGCCCACTCAGAGGCAGAGTTTTGGACAATCACAGCAGAGTTATTTAATTGAAAAAATGCTCAAAGCATGCAACATCAACCCCCCAGGTGGTCTCAAACCTCCCACTCCCATGCAAGCCTTTTAGGAAGGCAGCAAAGAGATTCCAATGGCACGTAGCCTCTGCCAATTTCCTTCAACCTCTGAGTCTGGCTTCAGGATAAATCATAGCACAGAAGCAACCCTGGCTGCATTTGGACATCCTCCTTGAGGACAGAGAGAAGGCAGTGATATTCAGCCATTCAATACTGCTAATCCATCTGCAGCTCTTGATGGAGTGACTCTGGGCTGGCTACCATCTTTCCATTCCATCAGTTCCCAGTGAACCGTGGGCAGATGCCCAGGTTCACTTAAAGCTTTGTCCTGTGGAGTCTCACAGGACTCAATCCTGACACTGCCCTTCTTTAATGTCTATGTACAACCGTTAGGTGATATGGTGAGACAAAACAGGCTGCTCCACCACCAGATATACCCAAAACATACAGTTCTGTGCAGTCTCTCAGGGCAGGAAGGACCCCATGAAAATCTGCTGCCTCCAACTGAACCCAAGACAGATTCAAGCTGTGACAGTTGACAGAAGGACATTATTATTTATATTAGTGAAGCACCAAGAGGCCCCAACTGAGATCTCATTATACTCAGCACATGGCATGAAACAGTCCCTGCCTTAAAGGGCTTACAGTCTAAATAGACACGACAGATGATGGGGAGCAGACAGGAAATACTATTATCCACGTTACAGGTGGGGAAAAAAGCACAGGCAGGCTAAGTGATTGGTCCATTGTCTAAACACAGATCTCCTGGATCCCAGCCCTATGTCTTAACCACAGCACCGTCTCTCCTCTCTTCCTACTTCAAGGAGCTGCTGAGCATCTCCCATCCTGAAACTCAGGATTGCCACCATGATTGTGAAGCAATCGTTTTCTAGTCTGTTTATTAGCAGGTCTACATACAAAATAACATGGTAAATTTATGGAGAGCTGCGCTTCCTGCACAAATCCTGTCTCCCTGCTCCCCAGCCACTAATACAAAAGGACAAAACTGGCGTAAACTACTGATTCCTGCTCTACTGAAACTCTGGGAAAAACTGCATGAACCTGATCCTGAGAGATGCTGAGCACCCACAAGTCTCTGCTGACGTCATTACACAGCATCTCTTTGGGGCTTTTACTCTGCATTTTCCACAGGTGTGCTGTCGTCGCCCTTCTCCTGTTTCAACCAGGCAAGCGAGAGCTGGATTCAATATGGTTGCTGGAGTTAAAAGAAAAACGTAGATGTAAGTGAGGGGAACTACTTGAGTTCCCTCCTGACCACCCAGCTTCAGGAGTAACTAATCTGTACCCCTCCTGTGGAAATTCTTCCATGTGAGAGGCAGCATGGTCCCCTGGCCTGGGTGCTGGGCTCAGGAGACATTGAGTCTAACCTGGCTCAGCCATTGTGCTGCTGTGCATCTTCAGCAAATCCTTTCGCCTCTTTCCTTTCGTCCCCATCAGCTGTCTTGCCTATTTAAAATGTCAGCTCTTTGGGGCAGGACTTGAGCTCTTACTGTGTGTTTGTACAGGGCCTAGCACAATGGAATCCCAATATTGGTTGGGGCCTCTAGGTGCTACTGGAATATAAGCTACAATAATTCCCCTTTGCTGGTCGTCAGTCTCCCTGCCTCTCATCCCATCTGTTTCCATTGTTCCTATTTTTATGATCATTCTGAAAGAGTTCCATAGCCACAAAGGAACAGAAACACGGTGGTGCTACAAGAAGCCAACACCCTTTGGATGTGCTCCTGTTTTAAAAGTTGTTTTTTTTAATAGGAAACAGAAAGAGGCAGGCAGCAGAATTTAGAAAAGTGGACATTTAAGGCCAATTGAGTTGCATTTGCTTATGCCAGGGCTGAATCTGACCCTAAGAGTTCAATCACATTACTGTCTCTTTGTTGGTGCAAGACCAGAAATTAGAATACTAACCTCAGTTATCCTGGGAAGGATGAGAGGGGGAGTTGGGATATGCCCCCACCATGGTACTCTGGGAACTGTGTGTGTGAGAGAAAGATCATTTGTTGCAGCCTTGTGAATTACAGTTACTTTAAATTAGGCGGATGAAAGGGGGACAATTGTACCAGGCTCCAAGCTCAGGGGAGTCCACAAAACATCTGTAACTGGGGTGAAATGGAAGGGCGTGGGGCCCCAGTGCACATGATGTACCAGGGCCCCAGAGTTCTCTCGTAAGGCCTAATCATTGGGCTTTCTGAGCAATGCTGTTGTACAGAGGGATAGAGTTCAGGGCCATCAGCTGCATCTGGCATAATTTTGAGCAGCCTTCCAGTGGCACTACCTACATGGGTGGACTAGCCCTGCACACAGGGAACAACAGAGAATATATTACCCAGCCCTCCAAGCCCTCACATAAACACCTCCCTGGAGGCGAGGAGCTGCGAATACATTCAAAGCCATCACCGTCAAGTGGATTCCACCTTAGGAAGAAAAATTCTGGGAGATCAACAACTAGCTTTTGGCAACTGCAGCAAACCCTACTGGCCTCCAATGCCCCTCAACAGCCATCCAAATTGCATCAGTAAAAAGCCACAGCTCAAGCTTCCAACTCTTCCTGACAAATACTAGGTCAGCCCTTAGCACAATGAGCATCACGCTTGAGCTGTTCACAGAAGAGACTTCCAACTGTACACAAATCATCAAAACCTGCTTATGGTCCAGTTTGTCCCCACACAACACCTACCATGCAACCGCCTTACAGCATGCAAGGGCAGTGGGGTGGCCATTTTAATTTCACTGGACCAGAAATGCACCATGAAAACGAGGAGAGATCTGAGTGTATGTGAAGTGAGCGATGGAAGAAACTGTGGAACATTTCTGCTATTGAGATCTCCAGCCATAAGAGCTTCCAAGGCCCCAGTCGAATTCCTGAAAGAACTAACAGAGTTTCCACCAAGGCAAAGTCTCCAAGAATCATGGTCCTGGAAGATCTTAATATCCGTGTGTACAGCAGATCTGAATAAAGAGACCCAGCGATGGAAATCCTTGCCAGGAGAGACAAGAATGAGGCCAAACCTGACTGTGTTCAGACTGAAATGTAAGATGGCCTGTAGAGAAAACCTTTCCCAAGGAACAATGTCCTGTTCCACACACACTCAGGCTGCTCCCCCCTTCAGAACACACACATACCCTCCAGTCCAGGGGCATGGATGGGAAGAAAAGATTTTCATTTATTTATATTTTGAACTTTTATGCTTCATTATAATTTTGCCTGGTGCCTGTAAACTAAGCCAGCAAGCTCCTTAGCTTTGACAGTTGCAACAGTCCTCTATCCTCCTGTTCTTATCTGCCCTCTTCTCTCTTTCAATTCCCTCCTTAAAACCCACTTCTGCAAACAATCCTTTCCACCTTCTCCTTGTCAATAAACCTCTTACCAGTCCAGCCCTCAACTTTGTCCAAGGTCTTTTCTCACATTTGCCTTGTCCAACTTTAACCGCTAGTTCTTCCAAGTGGTGAATGTGTTTTCATCTCGGTTTGTAAAGCACTATGCAAATTCCCCAGGTTGTGTAACAGATTTCTTTTAACAACAATAAATAATAATGATCAGCTGCAATAACTAGGTACGTGTTATTCATTACAACACATAATACTTCCAGCCCCCAGCATATACAGCTGTACCTCACTTTTACTTTCCCAAGGTCAGCTTTCCTCTTGAATCCAAACAACACAAACTGAGCTGACATACAGCAAAAAAGTGAGGCTTACTCACTGCTGTAGAAGTCCATTTTTCTCTTGTTGAGAGAGGCTGCTTTGGTGACCTCTGAGTTGTCGTCATCCTCCTCATTAGCCAGCAGCAGGAATTCTTTCAGGCTGGCCCAACCCGTTCCAATGTCTTCACTGCCCCTTGACCATATCCACTCCCCATTCTGTCCAGCCTAGCATAAGCATAGGCCATTATTGAAGGTGTTAATATGCTTTTACTGGGGGAGGAAAGGAAGGGAGCTATGGAGAGGGAGCCTCCCTGGGGGAAGGGAAGAGACATTCCTGCCACAGCCATCAGAAACATTCCCCTTCCTCTTGCTCACTCCCTTGGTGACCTTTGGCTGAGTCTGCCAAAGCTATAAAGGAAAAGGGGGAGGGGGAGAGAGGCTAAGATGCAGGAATTGCTGAAAGGACTGAGGCCATGTCTACATCTAAAATTTTGCAGCGCTGGTTGTTACAGCTGTATTAGTACAGCTGTATAGGGCCAGCGCTGCAGAGTGGCCACACTTACAGCAACCAGCGCTGCAAGTGGTGTTAGATGTGGCCACACTGCAGCGCTGTTGGGCGGCTTCAAGGGGTTTTGGGGAAGGCGAGAGCAAACCGGGGAAGGAGACCAGCTTCGCCGCGGTTTGCTCTCGCGTTCCGCGAACCACCCAGCAAACCGCAGGGAAGGAGACCTGCTTGCTCGGGGGTTCGGCGAACGCGAGAGCAAACCGGGGAAGGAGACCAGCTTCGCCGCGGTTTGCTCTCGCGTTCCCCGAACAAGCAGGTCTCCTTCCCTGCGGTTTGCAGGGTGGTTCGCGGAACGCGAGAGCAAACCGGGGAAGGAGACCAGCTTCGCCGCGGTTTGCTCTCGCGTTCCCCGAACAAGCAGGTCTCCTTCCCTGCGGTTTGCAGGGTGGTTCGCGGAACGCGAGAGCAAACCGCGGCGAAGCTGGTTTCCTTCCCCGGTTTGCTCTCGCCTTCCCGGAACCACCCAGCAAACCTCAGGGAAGGAGACCTGCTTGCTCGGGGTTCGGGGAACGCGAGAGCAAGCCGGGGAAGGAGACCAGCTTGATTACCAGAGGCTTCCTCAGGTATGCTGGGATACCTGCTTATTCCACGGAGGTCAAGAAAAGCGCTGGTAAGTGACTATACTTGATTACCAGCGCTGGATCACCAGCGCTGGATCCTCTACACCCGAGACAAAACGGGAGTACGGCCAGCGCTGCAAACAGGGAGTTGCAGCGCTGGTGGTGCCCTGCAGATGTGTACACCTCCTAAGTTGCAGCGCTGTAACTCCCTCACCAGCGCTGCAACTTTCTGATGTAGACAAACCCTGAGAGACAGAGATCTTAGCTTGTCTCTTATAACGATTTTTTATAAAGGACTACAGAGTAAAAGAACTGGGTGGATGGGAGGCAGGAGAAAAAACAAGCACAAGTGTTTGAAGGGTGTCATCAAATAGGAGGGAGAATCACAGAGTTTAAAGCCAGTAGGGACCACCAGATCATCTGGACTGATCTGCTGTATAGCACCAGGCCACCAAAACCACCTGAGCCTGCACTCCAAACCCAACAAACAAAATTAGACAGAAGTATTACACCCCTCAGGAGACGAGCATGTGCCACAGACAGAAGAGGGACTGAGGTGTACCAGTGCCCAAGGTCCCCGCCATGGCAGGGAAACAATTAAGTGAGATATACCCAGATAATCCTGGCAAGTGACCCACACCCACATGGGGCAGAGGAAGGTGATAAACCCCCAAGGTCACTGCTGATCTGACTGGGTGAAATTCCTTTCCGATCCTACATGTGGCATTCTGCCGAGCATGGGAGCAAGAACCAGCCAGCCAAGCACCTGAGAGAGAAGCTGCTCAGTGCCAACTCAGTGCCCTGGTGGTCCCCGTCCAACGTCTCATCTCCAGCTATGGCCATCCCTCATTCTTCAGGGGAAGGAGACAAGACAAAATGAAAAAACAACCTCCCCAGGCTCTCCAAGAGGGTACAAACAAGAGTGATGGGATGAAGTTACACAAAGGAAAATTTAGGATGAATATCAGGGAGATCTATTAGGCTGCGAAAATGTCTCCCAAGGAAGTGGTGTAATTCCCATGTTCTTGGGACATTCAAGACTGGACTGGGCCCTAGAAAATACACTACTGGGAACAATCTTGCACAGACAGGGAGAGTGAAAGATCAGGCTAGTTTTGCTGTCTAAGTTGAGTGAAAGGCAATATGTGAAAAGCATGAAAAGCAAAGGAGATTTAAACAATCCTGCCGCTTGTAAGAATTCAAGCTGTGATGGGTAACACAAGCAAGGAGAGTGCTGTCAGAGCCACCTAGGCCTGCCTTTCATTGCCTGAACCACTCTGATCTGGCTTTGTCTTAAAGAGACCTGCCAAGGGCAGAATGTCCCTGCAGGAAGGAATGGTGCCTGCATCGCCTCCCCTGGAAATCCACAAATGCACTTCTATGGGTAGCTCCCAGGGTTGGACCTGACAGGTCCTGGAGGTTGGGGAGGGGACAAGATGCTCTTCCAAGCCTTGTACCCTGCTGACCCAGCAGATCTCCCTCCAGCCAGCTTCCAATGTTACTATCCCCCCTGTGGAGTTCCATCTGCAACTGCTACCGAGCAGCCTGAGAGCTGGGCTGAACACGAGCAGGGGCCATAGCAACTGCACTACGGGGCTGCTGTGCATGGAGGACTGTTACAGCTTGCATAACTCCAGGGGTTCCCAGTATCCAGCTTGGGTTTGGTGATCCATTTAGAGTTGCCACCTATCACAAACGCTGACTGGCTGAACCCTTCTCATGAGTCCATCCTGCGAGATAAGATTAGCTAAGGGTATTAAAAAAATCCCAAAGCTGGTTATGCCTAGATACCATGAAACAGAGCACCTGCACCATCAGGTCACAACCTCCCTCCAAGGATCAGCCCGAGATCCACCATTTTAGGGTTTGAAAACAGCAGAGTTGTCACCGCCACTGCCAATCCTGATAACTAATGAACGAAAACACTTTGCTCAGGAACGAAGATGGGAAAAGACAATCGCAGCATAACTTGGCTCTTTATTTACATTTATTTAGAGATTTTAAAGTATCCTTGCTGATAGTGAATCACCAGTATTCTGAATTAATTTTCTGTTATCCAAATGAATTTTAATTCACACTGGGTTTCATACAAAACCCCACATACTCATTGGGATGACAGATTGGCAATTTCTTGCAATATCTTTGGGAGAGCTTACAGTATTACATTTACGTATTATTTGGCCACAGATTGTAATTCCATAGGGGAGGGTGACCACAGCTCCTTCAGGAATTAAGAAGAGTGAGGGGATGATTGGGCAAAATTCTGCCAGATTGTAACCCCTTCAGTGAGGTACAATGACCAGCAGAGGCTTGGATTTATGGGTTCAAACTGGATTCTCCAGAGACCAACAGACAAAGGCAGGACTTTTGGCTAAACAGCCTGAGCTTAAACTGTCTCAGGCCCTGCTTTCTGATCCAGCAAGCAGACAGAACATACTGTCCAAGGGGGCACCCAATCCTTCATGGGAAGGGTTGGAAGGACTTTGGTCTACTGAGGCCCCATAAGATTGATGGGTGACCTCTGGTAAGCATGTGTAGAGGAACTTTTATTGTTTTAATGTTTTTTTTCTATAATGCTTTCACCTTAAGAATAAATGTGCTTGCTTAGAAAGGGCTGTGCAATAACTTGTGACTGCGGGAAACCACAGTTGTTCATAGCCTTCGAAGAGAAAGCAAAGTGCAGACACTGGCTTATTTAGGCAGACTGGCTTGCTGGGGATGTCACAGTGCCAGCAGAGAACTGGACAGCCTGGAAACCCCTCGTTCAGGAGGGAGAGACACTGGGTCTCCACCCTAAGAGAGGTGACAGTTGAGGAGCTGGAAGCCTGAGAGTGGGACTGAGAGTCCTCGAGGGACCACGGAGGTGGAATACAGGGGCAGTTGCCCTGAACTGTCACACTGACAACACACCAGAACATATTATTAAACAATCCATTTGTAACCATCTAGAGGATAACAGGGTTATAATCAATAGCCAGCATGGATTTGTCAAGAACAAATCACGCCCAACCAATCTGATTTCCCTCTTTGACAGGGTTACCAGCCTAGTGGATAGGGGAGAAGCAGTAGATGTGATTTATCTTGATTTGTAGTATGGGTTTTCACACCGTCCCACAAGACATTCTCATAAGCAAACTGGGAGGAAGTACCTAATAGGGTCCCACAAGGATCTGTCCTGGGTCCAGTACTAGTCAATATTATTTATTAGTGACTTGGATAATGTCGTGGAGAGTATGCTCATAAAATTTGCGGATGACACCAAGCTGGGAGGGGTTGTAAGCACTCTGGAGGGCAAGATTAGAATTCAAAACGACCTCAACAAATTGGAGAATCGGTCTTAAATCAGTAAGTCGAAATTCAATAAAGACAAATGCAAAGAGCTACATTTAGGAAGGAAAAATCAAATGGATAAGTACAAAATAGGGAATAAATGGCTAGGCCAGAGATGGGCAAACTATGGCCCATGGGCCACATCCGGCCTGCGGGACCCTCCTGCCCGGCCCCTGAGGTCCTGGCCTGGGAGGCTAGCTCACAGCCCCTCCCCTGCTGTCCTCCCTCCCCCACAGCCTCAGCTCACTACACCACCGTCTCTACGCTGTGCGGTGGTGTGGCTGGCTCCAGCCGGGCGGCGCCACTGCCTGTCCTGGTGCTCAGGGTGGCGTGGCTGTAGCGCCGCCAGCCACCAGTGCTCCAGGCAGTGCGGTAAGGGGGCAGGGAAGAGGGGACGTTGGATAGAGGGCAGAGGAGTTTGGGGTGGTGGTCAGGGGGGTTGTGTGGATAGGGGTCGGGGCAGTCAGAGGGCAGGGAACAGGGAGTTGAATGGGGGCAGGGGTCCCCAGGGGGCAGTCAGGAAGGAGAGGGGGGATTGGATGGGCTGACGGAGGGCAGTCAGGGGCAGGTGTTCCGGGGGCAGTCAGGGAGAAGGGCGGTTGGATGGGGCAGGGATCCCGGGGGGTAGTCAGGAATGAGAGGAGGGGTTGGATGGGGAAGTGGGAGGCAGTCGGGGCAGGTGGTCTGGGGGCAGTCAGGGGACAGGGAGGGGTGGATGGGGCAGGGATCCCGGGGGGCAATCAGGGGACAGAGAATGGGGGGGTTGGATGGGGCAGGAGTCCCAGGGGGGCTGTCAGGGGGTGAGAAGCAAGAGGAGAGTCAGATAGGGGGTGGGGGCTGGGCCATGCCTGGTACAGCCTCCCCTAACCAGCCCTCCATACAATTTTGGAAACCCAATGTGGCCGTCAGACCAAAAAGTTTGCCCGCTACTGGGCTAGGCAGCAGAACAGCTGAAAAGTATCTGGGGGTTACAGTGGATCACAAATTGAATGAGTCAACAATGTGATGCAGTTGCAAAAAAGGCTAATATCATTCTGGGGTATATTAACAGGCATATATATGTAAGACATGGAAGGTAACTGTCCTGTTCTATTCGGCACTGGAGCCTCAGCTGGAGTACGGTGTCCAGTTTCGGGTGCCATCCTTTAGGAAAGATGTGGACAAACTGGAGAGGGTCCAGAGGAAAGCCATAAAAATGACAAACGGTTTAGAAACCCTAACCTATGAGGAAAGGTTAAATATACTAGGCAAGTTTAACCTTCAGAGAAGAAAATTGAGAGGGGACTTGGTAACAGCCTTCAAATATGTTAAGGATGGTATAAAAGCGACTGTAAATTGTTCTCCGTATCCATTGAAGCTAGGATAAGAAGTAATGGGCTTAATCTGCAGTATGGGAGATTTAGGTTAGATATTATGAAAAAACTTTTCAACTATAAGGACAGCTAAATAATGGAGTAGGTTATCAAGGGAGCTTGTGGATCTCCCATCCACTGAAGGTTTTTAAGAACAGGTCAGACAAACACCTATCAGGGATGCTCTAGTTTGACTTGGTCCCGCCTCAGCTCAAGGGGCTGGCCTAGGTGGCCTTTCAAGATCCTTTCCAGCCCTACATTACTATGATTAACATCACATGGGGGAACGCTGTCTTGTGTGTATCATAATATTGTCTAGTGTGCGTCACTTGTGACACACTGGGGAGTGTGTGCTAAAAATCCCCCTCTGTGCTGATGCAGAGAGGATATGAATTGGTACAGGCCTCAGCTGGGCAGCATTACCCATCATGCTTTTAGCTCTGAAGGTCCCTGGTTCAATTCCCAGTACCTATCATGATACTGGCACACTGGGAATTAAACCAGGGACCTTCGGAGCTAAAAGCATGACTAGTACTGCTTCTCAGCTTGAGCCTGTAGCAATTCATATCCTTTCTGCATCAGCACAGAGGGGGATGTTCAGCACACACTCCCCAATGTGTCACACTTGTGACACACACTAGACAACATTGTGACACACACTAGACAGTAATCTCGGTTGGGGTTGCTAGGCAGATAGGGCTTCTGGGTTCTCTTAGCTTATAATAATGACTCACTTAATTTCTCTGTGCCTCAGTTTACTCATCTTTCCACTCACAGTGGTGTTGTTATGAGCTTAATGTTTACAGCATCCCCTGGCACACACAGACGAAAGTTGCTATGTAAGTACAAAATAATTACTCTTAGCACTTCCCTTTTTTGCTGTCGTGTTTGTTTCAAGAGCAGAATTTATCTTAGGCCACAGATCGCTTTTTCTAAGAATATCTTCTACAAGCAGCAGAAGATATAAAAGCTTTTAAATTGGCTGGAGAAAAGTTCTCTTCAACACTTAGATAATATTTTAACACTTTAGCTTATTTTTGTATTTGCAAATCTGAGGCGTCTGCCAAAGTCATTAAAGTTCGATGTCTCACCATGCTTTCTATCTATCCCCCCATCTCATTTAAATGATGGAAGGCAGTATTGTCTAGTGGATAGTGCATTGGCCTAAGAGATCTGGGTTCTGATCTTATCACTACCACAAACCTGCTGTGTGACCTCGAGTAAGTCTCTTCATTTATTTGCGCCTGTTTTCCCTCCCATCTTTTGTCTGCCTTGACTATTTAGACCAGGGATGGGCAAACTTTTTGGCCCGAGGGCCACATCTGGGAATAGAAATTGTATGGCGGGCCATGAATGCTCACAAAATTGGGGTTGGAGTGCGGGAGGCAGTGCGGGTTCTGGTTGGCGGTGTGGTTCTGGGGTCGGACTGAGGAGTTTGGGATGTAGGAAGTTGCTCTGAGCTGGGACCGAGGAGTTTGGAGGGGGATCTGGGCTGGGACAGGGGGTTGGGGTGTGGGAAGAGGATCAGGGGTGCAGGCTCCCAGCGGTGCTTACCTCAAGCGGCTCCCAGAAGAAGCAGCATGTCCCTTCTCTGGCTCCTACGTGGAGGCGTGGCCAGGTGGCTCTGCATGCTGCCCTGTCCGCAGGCACCGCCCCTGCAGCTCCCATTGCAGTGCTAGAGGGGGCCATTGGAGTGCGTAGGAGCCGGAGCAGGCCATGCTGCGGCTTCCGGGAGCCACATGGAGCAGCCCCTGCCCCTGCCCCCCAGCAGGAGTGGCACAGCGGGGCTATGCTGTGACTTCCGGGAGCTGTGTGGTGCGGCCCCCGATTCTGCTCCCTGGCTGGAGCCGGGCAAGCCCCAGACCCCACTCTCCAGCCAGAGCTCGTAGGCCGGCTTAAAAAGTAGTTTGCCCACCCCTGATTTAGACTGTAGATTCCTCAGGGCAGGCATGGTCTCTTCTGGTAAACCACATGGGTTTATACAGCACCTATCATGATACAGCTCTGCTCTCAGCTGGGGTCGCTAGTTGCTATTTTAATATAATGCAACACCACCTCACTCTTTTGGTTTCCTCAGGCTGCTCTCCGTGAGATGATTCTGCGTGTCCTAGTCCCCTGTGGTTGGAGTTGGCCATTATTTACCCTTTGTCCTTCTGGATTTTGCACAGTTGGTGTCCTTAAGGATGGGGTCTCGGGACTCTGTGCTTTAATTCAAAGGGCTGTGCAGGACGGAAGGATCCAAAAGCCCATGCCAGAATGGAATAATTTAAAGGGACAGACGAGGGGCAAATGTTAATAATTGAAAAGAAAGAATGAATAACCAAGGACTCCATCAGAATTGTAACTCAACAGCTTAGCTCATACACAGCTGAGAAAATGAGGCATTACCTCCCTGAGGCAGGTATAAATGGGACAGACAAGGACTCGGAAGGGCTCCCCCGTGTTGCTTCTCATGGTGCCAAAGACTTCGCAGAGGAAGGTGATGAACCCCAGCCAGCGCTCCACGTCGCGCTGCTGCAGCTCCTCCCGCATTGTGAAATCTTTCTGCAAGGGGGACAGACAACAGGCGGCATCAGCAAAACCACAACTCACTGGGAGAGGCAACGGCTGTCTAGGGAGGGAATTAAGAAAAGAGGAAATTGAAACTAGACGGGGAGAGACAGTCTGACTGTCACTTTAGTAATGAGCATGCAGATTACTCAATGTAAGTGCAGTGGCTGAAATTTCAACACAGTATAAAGCAGGTATTGTAGAAATATCAGCAGCAGCTGCACAGTGCAATAGAAACAACTTCCCTTTGGCCTTTCTGCCTTTTGTAACATATGTGAGTATTCAATTCAACATGCAAAAAAGTGGGGCTGGTTTAATGGGTGTGGCAAACACAAAAGGCAAATGAGCTGTGCAGGCAGCACACACACTTCCTGGTTTTTCTGCTGATGGGAATTCCTGTCACCACAGGTAAGTTCAGTAAGTTCAGGCTGTCTCTCAAAATTAGCACCCAAAGGGACCATGGCTTCCCTGGGCTGCTGGTGATTCTTGGCTGCTGCAACTGCTTCTTGGCATCCTCTAAAGTACAGCAAGGGACTGGCCCACTGCCCACTTGGATGAGGACCAGGAGGGTACAATGTTGGCATTCAAAAGTCACCCCCTCCTGTGCCATACTCTTGCCACAATGAAGGACTGTGAGAATTATGCAACTCCAGAAGCAAGGTCAAGATCAGATGCACAGCGAGTTATGTCTCTCTCAACTGGGCCTCTACTCTAATCCATAGACAAAAATGGTGGCTGCCAAGGGAAAGAAAGTAAGAACATAAACAGGTGAGGGACAGGAGAAGAAAAGAATTACAGAGAAAATACAATAAAACAGAATCTTCATCTTTTTAAACAAGAAATTTGGTACTTTACTTTTACAGGGACCAAATAAAAATTATGATGCTATAATCCAAGTGTATATAGTGCTCAGGACAAGGGGATGTTTCCCTAATCCCTTTTTGATGTTATAGCTGCGTGCTTCAAGAAATATCACAGCAGCCTGCTAATTTCCACTCTTAATTACCTTTCCTTATGGTTATAATTTAGTTGACATAATGCAGAGAAAAATTACAGAACAAGTTCATTCTCGAGTATAACATAAAAAAACTACAGGTGAAGTGTGTGTTCAATGTGTGTTGCTCAATATATGAAATCCAGCAACTAAAATGATAATTATTTAAGTATCTTTTCTACATCATCTTATTCCTATTGACTAAAACTAAAAAGGATACATTGTTGCACCCAATGAGCTAATCTGCACCTGCACAATATGGAGACAGCTGTGCAGAAGAGCCACCGGCGAGAAGAGTACTGGTTTATAAACTGTGTGAAATACTGATGTTTAAATGCATGTAAGTGAAGCAGCTGCTGAAGAAACCCAAGTGAGAGATTTGTGATTTATTTTATTATGCAACAATATGTGTAAAAAACTCAAGAGATGTTAATCAGTGCCCTCCTAATACTCAAAAGTGAGCCACCAACAGACTGATGAGCCCTCTATAGCAGGGGTGGGCAAACTACGGCCCGGGGGCCATATCCGGCCCTCTAGATGTTTTAATCTGGCCCTTGAGCTCCCAGCAGGGAGCAAGGTCCAGGGCTTGCCCTGTTCTGGTGCTTCAGTCAGGGGCTTGTCCCGCTCTGTGTGGGTTCTGGAAGCAGTGGCATGTCTCTCCTCCGGCTCCTATGCACAGGGGCAACCAGGGGGCTCTGCAGGCTGCCCCTGCCCCCAAGCACTGCCCCTGCAGCTCCCATTGTCTGGGAACAGCAGCCAATGGGAGCTGCAGGGGCAGCACCTGCAGATGGGGCAGTGCACAGAGCTGCCTGGCCCTGTCTCTGCGTAGGAACCAGAGGGGGGACATGCCGCTGCTTCTGGGAGCTGCTTGAGGTAAGTGCTGTCTGGAACCTGCCCCCCTCCCATGCCCTTTTCCCCCTCCTGCTCTCTGAACCCCTTGGTCCCATCCTGGAGCACCCTCCTGCACCCCAACTCCCTCATTTCCAGCTGCACCCCAGACCCTGCATCCCCAGCTGGAGCCCTCACCTCCTACCATACCCCAACCCCCAATTTCATGAGCATTTGTGGCTCGCCCATCCCTGCTCTATAGCCTTGGTTCTTTCATCTCAGGCAGCAGAAGCTAATTCATTACGATCCAGAGATTCCCAGGTTCAATCTCTACTGCCAACAACTCATCCAGAGGTGTCGGTGTTACAGAATAATAATACCAATCTCCTAGAACTGGAAGGGACCTTGAAAGGTCATCAAGCCCAGCCCCCTGCCTTCACTAGCAGGACCAAGTACTGATTTTGCCCCAGATCCTTAAGTGGCCCCCTCAAGGGCTGAACACACAACTTTGGGTTTAGCAAGCCAATGCTCAAACCACTGAGCTATCCTTCCCCTCTTCTGTTGGTCCTAGGTCTGTTCCAGTTCTTCTGCACCTGGGAACACGCCTAGATCACAGTCCCTGTAGGAAAGGATAGTTTTGAAGAATGCCATTCACTTGAGGCTATTTAATGGCTTGTTCTGGAGCTTTCATTCAACTTTTAGTTTAAAAATTATATCGACAGAACAAAAATATCAATGTGATTATTGAGCAATTAAAAATAAAAACACTCTAGCATTTGGCCATATGCTTGGACATCTTTACCTCTTCCCTTTGGGACTGGATCACTCCACCAGCCCTTCTTTCTCCACTGTGCTCACATTCTGTCCAGAAGCATAAAGTAAGTTAAAGCACGGTTCAGATTGCATCTCAGAGCACCTGTAATGCTTTCAGCTTTGTGCAGAGGTAGAGGGGTTTCTTTGATTTTCTTAGCTTTCAATGCTTCTGCCTGCAAGCAGGGGTGGCCTGTCCATATAGACGAACTAGGCAGTTGCCTAGGGTGCCAAGCAAAATGGGGCATCAAATTCGAGAAAAAAAATTAAATAAAAAAAAATGAAAAAGATGAAAAAAAACCAAATAAAATAACAAAGATGTCATTATTTCAATTCCCGTTGCACGTATGGAGGGAATATGAATTATTATTCATTTCTCCACATTTCTGAGAATTTATTAATATGTGAAATCTTGTATTTACTGCAAAAATAAATTATATTTTAGCATTTTTTTTCAGTTAGAGATGGAGGGTTAAGATGATCCACTCTACAATGCCAATAAAAGAAAATTGTAGAAGCTGCCCATTCTGCAAAATACTTTTTAATAACACTGGACTGTATACCAGATGTGAATTGTGTTGAACAAATGACAATGATCATTCGTTTGGTGGATACAGAAAAGTCTGCAGATGAAGATAATTCTGAAGTGCTCATAAAGGAACATTTTTTGGGTTTTGTACCACTGAAGGAGAAGACTGGAGCATTTATGATTGAAACTATTCTACAAGAGCTTGAAACAATGTCATTATCTGTTGAAAACTTAGGTGGCCAAGGCTATGATAGTGGGAGTAATATGGAGGGTAAAGACAATAGTGTGCAAAGGAGAATGATGGAAATCAATCCTAGGACCTTTTTCGTTCTTTGCAGTGCACATTCTCTGAATCTGGTTGTCGATGCTGCTAGATGCTGTTTGGAGGCAAGCAGTTTCTTTGATCTGGTGCAACATGTTTTTCTCAGGCTCAACACACTGTTGGGAGATTCTGACTCGCCATGTGACTTCTCTAACTGTGAACTGTGGTATAATATCTTTTCAGGATTAACGGCAGCTTCAGGAATAGAACCTGAACATACATTCTGCTGTTCAAAAACTGCAGCAAACTAAAAATATTCTGAAGGAATTCAGAAGTGATGAAGGGTTCAAAAGAACACTGGTAGATTCTCTCAAGCTTGCTGAAGAAATAGACTTTCCAACAGAATTTGAACCAGAGCCAGTTCACATTCGGCAAAAGAAACAGCAGTTTTCATATCAAGGACGAGACACACCCATTCAGAACCCAAAACAAACGTTCAAAGTGAATTTCTGCTTTGCAGTCCTTGATATTGCTATTTATTCAGTTGACAAAAGATTTCAACAGATGCAGCAGCAAGAGTCAGTATTTGGCTTTCTATATGATATCCACAGCTTGCAAAAGAAAACAGCAAAACAGATAAGAGAATTTTGTATAAAACTGGAGTTGGCATTGACTCATGACCATTCAAAAGGCATTGATGCTACAGACTTGTGTAGTGAGCTTCAGGCTTTTTCAAGACGACTCAAGAAATATTCCACTCCTGAAGAAGTACTGAAGTTTGTTTGTGAAAGTAAATTCACAGACAAGTTCCCCAAACATCTGTATAGCTCAATGCATTCTTTTAACTTTGCCAGTTTCTGTAGCTAGTGGGGAACGTAGCTTCTCAAAGTTAAAATTGATAAAAACATATTTGTGTTCAACAATGGTGCAAGAGAGACTTGTTGGACTTAACACAATGTCAATAGAGCATGAAATATCTGCAAAACTGGATCTAAAAGGACTAGTGACTGAATTTTCAAAACTTAAAGCAAGAAAAGTCATGTTTTAAGAGCACAGAGTGTTTTTTATTCGGAGTGTTTTGTAAACACAGGTTAAAGTTCATGTGTAAACACAGGTTAAAGTTCATGGAAGAGTTTTCTTATTTCTTTCTATATTGGATGTGGTGCTAATGGCAGTTAAAGAAGGATGGCGTAATGGATGATTCTGGATTCGTAATAATAAACATTATAATTAACATTTTTAATGCATTTTTATTTGAAATTGGACAGAAATATCATCTAGCTGTCATGTGCAAATCTATTCTGAAAATTTCATGTCTCTGTTTTATCTGATCTCAGAAACGTTGACTGGACGGACGGACGGACAAACTGAATAATTAAGCCTCTGTTTTTTTTAAAAAAAAATGCTTAAAAAACACTGAAAGGAGAAAAGGGGCAAAATGTTTCCCAGTTTACTGAAAACCTCAGCTTAGATATGTCGTTGGGGTTTGGGCGCCAATTGCATGGCTCGCCTAGGGCGCCAGTTGCCGGCAGCTAGTCTAGGGTTGCCCCTGCCTGCAAACAGCTCCAGTTCCATGGAGACAGGCCCCTTCTCAGCTCCTGAGGTTCCTCTGCCAGCACCTGACATCCCTCTATCCCTTTAAAGGCACATCCCTGTGGTATGAGGATGAGCCGCACTGCAGTAGGAACATCTCTATTCTCCTCAGCCTGAGTTCCTCCTGGGGGCTCCCTGAGAAATGCCTTCTCCTCTCTCCTCCCCTTTCGGGAGCACAGGCTCTGCTTTCATGTGGGCTTTACACTTCCTAGCTGCACTATGCCTTTGGTTTAGTGGAGGAAGGTTCCTCGGACTCTCATCATCTCCTTATACAGTCAAGCATTGCTAGTCACAATCCGACCTTCGGCATTTTCCTGCAGGATCTCACACACCCTCCACCAATCCCAATGTCTTCCCCTCCAAATCCTCAGGCTTCCATTTAAACCCCAGTTTCCTGCCTGAGAATGTTTACTGAGGCACTGTTATTTCCTGCATGGAACCACATCAATCCAGTTTGAAAGCCATTTAGTGTCTAAAGATTCCCAAAGCATTCTGGGAAATTCTTAGCCGCTTGGGATAACCACATGAACTCATGTTCCAATAAGTCTGTTAGTCTATAAGCTGCCACAGGACTCTTTGCTGCTTTCACATGAACTCTGGCATGGTGTTTTCGATCGCAAAGCCAAGAACAGCTCCATGCAAGCGCGGGAGAAACAGAGACATGTATATATTCAACTCCTCTGTGGATTCACCTTGAGAAATGCAATGGGCTCATGCACAAACTCGGTTTTGTATTTTTAAACTTCCTTAAGTAGGCAGCCCCTCTATCATTCCTAAAAACCTATCATAAAAAACCCAGGCTGGGATACCTTACAGTTTAAATAAGAAATTCTGGGAGATTTATGTTTTGATCGTGTCCAGAGCGGTGAGTTTATTGCCAGCTCAAACACTTCAAGCTGAAAATACACCTTTCCTTATTTACTGTAAGTAATTCATAGCAGATTATTGGGAAACTGCAGGGAGAGTTAGGATGCAGTTTTGGAATTGCGCAGAGCACACATAAAGGACATTGCACCACACGCTCTTCCTTCAAATTCCTGCTTAACACACATTCCCCTTCAGCAAAGCCTTCCCGAGAAATGCCTCCAAAGAAATTCATTTTAAAAATACAAACATCTGCCCTACTTTGAGATTCACCCTGACTACCACTGGATGGATCTGAACTGTAATATCTATCTTTTTAGACTGGAAGTTCTGTGAAGCAGAAACATCTTTTCTTCTTTATCAGCGACACAAAAATCATGGGGCCAGCGCTAAAATATTTTGGTCATAAACTTCCTTTGATTCATAGCAGAGTGTCACTGGACAACTAAGCAAAGATGGGGAGGGTTTAAGCACTGGACTGGGACTAAGGAGACCTGAATTCCATTCTCAGCTCTGTTACCGCCTGCTGGGTGACCTTGGGCAACTCACCTCACCTCTGTGTGCCTCAGTTTCTCCATCTGTAGGATGGGGATAATAATACTGCTCTCCTTTGTAATGCACTTTGAAATCTACGGATAAGAGCTAAGGCTAATGATGAAGACCAAGGGTAGATAAAGGCCCTTCTGAAGTAAATAATCAATCATCATCTGGCAACACAAGCAGAAGCTGCAGTTGCTCGTGTTGAACAAAGAACCATCTACAAAATGACGTGGCTTATCTGTGGTAAATGGCAGACACCAACGAACACTCTCATCAGGAACAAACAACCGAAAAAGACTGGACAGAGCATTTCAAAGAATTGCTGAACAGGAAGCCACCTAAAGAGGAAGCAAACGTCCAGGAGGTAGAAGGAGATCTTGATATCAACACAGACATCCCAACTAAGGAAGAGATCATTCAAGCCATTAAATCCTTAAAAAATGGGAAAGCTCTTGGCGAGGATAACTTGAATGCAGAATGTTCAAGGTAAATCCTAAATTAGAAGCATCTATCGTGTCCCCTCTGTTTACATCAGTCTGAGAAAGGGAAAAAGTGCCAGATGAGTGAACCAATGGGGTTATAATGAAGATGCCAAAGAAAGGAACTCTCAGTGATTGCAATAATTGGTGTGGTATCATACCACAATCTGTGCGAAGCAAAGTATTGTGTAAGATCACAGTTCAGTGTATATCAGAGGCAGTTGATAGTGTTCCCAGAAAAGAGCATGCTAGTTTTCGGAAAGGGTGTGAACGCACAGACCAGATCTTCATTCTACGAAACATAACAGAACAGTGCTTAGAATGGCAATGGCAACTCTACATAAACGTCATAGACTTTGAGAAGGCTTTTGGTAGCATTCACAGGACCAGCCTATGGCGCATTCTGCGGGCATATGGAATTCCTTTCCGTATAATCAATGTCATCAAAAGCTTCTATTTCAACTTTATATGCAGTGTTGATCACTATGAGCTTAGTTTTGAAGTCAAAACAGGAATACATCAGGGGTGTATCATGTCTGCAATTCTCTTCAACACTGCCATCAACTGGGTAATGCGGCGTACAAAAGAAGACATGCCAAGAAGTATTAAATGCACGCTCCTCTCATCCCTTGAAGACCTGGACTTCACAGATGATGTCACTCTCCTATCACATACCCAACACCACATACAAGAAAAAACAACTTGACTCAACACATTAAGCCAGCAAATTGGACTGAAAATCAAGAAGATCTCATGACCTTTAATGTTGCCTCACCATCACCAGTACGGATAGAGGATTATCTTCTCACCAATGTAGAAACATTCACATACTTGGGCAGCTCCATCAGCCAGGATGGTGGAACAAGCAGGACATTTGGAACAAAATCAGTAAAGCCAGGAAAACCTTCAGGAGCTTATATACAGTCTGGAATTCATCAAAATACAACACCAAAACCAAACTCAAGATTTATCAGAGCTGCATACTTCCAACACTACTTGATAGTGCAGAATTCTGGGGAATGAGGAAGTCTGACATGTCCAAATTGTCTTCATTCCATACAACCTCCCTCAGAAAAATCCTCTGTATCGCTCAGAACAATCTAAAACCAAGATCTGTAGACACAGTGCAGCCAAGAGGATCTGAGCACTGTCATTGCCAGGAGGCGTTAGAGATGGATCAGTCATGTGCTTCGGATGGAAACTGATGCCATCACCAGCGTAGCAATAAGATGGACACCTGAAGGCAAGTGAAAATGAGGCCGCCTGAAAACAACATAGCGAAGAGCTGTGGAAGCCAAGCTGAAAAACCTGGAGCACAGCTGGGAAACTATTGAAAGACTTGCCAGAAGCAGACAGGAGTGACGGAGCTTCGTCACTGCCCTAAATGCCAGAGGCGTAATAGGAACGTGATGATGATGATAAAGAAGTAAATAAACTTTTATTAGAAGTTACTACTGCCTTGTACAATGGGGGCAAATGATTCAGGGGACTTAAGTCAATAGCTATTTCTATCCCTTGTTTATCTGGGATTTGCATGTGCACAATTGCAGTGTTTTGTTTCTGCAACTGCTTGTTTAAGTCTGTAGAAAACCTGGCCTGAAAGGTGTAATCATTATGATTCGGATTCAGCATCATTTAGATGAGGTTCCTCCTAGAACTCACACCTCTCTTAGACCTATTTCATATTTCACAGACACCGTTCAGTTCTGCCTATTTTACAGCTTTAAACCAAACAGTAACCAGGTCCCCTGACTGTGTTACAATTGTAGCCTACTTACAGCCTAAGCCATTCAAACAAAAAATTAATTTGGGCTCCAATTTCACCTACTCACTTATGAACTCTTCCAATACAACCTACACACTCCTTGGCCTGATTTGCACCCCTTGCTCTGGAGAAGATCAAAAGTGGCAGAGGCTGGCCTGGAGAACTCTGCACGGCACGCACCAGTACTATGCTTGGTTGTACCCGCAGTATTGTTATTATAAGTGCTGACAGTGAACTTGCCGTTGTAAGGATAGAAATAAAGCTCCCCTATCCCAAGGAGCAATGAACAAAGCCCACACAACCAGCAGAGCCTATAGCGCCGAAAAGCAGCTGCAAGCTTTCCTATAAACATGGTCTGGCAACACTGCACACCAAGCCACTCGACACCAGGACCTGGCTATCGGTTTCACAAAGCATCCAGCGCTTCCATGAGAGCAAATCCAAGCGACGCAAAAGGCCTCACTGGATCACTGCTGGTCTGTTTGTTTCCCAACCGTCAGATCACTCATCTGCGTCTCCCGCTGTCCTCCACCTAGGAGGGCGAGAGAGCCCTTTCGGACCACAATCGGCCAACAGTCCCATTCACCTACAGCACGGCCGGCCTCCAAGCCACAAGCCGCACTGCAAACAGCTGTCGCTGAAACGCTCGAATGAGAACTAATGTGTTAAGTCAGTGTGGCTACCTTTTCCAGCTGTTCTGTTATTCTAACTGAAGCATCCCTGCTGACAGAGGTAAAGCAGCCTTTACTGAACCCTTCTTAAAGACCTCACTGTGCTTTTTACACCGACTTCTTCTATCCTTGGTTTTTAGCAGGTAGGCCCCCTTGGGGCTGTGACGGTATCTTGCTGTGTGCTCTGTGCAGGGCCAGGTAGGCTGTTGGCATGCAAATAAATGCTACTTTTTTAGTGCTTAAATAGCATGTCTCCTCCTCTGAGCACTTTAGGAACATTAAGGGATTCATCATGTGATGACCTCCCAGGTACCGGGACGAATTAAGGGCTCTTTCTTCAGCATTTCCATAGTTTGAAGCAAGAATACAAGCAGTGCTTGATGGAGAAGGATAACTAGCAAGAAAGCAACATTTTTGTTTTATTTATCGGGAGGCTGTAAGCCCAATTCTGCTTGTACTAGTGTAAATCTGGAGTAACTCCCCTGGAGATGGTATGGATTTACACTGGTGTAACTGAGCTGTCATAAACAGATAGCTAAGGGTTAACGTCTCTTTCACCTGGAAAGAAGTATCTGAAACACCTGACCAGAGGACCAATCAGGAAACAGGATTTTTTCAAATCTGGGTGGAGGGCTTTCTGTGTGTGAGTCCTTTGTTCTGGGTCTTCTGCCTGACTCTCTCTCGGCTATGAGGGGGTTTCTATTTCCTGCTTTCTAATCTTCTGTTTCCAAGTTGTAAGTACAGAGATCATAAAAACAATAGGGGTTAATTGTTTTTTTCTTTTGTATTTACATGTCTATAGTTGCTGGAGTGCTTTGAATTGTATTCTTTTTGAATAAGGCTGTTTATTCAATATTCTTTTAAGCAAATGACCCTGTATTTGTCACCTTAATACAGAGAGACCATTTTTATGTACTTTTTCTTTCTTTTTATATAAAGCTTTCTTTTAAGACCTGTTGGAGTTTTTCTTTAGTGGGGAACTCCAGGGAATTGAATCTGCAGCTCACCAGGGAATTGGTGGGAGGAAGAAGTCAGGGGGAAATCTGTGTGTGTTAGATTTACTAGCCTGACTTTGCATTCCCTCAGGGTGAAGAGGGAAGTGCTTGTGTTTCCAGGACTGGAAATAGAGAGGGTGGACTCCCTCTGTTTAGATTCACGGAGTTTGCTTCTGTGTATCTCTCCAGGAACACCTGGAGGGGGGAAGGGAAAAGGTTTATTTCCCTTTGTTGTGAGACTCAAGGGATTTGGGTCTTGGGGTCCCCAGGGAAGGTTTTTGGGGGGACCAGAGTGCTCCAAAACACTCTAATTTTTTGGGTGGTGGCAGCTTTACCAGGTCCAAGCTGGTAACTAAGCCTGGAGGTTTTCATGCTAACCCCCATATTTTGGACGCTAAGGTCCAAATCTGGGACTAGGTTATGACATGAGTGGCAGTGGTAAGATAGATACAATCCAGAAGCCAGTAGGAATATTATATTTTTCTTTTCTCTGCTAGGTGCTTTTTAGCAGAGAGAAACAGTTTGGTTTTAAAAGGGAACCAGAGAGAATTTTTTTTTCTGCTCTCTCTGGCAGTTGTGGCTTGCATATTAAGCAAGAAACCATTAAGGAGCTGTTACGGGTCTTTTGTCACACAATAGCACTCCCATTAGGAGTCAAATACCAGCACTATATACATGCAAATAAAGTGGTTTTTCTGGTTTACTTTACATTGAAAACATTAGCTAGAGAAAGAAAGGGAAAAAGGCACTGTTGCTAGGCAGATCCCAGGAGGCAACAGAGAACCTGCAGTTCAGACAATAAACACCGGAGGGCACCCCAACACAAGAAAACAGGAACCATGCCTTCCAATACAAAAATGGTGGCCGAAGGACAAATCAAAGAAGCTGAACACAGGCGACAACTGGAAAAAAGACAAAAAGAGGTGGAGCTGAAAGAAAAGGAAGAAAGCATCAAACTGGCAGCCTACAAAAGAGAACAAGCAGCCAAAGAGGCAGCCCACAAAAGAAAACTAGAAGAAGAAGAGGTGGCCCACAGAAGGAAACAAGAAGAAGAAGAGGCAGCCCACAAAAGACAGATAGAACTCCAGAGGGAGGCACACCGCCAGACCCTGGAATTAGAAAAGGCTAAGCAACAGGCTCCAGCCAATCCTAACAACCCATCGCCAATTATGGTTCCACATCACAGAAAATTTCCCACCTACAAGGCAGGTGATGACACCGAGGCCTTCTTGGAAAATTTTGAAAGAGCCTGTCTTGGGTACAGCATCCCTGAAGACCAGTACATGGTAGAATTGAGGCCACAGCTCAGTGGACCTTTAGCAGAGGTGGCAGCTGAACTGCCTAAGCAGCAAATGAATGACTATAAACTTTTTCAAACCAAGGCCAGATACAGAATGGGGATAACCCCAGATCATGCCTGTTGGCGTTTCAGAACCCAAAAGTGGAAACCAGATGTGTCATTTCCCAAACACACCTACTACGTTGGGAAAAATTATGAGGCCTGGATATCAGGACACAATGTTAAAACCTTGGAAGAACTGCACCTCCTCATACAAATGGAGCAGTTCTTGGATGGTGTTCCTGAAGACATCACACGGTACATACAAGATGGAAAACCCAAAAATCTCGCTGAGGCGGGGGAGATTGGAGCCAGATGGATGGAAGTGGCAGAAAGCAAGAAAGCTACAGTCAAGGGGAACGAATACCCCAGGGGGCACACCGACCATAAACCCTACAACCGAAGACAGCCAAAGACCCCACATACAACCCAAGTAAAGCCACAGACGCCCTATTCTTCCACCTCACCAGTCTCCAGTAACTCACCTCGGCCCAGTGATCCATCAGATGGAAGATGCTTTAAGTGTAATGAACTGGGACATATCAAGGCCAACTCTCCAAAGAACGCCATCCGAGTGCAGTTCATTACACCACCATCACACAAAAGATCCCCAGGCCCAGATGCCTCTCAAATACCCTTGGAGCGAAGGGAAGATTTGAGAGTGGGCGGAAAGAAGGTTACTGCGTGGAGAGACACGGGGGCACAAGTGTCAGCTATCCACCAATCCTTCGTAGACCCCAAATTCATCAACCCAAAGGCCAAAGTGACAATTTACCCCTTCATGTCACAAGCTGTAGACTTGCCTACAGCTGAACTGCCTGTCCAGCACAAAGGCTGGTCAGGAATGTGGACTTTTGCAGTCTATGACAATTATCCTATCCCCATGCTACTGGGGGAAGACTTGGCCAACCAGGTGAAGCGGGCCAAGCGAGTGGGAATGGTTACACGTAGCCAAACCAGGCAAGCCCCCAGACCCATTCCTGTTCCTGAGCCATCCACAGACGCCCCGTCTGTGTTACCAGAGACCCAGACAGAGGTAGTGGACCCGGATACCATGCCAACCACTGAAACAGCCACAGCACCTCCAGTCCCAGGCCCGGAACTGGAACAGCAACCAGCACCAGCAATTGCAACCACATCTTCTAACTCAACGCCAGAGGGCACCAGCGAGACAAAACTGGCAGAAGCAACAGTCAGCCATACCCAAAAGGCTCAGCCAGAGCCTGAAATACCCTCAGGTGCACCACCGGAGAGCGGTTCACCAGCAACGGAAACAACCCCATAACCTACATCGCTTCCAGAGGGACCAAGCCCAAGTCCACAGTCTGAGGAAGAACTGGTGACCCCAGCCTCAAGGGAACAGTTCCAGACTGAGCAGGAAGCAGATGACAGCCTTCAGAAAGCTTGGGCGGCGGCACGGAGCACCCCACCGCCTCTCAGCTCTTCTAATCGATCCCGGTTTGTTATAGATCAAGGACTTTTATACAAGGAGATTCTTTCTGGTGGACACCGGGAAGAATGGCAGCCGCAAAAACAGTTGGTGGTTCCAACTAAGTACCGGGGGAAGCTCTTAAGCTTAGCCCATGATCATCCCAGTGGCCATGCTGGGGTGAACAGAACCAAGGACCGGTTGGGGAAATCCTTCCACTGGGAGGGGATGGGCAAGGACGTTGCCAAGTATGTCCGGTCTTGTGAGGTATGCCAAAGAGTGGGAAAGCCTCAAGACCAGGTCAAGGCCCCTCTCCAGCCACTCCCCATAATTGAGGTCCCACTTCAGCGAGTAGCTGTAGATATTCTGGGTCCTTTCCCAAAAAAGACGCCCAGAAGAAAGCAGTACGTACTGACTTTAGTGGACTTTGCTACCCGATGGCCGGAAGCAGTAGCTCTAGGCAACACCAAGGCTAACACTGTGTGCCTGGCCCTAACAGACATCTTTGCCAGGGTAGGTTGGCCCTCCAACATCCTTACAGATTCAGGATCTAATTTCCTGGCAGGGACCATGGAAAAACTGTGGGAAACTCATGGGGTGAACCACTTGGTTGCCACCCCGTACCACCATCAAACCGATGGCCTGGTGGAAAGGTTTAATGGAACTTTGGGGGCCATGATACGTAAATTCATCAACGAATACTCCAATAATTGGGACCTAGTGTTGCAGCAGTTGCTGTTTGCCTACAGGGCTGTGCCACATCCCAGTTTAGGGTTTTCACCATTTGAGCTTGTGTATGGTCACGAGGTTAAGGGGCCATTACAGTTGGTGAAGCAGCAATGGGAGGGGTTTACGCCTTCTCCAGGAACTAACATTCTGGACTTTGTAAGCAACCTACAAAGCACCCTCCGACACTCTTTAGCCCTTGCTAGAGAGAACCTAAAGGATGCTCAGGAAGAGCAAAAGGCCTGGTATGACAAACATACCAGAGAACGTTCCTTCAAGGTAGGAGACCAGGTTATGGTCTTGAAGGCGCAACAGACCCATAAAATGGAAGCATCATGGGAAGGGCCATTCACGGTCCAAGAGCGCCTGGGAACTGTGAACTACCTCACAGCATTTCCCAATTCCTCACTAAAGCCCAGAGTGTACCATGTTAATTCTCTCAAGCCTTTCTATTCCAGAGACTGACAGGTTTGTCAGTTTACAGTCCAGGGAGATGATGCTGAGTGGCCTGACGGTGTCTACTACGATGGGAAAAAAGATGGTGGCGTGGAAGAGGTGAACCTCTCAACCACCCTGGAACGTCTGCAGCGGCGACAAATCAAGGAGCTGTGCACTAGCTTCGCCCCATTGTTCTCAGCCACCCCAGGACGGACTGAACGGGCATACCACTCCATTGACACAGGTAATGCTCACCCCATTAGAACCCCACCCTACAGGGTGTCTCCTCATGCCCAAGCTGCTATAGAACGGGAGATCCAGAACATGCTACAGATGGGTATAATCCGCTCATCTACCAGGGCATGGGCATCTCCAGTGGTTCTGGTACCCAAACCAGATGGGGAAATACGCTTTTGCTTGGACTACCGTAAGCTAAATGCGGTAACTCGTCCGGACAACTATCCAATGCCCCGCACCGATGAGCTATTGGAAAAGTTGGGACGGGCCCAGTTCATCTCTACAATAGACTTAACCAAGGGGTACTGGCAAGTACTGCTAGATGAACCTGCCAAGGAAAGGTCAGCATTCGTCACCCATGCGGGGGTGTATGAATTTAATGTCCTTCCTTTCGGCCTTCGAAATGCACCCGCCACCTTCCAGAGGCTGGTAGATGGTCTACTAGCAGGACTGGGAGAATATGCAGTTGCCTACCTTGATGATGTGGCCATTTTTTCAGACTCCTGGCCTGAACACCTACTACACCTGAAAAAGGTCTTTGAGCGCATCAGGCAGGCCGGACTAACTGTTAAGGCCAAAAAGTGTCAAATAGGCCAAAACAGAGTGACTTACCTGGGGCACCAGGTGGGTCAAGGAACCATAAACCCCCTACAGGCCAAGGTGGATGCTATCCAAAAGTGGCCTGTCCCAAGGTCAAAGAAACAGGTCCAATCCTTCTTAGGCTTGGCCGGGTACTACGGGCGATTTGTACCACACTACAGCCAAATCACTGCCCCACTGACCGACCTGACCAAAAAGACCCAGCCAAATGCAGTTAAGTGGACTGATGAGTGTCAAAAGGCCTTTACCCAGCTTAAGGCGACGCTCATGTCTGACCCTGTGCTCAGGGCCCCGGACTTTGACAAGCCATTCCTAGTAACCACGGATGCATCTGAGCGTGGTATATGAGCAGTGCTCATGCAGGAAGCAACAGATCACAACTTCCATCCTGTCGTGTTTCTCAGCAAGAAACTGTCTGAGAGGGAAAGTCACTGGTCAGTCAGTGAAAAGGAATGCTACGCCATTGTGTACGCCCTGGAAAAGCTACGCCCATATGTTTGGGGACGGCGGGTCCAGCTACAAACTGACCATGCTGCGCTAAAGTGGCTTCATACTGCCAAGGGGAACAACAAGAAACTTCTTCGTTGGAGTTTAGCTCTCCAAGATTTTGATTTTGAAATTCAGCACATCTCAGGAGCTTCTAACAAAGTAGCGGATGCACTCTCCCGTGAGAGTTTCCCAGAATCCAGTAGTTAAAAAGTGTTCTTACCATGTAGAAGTCTGTTAGTTATATACTTAGTGGTATATGTAACGGTGCATGTGTTGTATTAATCTGTTTATTTTAAAGTTCTAGAAGGAAATCGCCGCCAGTGAGCTTCCCCACTGTCTGCAATTTGGGGGGTGGGTCATAAACAGATAGCTAAGGGTTAATGTCTCTTTCACCTGAAAAAAAAGTAACCTGAAGCACCTGACCAGAGGACCAATCAGGAAACAAGATTTTTTTCAACTCTGGGTGGAGGGAAGTTTGTGTCTGGGTTCTTTGTCTTCTGCCTGAATCTCTCTCAGCTAGAGAAGGATTTTTCTATTTCCTGCTTTCTAATCTTCTGTTTCCAAGTTGTGAGTACAAAATGGTTTGTTGTTTTGTATTTATATGTCTGTAGTTGCTGGAGTGTTTTGAATTGTATTCTTTTTGAATAAGGCTGTTTATTCATATTTCTTTTAAGCAATTGACCCTGTATTTGTCGCCTTAATACAGAGAGACCATTTGTATGTATTCTTCTTTCTTTTTATATAAAGCTTTCTTTTAAGACCTGTTGGAGTTTTTCTTTAGTGGGGAACTCCAGGGAATTGAATCTGCAGCTCACCAGGGAATTGGTGGGAGGAAGAAGTCAGAGGGAAATCTGTGTGTGTTAGATTTACTAGCCTGACTTTGCATTCCCTCTGGGTGAAGAGGGAAGTGCTTTTGTTTCCAGGACTGGAATTAGAGAGGGTGGACTCCCTCTGCTTAGATTCACGGAGGTTGCTTCTGTGTATCCCTCCAGGAGCACCTGGAGGGGGGAAGGGAAAAGAGTTATTTCCCTTTGTTGTGAGACTCAAGGGATTTGGGTCTTGGGGTCCCCAGGGAAGGTTTTTGTGGGGACCAGAGTGCCCCAACACACTCTAATTTTTTGGGTGGTGGCAGCAGTACCAGGTCCAAGCTGGTAACTAAGCTTGGAGGTTTTCATGCTAACCCCCATATTTTGGACGCTAAGGTCCAAATCTGGGACTAGGTTATTGACAGGAAATCGCCGCCAGTGAGCTTCCCCACTGTCTGCAATTTGGGGGGCGTGTCATAAACAGATAGCTAAGGGTTAATGTCTCTTTCACCTGGAAAGAAGTATCTGAAACACCTGACCAGAGGACCAATCAGGAAACAGGATTTTTTCAAATCTGGGTGGAGGGTTTTTTGTGTGTGAGTCCTTTGTTCTGGGTCTTCTGCCTGACTCTCACTCGGCTATGAGGGGGTTTCTATTTCCTGCTTTCTAATCTTCTGTTTCCAAGTTGTAAGTAAAGAGATCATAAAAACAATAGGGGTTATTGTTTTTTTCTTTTGTATTTACATGTCTTATAGTTGCTGGAGTGCTTTGATTTGTATTCTTTTTGAATAAGGCTGTTTATTCAATATTCTTTTAAGCAAATGACCCTGTATTTGTCACCTTAATATAGAGAGACCATTTTTATGTACTTTTTCTTTCTTTTTATATAAAGCTTTCTTTTAAGACCTGTTGGAGTTTTTCTTTAGTGGGGAACTCCAGGGAATTGAGTCTGCAGCTCACCAGGGAACTGGTGGGAGGAAGAAGTCAGGGGGAAATCTGTGTGTGTTAGATTTACTAGCCTGACTTTGCATTCCCTCGGGGTGAAGAGGGAAGTGCTTGTGTTTCCAGGACTGGAAATAGAGAGGGTGGACTCCCTCTGTTTAGATTCACGGAGTTTGCTTCTGTGTATCTCTCCAGGAACACCTGGAGGGGGGAAGGGAAAAGGTTTATTTCCCTTTGTTGTGAGACTCAAGGGATTTGGGTCTTGGGGTCCTCAGGGAAGGTTTTTGCGGGGACCAGAGTGCTCCAAAACACTCTAATTTTTTGGGTTGTGGCAGCTTTACCAGGTCCAAGCTGGTAACTAAGCTTGGAGGTTTTCATGCTAACCCCCATATTTTTGACGCTAAGGTCCAAATCTGGGACTAGGTTATGACATGAGCAGAACTACCTGTGTAAGTAAGGCTCTGTACGCGCATAGGAAAAGGAGGAACATTCCCGCAGGCTCTCCTGTCTCTCATCTGTAAGGTTAAGTATAAGAGACCTCAGTCTTTATCACTGTGTTGTCCTGTAACTTTCAGTACAAGCCATTCTCCTTCACTCTACCCCTAAGCAATATATATTAACAATACATAGAGAGCAGTATATACACATACACACTAGAAAGATGACTGAAAAGAGAAAAAAGAGCCAATTTCTACACTCTAGCCTAGACAGACGTGCATTTTCACACAATGCATTTTTGAAATATCCATGCAACTTTAAAATCTACATTCGTAGCTTGACAAGGATTTTTTCTGGCAACTAAAAACAAACAAACCTGTCCTAATTCTGTCAAATCCTATTTCTTCTCTCAGGTACTACAAGCAGCATCCATTTTAGAGACCAGATTTTGTCAAAGTCAGGTTTTGATTGTTAAAACTAAATAATTGCTGGTTTGAATTAAATTAAGGTTTAGGGTGGACTTGGTTGCTGACCTATAAACTGCATCCCTTTGACCCGATCAGGATCATGGGATCTCTTTTCAGATCTGCATGCAAATGAAAATGAAGATATCCTACTACTGAATCTTCATTCTGGTTCAGAGAAACCAGGTCTCAGACACTTCCAAGCATTTAGCATGCCACCAGAATGCTTTGGCCACCTGAGGATTATAGGTATCAATGACATCCATCATTGGATGGAGAAACCAGCTCCAAATTCCAGAAGCACTACATTAGTTTGATGTATTATTTGTATCAAATTAGTCGCTCAGCTCTATTTATCATGTTTAGCATTTATGTGACATTTTGTGTCCAAACAACTTTATTTAATGTAGCATCTTCCATACGCACAGTACCCCACAACGCTTTCTACTGCTAAATAATAAATAGTATCTGAGATGGAAATGCAAGAGGTACAGCTGGGGGAGAGAGCTCAGTGTGCAGACTGGAGATGAGCTGGTGAGGTCAATGAGGTGCTGAGAAATATGAAGATTGTTTCAGTCTGCATTAGTGAAGGCTCTCACATCACCAATTTGCAGAAAGCTGGGATAAATCCTCAGTAGATTTTACAATACATTTTAAGGAGGGGCCAAGCTTTCAAGCACGAGTGACTGAAGTTAGACACCAAAGAGCTGACCTGGCCTTTCAAGAGCGTTGAACGCTCGCAGTTTCCACTGTCTTTTCTGGCCCATCCCCAGACCATCCCCATCTTCACCTTCTGCTCCCATTCTATATAAAGAACTGGGGAGAATAATTGCATAGCATACAGGGCTGCTCAACATATCAAACCCCTTATGCAGTCTCTATGCTGAGCTTAAGTGGTACGGAGGGTCTAGTGCCAATGTGAATCTGGCCTTTAGACATCAAGCATTCACTAGCAGCGTGGCACTTATGAGGATGAACAAAACATCACACTGCAGACGTTGGGAGAAAAGGACATTATTCCTTTTGGATTTCAAAAAAACAACTCAACTGGCCACAAAACTCCCAGACACCAAAATGATTGCATTACAGGAGCACATAGGGCTCCCACTGAGATGGAGCTCCATATGCGCTAGGCACTGTACGAATGCACAGTCTAAATAGACAAGACAAATGAAGGGTGGGAAGCAGAGCAGAGACAGTTGCCCAGTGGCATACAGCAGGTCAGTGGCAGAGCTGAGAACAGAACTCGGCCCTTGCAACTCATGGTCCAGTGCCCTAACCACTAGCCTGTGCTGCTGGTCTTATTGACTATGCATTAGCTCTGCTGGAAGAATGGACGCTCAAAACTACCAGTGTGAGTGTGCACAATGAAAACACCATTCTAACGTGGAACAAAGTGGCAAAGACTTCAGGAGGCTGGGACAGACACTGACTGTTATAATTAAACAAAATGTAAGAGACCCCCACCTCAACAAAATTTAATTTGCTATAGAAATGCTTTCTTAACCCAGAAAAAATAACCTCTGGGAGGCAGATGGGCTTGCTCCGCATGCTCAGGTTGTGATGTCAGTGCAACGAGCAACTTATCTTTCATCAACTCGACTATATTTTTAAACACAAACTGTATTACTAATCTGAAGATGTCTTGGACTCTAGATAGTCCAAGTGCATTCACCAGATTGCTTTCCTCCAGCACCCACAGATTAAAATACATCCTATTTATACCATGTAGCAGGTTTGATCTCACGTACTTCTCCGACCCGGAGAAAAGATCGTTACAAAACCAAGCAGCAAATGGGGAAAGTGTAAGGGGCATCTCAAGAGGTTCCAGATTGGAAGGAAGAGCTCTGATAGGGCAAATTATACCTCCAAGCAAAGAAAGTGCTTAATTATCCTTGGGTAGCAATGGATGGCCTGCCGAGGGTGCTCAAAAAGGCCAATATCACAAGGAGCCACTCTCCCTCTCTTGGACCCAGCCCCAATCCCTGTCCTTGTACTTTCTGAGGACAAGGACTGGGAGGGGCTAACACAGCTGGCAGTGCTGGCCTCTCCATGGGCCCAGGGAAGGAAGATTCCTTGTCCCAGCCCCACTTCTACTTTGCACTGGTCAGCAGAGCTGGGGGTGGCAAGGAAGCCTATACTTCCCTCTGTTATGGGTGTTTATGTCTCCATCCAGGCCAATAATTCACGACTAGAAACTTTGCAACATCTTTTAATCTGGTTCCCAAACAGGTTTGTTCAGTGCCCAGTAACTCCCTGCCGGGTTACTGGATCAGCACCAATTTGGAGGGTAAACGTTTACAGTGGTATCAAAATGAGGGTTAATTTAAGCATCGGCACTTATAAAGGAAAAAAAAATAAATCACACATTTGAGCTTGTTGGTCTCTAAACACATGGCTCTTCCTCTGGCAGCTATACTGTTTGCTTAGTTATTGGCATGGAAGCAGGAAATATTGAGTCAGAAATACTGTGTAAAAAAACAAAACAGAGCTTCGATATCACGGTGATAGACACTGTAGAAAAACTTGAGAGAGAGTGTGCTAAATACTTGATCTTATTGCCAATAGGCTACAAAAGGCTGGAGCCTTAAATGGCTGCTTGGAAAGTGTCCACAATATATAAAACAACTCAGAGGGGAGAACTGGCTGACGCTAGCAAGGAGAGCACCCGCCCTTTGTCATTTTCACCTTTGCCACCAATTACTATTAAATACAGTTTCCAGTTATTACAATTCCCTCCCAGTGCTTTCCAGAAAAACCCCTTCAGAAATGTACTGTGGTAAACCCCACTCTGTATCCCTCCACCACTACCCACTACTGGATGCCCTAGGACTCAACCTATTATGAACAGTAGCACTTAGAGGCCTTAGCCAAAATCAGGGTCCCATCAGGCACTGTAGTAAGTAGTCCCTGCCCTGGAGAACTTACAGTCTAAACAGACAAAGAGAGGCGAAGGGTGCGCAAAAGGAAATATCATCATCTCCATTTTACAGAAACAGTGAGTGAGCTGCCCAAGCCCACATAGGGAGTCTGTAACAGAGGAGGAAATTGAACCCAGATCTCCTGAGTCCAGCCCAGCCCAGTGCCTTAGCCACCAGATCATTCTTCCTGTCTGTCTCAGGGCAGCCCTTCCCTCAGTCAAGCACACTTAGGACACTCTAGCTCTCCACTCCGCTGCCTCACACGTATGCCGTGGTGCCCTGTGACTAAGATGATTGGGTGGTTCTAAGTGCCCCTGCTTGTGGGCATCTGCTAGCTCTGAGGAGCAGCGCAGATCACTGTCCCAGTGTCGGAGCAACAAAGTCCCTCAAAGGATACTCATAATCTCCAAGGGTAAAGCAGAAAACCACGTCCACCCGCCGGACAGCATCAAGGAAAAGCCAGGCTCTCAAGCTGGGAGATGAGGGCCAAGCCATGATGGTGGCATACTTTAAAGCACAGCCTACTTCCAGTTCCATATTGAAAATGAGACCAAGAGGGAGTCCTCATCTCCCTGTCCCAAGTCATAAACAAACAGAGATAGGTAATGGCTACAGAGCGTTCACTTCTAGGCTGGCACTTCAAATCCAGGCAAGGTGGGAAGTGACTGAAAGCAGTGACCCTCTGAGGACTGTTTGTTGGTCTCTGTTAAGTGGCTTTCATGGCCTCGGTCTGGGTCTCAGTGAACAGGTGCCAGTCGAATTAGCATCTTTTTCTGGCAGCCTCAGCAGAAAGACCAAGTCATGACTGGATCATGGAGAACGAACTCTTCTGGGACTTGAAAAGCTGGTCACTCTGGCTAATGGTTGAAGTACACAATGACTTTGCTGTATTTATCCTTTGGAGCAACCAGCCACAAGTCAGCGGGGCCAATAATCTGTTTTCTTTACACACCCTACAAATTTCATACAGAAAATACAGAGAAGGAAGAGAGGGGTGCCATGTATCTTGATGAGCAAAACCTGCACTGATAGCTTACCTGGCCGGCTCCTTCTGCACTGAAAGCTTACCCGGCCGGCTCCTTCTGCATTGATAGCTTACCCGGCCGGCTCCTTCTGCACTGATAGCTTACCCGGCCGGCTCCTTCTGCACTGATAGCTTACCCGGCCGGCTCTTTCTGCATTGATAGCTTATCCGGCCGGCTCTTTCTGCATTGATAGTTTACCCGGCCGGCTCTTTCTACATTCACATATTGCAAAAATCCAGGCCTGTCAAGTCACACATTGTCATGTTGCTTAAAAGCAGAAGAAAACAGCAAGGGGAGCCAGCTGCTCTTTTGTGAGTCCCCTGCCACCTTGGAGCCAATGGATTTGCAGGTAAGACTTTCAGGCTCTTGACCGTAAATATGGATTTACAAAAATAAATCTACACTTCTGCTCTGCATGAGAGTAACCAGGGGCTCATTACTGTATTCAGCAAGGGACTGTAATCTGAGGGAGAGGGGGTGTAAGGGTGGGGAAAGTAAGAGGAGGGCACAACCACAAGTGTATCCATCTGAATTTCTTTCTTTAAAGTTATGCAGCAACCAGAGGGGAGCCAAGACTGGATTTATTTGTAGAAGTTGCTTTAGCCTTTGCAACAGCGGATGGATTTTCTATCCTTAGTTTTGTGGGGGATAGGAGTGCAAGTGATGAGTCATATTAAAATGCCAGGCTCCAGAGCACTGTGCCATTCCTATCCCAGGGATTATTAACACTATAGGGGAAAAGAAAAAGCAGGGTTGGATGTGAGGGGTTTGGGAGGGAGAGAAAAGCCAGTGCAACTCTATGATTAGGGAAGCCAAATCAGAATAAATCACTGTCTCAGAAACTAAATCACTGTCTAGTACAATGGTTCTCAACCGGGAGTCTGGGGCCCCCTGGGGGGTCATGCGCAGGTTTCAGGGGGTCCTCCAAGCAGGGCCGGCATTAGACTCGCTGGGGCCCACGGCAGAAAGTTGAAGCCCCACCTCATGGGGCTGAAGCCTGGGGCCCTGAGCCCTGCCACCCGGCGCTGAAGCCAAAGCCTGAGCAATTTAGCTTTGCGGGGGCTCTGTGGCATGGGGCCCCAGGCAATTGCCCTGCTTGCTGCCCCCCTAACACTGGCCCTGGCTTTTATATGCAGAAAACCAGTTATTGTGGCACAGGTAGGCTGTGGAGTTTTTATATCATGGTGGGGGAGGGGAGGAAGGGGCCTCAGAAAGAAAAAGTTTGAGAACCCCTGGTCCAGTAGGTCACAGGGATGGGAGGCAGGAGACCTGAATTTTATTTTCAGCTCTACTATGGACTCACTCTATGAACATGTCACGTATGCGCTCAGTTCCTCCATCTGTAAAATGGGACTATTATTATTTCTGTGTAGCGCTTTGGGAACTATGAGTGGAGAGTGTAACATAAGCACACATTGTTATTATTACCATATAAAGGAGAGCTACTGAAAACTTGGCACAGGATAACCATCTAAACCTGTTCTGAACCTCAACTCTGCACCTTCCGTGCTGCAGCATTCCTAGTGCATTTCACACCACTGGACTCTCAGCACTGTGTTTCCCCTAAGCTATAATTACATTGACATTGTCATACATGGTTTCCTCTCTCCTCCTGTTTGAGTATGTTTCATCTACGTTGGCAGGATCTGCAGGAGCAAGCAGCTGCCTTTAATGTGTACCTTTCACCACCATCACCACCACTGCACTCTGCGATCCTACAGTGCCTTCCAGCCAAGGATCTCTAAGCACTTTCTGAACGTTAATGAATGAAGCCTCACAACCGCCCTCTGAGCTGGCTAGTATCATCAGCATTAGTTTACAGAGGGAGAGAGAGCTGAGGTGACTTGCCCAAGGTCGCACAGCAAATCTGCTGCAGAGCTGGGACTACAACCAAGATCTCCCGACAACCAGTGTGACTCTTTAGCCATAAAATCCCTACAAGACTTTTTGGACAAAACAGGAAATTCTGTGGCCTGGGCTTTAACAATACTCCAGTCAGCTATGACCAGAGGTAGATATGAAAGAGGCTCCAGGAGAACAGCCTGGTGATAAGTTCAGCCCCCTTGTCATCACCAGATGCAAGGACTGAGGAGATTTCTTGGATTCCTCCCAGGGTGCTCTCCCTTGACCCTGCTTGTGAGCTCCATCTTTGCTATCTGCCTCTGGTTAGCCGGTGTCTAATAAATATGAACCTTCAAATACCTGCTACTGGAAGGGAAAGGAGCTTTCTCTCTCTTCCACACACTCTAAAGCTCCCTGGAAGTACTGATGGGCCTGCTCTCTGCCCTCCCTAGAACATTTAACTGCTGAGAGAGAAGTTCTCCGCTCCTCTACCCCTGGCTGAGATCTTTACTACTTGACCTCTTCACTACTTTGTTTTTCAGTCCTCTTCCCTTGTGACTAATTACACTGCCTGCCTTTGCCCATGCTGAGAGATTTCCTCAGCAGCATCAATGTCCGCAGCAGAAAGCTAACATTCCTCTGACAGTTTTGTGGCTTCCCAGAGGGCACTGAAGCAGTGACCAGTCTTGTCAGTTTCATTTTGCTGCTCCAAGAGGTTGGGAGAGCTAAGAACATCAGTTGTCTGCAGGCCCAGAAAAGCAGCACTGGGTCAGTTTATAGTGAGGTCACATTTGGACTCACAATTCAAAGGATTTTTTTTTAAAGAAAGCTGTAAATTCTCCAGAAGCCGCTTGCCTAGGGCTTGTCTACATTTGAAACACTACATTGGCACAGCCGCAGTGCTCCAGTTGCACTGCTCTGGCGCTTCAGTGTAGACGCTACCTGCACTGACAGGAGGGGTTCTCCCATCCGCATAAGTAATTCACCAAGAGGCATTAGCTTGGTTGATGGATGAACCCACACCGGGGGTTAGGTCAGCTTAACTACATTGCTTAGGGGGGTGGATTTTTCACACCTCTGAGTGACGTGGCTATGCCGACTTAACTTCCCAGTACAGACCAGCCATTAAGATCCTACAGTCATCAGAGGAATCTTCCCACTGGGACATGGATTTCTCAAGTCCTGCCTGTACAAGAAAGACACTCTGCTCATTGAAGAAATATTACTCGCTCTTCTCCATTGTACATGGTTATGAGGAGGATGAGCGTGGGTAGGAGGCTAAAATCAGAAGATTGGGATTATAGTTCCTGGCTCAGTCAAAGACTTGCTGTGAGATCCTGAGCAAGTCACTTAGGACCAAATTTTCAAAACCATCCATTAATTTTAGGTTCTTCGATTGTCTGGGTGCCTATCTTGAGACACCAAGGGCCTGATTTTCAGAGATACAGTGACTGAAGCCAATGGCAGCTGTGGTTACTCATCACATCTGAAAAATCAGGTATTTAGGTGTCTCTACTTGGGCACCCTAAAACTGAGGCCCCAAATTTAGTGGACACTTTTGGTTGTAACTTCTCTGTGCCTCTGTTTGTTCAGCTGTAAAATGGGGATCATGACAATTACCCACCTCCTATGGCATGATTCAGTAACGTTCCTGAGTTCTCTGAGAAGAGTTCATAGACAGCTAGTTTAATTACTAATTTCACAATACCTGAGTGGGAATATCAAAATGGATTTTCAAATACAAAAGCGTTGGCATTAACGTACCAGTGTGAGAGATTCTGGAGCTCTCTCTTAGCAGAGGCTCTCAGATGAGTAAGGTTATGTCTACATTGGAAACTTCAAAGTGCTGCCTGCCGTGAGCGCTAGGAGAGAGCGCTCCTGGTAATCCACCTCCACGAGGGGATTAGCTCCGAGTGCTGGAGCCTGTCTACACTAGCGCTTTAAAGCACTCAGACTTCCTGCGCTCAGGGGGGTGATTTTTCACCCCCCTGAGCCAGCAAGTTAGAGCACTATAAAATGTAAGTGTAGACAAGCCCTACGAGAACAGAGTAGACACAATCTGGATGAGAAGACAAGCAAATACCATGCATAGTACTAAGCTGTTACTCTAATGCAAAACCTTCTCCAATGACCCTTTGAATCTGTGGTGACAGTCTGCAAAGGGACTCGTGTAAGGGGAGGGAATCTAGGGAAAAAAGGGGGGACAGGAAAAGACTAAAGCCCCATGCAAATCACAGACTTTCTTGCTATTGTTTTTCTTTCCTCTTGAGGAGGGAGAAGGGCAGAATTCAGCTGCAGCCAAATCCCGAAAAGAATATATCACCCAGGGGTGGTAAGGAATTGTGGTTATCGTGTGCACTGTTACAATCCCCATTTCAGCTGCAATACATTATAATTTGTAATAAAGTGACAAAGGCAGATAACAAATTACAGCGAGAGTTACTCTTCAGACTGTTTTAAAAGAAGTATAATGCATGGAGAGCTATTGCTATGGCAATACTTTGGAAACAGGTAGTTAATTGCTGGGAAAAGGCTGGGAGTCTGCTCTTAAATGGGCTCATTGACTGAGTGGAGAACTCTTTCCCCATTCTTTTAAAAATTTTCCTCTACAGGATTTTGCCACCTTGCAGAGAGAGCCATCTTTCCATTTTATTGCGGTTATCCCCACCTTCCAGATCCTGGGTTAAGTTAATACAAATTTTGTCATATTCCAGCTATTGGGTAGAAGTGATTTTGGTGCTTGTGGAATTTCAAGATGAACCCACCCTGCTTAGAGCCAGGTACAATGCAGGCAGAACTGTGCCATCTTCCCCACGTCTCTGCCAATCCTGACCTACAAGATGCCCCTATTGTTTCCTTTCCTGGGCCCTTCACAAGTCGAGATGGGTAATGATGCCCAAATGTCCAGTACACATAGTGATGAGAGACATTTCTACAATGAAGCAGGCAATAGCTTTCAAATCAATCAAGAGTGAGTGGGAGGCTGCAGTGCTTAATTTGCAATGAAAGAGATGCTGGGGCTCAAGCAACTAGATGCAGGAACTCCAACAATTATTTTACTTTCATAACCGACGCAGCAAGTCCAGAGGTGCCGGGGCTCTGAACGGCCGAGCCCAGAGGTGCCAGGGCTCTGAACGGCCGAGCCCAGAGGCGCCGGGGCTCTGACCGGCCCAGCCCAGAGGTGCCGGGGCTCTGACCGGCCCAGCCCAGAGGCGCCAGGCTCTGAACGGCCGAGCCCAGAGGCGCCGGGGCTCTGAACGGCCGAGCCCAGAGGCGCCGGGGCTATGAACTGCCGAGCCTAGAGGTGCCGAGGATCAGCCCTAGCAACCCTCAGCCAGCACAAATTAAGAACTGGGAAGCTGGCTTTGAAAAACGGTGACAAATTCCCTTAAAATGAAGGCCCATGTCAAAAACAGCAGAGTGGAGACCTTGAAATGATGGGATAGACAGTGGGGGGGAAACTCATCAGATTTGTGTGGGATGGAAACAAACTGGTATCTATAATCAGTTCCGTTACTAGAAATTGAACAGAGTGGAAAGGTACCCTCTGGATAAGGATAAGACCGGCAAATGAGACTGCAATACAGGTCTCCAGAGGTAAAAGTAGAGTGAATTACTCCACCATGTCACTTGAACTGTCTCCATTTAGGATTACTCCATCTGTAAGTTACACTGTCTACCTCCACTCCCTGCACCCATCTACTTAAAGTATAATTACAGTATTACAGTAATCTTTCAGATGAGCTGTAAAACAGGGGTCATGACCACTTATGTTCGTAGAAAGAACATTTCACAGAAGTAAGGCTGCTAACTTGGTATCCTCTTTGGGTCATGTTCAATTTACCTAAAATCCCTCCAAGAGTTTCAGCTGGATTCTTCTTCACCTCCTGCCATAAAATATTGTGTGTATAATAAATAGCTGCTGTGCTCCACCTTGGAGGTGGCTGCTTTTCAGCCTAGGGGACAATTATTCATAAAACAATTTGGGTGAAAATACTGTTACAAAGATCAGATATGATTTTGATAGTTGGTATTTCTAAGGAATGGTGCAGATGTATTAATGACACCGATAAATACAAATACACAAGATTTTCCCTCTCTGTTTCCCTTGAAATATTACCTTTATTTTGTGGTCACTTAACATAGCCACAACCCACTCTGGTGCAGCATTCGGAAAGATAACACTGACAGCACAGCAGCCCCATGCCCTGCATTTTGAAAAAAAAAGCCATCTTGTCAATGTAGGTTTTGTGCCTGGAGCCAGTATTTGAAGCTCTAGAAAGCTGTATAAGACAAGTCTGCAGCGTAGTGTGAAAAGTCAGGCTGTTGCCAGATGCAACAGAGCCGTGTTCAGATATTTCAAAGGGTTAGGAGACAGTGGGGCATGTGTGAGGGACAGTGGGGTGTATGTGTGTTTGTGCGTGTGTAAGAGGGGTAGGTGGGGAGAGAGCATTTCTGAATTATGACATGACGGGACAGTTAAGTCAGGTTCATAAGTGCTTCCTAATGTGCTCACAAAAACGCCAGGACAGCTTCTCAAGAAGCTGTGAATTCTCAGCAGTACGTGACAAAAGGAAGTCGGGAAGGGGCCGCGCTCAAAAGAAAACCCTCAATGCTCTTTAACAAGGAGGCAGAGTTCCTTTGCGCCAGGCTGGCATTGTCCTGCCAAACTGCGGTGGGCATAAAACAGCAGGACTCCAGGAAGCCACAATGACAACACACACTATCAAGGTAACAAGACAGGCTCCAGTGAATTATTGCTCAGGCTGCTTCTGCAACTCAGGAGCTCTCAGCTTCACTTATCCAGACCCTGTTGCTCACAGTCAGACAGTATGTTTCTTCGCTGGGGTTGGATCATTGCCCCAGCCTGCATCTCAGCAATCCCTACTTTAACCCCTGGTACCTTTCACTTGTACTTTCTGCCCCCTCAGCATACAGGTTACACTAACTTACACCCCTTACACACCACTGCAGTAGAAACAGATTCAGGAGTCTAAATAAAGAAACAGTCTAGTGTCTCGGAGGAGCTTGGGGCTTAGGTGAGGCCTACCTGGCTATCATGACAAGTTGGTGGGCTAAGGGGAGCAGCTGGAAGAGTTGGCAGAACTTATAGCAGTGCCCTGACTGTGGGAGCACTGCTGTCATTTGTAAGACAGGCGTGCCACGTCCTGGGTGGCCCCCCAAAACCCAGAGAGTGACCATAGCCAAGAGGGCGTCTATGTCCTATCTACACAGGGCAAGGAGAATGAGGTCTTTTTCTTCCGACACAGGGGCCTTGGCACATCCATCCATGTCTTTGTTGCCTGCTACTATGCCCTCTACATGGGGCTACATACTGAGCCCACTTGGAAACCTCACCTACTGCTGAATGCCATGGGCTCTTCATTAAATCCATCTTCCCACCAGGACCATATAACTGCTAGTGCCCAGGGGTCGGCACTGGCTCTTGACAAGTGGTCAGGTGAAACTCAAGGTGCTAGTTATAACCTCTAATACTCTCTCTCATTGGGGACTTGGTTACTGGCAGGATCTGTCCTTGGGAAATCAATAGAGATGTTTGAACTGGGTTCCTCTCACTATCAACAGGAGAGACCTGCTGGCAGGGCGCTTCTCTGAGAGGGGGTCCTCAGCTTTAGAATTCACTCACCATCTATGCCCAGATCTGCTAACTTCCCAGGCACACTGTAGAGCCCATCTTCTCCTTCAGGCATTCGGTGAGGGCTGGAGAGGTCATGTGATTTTCCTGGGAGGGGTCCACTTGATGCTATGTAATCGCTTTACAGCAGGACGAGTGGTCCACTGTATTTCAGATTTATTGTGACAAGACATTTGTGTCAGGGCTTGGGATGGGATCCTACTTATCTTACGTATCAGAGGGGTAGCCGTGTTAGTCTGGATTTGTAAAAGCAGTCAAGAGTCCTGTGGCACCTCATAGACTAACAGATGTTTTGGAGCATGAGCTTTCGTGGGTGAATACCCACTTCGTCGGATGCATGGGTTTGGACATGCATCTGACAAAGTGGGTATTCACCCACGAAAGCTCATGCTCCAAAACATCTGTTAGTCTATAAGGTGCCACAGAACTCTTTGCTGCTTTTACTTATCTTACAAAATACATTTCAAAAAAATAAGTTAACTAATCACGTGGATGTAAGACAATGTGGGCTAGAGTAAGGGACCTCTGCATTGCCCAGGGCATGGTCAGCATAGGCACTAGGGGAGAAACCCTTCCTTCAACCCACTGTCTGTCATTAACCAGACAGACAGGTGAAGCCCTCGGCTCCTGTTTCTCTCTCTCATGCTCCCGCCTGCCTGTCGCTGCCTCCTCTGAGCACTGAGTCTCTTGCCCACATTTGCTGGCACACACAACACTGAGAAATACCACTGCAGAGCCCTCCCTGCGGCAGTCATTCATCAGCAGGCAAATACAAATCCCAGTGGGGTTCTCCATCCCCTCTCCTAGCCCCTCTATGCCTGGGATCCCGAGAATTTCATCTAGGTGTTTCAGTCCGTCTGGAGGGCAGCGGGTCCCAGGAATGCTTGCCTTACAATCTCAGGCAAACGGAGAGCTGGAGTAGCTGCTGGCATCTGCCAGCACACTGCATTCTTTTTCCTTAAGCTTCACACATGCAATGTGTCCTCTCTATAAGGCGAAGGTGCCAGGGAGTCTATGGGGTGCAGCCAAGTCAGCAAGAGGAGCCAGCGAGAGTGAAGGCAGCTATGTGTTTGCATATGTATTAGGGGTTTCCCCTTGACCTTCCCTGTTGCTGTGACCCAGAGACCTAATCAAACAGCAGATCTCCAAAAGTCAATATCCCAGCGATCGAAGAAAGAGGGGGAACATTTGGAGCTGTAGGGGTGACTCACGCCGGATCTATGCCTACAGGACATTAGGTGGTTTTAAATAGCTTGGCCTCCACCTTGTCCTGTGCTCCCCTCAGCTCAGAGGCTTAATTGCTTCTGAATTATTTGAACTTGTCTTTTCTCCTTGTGTTGCCTTCCTTCTTCACACTGTCTCTCGGCCTCATTCAACCCGACATCACCACTGGAGAGCCTGATCCTCAGAGGTGCTGAGTGCCCTCTCCTCCCCAGTGTGTTAGACAATCAGAGTCTGCCAAGTCTGGGCCTGAGCCTGTGAGGAGCTAAGTGTCCTTGGACCCTGCCAATATGCGTGTGGGAAACTCTCTACCTTCTACCACCTATGCATCAAGAGACAGACTGCAACACAGACAGGAAGGTGGCATCTCTTTTATTCCATGCATCTAGGCAGCCCTGTGCCACCACCCATCTGTCTGCGTGTCAGTGGCTCCCCTCACACTGATAACCATCGATCATGTTCTCTGGCAGAGATGAAACCCCCGGGCATCACTGTAGTTCCTCCCTGCAGCAGAGCCCTCTCCAAAGCAGCTGTTCACCAACAGGCTGGGCATAGTGACTGTTTTACTAACAGGATCCTCGGCCTGACTCGCCCCATGCTTGGGATCTCTGGGTGCCTCATTAGTGTGGGGGAACCAGGAGGGATAAGTTGCCCACGTTCATACAAATCGTCATTGGCTCCCTCTCCATTTCACACCTCACAGCATCACTGACCTCAACCATTCAAAGGTCAGGTGTCTGGCCCCCAAAGTCACACAGACATGTTTTGGTTTTTGAAGTTTGCCGTCTGCTACGGTTCACGTTCCCAACTTTTCCCTGCAAACACAAGGGCTAGAAACTTCCTTTTTTAAAGACGGGAAAGCTGAGGTTCCCAGGTGACATGAGGATGGCAGCAGCTGGGGCTTTAACTAAAACGTTAATTATCATGAGACTTGTGATAAAAAGTAGAAAAATTGGAATCACTGAATCCTGCACAAAACCTCACCTTAGTCATACTCAAGGCTCCCTTGCACCCCGACTGTTCTCCTACTTGACAAACCCTTCTACCTTATCTTTATTCTCTGACTCAACCCTATGCACCTCTGCTTATGATACTCCATCCCATGCTGATGCTGACATCTGGAGCAACCCACTCTCTCCACGATTCTTCGCATATTTGATTCCTGGTTCATGCTGCTTAACTCACTCCCCAATAAAACAACCTAGTTATGCTTCCTTGAACCTACTGGTTTAATGAAACTCAACTGTTCTCCTTAAAACATGGCTATTGCCCTACTCTTCCAGCCTGGCTTTCCCTGATCAGCAGATGCTGCCTGCATCACACTCGCAGAGCAGTAACTGGAGGGGTATATGCTACTACTCTGTACAGACTAACTCATTTTAGGAACATTGCCTCTTGGAAAGGAGCTGAAGCAATTTGTTTTAAATCTTCCATTGAGCAGAAGCGAGTTGATTCTCAGCTTAGGGACTGCCGAGCGAAGGACTGCCTTCCCCATACTTCATGATAGCTTCCCCCACCCCTCTGTAACTGTACTACCTAGCTCTGAAGAGTGTGCTGGATGGCAGTATCTATGACTGATCCTAGTGAAAATAAGGGCTCGGTTCTGTCAATACTTTATGCCTGAGCACGCTGCTTTCTAGTGCCAGCAGTTTCACAAACTTCCCTGCAACCCGCTGTGGATTCAGAGGTGCCCAGAGTTACACTCTGCAGTTGCAGACAGGCAGAGAACATTGGGAGCCAGCTGGAGTTTGCCAGAAGGCCACATTCTTTTTTTAAGCTTCACACATGTAATGCATCCTCTTTATAAGGCGGAGGAGCCAAGGAGTCTATGGGGAACAGCCAAGTTTGCAAAGAGAGATATAAGAGGAACTAAAACTGAAGAGGGGGCAGGTGCGTAGGGGCGGGGGAGAGGAGGTGTGTGTGGGCCTGCGTGCTGTAGTTATCCCTCCCGCAACGTTTTAACATTTTGTGAAGCCATCGTGACAGAAGAAATGTAACTTGCATTTGAAAATACGCTGCCTCCGTTGAAATATCGGCATCTCTATGACTGAAATACAATAAAAAGCAGTAGCTAAGCCCAGTTAGCATTTGGAATGTCTATGGGTGAGTGCTTCTGATTTTAGCTAGCTGAACCTTAGGAGATTTACCATAATTAAATTATGTCTCCACCTTGATTGGCTGGGTCACTGACTCATCTCTGCCGCTTTACTGCAGCTTTAATTATTTGGAGAGGGGGAAATACTATGCATTTCATGTATTCATTTTGAGTTATTTATTTTACAGATGCCAAATGACACTGTAGTCCTGGGGACCTGATCTTTCTTCTGTCCTGTTCTGTCAAGACACAAGTGCACGAAGATCACAGCCTGAAAAGAAAGAAAGAAAAAAAAAAAAAAGCAGGTAGCCCTATGGACTGCAATGACAGTTTTGCTGGACTGGGGCCAGACAGCACATTGGAAAGTTACATACACATAATTCCCAATTGTTGTCATCTCCCTGCCCCTACCCAGTTTGAGCCAGTATTGGGAAACAGAGGGCATGATGGCTCCACCCACCAGGAAGCAAACAAGACTTCTTCTATATAAGCTCCAGATGGACCCTCTCCCCCAGCTAAGCACTTCCAAAGAAGGAACCGTTTAGGCAACTGAGAGGGAAGACTAGGAAAAGCCACATCTCAGAGGGGAGGAGGGTAGTTTAGGATGGGAGGAGATGAGTCTAAGGGACTCAGCGAGTGATTTTACTTTGTCGTATGACCCTCTTCTCCCTTCCTATGACAGAGATGGTTAGGGAGGGTTGGTAGCTGAACAAGCAGTATCCATGGAGAGGATGGCGATTAGTAGATCTCCGTGTCCACCAAGGGTAGGACAAAAAGCCACTGGCTTAGTTTGCAGCAAGGGTGATTTAGGATGGATATTAGGAAGGCCTTTCAAGAGCTAAAGATATTTAAGCTCTGGAGCAAGATGCTTAGGGAGGTTGTGGAATCCTCATCACTGGAGATTTTTAAGAAGACACCTGCTGGTGTAGTTAGTCTTGCCTCAGCACACAGGGATGGACCAGATGACCTCTCAAAGTCTCTTCCAGCCCTCTATTTCTATGGTTTTTATGATTCTGCCATTTGCAGCACATTCTGCCCATAGGAGACATCCCATGCAGACAGCAGCCGCAGAGTGATTTCCAAGTAAGTGTGGCGGCTGACACACCTCAGAGACACCCACCTGAGCCCTGGCTGCCCAGGAAGCAGACATACTTCTAGAAGGGTGAGAGGGGTTGCCGGGTTGCACATCATCACAGATGTGTGACAGCCACCATCTTAGCTGACCTATTGAAGATTAAACCAGGAACCTCCAGAGCTAAAAGCATGAGCTGTTACAGCTTGAGCTAATGTGCCAAAGTGCCCTGGCAGGTACCGGAACATGCTCACATCCCCGGTGGATCAGGTATGGAAGGGCACTCTCCAGTGTGCTCCACATGGCAATGGTTTCATTTAATCCAGTGATGGTTATCTGAGTAGCTGCTTTCCCTTATGGCAACCCTCTAAACAGATAAATAGCTGCTTCACTCCTCTGAACTCTCAAAGTCATCATCCAAGTTTGGAAGGTGTTTAATGTCCAATAACTGCAACTTCCTGTCACAAAGGTAACCGGGTTAAGGTAACTGGGTTAGGTAACTGGTACCTCAGAGTGCGGGTTGAGCACAAGATGAAGCCTAGCCTCTGGAAAGAACGCCAATATGGAGGAAAAGTGATGAGGGAATTCTATGACTCTCTTGCACAAAATCTCCACTAACGGGGCTGCTTTCAGAATAAGAAATATTTGGAAGCCTGTCCTCTGAGCTCAGAGGGGGCTCCTGAGCGGGGCACTTCCCACTATGGCCTCACAGCAGAGGGACAGGTCAGGGGCTCTTTCAGGGACATCAGGGATAGGGGGACTTACTTGTGTCCCAGAAGGCTGGAGGTAAGAGCAGGCAAGATTCTGCGGAGCTGGTGGCTGGAGGCTGACTAGGAGGAATTCCAAGCATCAAGAGAGTTGAAGACAACTCCCCGCTGTCCCCCAAATGGTTGTCTAGATTCTGCAGGCAAGTGAGGAGGAGAGCATGTCCCTGACCAAGCAAGAAAGTTCACATCCTTGGCAGAGGTGAAATGGCATCTCCAGCATTAAATACCAGAGAAACGAGCACTGCAGCAGGCTCCTTACAACTTTCCCCCAAGTGCGATCCCTTTATCTCAGCGGGTCACTCAGATGCAAAGTGGGGGACTCTGCCTTCCAATATTCTTCTGACTGAGAATCCCCCCCAAGTAGATTTGGTGGGGGCCCAAGGCCTAAGAGCCTAGAGTTTCCATCCTAAGAAAAGGAAGAATGAGGGAAGGACTGAGGGGAAGATATCATACTTCAAAGGTGAAGGATGAAAGAACCACAGAGGTGTGTGGGGGTATATAAAAAGAGAAAGTCTCACTCAAGTCTTTTATCTCCTTGCCTCCAACAATCTCTCCCACAGGACATGAGAAGAGAGGAATACCACAGCTTACATTCCTCTTCCAGGGCTGTCCACCTTACATGCCACAGCAGAAATTTGAACCAACCATGATGCATCAACATTCTCATGTCCAAACTATAAGTACGCATGCCCATGCACTGTACTAATGCGGCTACACACAATGGCTCACGTAGAACAGACTCTTGTCTCTTGGCTGAGTAGCAAATACCATGTGACCCTCTATAGCCTGGTCTCACAACAATCTGCAAATCCTGAAAAAGGTCTTGAAAATCATTTCATGATTGAAGACTGCTCTGGAGCATTCACTAGGCCTCCAGGCAAACTCATTCTTTTCAAGGTACAACTTCACCCAACAGCCAGTATTTCTTTGCAACTAGATTTGCCCATTATTGTGCCCCAAAACAATCTGGGGCTTTCAGTCTACTTGTCAGTTTCATTAAAGGGGGGATTTTTCCACTCTATGCACAGTATATAAACAATCAAACATATGAGTGGGGAGGTGACAGAGTTAACAGATTCCAAGCCAGAGATATTCATGGCACCAGGGATTTGCGTAGTTTCATACTGGAACCCTTTTCTAAATTCTTTTGGTCATGAAATGACAGAGGGGAGAAAAAACATTGCAACTGTTTAGTCTGCAGGGGAGGTGGCTCTGGCCCAGCACTCCGAACATACTGTCGCTCAGCAAACATTTGAGAAAGGAATTTAACAGACAACTCTCTGTGCTCTTGCCACCCCTTAGTGTCCCACTGACAGTGCTGAACTACCTGACTGTTCAATAGATACGAGCTCTATCATTAGCGCTTTTTGCTAACGATGCAACTTGGGATACTGTGAGGGACTAGGGTTGCCAATTTTGGTTGGATGTATTCCTGGAGGTTTCATCACATGGCATAATCTTTAATTAAAGATTAATCTTTAATTCATGGAGACCCCAGGCCAGTCCTGCAGCGTCGGCAACCCTATGAGGCACAAGTAACAGGAGTAGTAACTGAAAAACATTTCCCAAGAGAAATGACCAATCTGATTAAAAAAAAAGAAAAAAAGTTATTGGCCAGGTCCACTTAGCTAGAAGATCTCTGAAAACCTTTTTGAGCCGATATGCACAAACCCTATGAAGTCATATAGTTTCAACAGTAGCAAAGCTTTTATTTTGCTAAAAAATAAAAATATTGTTTCGGGGATTAATTCAATTTTTTAAAAGGAGACAAACGGTTCTGTAATCTTTGCAGTTTGCACTCTGCAGCGCACATGTACTGAACACACTCTGCATGCAGTTCAGCTTCTATGAAACTAACCGCATGGCGCTCAGATCAAAAAAGCCAAGTAACAGAAGAGAAGGGGCTGGATGGAAAGCTGCAAGACTGCAGAAAATAACATGAAACCACAATAACCTTCTTTGCTGAATCCTCATACTTAAAGGGACACTTTCAAAAAACAAATGCAGTATCGTCTTGATCTAGGATGACCAGATGTCCCAATTGTATAGGGACAGTCCCAATTTTGGGGTCTTTTCCTTATATAGGCTCCTATTACCCCTCACCCCTGTCCCGATTTTTCACACTTGTTATCTGGTCACCCTATCCTGATTTGCCAAACCTCTGCATTGTCCAAATCCTTGTTGACCCACATGAGGGGACAAGGAAGGGATTTGGAAAATGCAGAAGTTCAGATAATAGAGCAGAGACACACACACCCCCGGGTTGGTGGTGGGAAAGGAAGGCCACACCCAATCTCTGTAGGCACAAGGTCCAGAGACAGCTGCGGTCCTGGCTGGACAGAGCAGATTCCTGTTAAAGGGTCTCTGCTCTGCCCCACCAGGACTGCAGCCTCCCACCAACATTTCCAATAACAAGGAGCACAGGAGCGACACTGCAGGGAGCCCTCTGCAGCCAGGCTGTCACAGGAGTGAGCAAGCAGCACTGTGACAGCGCAGCTGCAAGGGGCTCCCTGCACTGCTGCTCCTGTTTCCTCGATTGTCCGAATAAAATCCATGCCCCCTATGCTCTCCGGTTAATGGGGAGTATGCTGTAGTATAATAACCTTTCCTTATGGGTATGACAAACAACATATCTGTAAACTGGCAGGTATGGGGTACAATCTCTTTATAAAGGTGCCCAGTGATGGGAGTGCTAGAGAGAGGGGAAAAAACCCTCCAATTATTATAAGGCAATGAATTTTTAAAATCTCATTTACTTTTCACCGCTGATGCTAATTGTTCACTTGATGTTTTTCAGCTGGTTGGATCGTGAAACCTGACCAGTTCATTCTGCTCACTTTATACAGTCAGTTTCACTTTCTGGTTCTCCTGCACTAGCACCATGTAGCTGTGCTTGGGGTACTCACACTTGGCAAAGAGAGCTTTTCCGAAAGCTCCCCCCACACTGGACGCTGTGTGGGTAAAAGGAAGCACATGTAAAGTTAATGACACTGATGGCAGACAGTCAGTTACTAGGAGGGGCGCAGAGGTGATTCCATTACTTGCAGCATGTTCTATCCATTGATTAATCCAGAGGCTGTATTGTGATGTGAAATCAGCATCACACTATGCTTTAGAATCATAGAACATCAGGGTTGGAAGGGACCTCAGGAGGTCACCTAGTTGAACCCTCTGCTCAAAGCAAGACCAATCCCCAACTAAATCATCCCAACCAGGGCTTTGTCAAGCCTGACCTTAAAAACCTCTAAGGAAGGAGATTCCATCACCTCCCTAGGTAACCCATTCCAGTGCTTCACCACCCTCCTAGTGAAAAAGTTTTTCCTAATATCCAACCGAAACCTCCCCCACTGCAACTTGAGATAATTGCTCCTTGTTCTGTCATCTGGTACCACTGAGAACAATCTAGATCCATCCTCTTTGGAACCCCCTTTCAGGTAGTTGAAAGCAGCTATCAAATCCCCCCTCATTCTTCTCTTCTGCAAACTAAATAATCCCAGTTCCCTCAGTCTCTCCTCATAAATCATGTACTCCAGCCCCCTAATCATTTTTGTTGCCCTCCGCTGGACTCTCTCCAATTTTTCCATGTTCTAGCTATGTTGTTTAGGCCACACCATCTACAAGCTGTCCTACCACACTGCTAGCAACATATATACACATGTAGTAACATACATAGATCTCAGCAACTTTGAAGCAGCTGCCTTGCTAGTCTACTTCAATCTCTTATCTAGGGCAGAGGAAAGTTTGAAATCACTACTACTCTACTTTGTTACCCAGTAGATGGGAGTGGGAAACTTTTTGGCTTGAGGGCCACATCAGGGAATAGAAACTGTATGGCGGGTCACGAATGCTCACAAAATTGGGTTGGGGTGCGGGAGGGGGTGAGGGCTCTGGTTGGGGATGCTTTGTTTCCTCCTCTCCCTAAAGAAGTCTTTGGGTGCTCTGCTCAGAGCTCAGGTGCTGCACTTCCCACTGTTTGCTGTCCAGGTATAGAGAAGACAGATGATGGGCAGTCTCCCCTCTCTTTGGCCAGCGCATATCAGTCCTGCCCTCCCACCATTCTAGTTCTAGAACAGATTGCGGACTATGATCATGCAGAATTCTATGTAGTGATTTTGGAAATGGACAAATGCCAATAGGGGATAAGGATAAGGATGAGACCCTCCAATATTATGTCCACTTGAGAGGTAATCTGAACCCAAGGTTACTCTGAACTGCTAACTCACTTGTCCCTCATTATTGACTAATCACCAGCTCCAGCATTTTACTCTGTGAATTCTGTTTCTGACTTATAAGCACGTTAAAAACTTTACAGGTAGATCGTCAACTGGTGTAAGCTGTCAAGAGCGCCTCTCTGTCCTGAGTGGAGCTATGACAATTTACACTAACTGAGGATTTGACCCTAGCCATTATGTGCTTTTTCCTGTGGAAGCTTTTCTCTTGAACTTCTGCAACTTAAGGAAAAATGTTGGGTCCCGAATGGTGTAGGGGATTAGTAACGGGTCATCCACCTTCCAAATCCAGCCCAAGGTAGCAGTGACTAAAAGTTGCTCCTACTTGATGGCCTTGTAAAATGAATTTGGTGGTCCCAACGGAGAGGTGCATCAAGCTGGCATTTACTCTCAACAAAGAAGCTAATGACTGAATGGACCAGAGGGATGAACTCCATTCACACCCCAGGATTTGATACCTTCTGGGCAGAGCTGGAACACATTTGTGGCATTAGAGAACCCTGTGATACTGCTGCCCACGCTGTACTGGTCCTGTAGAAAGCTCTAGGACTTCACTCTCCAGCATGCCTCACTAACTGATTTAAATAACAGTTCAAGCAGTCTGTGTTTGCAAAATGCTTATTTTAGAATTGGAAAAGGTGCAGAAAAGGGCAAAAAGAATTATTAGGGGTATGGAACAGCTTCCATATGCAGCGAGATTAAAAAGACTGGGACTTTTCCGAGAAACAACTATGGGGGTATGATAGTGCTTTATAAGATCATAAATGGTGTGGAGAAAGTAAAAGTGTTATTTACTCTTTCACATAACACAAGACCTAGGAGTCCTGATTAAATGAATAGGCAGCAGGTTTCATTGCACTGGGATATTGTGAAGGCCTGAAGTACAACTAGGTTCAAAAGAGAATTAGATAAGGCCACAGAGCATAAGTCCATCAATGGCTATTAGCTAAGATGGTCAAGGACACAACCCCATGCTTTGGGTGGCCCTAAACTTCCAACTGCCAGAAGCTAGGACTGGATGACAAGGAATGGACCACTTGAAATTGTCCTGTTTTGTTCATTCCCTCAGAAGCATCTGGCACTGCACGCTTTTGGAAGATACGATACTGGGCTAGATGGACCATTGGTTTGACCTATTATGGCCATTCTTACGTTCTTGTGAATGTGTCAATTATCGTCATTACTTTGCTTTAAAAAAGAAAAAAGCTCCTAGGTTCAGACCTTTTCAGGCCAAAATTTTAGCCTGGAGCAAAGCATTGTGGCTAAGTTATAAATACTTAGAATAGGTTACTAGAGGAAATGCTAAAAGATCATAAGCTACAGCAGGACCAAATAATTTATCCACAATATTTTTGGAGTCTGTAGTCCATGTAAAATGTTAATTTCCACTTAAAAAAAATAAAATGAAGAGAAGAGGACATTTAAAAACTGCAGTGTCACCACGGGACAGATGCTTACAAACTGTATGTAGTTTCCTACTACATACTCTATGCATGTGTATGAGGAGTTCAGTCATTTGCCGGCTAGTTCGGTTACTCCAGCAATCCCTGCAGCATAGGCGCCACCTAGAGAGCAGTCTGTATCTAGACTAATAAAACATGCCATGTATCAGAGAGAGAGAGAGAGAGAGAGAGAGAGAGAGAGAGAGTGTTAAGATTTACAATGCTTTGGACAGGGAATTTCAACTCTTAAAGGAAAAGAGCCTACATTGCTGGTTAGGAAGAAACAGAAGAATGCTAAAAATATTAAAACAAGATCACACTAAAGGGATGAGGAAGCGATACTTCCTTTTTGATGCTGATGCTGTAGGTCATAAACACAACTCAACCTTCAGTGCTTCACACTCCCAGAGAGCTTCTCAGGGTACGTCTATACTACCCGCCAGATCGGTGGGTAGTGTTCGCGGCATCGGGGATTGATTTATCACGTCTCGTCTGGACAGGAGAAACTGATCCCCGAATCGACGCCTGTACTACAGGAGGAGTAAGCGGAGTCGACAAGGGAGGCACGGCGGTCGACTTGCTGCTGTGAGGACGGCCAGGTAAGTCAAACTAGATACTTTGAAGCGTAGCTGAAGTTGCGTATCTTAGTTCGACACCACCCCACTCACACACACACAGTGTAACCCAGGCCCAGACACTATTTAAATAATGCTTACAACACTCCTGTGATGTAGGCTGGTATTATTATTCCCATTTTATGGTTAGGGAAATGGACACTAAATGATTTGCTCAAGGTCACAGATAAAGTCGGTTTCAGAATTAGGAGTCAGAAAGTTGCTGGCTCCTAACGCCTTCCCTTCCCTTTCTCTGTGTTCCTATTCCAAACCTCCCATTTTCAAGCCTTTACAAATTACCCCTAGAAGCTCGTTTTCTGTTGAAACTAGAGGTACAAAGGCAGAGAGGATGCGGGGGAGGAGAACTGGTTTTCTAATGGAATAAAAATGGGATTGCCACTTGTTAAAGTCAGACAAAGGCATTCAGTGAACTAGTGGTTTTAAAGCCTTTTTTAAAGAAGAAAAAAGGGAAGTGGACCCAAAAGAAAAGAATCTTTATCCCTTTGGTGCTGGTTCTCACTGCAGTCTCCAGGCCAAATTCACCTCCCACTGAAGTCAACGAGCCCCCAGTCAATTCAGCAGGATTTGGCTCTCTGAGCAGTGAATATATGCTCTGAAGTCCTGACCTTCCAGATTTGTAGGCGAGCAGGTGTCCTTTACCCCAGGTAAATCAGACAACTCTGAGTAATTAACTAGAGGTTTAGGAGAAACACTAGCATGCTCCACCACATGGACTATATCTTTAAGAGGTTGGGGGTGGGGGGGATCCTAATATCCTAATTAAACTGAAAAAACCTCTAAATATGGGTAATACTTAATTTCAGTTGGCAATGCATATCCTTAAAGCCACCGGGGGCCTAATTCTTTGAGAGATCTCCTCCCTCACCATATCCAGCTGGGTCAGTTATGATCCACTGAGATGCACTTTGCATCTGGTCCTTCAGATTAATCTCTATGCTCAGCAAGGGGACGGGCATTCTCAGCAGAAGCGCTTTCAGTTCATCAGAGCTAGAGATTGGTGAGCTTCGGTGCAAGGCTCTTTAGTTTTGATTAATATCAAAGCTAGAGCCACCAAGCCTATCAGGAGAGTGAGTTACTCATCAGTTAGCTAGAGGGTAAAGGCATAGGCACAAGATAATTGCAACAAATGAATGCTGATAAATAATAGGGAAATGTGGCTGAATTATCTCTACTTGGAAAAGCAGCATTTGAGCAGGGCCTCCAGACATGTAGCAGGGGTCAGGCTTATGCTCACGCTGTCAGGAACCACCTCACTATTCCATGCTTTGTACAGTACATCCCAGCTGGTTTCCAAACGAGTGGCCCAGACACTGTTGGGAAACCAGTGCAACTGACAATGGCTTTGCAGTTGAAACCGTGCCACAATAATCTACGTTTGAAAACAGCTGTAGAGGTTTGTGCTAGCGCAGGCAGGATCCTAACAACTCAGACTGAGAGGCAAATGGAGCAAGGACAGACTTGCCACCCTGACAGGGCAGCGCGTTGACTCAAAACGTGGCAATTCAGGACGTGGCAACCAGGGCAGTAGAACAGCCAACTCATATTGGAAACAGCCTCTTTGCTGCTACTGGGACAAGTTGGAGTGCTGATGGCCGTCCACTCCTCTGAAGAGAACACTGGGGATGCCCCAGGTATGGACTGCTTGGACTGCTCTAACGGAGAGTAGTTCATGAACCTGCCAAGCATGCCATTCGACCCTAAATAGATTAATATGCTGTGCCAATCTCATAGTGCAAGATGGATGGTGCAATGTCTGGGATAATGCAGTAGCAATAGACCTAATTCCACAGAATATCAGGGATGGAGGCAAGGGCCATTGGACGGTAGAGAAAAAGTTGCAGATGTCTCTGGGGGCTAAAGCTTGTTATAGATTGGGAGAGGAAAACATTTGGTATGATTCACCTCTAAAGTGGCACCCCTAGAAATACAATATAAATCTGAGACCTGGTATTACAACAACAGGAATTTGTGTTATTCATTTATCTGCATGCCACACAGCGCCTAAATAAACTGCTCAGCAAAGCCAGGGCTGGGCTGAAGCACGAAATATCCCCTATCACCCTGTTCCCAAAAAAGAAAAGACCTCCTCCATCCCGACAGACTTTTACTGATTATTCGGTGAACATTTATTGCTCAATGTATTTGTCTGCTATCTGTGCATATCTGCTATCATTGGCTAGATGGAAACATGGTGCCCCTAAACCAACCACTTCCATGACACATTCTCTGTGCTCATCATTTACCCTGTAGTCAGACAGACTGGATGTTTAAGAATTGCCTGCTCCCATTCCCTATTGGATTTCCCTAGGTCTTGTCTACACTGCGATTTCAGCCACCAGCGTAGCTGCGCCAACGCAATCCCGGAGCACAGACAGAGTTTGCACTAGTGCAGCTTACCCCCATTTCAAACCACGGTGTCTACAGTAGGGGGGATGCACCCAGACAGCTGCACCGGTGGTTAATGTGTACACTAGTTCGTTGTTAGGCAAAACACCCTTTATTGAGTCACTGGCCTGTTTGCACTATACTCTTAGTTGGCTCCCTCCATACAGCTTGATGCATGCTCTCCACTACACCAGGCACTGGAAGGTAGAGGGTAGTGCAGTCTATTTCCCAGGCAGCAAAGCTGTTCTGTGGAATTTCCCTACCATACAATCTTTCTGTTTACTGTTCCTTGTGGTGTCAGGGCTCTACAGAGATAGCTGCCCCTTCAAATGCTCACCCAGCCCCGGCACAGATTTACAGATAAGCATGTCAGCTACCACCTCAGGCCAAGAGAGGCCCCTTTCACCACAGCCCATCACAACAGCTTTCCCAGGCACAAGGAAAAGAGAGCATTTGAAAGCAATTAAATTAGGGGCATTCTAGGTTGGATATAGCAATGTGCTTTCAGCAACCACTGAAATGCAATGTGGACTCTGTATTTTTGGATGAGGAGAGGGGAAATAAAATCTCTCTGCACCCTTCCTCCTCAGAATAAGGCTCAAGTGGCAATACACAGAACCAGACCTCTAGGGAAGTTGACAGCATCCCTGAGAAACCTAGCAAAAAACTCATCCTGCATTTCCCAATGCCAGGAGAAGGGATCAGCTGAGGGACGGCCGGGGTTGGGGGGGTGGGAGGAAAGACAAGCTCTTTCTGGCATTAGCCTTCTGGTGCCAGGTGCTGGGATTTCCCAACAATGCAGCCATCAAACCTCTAAACTTCAAGCAGTTCTAACAGAGTGACGTGGATTTAAGCTGGAACGCTCAGGAGCAGATGGCCTGACAGACTAAGCTGAGTCCCTGAGCTGGCAAGCACACATATTCTGTCCTGGGCTAGGATTTGTACCTTTTGAATAAAAATGGATCCTCTGCATCAGTCCTGGAAAGGGAGGCCAGCACTTTAAACACCATTCTCTCTGCACTGTTGTGATCTGAGGGATCTCGCAAGTTAAACAATTTTGTGGCTGTGTAACAGACAGAAATATTTTGATGGGTTTTTACAAGCTAACTCCTCTAACTTTCAACTCAGGCAGGGGCTGCGAGTGCAAGTGGCTTTAAGTCATTTTTATGCTATATTGTCCCCTCCGAAATTCTGGAGCCATGAGTCAGGAGGCACAATTCAAAGCAGCCTCAGAGCTGCACTAAACTGCATTGGCTATAGACAGCTGTGGATTGGCTGAATGTAGCAGCCCCTAACCCATGCCCTCTAACTGGGAGCTGGGAGAGGACATGGCAAGGGAACTGACAAGCCAACCCTATGACACCTGTGGATTCCCTCACACCAGGGCACTCTTCAGGTAGCCAGACCCACCAGTTTGTACTACTGAGGCAATTGAAAGCACCCCCTGGGGGTGGGAAGGATCTGGCTCAAGGTATGTTTTCCGCAGAAGAACTAAACTCCAGGCTGCAGTTCACCACAATCAGAACTGCAGTCTCCTCATGGAGATCTTTGGGGCTTGCATTCCAGTTTACCCTGCACCCAGGGTCACTATACACACGCTCCACTGCACACACAAACACCCTGCAATTCTGTCAGGATCCTTTACAGAGCAATTAGGTTACACAGGAAAAAAACCAACTGCAAAATAATGAAGGGAAAGTTTCTGATAGAGAAAGGGAGCAGCATGTGGCTTGCAAGACTCATTCATTCTGGGCACTGGAAGACCACTCTTTTTTTACTCCTCAGAGGACTGATAAATATTCACAGTTGGAGTTTACATGGAGCCTGATTCAACAAAGTATTAGTAGCCACCAATTAGATGCACTCCCACTGAGAGGCATCAAAACAGTGGCACTGAAGGGAACTGATAAATCTCATCACACCCTCCAGCTGAACCATATACATTCCCAGTTCCCTGGGTCTCCTTCCTCAAAGAATAACAGATTTGGTGTGTGTGTAAAGGCTTCATGTTTAAGACAATTTACAACGTACCAAGTGTGCTGTTATGTCAATAAAGCATAGAGAATAAAGTTCCCAAGCAGCTGCTGTTTGGTCTGACGTGTCAGAGGTTGTAGATTATACCAGCATAACCAGTTAAAAGAACTGTTAGACACACGAACAGTGTGTGTGTGTATATAACAGAGTAATTATAGATGTATAAACATTTACTCATGATCCTTAATACAGGTGTTTGAGCAATTATTACCTCTACTGAATAAATAGATTATTATAATTATACCTAATGATATCCAGTACTTCTATAGTACTTTGCATCTTCAAAGCACTGGCCCATATCCCCATTTTATAGGTAGGTGCATGGAGACACAGTGAGGTTAAGTAAAACTTTCTCAAGGCTACACAAAGCACCAGTGTCAGATCTGGAATCTTACCCCTTTCATTCACCCACAAATAACGTGTAGCTTATTCTTCTTCAGACTGGAAATGGAGCTACAAGAAATCATTATCCATTTAAAGGATTTCATTTATTTAATAGAGGTGAGGAGAACTTGATGTTTCTTTTCTTAACATGGCTGAGGTGCATTAAACTCAACACAAGCCTATCATTCTTCTGGACTTTTAAGCCCTTTCTGCAACTTACTTGGACATTCTAATCAATCCATCCATCCATCCCAGGACACAGCAATTAAACTTTTCCCTTGTCGGGAGTCAGGAACCATTGCTGGGTCAGGTGGGTTCCAACCAACTTCCTGCTACGCCCCAAACCTGAACCGAACAGATGCAAGGGATGGCTGCTAGTCACATGAGCTGCTTTGCGGACTGTCCCACTACTCAGGGCATTTCTGCAACAGTCAAATTTAGGTTCAGCTCAGATGCTCCAAATCCACGATCCCTGCAGCTTGTGTTTTTCCCCTGCCCTGTTATCAATTGCTATTTGTCTCCCTTATGTAGTCCACTAACACCTCATGTTTATCCTACTAGCCTCAGAGACGTCCTAGGTACGTTATTATATAACGCTGCAAGCAGTTTTTCCGTGCTGCTCAGCCGCTGCCAGTTTTTCCATTCACCGACCCAGCAGGTACGTGCCTTGTTCCCACTGCCAGGCGTGCCTGTGCTATGCTGAGAGCTCCTGCTAGATCGCGTGGTTTGGATTCCCTCATCTGACTGACTGCGCAGGAATCGATCTACACACAGTCTTCCCCTCCCACTCCCCCCACCCGCACTCGTAATGGAAAGGATCTACAAATTGACCGTGCAGCTTGTACAGCCGGAGAGGTGCCACTGCTCCACTTACAAAGAGGAAACTTTAAACCATGCATCTTGACATTTAATACGGGGTTCTCCAATAACCCACTTATCTGCCTGGGACCTGTTTAAGAGCAGCTCTGTAACGTTAACAAACACAGCAAAGCCTGTCGAGTGTTATTACTATCAGTAGATATGCAAAGACTAGGGCTTGGCCAGACTGGCAGGGAACAGTGGAACATTCCCAGGGCTGAGTGAAGCTACTCCAGAGCCGGCCCTATAACATTAATTGATTTTAAACCCTCATCTTCACCTGCCGGGTCAGGCAGACGGCCAGAACTGCCTCCCCTGCTCTCATTCCTCCCCAGTGGAATTTTGGTCATTACAGACGTTTGGGCCCTGACTACTACACAGTGTAGAATAAACCCCCTGTTACAGAATTACAACACATATTCAGAGATATATCTACAAGTAATTGGCAGCAGGCCCAGTGGTTCGGGGAAATGAAAAAACGGAACATACTCTCCTCTCCCATCTTTTTTTATTTTAAACTCGAGTGAATATGTTTTGTCCATGCTGATCACTGATTCAGCAAAGTGGCCTCTCTGAGCAGATCCAAACAAGCCCAGGATGCTTCTCGGAACCACTCCCGTGTCCATTCCTTTCTCTACTCTCAGCCAGCTCTCCAGACACAATGGCCTGATTTTGCTCTTCCTTTCACCACTGACCCTGGGGGAAGCTATTCCTGATGCACGCCAGTATATGCAAGCTCAGAATCAGGCCCGATGAAACCAGATGAATGAACTTGCAAAACCATATAAAAATGACACATTCGGTTTTGTAAGCTGCTTGACCTTTCCTAGCTGCAAAGAAAAATACATTTTATTTGCAACACAAGAACAACTTTAATGCTTTGCACTTACAAAACAACTTTCATCTCAGGATCTCACAGTGGTTTACAAAAGGGCAGGGAGAGGTGTCATTATTATTATCTCCATTGTACAGGTGGGGAAACTAAGGCACCCAATGTCTGAAAACTCATGAGTGCCCTATCTAAAGCCAGTGTTTCCATTTACACTAGGTCTGTTCAATCCACCAGAACCCCCAGAGACAAGAGCATGTACCTCTATGTCACTGATGAACTAGATCTATGATTTCTAGAATGGAGCCAGCTATAGTCTGAACAACTGTGGTTTAGTGGTCTGAGCAACGGGCTGGGAGTCAAGATGTGTGGGGTGAAATCCTGCCCCTATACTGAAGTCAATGGGAGTTTTGCCATGAACCGCAATAGGTCCCAATTTTCATTCCCAACTCATCTCTGCCACTGGCTGAGCGAGTTTAGGCAAGTCACTCAGTCACTATGTGACTCGGTTTTCCCATCTGTAAAGTGAGAGTAATAATGCCTGCCCGCTCTCATAAAGCCCCATGGGATCTACAGATGAATAGCACTGTTTCAGCGCTAACTTTTATCATTACATGCCATTTCTGCACACACACATACTTTGGGGGGGAGATTCTCAATCTACTACAGCAAAGGAAGATCTTTCCCCAAATCATCATCCTGCTACTCATCGTAACAGCTAGTAAGAAACGTTTCTGGATTACTAATCAAAAGCTGTAAAATGTTGGATCACACACCATCCACAGTGAAAAAAGTGGTAACCCTTGTGATGCAAAGTTAACAAAGTTGTATTTGCTGTCATGCCTTGCTTAATGAGACAGATCCATTTCTAAATTCTGGCTTGTACTGTGTTACAAATCTAAGAGGCTCACATTTTTAATGCTCCAGGATCTCTACGTGAAGAAACCTCTTTGACATCTCCTGGGCATCGGGTTTTCATAGACAGCAAGCATTCCTGAACTGCCATTGTGTTTCCAGTACATGGATGGGCAATTGTCATCCTCTAATTAAATTAAATTGAACTAAAAAGACACCAATGGCTAGACACTTGGGCTGAAGTTACATGTCAATGCTACAGTTTAGGTTCTCATTCCGAGCTGCATTTTGGTTCTCTCGTCTTCCCTTCTTTCCAATTTCAAACAACAACCCCCTATTCCTTATCTGGAACCTGGAACACTTTCGCCACCAGTTCATAATCATGTAAAGGAAAAAATGCTGCTTTTAAACATTGTCTGTGGTATTTATTTTGTCCCCATTACCATTGCACCTGTGCTAGGAGGGCCTTCAGGTGCAGTGCAGACTCAGGTACTTGGAAGGTTATTATAGCAGCAGCTGCAGTTCAGCAGCACGTCCTATCTTTAATAGACCTATCCTCACAAAACCTCAGTGAGGTAGGGCAGCACTATTATCCCCATTTTACAGATGGGGAATTGAGGCACAAAGAGTTAGAGTGACTACTCAAGCACCCATGGAAAAAAAGTAGTGGGTGCTCAGCACTCACCAGCCACAGCTATTTGATAGTGCAACCGATCAGCTGTTTGGTGGCTGGGGAAGGGTGGAGAGCAGTGAGTGACAGGGGGTCAAGGGTCTCAGGGGAGTGGCTGGAGTGAGAGTGGGAAGAGGCAAAGCGAGGGCTGGGCCTCAGGGGAGGGGGCGGAGTGGGGCAAGGCCTTGGGGTGGAGCACCCATGGGCAAAAATAAAAGCCAAAGATGACAAAAGAAGTCTCGGGGAGAGCAGGGAACTGAACACAGGTTTCCCAACTCCTAGGTTAGTGCCCTAAGCACTGGACCAGCCTTCTTCTCTTTAAGCCTTCATTTTAAAAGATCTGTTTATTCTCCAATGCTCCATACCACCATATTTACATTCTAATATGGTATTAACATTCAGTGTTGTACTAGCTTATTCACAGACTTGACTGACAATGGAAGGGTTTGTTTTATGGACTTAGGTACAGCTCTACCCCGATATAACGCTGTCCTCGGAAGCCAAAACATCTTACCGCGTTATAGGTGAAACTGCATTATCTCGAACTTACTTTGATCCGCCAGAGCACGCAGCCCCGCCCCCCCGAGCGCTGCTTTAACGCGTTACATCCGAATTCGTGCTATATCGGGTTGTGTTATATTGGGGTAGAGGTGTATTTCTTGTTAGCATCTCCCCAGAATCTGTTGCCTTGAATTTATCAAATACAGTGGAGTCCACTGAAATATAGTATCTTTGAATATATTATATGCAAAACGAATAAAAAAATAGGGTAACATTCTGAAAAATGAGTATAAGATACCAGAATAGACGAACTGAATGAAGACATTTGCAGTGCATCAAGAGGTCAAATCCAAGATCATTACTTTCTGCCTCTCAAAAAAATGCAGTGTTTGTGAAAAGACATTAGATTGGATAAATAAATAAATTCAGTGACCTACCATAGACAAAGTAAATTCTGGGCTATGGCAACTTCCCCACACATCCACTGACCATAATCCTTATTTCTTGGCCTTTCCATTGCCCTCCTCTGTACAATATCTAAGCAGCCCCCAAAACATGTATTCATTTAGCCTGAGATGGGGGATTATCACTAGTCTATGGATGGGGAAACTGAGGAATGGAAAGATGGTGACTTACTAAAGGTCACACAGCAACAGGTTGATTCTCCATTGCCTCACATCGTGTGCAATCGTTTACGCTGGCATGAAGTGAGTGTACAATGATCCCAGTCAGCCTGGTAACAGTTTTTTATACCCACAAGGAAAAAGGCAGGGATCAACCAGGTCCAATGGCTGTGGCTAAGCTGGGAACAGAATAGAACAATCATCTACTAGTTCCCTATCTCTGAACCACAGACCGCCCTTCCTCTCTTGAGGACAATGGTCATGACTAGTGGGGAGAAGACTGCACAGTCTTCATGCTCTCTCAGTCATTGCCCCCCTCAGGCTATACCAATCAGTGCCAAGCAACCTGACCTGCTGACGTACATCTTTCATGCACTGTACTCAAAACACAGTATACTTCACAAAAACTACCTTCGGTGAATACCTGATAACGAGAAACAGCTTGGTGCAACGGAGGGGTCAATGGTTTAGGGTGTGTACTAGAAATAGCCCTGCTACCGTGACCCAGAAGTTTATTTCTAAATGCAGGGACATACCAGATTTTGAATCTGACTGGATTCACGTAGCCTTTCCGCAACAGCCTGGCTCTGTTGATCTGAGTACATAGATGTGTATTTTTTTTAAAAGGTATCACATCCTTCTGTTTGATGTGTTGTTGGGAACAGTTGCTAAGGAAAGCAGTGTACAATTACAGCCACAGTGATGTCCACTCTAATAATATACTTTGCTATGCATAGTTCAGATGCAGACACCTCTCTGCTATAAAGAGCACACAGATTTCAGCGGAGGAATACTTTAACTTATGTTACAGACACAGGGTTTGCAGTAGATCTAGTTTTCAAAATGCGGGGGCTGCGTAAGCCTGTGTTTAAAACTATGACAAGCGAAATTCTCCTGTGGGAGACGAATCACCCACAGGCTAGGAGACAAGGCAAACACATACACAAGCTTTGATTTGTTTTTTGATGAACTCGCCTCTTCCAATACTCTCTGGGTCTAATGCTGCACTGTATCTCCCGGAGCCAGAACCTAGGGCCAGCCATGGACTCTGCCCCCTGCCCTCAACCTCCTCTTTGCAGCATATTTGCTCCTACTATGGAGAGAATTTGCCTGTTTCCCCTGCATTGGGACCTAGTGTTTCGGAGAAAGAGGAGGCCCTAATCATGGAAAAAGAACTAATATCAGCCCATTCTGTTTAGCGGAATTATTGCTTCTGAGATTCTGAAGGATAACCTGTATTAAAGGCCAAAAAGGACTACTCCATACCTCTAGCCTCAGTATTACATGATCCGTTATGTGTGTTTAAAAGACACCCCCCCAAATAAAACCCTACCCGAGTAAAACTCTCCACTGCGCACATACAATTCTCCCCTTGAGGAGAGAATGAACCACACATGATGGACTTGAGTCATGTCACTGCATGGTCTACCAGAAGATGCTCTACTGCTGGGCTGATATAACAACTTATATAGAATACAATGTGCTCCGCATACATGTGTTTCACATCTATTTATAGTCTGGGTGGAAGAAGAAAGGCAGCATGGAATGATACCTACCCTGTATTCAGAGGGGTTCAGCCCTGGGTGATGACAAACCAACGAAGTCTGCACTCATCTTTAACTGAGAAATACACTTGCCACAGACTATAAGGCCCAGAATAGAATGTAAAGCTTCATGGCTCACAGAGGCCTGATGCACGTTGCATCACATGCTGGGACTGGCCACACATCCATAGTAAAGATGAGGGCAGATGCAATCTGCTCCATTTTGTGCCAATTAGTTGGGGCCAGCGGCTCCTGGCAAGTTGCCAAGGCAGCCCTCTGTTGGGCAATATTTCGATGACTCTGATTTAACCCATCTGATTCCACTCAGAATTTCACTGGTTTAAAAGCAAAGAAAACCGGTGCTGGGTCCAGAAATAGCAACAGTTCCCCAAGGCCCATCAGACATCAGTTGCATTATTTTGCTTTTCATGTGCCACTGAAGTGCCTCTAAAGGTTTACATCATTCAGATTCAAGAGCAAAGACTGCATTCACAGCCAAAATACGGGGAGAGCGAAACCCAAACCAGAGCTTTCCTGTCAATCCCAGTATTTCACATCAAGACAGCTGCTACTTGAGACACCAGTTCGTTTGCAGCCAGGGTTATTAAGTCTGAATATCTGTAAGTCTGCCAAGAGAGATACTCCTCAGAGGAGCTGTCTTGAGGGGGGCACTGTGGCGTCTCTGTGCCACCGAACTGGCATATGTCTTGGGATCATAAAAGTCTCACGAGATAAACTATGAACTTGAGCAGTTCCTGAAGCGAAATCAAAGCAGGTGCCCCTGCTATGCATGTGCTTGTCAACAGCTAAAAACAGAAGAGGAGCCAGGTTGAAAAGACAAAACCACATTTGTTCATTAAGCAGTATCCTTAGCTCTGCGATTTAATTGTTCTGCACCTGCTTTTCTCTCACAAGGATCAGCCAAGGTTTAGGGACATGATCAATATATATTGAATAGCGCAGGCAGGACGGCTCAGTGGGTTAACACTCTAATCTGTTAGATCCTCTGCCAGAGCCTGGTTCGTGTCTGGGTGTTGCAGGACTGGCTGGGGATCTCAATTTGCAGTTATTTGCTCCTGAAAGAAAGAGACAAACAGGTCCACACAGCTCCTACAAAACAGGAACATCTGTTGGGACCATATGCGAGGGGCTTGACCTGCAGTTATCGGTTCTGCCTTCGCTGTCAGTGGCCAATAGTATTCAGAGGATGAGCGGGCATGTTTATCCCTATTTATCACACCCTTGTATAGAGAGACTATAGCTTGACCACGTATGGCTAGCTGAGCTCTTTACACTTTGGGATAAGCTTAGTCTGAAAGATGTTACTGACAAACAAGCCCAGTTCTAGACCAGGCGTTTTAGAGAAGTTATCAATTAAAAGTAAAGAACAATGTGTGAGTTACAATTCGGAAACACTTGTCTCCTAGGGGCTGGAAAAGGTCAGGACTCCTGGGTTCTATGCTCTTTGCAACTGATTTCCTGTGTCACTTTGCGCAAAACGTTTAGTCCTCTGTGCTTCTACTTCCGAAACGGATGTTAGCTCCTTACCTATCACACAGAGCACAGTGAACTTCCTGTGTGTAAAGCATTTGGAATTGCAGTTACTATATTACTAGTTAATATTTATTATATTACGATGTTAGTGCTAAGTGTTATTGTAATGATACAGGCTCTACCCAGCATTCACTCCATCAACAGAATGGTCAACGGTGCCCAGGGAACAGTAACATGTAAAACTGTTCATTATTGCACTAATATTCTTTCTTGAACCAGTTTAATCAGCTAGTCTGGGGGAGAGCGATAGTGACAAGCAGTAAGAGAAAGATATTAGTAAGAAAGGTGCTGTCTCCTAGCCTCGTTAAACTGCCGCTGTGATCTTTGTAACACTTTCAAAACTCCTTTCTGGCTTTACAGAAAATTACACATTCTGATGAGTGCTTTATGATTTTTCAATAGCCAATGATTATACAGAACAATCACAAAGGAAAAGGTTGGGAGAACCTCTGTAACTCGAGATTACACACATTTGTTTTCATGCCACATTCTCAGACGGTGCAAGTACACGTATCAGGGTTGCCTGGCCCTTCCCTCTTCCCCCAAACTCCACAACTGAGCAATTTCCTAGATATGTTCTATGTGCCCATATAAAGAGGCCAAATTCGGCATTAAATTACTCCAGGTTGACACTCGTGTAATTGGGGGGCAGAATTTATTCCTTCCCTTTCCAGTCGCTCATAAAAGGAAATTGTTCATGTGAAAATCCCTTTCTGATATGCATTACTCTTACCCTGTGTTGTACATTGGGAAGCTGATGGACTTGCCATCAGTCAGTGACAGAGCCAGGAACAGAATCCAGGAGACCAGACTCTTTGTCTGCTATGCTAACCAGAGCAGGCTGACATTTTTTGAATGGACGACACTTCCCTGGGACATGCTGGTTTGAAAACATTCTGTGGGCACATGTCAGTTCTGTCGAAGGTTTGGATAGAAACCAGGCAGGCAACATGTGGAGCCAGGGAACAGGCAGCAGCCTCCTGGGGCTTCCCGACTCCCCAGGGAGTGTGGCAAGCTGCTAACTGCCTGACTTCCTGGGCGGCTGCCTTGCTGTGCTAACTAGATTCCCCAGGGAGCTGGGGCAACCAGGAGCAAGCTGACAAATTCCGTTTTGGTTCTTCTCAAATGGCTTTCTTCCTCACGTGAAAAATGTTGACTTTCTGGTCCAGATTCGGGATGAAATTTTATTCCAGAAACATGAAAATTTTTAGTGGGAGGGAAATTCTGTTTTCTGGGCAGCTCTAATGCTAATGACAGCACTAGACTTTCAAGTCAATGAGAAAAGCTAATAAAAATCAGTTGGCTGTTGACTTCTAGAAGAGAGATGCTAGCTATACCTAACGTTACTTCTTATGCTACCCAGGGCACTAGGCTGAGAGTTAGTAGACACAGTGCCTCTTTTCAGCTCTGCTAGTGCCCTGTTATATGACCATGGGCAAGTCACTTCACCTCTATGGCTATTTCACCTCACACCCTTTGTCTGTCTTCACCATTTAGAACTTAAGCTTCTCTGGGGCAGGCATGGTCTCTCACTGTATCTCTACACATCACCTAGCACAACAGGGCCTAAACCTTGGTTGGGATCTCTAGGCATAATATTGTTATACACATTAATATTTCTCCTTTTCTGTCTTTTTTAAATTACAGGTGTTACCCCCTTTGCCCAATGATATTTTGATTGCCTTACAACACATTAGTGCAGTATCTATCCTACAAAAACAGATTCAGAAAAGTGTTAATTCTTGCTGACTAAGTGATTTCACTCTATTTTGGAAATGCTTTCTCTGGAGAAAGCAAAAACCTGAAATAGCCTTGCTTTCTGCTGCCAGTTTGCTTCCTCCTGAAAGCTCAGCTCTGATACAGCACCTGGTGATCCTCAAGGACCATTTCTTCTTTAACATTACTTTTTCAATAGAACAGTTTCTGAAACAGGACAATCATGTGATTAGTTCAAAGTTCCACCGGCATTTAAACTGACTCCCAGGACTCTCTGTATCTGCCCACCCTACTTCCTTAAACGTCTCTAATCCCGGAGGTGGGAAATCACTTAATGGTAAATAACTACAATACTGTTCACAAAGTAAATCCCAGAAAGTGTGTTAGCCAATGCTTCACGCTGTATTTAGCCATAAGCATAAGCTCAATGATCCTCCAGTTGCGGTAACAGCAAATTAAAAAGACGGATGACTTCCTGGAGCTACTGTCAGTTGCTGAGTTTTACAAGTATCATTTTTTTCAAAGATCAGTTTAAATGTTTCCTGATCTTGCTGTATGACCACAGAGAGCCCAATCCTGCCAGTTGCTGTGCATGTCTTAAAAGGTGCCAAGTATCTTCAACTCCCAGTGAAGTGAGTGGCTCAGCAACTCGCAGCATCTGGGTTGCCCTTTCCTCTTTCCACAAAATCACTGGTTCTGCAGTTGATAATGCAGAAAACTTGTCATGCAGCATCCCTGGATTGCCCTGCCCAAAGTAACTCTGTTGACTGGATTAGAGACATATCTGTCAGTTACTGACGCCTGAGGTCAGCCGTTTCCTTGCTGAAGAAGATTTTAGATTCTTTTCTTCTCCTCTTCGGACCGTTAGCCCTCACGCTGAACTCCACTTCATCACAGGAGAACCCTGGATGAAAATAGCTGGAGCCACGTCTGATTTCCTCTGGCTTTAATAGACGGGTGCGCAGCACAACACACAAGACGGATATCCTCTCCTCGGCTCTGTGCATTCACTCACATGGATGTTTCAAACAGAGCTCACAAATCCCGCAGGTAAAGACAGGATTCATAGTGAGGAGAGCGGAGACAATTCTGGACATGAACCTGCGCCAGCTACAGGGCTGGAAAGGAAAAGGCTGGCTGCAAAGGAGGATTGTGCAACTTTCTGAAATATTACGTTTAACTGTCAAAGTCCTGATTTTCAGAAGCGCTGTGCTCTGACTGTTCCAGTCTAAGTCAACGGGAGCTGCAGATGTAGGCCTCTGCTGGTCTTAACATGTTTTTTTAATGGGCCTGCAAAATTATCTACCCTCTACCTATGCTACCACTGTCACTGTGAACAACCACCATCATTGACAGCTGAGATTAACCTAGCAACTTTTCAAGGGAAAGAGCCCAGAGCCACAGGTCAGGCTCAAGCCTAACTCATCTAAAGTACCCCAGGCAGGTACAGTATGTCTAGTTGTTTCTGATGACAGTATATGACAGTTAAACATTATTCCTGGGGGTGGGAGCTGAGCCAAGGACAGTGTCTTGCTTGAATTCCTGCCTTATAGCAAAGAATTATTAATTCTTAACATAATAGCTTTCTTCCCCCTTAATGGAGACAACGGTTTAATTTAAACAAAGAAAAGAAGAGCGTTTGTGAAACTGGACTTTGAAATAAACACATTTAGGACCAGCATGGTGGGCCTCTGCTGCCTCCCAAGAGACCTAGAGTGAAATCCTGGCTCCATTAAGGCAATGAAAAAACTTCCATGTGGCCAGGATGTCACTCCTAGGTTCAGCTGCTGGGAGCAGTCTCTTGGTCCCCGGACTGAAAGGCACCGCAGCACCTTGGGTCACCCCCGTGAGGGAATACACCCTACACATCACTGCAATAATCTTTGTACAAAGTATGCCTTGTGAGGTGTCATTTGAAAACTCATAATTTGTTGGTCAGCATTGTCCTGATAAAATACATGTGGCAACACTATGTGAAGTTATAAGATTCCCCTGTCAGAGGGTATTAAAACAGGTTCCATACCCCCACAGCCCTGCCCACGCAGAAGTCAGCAAACAGGTCTGTCCTAAACAAAGGAATGTATGTTTGCCTTAATTTGCATTTAGGCAATAAACAGAATAATCAAGCAGGAAGGGAAAACAAAGGAAGCTCAGACAGGTGAAAAAACCCAGCAAGGAGTATCCTTTCACATAGATTCTTTATCTTCTGGCTCTTAGCTGGAAATGCTTTTCAAGAGGGGGACTGAAACTATCCAGAGGGACAAACACTCTCAGGCACCCACTTCTCTCTCCTTGCTCACCTCATTTTCCAAACCTAAGAAGAAAAGAGGAAACAGCCATCGGACTCTGGGGAAGGGGTCCTGACCTGAAAGTTTGGTCAGTAATCTGCTGGAATATGCAGCATGAAAGTTTGCTTTGCCACAACAATAGTTTCTTAAGTAGATATTAGAAAGTGCTTTGTCTTCATTTTTCTTGTAACCATTTCTGGCTTTTATGCCTCATTACTTGTACTCACTTAAAATCTCTCTCTTTGTAGTTAATAAACTAGTTTTACTGTTTTATCTAATCCAGCATGTTTAAATTGAGGTGTCTGGGTAACTCTACGTAAAATAATAAACTGGCATATTATTCCCTTAAAGGTATAATGGACTTAATATATCTAGTATTATCCAGTACTATCCAGAAGAAGGCTAGGTAGTACAGGACATAATTCCTGTGGGGGTGTTGAGGTCACCCTGTAGTATAACCGAGGCTGGTGAGAACCATAGTATAACCGGTAGGCACCCAGGGTGTGGCATGCATGCTAGAAAGCTGTTTGTGAGTGGCCCAAGTGGGCCATAGACATTGTAAGACACCCATAGTTGCAGGGCAGGGGTGACACAGCCCCTCACTAGTCTGGATTGTATCGCAGTATGTCACAACCCCACAGTAATGTCCATGGCCAGCTGGCAAAGCTGAAGGGACAGTTCACCTGAGTGTTCATCCATCTTATGTTCCTCTTTCAGTTCAGCAGCAGGGTCCCCCCAGCCACCAGAATGTGGTGGTGTCAGGGATGCCGACAGCCTCTTTAGCCCAGGAAGTTCCCCAAGACATGAGGCCTGCAGGAAGAAGCTCTCTGCTGAGGAAAAGTCTCTCAAATCCAATTCAAATACACTCCTAGGATGCTTTCCGCCAATCCTGATGATTGTAGCAGCTTCCCGGGCTACTGGAGTGTTAACAATGACAGAGTTTTTGTTTGTACTACATACATACTCTTAGAAAAGCATGAATGGGATCCTGTTTCTGATTTATAGCTTTCAGGATGTTAAATCATTGATAAGTCTTGCTGATAAGTCTCCACAGATCATGCTTTAAAGAAAGCGTTACAGGTTTCCTGCAGTGGCACAGAGGATCTAGCTGAGAGCTCACCAGACAGAAGGATCTGCTGCTGCTTAGGGCTCCAGATGGCACATGACAATGAGGTTAGTTGTATCTCCAGAGGCGCCGAAGCTTGGTTCAAGTTAGACGGATAGTAGTTTTTAAACACTAGAACAGGGGTAGGCAACTATGGCACGGGTTCCGAAGGCGGCACGTGAGCTGGTTTTCAGTGGCACTCACATGGCCTGGGTCCTGGCCACCAGTCTGGGGGGCTCTGCATTTTAATTTAATTTTAAATGAAGCTTCTTGAACATTTTAAAAGCCTTATTTACTTTATATACAACAATAGTTTAGTTATATATTATAGACTTATAGAAAGAGACCTAAAAATGGTAAAATGTATTACTGGCACGTGAAACCTTAAATTAGAGTGAATAAATGAAGATTTGGCACACCACTTCCGAAAGGTTGCCGACCCCTGCACTAGAACATGAACATTTTAGGGATTTGCTAGTTTAGTTTAATCCTGGATGTGGCTGCCAGAAATGACTGAAAAATTTCACCACCACCACAGAAGTCTCATAGACTCAAGGTCAGAAGGGACCATTATGGTCATCTAGTCTGATCTCCTGCACAATGGAGGCCACAGAATCTCACCCACCCACTCCTGTAACAAACCCCTAACCTATGTCTGAGTTGTTGAAGTCCTCAAATCGTGGTTTAAAGACCTCAAGGTACAGAGAATCCTCCAGCAAGTGACCCAGGCCCCATGCTGCAGAGGAAGGTGAGAAACCTCCAAGGCCTCTGCCAATCTTCCCTGGAGGAAAATTCCTTCCCGATTCTAAATATGGCCATCAGTTAAACTCTGAGCATGTGGACAAGACTCACCAGCCAGCACTCAGGAAAGAATTCTCTGTAGTAACTCAGATCCCACCTCATCTAACATCCCATCACAGACCATTGGGCATATTTACCTGCTAATAATCAAAGATCAATTAATTGCCAAAATTAGGCTATCCCATCATATCATCCCCTCCTTAAACTTATCACAGGAAAGAGCGAGTCATAACTGCAACTACCAAGGGGAATCTCCTCTGCTGTTGGGTTAGGTGCTAGTATCTCATGGGCTCTCAGTGTATTTTGCTACCTACCCCTCTTGCTTATGATCAGGGCTCTGAGTTTTTTGCTGTGATTTTTTACTCAAAATCATGGGCTGGTCATGGATTTTGTTTTAAGGAAAAATCAATTTTCTTTTACCCTTAGAGATAATCTCTCTGCCAAGTTCAGCCTTTGGTGGTTTTGCTGGAAGACTTCTTGGGAGTCAGTCTTGCAAGAAGAACCATGGGCTTGTGGTTAAGATACTGGGCTGAGACTTGGGCTGGGCTGAGACTCTGCCAGAGACTCCCAGTGTGCCCTGGGGCAACTCACTTCAGTCTTCAGTTTTGCAGATCCCCAGCGGTAAAATGGAGGTGATGGCTTTGCCTTTTCCCCCACTTTATGTCTCTCTTGTATATTTAGACTGTAAGTTATTTGGGGCAAGGCTGGGCCCCAATCTTGGCGTGGTCTCTAAGCACCACAGTAACATAACTATTAATCAGCTCCACTATATTTCCTTCCAGCCTCACTAGGACTTGCTTCCTCAAATTCCTGCTCCTGATGCCCTAGCATCTACCTCACACTGCAAGGACATATAGCAGCATAGTCACCTAGCATCATCTTCATCTTCTAGGGCAGAAACCAGAGCAAGAACCGAGACAAAACCACAAGAGGTTTAAAAAAAAAAATCACTTGACCCAAGGAAAAATACAAATATTCAAAGGATTGGCGATTCCCATACACCTGTGCCTAGCTTGTGTATTTAACCAGCAGGAAGGTAAAGGAAAGATGAAACAAGCCCATAAGTTGCCTCCAGTAAAATGCCCGTTGTTGATATTGTCCATGCAACCTCCAAAGCCACAACTCCTTACCTAAGCAATACTTGAATTTTCCTCATTCAGTAGCTGAAAGCAGGGATAGGTACATAATGATACAACGAGGGAGTGTGGACTATTGGTTAAAGCAGGTTCTGGGTCTCAGGACTACTGGTCTCTGTCTACTGTGGAGCTAGATACCACAGGGACTAGCCCTGTCACGGACTTGCTGCATGACCCTTGGACTAGTTAGTTAAACTCCAGACCTCAGTTCCTTCATGTGCGAAATAAAGGAACGAATGGTAAATGTGGCATCGTACCTCCCATAGTTTAATTAAATTAGTTATTTATTTGTGGAAGTGTCTTGAGACCCTTAAATGATGCTTGACAGCATGCAAGCACAGAGTGCTACTACAATCATCCAGCACTGGAGTGAGCTAGAAAACAAACCCCTTGAACAGCACGTGGGCATTGTATAACAGACCTCGTTGCTGAAACATGTGCATATACAAGGGGATAAATAAGGATACAGTTTAACCAGCTTGTCTAGCTATAGAAGTCACAGGTGACACATTACACATAAATCTCTCTCTCTTATTTTTTCAGACTCCTCTGTGCATCAACAAGCCAGCCTTGGCTACGATTCTTATTATATATGCCTGCCCTCTCATTGACCCAGAATTGTGAAAGCAAAGCCCTCTTTTCATTGTAAACCCATTGGAGAGCAAGACTCAAAATCACTTAAAACTTTGTGTAATGGAATTTCTCTTAACTATAGTCAAGATTTGCCCCATCTATTAGCACGAGCAGGAAACAAGAGCTGAGATTTCTTGCACTCAGAAGGATCTACAGGTTAGCTTTTATGTCTACCTCGTTACTACAACTGATATTTCAGAATACAATGGACATACACAGCGGAGGAGCTGCATCACATTAAAGGCTTTCTGCTGGCAGCTTCAGAGAACTTGGGGCAGATTCCGTCCCTGCATAATTTCCTTTCTTCAGAGACATGGCGTTTCATGAGATCTGCTAGTCTCTGAGATTTGGCTGAGCACAGGGAGAACCAGAAGGCGACGGGCAGTTCATTAAATAGACATTTTTAATTTGTATTTAATATTGCACCTTCTTCTAACGTGAAAGTGCTTTACGCACACGTTAATTGGGGATCACAACAAAACACGCAGGTAGGTAAGTCAGTATGATCATCCTCATTTTATAAACCTCAAAGTACTTCACTCCAGTAGGTGAATGCAGTTGGGAAACTGGAGTGCAGCGAGATACAGGGACTTGCCCAGGATCAGACCATGAGTTGATAGCAGATCGGAACCCAGGAGCCTTCACTCCTCATCTCCTGCCATTTGACAGAATTCTACCCACCTTCCGAGTAAACAGCATTTGGGGGTGTGAAGTTTTGACCTTACTGGAAACCTCTCAACTCACCAAAATCACAAAGAGAAAGATTTAGCTCCACAGAGTAATTATTTTCCATAAAAAGGGACAAGGAGTAAATGGAAAAAATGGGAGGAATCTTCCAGGACACTTCCCCACTCAAAATACTGGAACAGACAGTCAGTGAGTTCCACTGAAGCCAATGATCTACACCCATTTACACCAGGTGAGCATCTGGCTACAGCACTGAAGGAAGAGTTAACAGCAGACAATCAAGAGAAGATGGTTACTTTCCTTGAGAGGAAGAATCCTCTAATCGTTAAAGAACAAGAGTGGGAGCAAGGACTCCTCAGTTTTATTCCTGGCTCTGCCAGTTGGTCAGAGTAACCTTGGGCAGGTCACTTAACTTCTCCGTGCCCTATCTGAAAATCGAGGATGATACTTACTGCAGGGTTTAATTAGCGTTCCCTAAGTAGCTGAAGGTCTGGAGTTTGAAGGTGATGCCTGATTACTGTTATGTTCATAAGAACTGTACATACTCGATATTAACAAAAAACCCATAGAAAGAGGTCACCCTTATTGGACAATCTCCTTTCTTAAGAAAGTGGCCTGAAGTATCCCAGATGTAGTGAATAATGAATACACTTTTGCCTCTCTCTTCATGAGAAAGTCACCATGAGGAATCGACTGACTTTTGTGGGTCACTGGAGCAGTTGATAAGACAGTGTTCACTGGGGTTTGTTTCTTTAAACAGAAACATGGACCCTTTCAGAGAATGATCAGCTAGTGACACAAATCTCACCAATGTGAGGCTAACTTGCAAAGCCTTCTGAGCAAGGAATGCTCTCAGGGTATGTCTACACAGCAATTAGACACCTGCGGCTGGCCTGTGCCAGCAGACTCAGGCTCACGGGGCTCAGGGACTGTGGCTGTTTCACTGCTGCATAGACATCTGGGCTTGGGTTGAAGTCTGAGCTCTAGGACCCTGTGCGATTGGAGGATCCCAGAGTTTGGGCTCCAAGCCCGGCAGTCTACACAGCAATGAAACAGCCCCGCAGCCTGAGCCCTGCAAGCCCAAGTCGGCTGACACGGGGCAGCCAAGGGATTTTCTTTCCTGTGCAGATATAGTCTCAGGTTCCTGGAGATTGGCTCACGCCTGCATGTTCACCACAGCTGCTATTTCATATTCTTTTTTGGGGGATGCAGTCGTTCTAGCTGACAACGTCACAGTAATGGCAGCAGCCACCGCAGGATGGCACAGTAGCACTTTAGCAAGATCTTCTCCCTCCTTGGTTTGTGGCTGCATCAAATCAAAGCAGAGGGAGTCAGAGGCTCATTATATGTTTAAAAGATTGAAGAATATAGTGAGAATTGATGGCAGAATATTCTTATATTCTGGGCATCACTTCAACCCATCTCAAAGTGAAATGTAAGGCTAGGAATCGGTGCTGTTTCTCCACAGAATAACAGCTGTCACATACTAATACTGAGCTGGAGTCTATTTTACTGTGTATAGTGAATAGTATTGTTAACAAAGTTACATTTGCAGAGCCAGATTCTGCTCTTATTTCCATCTGTGCAGTTTTAAGTTGTAATGGGGTTGCATAACAGAATGAAAAGAGACAAGAACAATGGTGACTTTCACAATCCAGGTTTTGTGGTGCTGGCAGTCTGGAAAATATCCTGGTTCTTCTTGAACAATTATTATGTTGTGGTCTGACAGATGAAGATGGAATCCCATGATATGCGTGTATCTTTTTCAGAGTAGAACCCCATTTTCGTGAGAGGTCTTCAAACCACAATTTGAGGACTTCAATAACTCAGACATAGGTTAGGGGTTTGTTATTGAAGTGGATGGGTGAGATTCTGTGGCAGGAGGTCAGACTAGATGATCATGATGGTCCCTTCTGACCCTAAAGTCTATGAGTCTATGTAAATCAGAGTGCCAGCATTTTGCCAGATGGATTAAGGGTAGATATATGGCAAGAAGGAATGTCAGACAACTGCCATGTGCTGTTTGCCCAAAAGCCTGACTCAGCCCCGGGCACTGCACACAGCCAGCCACAGGATTGGAAACAAGCAATGCAAAGTATAATAAAGAGATGAATTCCAGCCACAGCAGAAAAGGAAAGCAGAATGGCAAGGAAAGTACATTGAAAAGAAAGATGTGATTTCAATGACAGGGCGTGTGCGTAACATACACCATCAGCAACAAAATGAAAATGAGGGCCGCTCCCACATCACCACCACAAAGCATTTCTGCACATAAACGAAGCGCCAAATTCTCCTCTCTGCAGAGCACAAAAAGGGAGCCTGTGTCTATATAAAATAACATCACTGGCTGGGGTACAACATTGTTACATGCTATGGACAATGCCTTAATGTGGCAAGGGGCTTTCCATATAATCCTCATCGACTTGGTTCTTTTCACTAAGGGCATCCTTGCCATCCACCACCCTCTCAGCTCACGGAGTGATGCTGTGGCTGTCAATGCCTGTTTGTTTCTATCAATGTGACCTTTTCCACTTTCCCTGGGAAGAGGCACATCAGTCATGACCACACCTGCGGGGCTGAACACTTGCTTGGAGTAGACAGAGGACAGACAGTTTAGGTGAGATACATGGATCTCCCATCAGCCTGGGGAAGCCTTAGCTGAGAAGTGAGAGAGACCCTGTCATCATTTCCCAGAAGCTCCCTTCCTCCACGTGATGCCTGGGGCTCAAACCCAGGCCTGTGAGTTCCCAGACATCCTGGCCTGCAGCCAATGTCTTCTGAAATCTGGTGGGTCAAGGAGCTAGTAGAACTACAGCCTCAGCCAAGGCACCACCCACAGAAGCCCTGATTAGAAGATCGCCCGGCTCCACCGATTGGCCCAACCATGCTATTTAAGCCAGATGAAGGCACAGGCAGTTGTCTGAGCAACCAGGTGATTCCCTGTTGCTGCTGCACTGGAGCCTGCACTTGTGCCCACTTCCTGCATTTGGCACCCTGTACCCAACCCTGTTCCTGATTCCTGCTCCGCTCCTGGCTCCTGCCTCATCCCTACCTTTGCTCCTGGCTCCCACAGTGCTCCTGGCCTCTCCTCTGGTTCCTACCCCTACAGCTTGCTTCCAACCATCAGTTACCAGTCCTGGTTTGGATCCCTGGCTTGGACTTCTGACTCTGGTTTGACACTTGGCTCTGGCATTTGGTATCTAACCCTGGCCCCACCCTTCAACTTCGATTCCTGTCCCTGATTCTGCCTCGACCCCTGGCTCTGGTAATTGGCAGTTGACTCTGGTGCTGACCCTCAACTTCATTCCCCAACCTGAATGCCTGCTCCACCCACTACACCTACTCTGACCACTCAGACCACCTAGGGTCCTGGTCTCTAACACGTCAGCCAAGTGCTGGTATTTTAGTTGCCAGGGTATTAAGAAAAATGCCCATGGGACTTTGGGAGCTGGCACCACACATGTACTGCTGAACTGAGCTGTTTTCAGCAGATAACTAACAGGTTAAAAGGTCCCACAGACTATCAATCCCATAAGACAGCCAGCCTCCTTGCAAAACAGTGAGCTAAACTGAGCCCAAACATTCAAGACTGTAGGGCCACATCTCATGGATCCAACCCATCAAAGATGTGGAACGAGGTAGGCCCTGACAAGGCCGGCTCCAGGCACCAACGAAGGAAGCAGGTGCTTGGGGCGGCCAATGGAAAGGGGTGGCACATCCAGGTTTTCGGCGTCAATTCGGCGGTGGGTCCCTCAGTCCCTCTCGGAGGGAAGGACCCGCCGCTGAATTGCCACCAAAGAGTGAAGCGGTGCGGTAGAGCTGCCATCAAAGTGCCGCCAATTGCAGCTTTATCTTTTTTATTTTTTTCCTTCATTTCACTGCTTGGGGAGGCAGAAAAGCTGGAGCCGGATCTGGGTCCTGATGAGCTTTGGAGAGAGCCAGCTATAACCCTCCTTGGCCAAACAAATCAGGCACGGCATGTGCCCTGTGCAGGCAGAGAACAAAGAGGGTATGTTGAAGGGTGCAGGCAGGCCTACGGACTCTAAGATACCCTCTCCCAGAAAACAAATAATCACATATTAACCATGTGATGAGCTGCAAACCAGCATAATAAATCAACACAGACATTTAAGCTTATGCTCTCCATCAGCGTGCAGCCCGTGCCTAGGGGACAATCCCAATCTCCCTGGTTATATATCATTATTATGGCCTAAATGCCATGGCTGTCAGTTTATTTTTTAATTGACTTTGCTTTTCTATAGAGTTCTTGGACACGGTACAGTAAACCCAGTGCTGGGTGTACTGACAAAAAAGTCACCCATGATAATCAATGATCTGAACACACACAAATCATTACCGTCCGGGTTGTAAGTGCAGCTGTTACAGCTGCAAGCCATGCAGGTCGATACCAGCAATTTTCATCCAGCAGCGAGCCGCTTCCTAGACGGTGTAATTGAGTCAGGGCTCATCTCGGATGAAAGCAACTTTCAGCTATTTGTTTGCATGTGTTTGGCACCAAGAGCTGTGAGATATGTGGCAACAAGCTTGGGCTCTGGCAGACCAATGGGGGACATAAATAAAAGCGGTGAAGACCCTCTGCGGATAATGCCCAGCTTTCTTCCATTAAGCCAGAGAGCTGTCTCCTCAATGCCCATTACCTCCTCAAGTGCCTCACCGGATCTTGTAGGAAGGGAGATCTGGATTCAGTTCAAGACTGTGCCATAGACTTTCCTGTGTGACCCTGGGCAAGTTGCTTCAGCCCAGATCCACAAAGGTACTTCGGGGAAGGCCTCTGAGCACACCTATCGGATTTAGGCCCCACAGGTGAGATAGGTTGGGGAATGCCTATCTGCACCTGCCTTGAGGATCATGCTGGGCTTAGGCGTGAAACAGGCTGCCTACATGCCTGCCTGTGCCAGTAGTGCACTTGCCCCCAGGTAGAAACTCAGATGCCTCGGGAACTTTTACAGTGAAAACGTTGGTGCCGAGCGAGTTTAGGAACCTACAGGGCAAGGCAGCAGTCGAATGGGGGGTTTTGTGGACTGCAGCAACACATTCTGGTCTTCAGGTACCTAAATCCCTTTGGAGATCCTGGCCTTCATCTCCCTGAGCCTCCTCTCCTGTCTGTAAATGGGGATAAAGATCCTTCCTTTCTCCTCTTTGGCCTGTCTTGTCTATTTAGACTGCAAGCTCTTCAGGCCAGTGGCTGTCTATGTACACTCCCAGCATATGGGCTCTGAAGTTGGTCCAAGATTATAGGTACTATAGTAATACGAACCACAAACAATAATAATCTCAACCGCTGGGGAATGGCATAAGGAGAGAGGTAGTCTCCGAGGTACTAAGAATCCAAACCTTTTAGAGCTTTATGGGTTAAAACTAGGTGGGGACAGTGCCTGGGGAATGAGCATTTGTTAAACTGAGCTTTTAAAATAGAAGGAGAGATAGAGATGGATATTAACCGGATGGTGCCTACAAAATTATATCGGTCTGTCGTAACCATGAAACACTTGCATAAACAAACACAAAAACCACTGCCCTCTCTTCACTTACACTTTTCTTTTCTATAATTAATTGGGCAAGAATGGAACTTGGGAAAAGCTCAACTATGGTCAGAATTTCTGGACTTCTTTCTAGTAATAACACACTGGGAACAGCTGCAAATATCTAATTACCTGCAGCATGTTGAGAAGCAGGCTTCGGAACTTGGTCCCCTCCACCATGAAGAGCGCCATTTTGTCACAGAGCTTGGCGGCTGTGGAGGCGAAGCTGCGGTCCGTCACCGCTTTCTGGTAAATGGTCTTGACAATCTCACCCAGCATCTCCTCAGAGTTGGTGGAGTTCTGAGCCTCCTCCATGAAGGTGGTGAGCTTGGAGTCCACATCACTGCTGTTGTTCCTCATGCTGTTGAGGATTTCAATTAATTTGTCCATTTTGTTCTTTTGGGGGTTGGTTGCCTCCACCAGCACTTCGTCCTGGTCCGTGAAAAGGGAAAGACAAGGCATCTGTTACACAAGGAAAAAACAGACATATCAGCCTTTGTTCTTTCACAGAAAACAGGGGGTAGGGGGCAATGGGAGTCATACAATCAGATCTAAATCTAGGCGTGTTCTAGTGGCACACTCTAGAGGTCCAAGGTCTGGAATGGGAGCCAAGAACTTGGGAGAGCTAATTCCTGCTCTGATGGGGACTCCATCTATGATTCCTCTGCAAGTCATATCACATCTCCGTGCCTCAGCGTCTCCATGTGATAGATATACCTGGGTACTTCAGAGGTGTGACATTTACTAAGTGCCCATGAGCCAGGTTTGCCTGAAGAGAAAAACCGTAGCTACTGATACTGTGAACACACTGACTCAGCATGATCCTGCTCAGGCACCTGGAAATACCAAGGTGACATGGGTGTCAGAGTTTGTATAATTTTTGGTGGTGCCCAGAATGGGTCCAAGCAGAATTATTCCGTCCATAGGACGCACTGGGGCAACTGCCCCAGGACCCGCACTTTGGAGGGCCCCACGCTATGGGGGGCTGTGGGGTCCAGGGTGGCCTAAGGAGTTAGCGGAGGCCTGGCGCTGGCAGCATTGAGAGACCTGGCCCCAGCCCCTGCCCACTCTGCCAGCTCCCAGCATCACTCAGGGTAGGGGACGGGAGCTGGAAAGAGGCAGGGTGGGTGCTGGGGGAAGGGGTGGAATGGGGGCAGGGAGGGGGCGGAGCAGGGGCAGGAAGGGGTAGAAGAAGTGCAGACTTGGGGGAAGTGGTGAAATGGGGATGGGGCAGGGGCAAACCAGGGGCGTGACGAGGTGGAACAGGGGCTTGAGTGAAGGGGCAGAACAGGGGCAGGGTAGAGTGGGTTGGGGGCAAGTCGCTTGCTGCTGCCGGCGCCAGGTCTCCCACTAACCCCCCAGGCTGCACTGGATCATGCGGACCCCTGAAGAGCAGGCTCCCCCAAAGCGTGGGGCCCGGGGTAGTGGCCCCGGTCCATCCTATGGACGGGACGGCTCTGAAAATATAAGCCCAAACATTGGTGGAGCTGGGCCCACGTTCCTGAATATTGGTGGAGCACGAGCACCACGGGCCCATATAACTCACCACCTACGCAAGGTCACAGTGGGCATATGCAACTTCCCAGTTTGGGTAGCATGAGACCTAGCTCTGAAACAGGGAAGCTGTGGGGATTACTTAATGCTCATAAAGTATCTGGACGGTGGAAAGCGCTATGGACATTCTAGTCAAGCCTCTCTCATAACTTTTTGAGCAGCTCACAATGATTAGCAGTGAGCACTTGAGGTTTCTGCAACATACTGCAGGCAACAGAGAACTTTGAATATTCGGTCACTGAGTAGCAGAATGCTATAAGGAGCTAGTTCTGCTTAAAGGAGCCAGAAAGGCCGGTTCTTCTGTTGCTTTTGTGCAGCAAGTGCTGCATGAGAGTCAGCCATGTTATGCCGTACCCTCTCTCTCTTCCACTCCTCTCACTTTCCCTTCTTTATTAGTGGTAGTAGGCTGGTCCCAGTAGACGTGGCTCCTTTCTCCCTCATGTTACAAACTTACAGCCCATATGCTCTGGTCAGTGGGAAGAAGAGTAGCCTGAGGGTTTAAGGCACTGGGCTGGGACTCAAATCTTCAATCAATTCCTGACTCTGCCAAACACTTTCTGTGTGATCCTGGACAAGCCCCTTGATCGCTCCATGTCTCAATTTCCCATCTGTAAAGTGGGAATAATGCTGCTTTCCTGGCTTATGGGCTTTTATGAAAATAAATTCACTAATATTTGTGAGATGCTCAGATTATAAGGCTACAATGCCACAGAAGTACCTAGATCTGGATAGACATTGAACAATCTAAGCACTAATCAAGACTATCGCATGTTATATATGCACAATGTGAACCAACTGCAGCTACTACAAGAGCTCTAACTTTTTCATCTCCTGCCTTTTGCGCATCTAAAGGAATAACATTACCACTCATAGTATTGCAGCTTTTTAACATTTAATTACGCTGTGAAAGTTTTTGCTAGGGACAGACATGCAGTGGACATCTCACATTTGCTAGAGCTGATCACCTCTTCCTTTTTTTCCATTGACAAAACATTGTGCCACACTCTATGAAAGTCTCCTGAAACCTTTAGCAAATTCCAGGTGTGGCCTTGAAACCTGATGGCTGGAGTTGTCAGAAGGCCAGCTGTGTAAACTCAGTGCTGGACATGGGGCATAAACGTAACTTGGTGTTTACCTGGAGTATTGCTCTCACATGACACCAGGCTCCTAGAAGCTATGATTATCGGTTTGAGCCTTCAAACCATCTCTTCTCATGTAAATAGTCCCACAGAAGCCAGTGAAATTGCTCACACGAGAAAGGACTGTTTAGGTGAGTGAGAATTTGCAAGCTCAGACCCTACATTAGGGCTCAGGAAAGAAACCTGCAAGTGAGTATTTTAAAACAGTTTGCATATCATCTATGTTTTACAGGAGAATATTAAGAATTAAAATAGTCTACATCGCACTGCATACATACAGATACACAGACATAGTCAAATGGGTATGCACACAAACACACAACAGAGCTGTTTATGTTCATGTTTGCTTCATTTCATATACTAGATATGCTCTGCATATTTGTGTTTATTTTTTACTACACATTTGGATATTTTTGCTGAAAATTCGTTTGTGTGGATTTTTTCAATACGCACAAATACACTTACAACAAAAATCCTGCATTCTCTAGGGTGCATGCGGACGGATTATCTATTAAACCCTCAGAAATTTGAAACTTTGTCTCCAGAAAGGATTTCTCGCCCATCACTTGCACACACAAGTTTTGTTATTGTTGAGTTGGTCAAGAGAAGGGGGAAGGATAAGTGTGCTTTTGATATATTTATCCATCTATCTAGACAAATGGATATCAGGTTTAAGTGGCTAAATCTAGGTATCCAGTGTTCAAAGTCTGAATTCTGCACTCAGTATCTAGATCGGGGTGGGCAAACTTTTTGGCCTGAGGGCCCCATCGGGTTTCATAAATTGTATGGAGGGCCCATTAGGGGAGGGGGTCATGTGCCCCCCGGACTCCTGCCCCATCCAACCCCCTCGTTCCCTGATGCCCCCCCCCGGATTGACACACCCCCGCTCCCTGTCCCCTGACTGTCCATGGACCCCTGCCGTCCCATCCAAACCCTCCTTCTCCTTCCTGACTGCCACCCTGGGACCCCTACCCCCATTCAACCCCCTGTTCCCACCCCCCCGCAACCACCCTGGGCCCTATCCACACTCACACGCCCTGACCACCACCCCAAACTCCTCTGTGCTCTATCCAACCCCCCTGCTTCCTGTCCTCTTACCATACTGCCTGGAGCACTGGTTGCTGGTGGCGCTGGAGCCATGCCACCCGGCTAGAACTGGGCCACACCACCGCCGCTGCTGCCACCGTGCAGCACAGAGCACCGGGTCTGGCCGGGCTCTACAGCTGCGCAGCCTCAGGAGCTCACAGCCCCACTGCCCAGAGCATTGAGCCAGCGGCGGAGTGAGTGAGCTGATGCTGCGGGGAATGGGGAACAGCAGGGAAGGGGCCAAGGGCTAGCCTCCCAGGCCAGGAGCTCGGGGGCTGGGCAGGACGGTCCCGTGGGCTGGATGTGGCCCGCGGGCCGTAGTTTGCCCACCTCTGATCTAGATTCTCGAAGACACACAAAACCACATTTTAGAACACTCCAGTGTTTAGAACACTTCACCTGACATTTGTAAAGAGGCTGGGAAATGCACATGTTCTTGATTTGGGCTCATAAACCCTCATCTTCATGCAGTGTTTTCTGCAGGGGGGAGTTCACAATTCCTCCTTTGAAAACTCGGTCTTAACATGAACACCAAACAACAGGTCAGGTGCAGTTAGATAGAGAGACTCTGCAGTGTGTCAGTTAAAGACCCGACAAAGAACCACAAAAAAGCCCAGCCACCCACCAGAAGAAAAGTTGACTTTAGGAGAGGAGACGGTAAGTTTGGCTTCGCTCAAGAACAAAGCCCCATGTACGTGTGCGAAATGATCAACAGCTGCGATTTTAATAAAGGGAAATTCAGCTCCCCACAGGAATAGTACCTTTTCTTTTAGTCTCCTTCGCAGTCTGTCTTTGGAAGACTGGAGCAAATTGACCTTTGGTCTTTCCCCGATGCGCTCATGAACACTGTCTCTCCGCTTGGTTTCTGGTTCCTGAATATACTGCTGGGACTGTCGCTCCACAATCTCCGTGCTCCGGTGCATCTCCAGGGGGATGTGCACTGTGCAGACGGAGGCGTCCTCGATTTTCAAATTCTCAGTCTCTTTGGCATTTCTGTGCATTTCTCTGTCGTTGGGCGAGTGCTTCTGGTTGTGGTGCCATCGCCGGTTTTGGCTGTAGCCATGGTGGCCTGGCCTCCCTGAGGAGTGAGGGGGTTGGCCTCCCTGGTAGAGTTTCTGGTGTTCCCTGTTGTGTTTGGCAGTACCTTGCTGATGATCCGTGTGCTGCTGCTGTGATTTGTTTCCTCCAGGAGGCCTCTGCTGTCTCCTGCAAACAAACGGATAAGTCAGCATGCTCAAGCCCCTCACCTTCTCCTGCGTTCATCTGCACCAGGAGACCAACAAACTTGCTACAACAGCTTCCAGAACAAGGGCTTTCCAGTGGTGTAATTTGAGGCACTGACGAAGAGAGTGATTTCCTGGGGAGTTGCTCAGCCGTACAGAATAACACAGCAGCCAAGCAACTGGAACATCTTAAAAAATGATCCCAAATAATAACAGTCGAACCGTGTTTGCATTACTCAAGCCCACAGCGCACTCTCATGCTGATCAATACATCTCCAAGCCCTGCTGGGACCCAACACAACTTCCATAGACTCCTGGATGATCACCACCAAGAGTCTTTCACATAATTCCCGTTTCCATGCTGGTTCTTTCCCTGGGGCTATGCTGCAGGGAGCCTCTAGAGGAGTGGTCACCCGCTCCTGATTTAAAAGGTTTAAATCAGCCTGGGGAGAGGGCTGCGGCAGGGAAGGAAAAGCGGGTTTGACTGGGAGAAGCAGCCTCAGCTGGGGGCCATGCCCCAATCAGGCCATGGCTGGCTTAATGAGGGCCCAGGTGATCCTTATAAGAGGGCTGGGGTCAGAAGCCAGAGGAGCACTCTCCCTTTAGCTCTTGAAGGAGAAGGGCCTGGCTGCCTGGAAGCTGAGAGGGTACCTAGACTGGAGCAGGGCTAGGGGAAGGGCTGAGGAGCTCCGGCCTGGAAAACCCCCAGGCTGCTGGCCTTGTTAAAGCCCCAGAACAGGTATTGGGGCTACAAAGGGGTAGCCTAGGGTAGGCGGAGGCAGCAGGTCCAAACCCCCCTCGCCAGTGATGAGTGGCACTTACACTGCAGTCTGCCCCAGGGAATGGGGGCTAGTTGATGACTGGCAGTAGCTATAGTCTGAAGTGAGGTGGGGATAGAGGGTGGGGGTTCCCTAAGGAGGGGAGACCCAGATCTGTAGGGGTACTGCCAAGGGGCAGCACCAAGGCCTGAATAGGGCACCGGGGTCCAGGACGGACTTGGGCCCAGCGGCAAGCGGAACATCGGCCTGCAGAGGGCGCTCCGGAGGCTGGAAACACTAATTCCTTGGACAACCAGCAGGAGGCGCCACAGGGGTGAGTCCCACCCCGTTACAGAGCTAGACAGAGTTAGCAATCTCTTGTGCACCCAGTTCTCACACTACTATTCCCCCTCTTCTCCCATTTTTCTTTCCTTCCTGGTTAGAGTCAGCTGCTCTCACTTGCTCTCTGCCACCTGCCTGTGACTGTCCCAAACAAGTCTCCAAGCCTAACAATTCTATTGGTCTTAAATATAAATAGGTTTTATTGGTAGATTACAGAAATAGAGAGAAAAAAATATGACATCAAAAGGAATGTAAGAGAAAAACCAACTAGACAAATGCTGCAGAATGTGTTGTTACAGGAGGAAGGATGGTCCAGTGGTTAGAGTCCTAGCCTCGGCCTTGGGAGGCTGGGATCAAGTTCTTGCTTTGTCACAGACTTCCCATGCAACCTTGGCAAGTCACTTACCCTCTCTGTGCTCCAGCCCCTATATCTGTAAAATGGGCATTCCCTACATCACGGAGGTGTTGGCAGGATAAATACTTTAAAGATTGAAGCAGTGAGATACTACAGTAGTGGAGACAGATAGCTAACCCTAGGCTTCAGTAACAAAGATGGCTTGACACCTGAGAAACCTTACATATCGTTGCGCCCAGTGTGTCTGATCTCTGCCAACTGGGTCTGTATTTCACCATTGACCTAGCAGACTAAGCCACCTAGTCTCAGATAGTCTTTGTGTCTCACGTCTCACTAGAAAGTCTTCCCCCTCTTGCAAGGAAGAGCTCTGTGCACCTTCCCAACAAAACAGGAGAGATGTTATATCGCCATCCAAGGTGGTACAAAACCTGACACATGTCTCTGAACTTCCCCCAAGAAGCTGGGTTGGATTTTCAAGAGAGTTAGGTGGTCAAGTCCCATTGAATGTCTAATTGCTTTGGTCCCCTTTGAAGGATTTCAGCTTGTTGCTATGTTAGTTTAGCAGTCCCTTCTAGACCAAAGATCTGAAGGGTTGGTTTCTCCCAACCCCAGCAGTAAAAACGTCTCTTTGGATAGAAGCCAGGCAAGGAAGAGATCTCAGGAAAACTTTTCCCCATAAGTTTATGGCAAAATAACTTTTGGGTGTACCCCTACACTGTTCCACCAACGTGGAGCCCTCGGTTTCAAAGGGGCCTGCTTCTGAGTTCTTTAAACTGTTCTCGTTCAGGTAGAAAGTTATTTGAAATGTAACAGAAGTTGCTAAAATTGAGCATCAAGGGACAAAATTAGAAAAGAAAATGAACAAATATAAAATCCAACACTCGACTGCCAACTCTCCCTATTCAGGCCTTACTTTTCAGCAAAGCTCTGACTGTTTTCACCCTGTGCCCTACAAAATGCCCTCCCACTTCTATGGATTTCAATAGCATTTTCTCCCCAAATGCTCCTATTTATGGCATTCATATGCCGGCATGCCTGTACAGTAACACTCGCTGAACATCAGCAGGTTCCTGTGAGGGCCAGAGGAGGAACAGAAGAGTGTCAAGTTATATCAGAATGTGGCGTGTGGGCTTCTGCTCCTTCCTGACAGGACCCCCGTTACTGCTCAGCTGTTTACTTTCTAGTGAAAAAAGAGGGAGTCATTATCCGCTCTGTCCGAAGAGACATGCTTTGTCCCTCTGTAGCACGTCATCCAAAGCTCTAAAGACACTTTAAACACAATCATTATGTCTCCCAACACCCTTGTGAGGTAGAGGAGAACCTTTATCCACTGAGTCACTGAGAGCTACGGTGGAGATTTACCCAGGCACAGATGGGAATAAAAGTCTGCAAATGATTTGCCAAAGATAGCACAGCTAGTCAATGGGGAAGTCATCTATTCAACCCACAAGTCCTGGCTCTTAGCCTCTTTCTCCAACTACTAGATTAGAGTGTGTGTCACCATGAAACGCAACAGTAAAACGAATGAAGTAATCTGGCCGCACATTCACTTGTGTCCACAGTTTGTATTTTCTCTACAGGAGCAAATGTATCTGGTGTGGGATGTTTCCCCAAAGCAGACACTATCATCCTAAACAACAAACAAACAAAAAAACAATAATGTGCCTGTAACACTGAAAAGTGAGGACATTTCCCCTTCCTCCTTTCTACAGGAAGCTGAAGGAAATTCCTGCCAGTAGATGTGGCCAAAGGATGTCTTGCATTCTCCATCTGAACTTGGATATTTCAGATTTCCAAAAAGGCTGTCAAGCCAAGATTATCAGGATTTGCAAAACATGAAAAAAGGGGAGGCAGTTTAAAGGCCTGTTTTCATAAAAAAAGGACAGGATTTAGGGCATCCTATGACCTATGTGGTCTTCCATTGCTTTAATCCAGGCTATCTTCAAGGCAACACCAGAATAGAGTTTTAAAAGATGCACAAGAATTTTTTTAAGTATACCACACTGCATCCAAATCCCATGTAGCAGTTGTGTGCCTTTTACCAGGGTTATTTCCTTTACTCCTGCTCTTGATTATCCAGAAAGCTGTACATCTAAATAGAAGCTCCTGCTCTTATCTAATCAGACTCTCCTCCAGCTCATTCAGTCTGGTGACTGTAACATGACAACTGCTTCCCCATGGCGGTGACATGTGAGGTCACCAGTTCTGGACTGTGACTGCATCAAGATGGGGAAGCAGACAGTTCTAAAAAGGAGGAGAGCCTCTATTTACAGTGCTGTCCCTTTAAAAGGAGACACCCCAGAGCCCTAGATTGTGTTGGCTTCTCAGTGACTACATTAGGGCTAACAGCAAAACAGTAGCAGTTCCCAGCATGCCCACTGTCCTTCTAACATTTGCTATGTTGTTTAAAAAGCATGCTGGATCGGCACTGTAAAATTCAGCACTTTTCAGGCCCTTGGGGTTGCAATGATGTAGCTTCACAATTTGCACTGACAGAAGGAGAGAGGCTGTAGGGAGTGGGGCAACCAAAACATTCATGAAACTGACTTTGTAATGTTGTGTCTTTCCCCTTCTCTCTAGGCCCTTAAACCTCAACCCTCAGAACGCTGGATCTTTTTCACTGTTCATTTTCAGACATTCTAACATTTGAGTTTTTCAAGGGGAAGAATTTTTATAAAGAATGTGCAATTTTGAGTTTAGGTGTCAGCTGGACTCCAATGAAACATTTTTGCCTTAACCTTTTTAATTTTTTTAGTAAAGATTTTTGTTTGCAAACAGATGTTTTATGTGTAATTAAATGTGTTGTTACCTGAATCATTTCCCTGCAATATTTGCAACCCAAACACAATAACATCATACTGCTGCATAAGAACTAGAAACTGAGACTGAATATAAACAGAAAGCAAAACTGACCAGTTAAACTCTGGTGTTCAAGTGGAGGGAAGTGCAAAGCAATAGAGAATGAAAAGTAACAATGTAAGGAGTTACTAGTAACCTAGGTAAAGATTTTTTAACTCACCTTTATACTGACATTGCCCTATTAAGGATAAAGCTTAGCTCTCAAATACCTCTTTACACACTTACAAAACAACATTCAACCGTATTAATTAATGGAAACAAATATATATTGTTAGAACCTTGTGTGGAGAACCTATATTTGTAACATGATTGTAAATTACAGCAAACAGGAAAGTTTCCCGTCTTCCTCATCTTTCTATTTCTTCTCCCATTCAGTTAGCAAAATTTTTTTTGAATGTCTCAAACCTAAATTCAGTGGTATGAGACTAAACACAAATTCCTTCCATTGCCACTGAGCACGAGTCTGTTCTTCCCACATTTAGCCAAATATAAGCCCTCAGTCTTTATGGTTAAGAGCCAGTTGGCCTCAGAAAATGGGTTGAACGAATGCGGGCACCAAGGAATACAGTTCTGATGGGCAGACTGGTTTGGCAGACAGATCTGGAGACTGTTCAGCCACTGACCACTGTAATATATTTATGAATGGCCACTTCCTTTGTCAGAGCACATTTAGCAGATCAGTGCAAATTTGTTCTAGGAAAAGTATAATAAATTGCTATGTGAAATGTTTTAAATTTATCTGGAGGGGAATTGGAGTATGAGGATGAGGATGACACTGAACCACAGAGTGGGGGATTATTCACAATACCAGTACAAAACCAAGAGTGAAATGCAATCTTATTGGTTTACTGCAACAAATTTGTGTCTGTCCCTCTGATGTATATGCACATTTGCTTGGCACAGATCTGGAAATTTAGAACATTAAAACAGTGTCTCTCACTAAAGATCCAATTTTGGGCTGCAACAGTAACACAGGAATGTGAAAGACACACTCAGGATCAGCGTTCTGACAGTCGTAAAGACAGTATTCAGATGGCAAGCAGCTGAACACACATAAATGCAAATTTGCAAATAGAGTCACCAATTATGGCTGAACACACGGCAGTTAAACAAGTAAGGAAAAAAGTTTACAGAAAATAAAGAGGCAAAGGAAAGAAAATGTCAGACACATAGTGATGTCATTGACTTGGCAGCTGGTAGAAGCAGAGAAACTGTCCAGCATTCAAGCAAACGTGGAGAAAGTGTGACGAGTCCAACCTCTTTGCAAAACAGCCCAGACATAGCAGAAAGATGCCTGGGGAGAATGAGGATTCTTCAAGTGATGGAGAACTGTTCGTAAAACTTAATGAAGAAGCTGCAGATTCAAACGGAAATATGAATGACATACAGGGATCACTTCATTCATCACTAAAAGCAGCGACTTCTGGGATGGAACACAGCAGCCATTTAACAGCTCACAGAAATACACAACTTTAGATAATATTTTCACCCCTCAGCTCATAGAGCCGAGAAGCGATGAGAACAGGAAGTGAAGGAAAAGGACAGTTACCTGTTCCCTAATTGGAGTTCTTCGAGATGTGTTGCTCAGGTGTATTCCACAGCAGGTGTGCGTGCTCGCCACATGCATCGGTGTTGGAAGTTTTTCCCTTAGCAGGAACCGTACCGGGGGAGCACTGCTGTGACCCCTGAAGTGGCACCTCTATATCATGCTATAAGGGGAGCTGTGTGCTCCCCCGACCCTTGGTTCCTTCTTGCCAGACAACTCCGACATAGGGGAAGGAGGGTGGGATGTGGAATATACCTGAGCAACACATCTCAAAGAACACCAGTTAGGGAACAGATAACTGTCCTTTCTTCTTTGAGTGATTGCTCCTGTGTATTCCACAGTAGGTGACTCCAAGCTGTATCTGATGGAGGTGGGTAGGAGTTTAAGGGTTTCCGGGACGCAGTACTGCCCTACCAAACCCAGCGTCATCCCTTGCCTGGGAGACGATCACATAACGCGAAGAAAATGTGTGGACAGAGGACCATGTGGCAGCCTTACAGATGTCCTGGATCAGGATGTGGGCTACATAGGCAGCCGACGAGGCCTGAGCTCTCGTTGAGTGCACCCTGACGATCAGTGGTGGGGGAACCGTCACCAGGTCATAGCACGTGCATATGCACGTGGCGATCCAGCGGGAAAGGCGCTGGGTGGAAGTTGGTTGCTCCCTCATACGCTCGGCTGAAGCAATGAACAGCTGTGAGGATTTTCGGAACAGCTTAGTCCGGTCCAGGTAGAAGGCCAGTGCCCTACACACATTGAGCGTGTGAAGGCAACATTACTCGTTGGAGGAAGGGGGCTTTGGACAGAGCACCGGGAGGAAAATGTCCTGTTCCATATGGAAGGCAGAGACCACCTTCGGGAGGAATGAGGGGTGTGGGCAAAGCTGGACCTTATTCTTGTGGAAGAATGGAAGGGATGGTTTGATGGGACAGCTTAATTTTGGCAACTGATCTTTGATTATCAGCAGGTAAGTATGCCCAGTGGTCTGTGATGGGATGTTATATGGGATGGGATCTGAGTTACTGCAGAGAATTCTTTCCTCAGTGCTGGCTGGTGAGTCTTGTCCACATGCTCAGGGTTTAGCTGATCGCCATATTTGGGGTCAGGAAGGAATTTTCCTCCGGGGCAGATGGGAAGGGGCCCTGGAGGTTTTTCGCCTTCCTCTGCAGCGTGGGGCATGGGTCACTTGCTGGTGGATTCTCTGCAGCTTGAGGTTTTCAAACCACAATTTGAAGACTTCAATAACTCAGACATAGGTTAGGGGTTTGTTATAGAAGTGGATGGGTAGGATTCTGTGGCCTGCTTTGTGCAGGAGGTCAGATTAGATGATCACATTGGTCCCTTCTGACCCTAAAGTCTATGAGTCTATAAGACTGGATGTGGGGGTTCTGAGGACAAGGCCCTAAGCTCCGAGATATGTTGGGCTGATGTGATAGCTACAAGGAATGCTGCCTTCCATGACAGGTGAGACCAGGAACACATGGCCAAGCGTTCAGAGGGAGGTCCCGTGAAACGGGATAACACTAGGTTTAGATCCCATTGCGGAAAGGGGGACCTAGCACACGGGAGTGAATGGTCCAGGCCCTTAGAAAGCGAGAGGTCATAGTGTGAGAAAAGACCGATTGGTGGAAGGCCGATATGGGAGCTAGTCCTTGGGTCCTAAGGTATAGGAGGTAATCAAGGATAATCTGGAGCTGTGCGGACGATAGGGAGGTTCCCCGCTCCGCCTCCTGCGTAGAAAACCTGGTCCACTTTGCCAGGTACGTCCGCCATGTGGATGGCTTTCTACTTTCCAGCAGGACTCATTTGACATTCTCTGAGCACCTCTCCTCTTCCTAATCTAACCACTGAGCAACCACGCTGTCAGGTGGAGCGCGGCTAGGTTGGGATGGAGGCGGTGGCCTCCTTCCTGGGAGAGGAGGTCCGGGTGAAGTGGTAGCCTCCGTGGGTGGGGGAAGAGGGGGGCGCTAAGAAGTGCTATGAGGATAACCCACGTCCTGTCTGTTTTTACTTTTTGCAGGACCTTGCCGATCAGGAGAAAGGGTGGGAAGGCATAGAAAAGCTGGCCTGATCACTGCAGGAGGAAAGTGTCCAAGATCACCCCCTTCCCCACTCGTCCCCTGGAGAAGAACTGGAGACAGCGCCGGTTCTGGTCGGTTGCCAACAATGTAAAATAGATTATGAGCCTCCACCTTACATACAACAGGTCGGTCCAGTCTTGCACCCACTGAAATCAATTGCCCAACACTCATATATTTGAGGGAGCACTGGCTCCAACTGGGCATTAAGGTCAATTAGCTCTTCTGTAGCACTACTCATGGATCAGGCCTTTCATTTGAGAGAGTGGTAAGGTGTCATCTTTGTCCCACTCAGTGTCCACTAAGGTGCTGCACTGCAGAGACCTCCAGTCTGGCTGGAGAGCGATGGGGCCCAAAAGAGGTGACCAGAAAGATCCAGATTCTGGCACTGCTACTCATGTAAAATATCCAGTATGGGACTCTATGGATTTGTGTGCATGAGCTCTTGAATTAAAAACATCCCCTCCCCCTTCCAATGGAAACGGGGATTTGCTGTTCTCTGTTTCTCAGATAGGCTAGCCATGTAGAGGAAACATTTTTCTTAACCTGAGGTTTTCGTCGGGTGCAATGTCAGAGTTTTAGGCTTCACTCCTGAAGCCTAGTGTAAGGCTACTGCAATGGGATATAACAGGTGCCTCTGAGGAGACAAGGCCATCTTTCTAATGACGTGTTGAGCTTCATGGTCCTCACTTAGGGCCTGATTCAACAAGCCATCCTTATTCAGCACAGCACAGGCTGCAGCCTGATCTACACGTGTGCTGTGCTGAATAGGGATGCACTTTAGCACATGCTTCAACACCTTATTTCTGATACTAGGGCAGGATGGTTTTCCCCTGCAGTCCCTTCCTCACTCATCTCTTTTCACCTTGCTCTTACAAGCACCACACTGTGCACCTGCACAGCGCAGGATCAAGCACTCAGAAGGAAGTGAGTGTTAAAAAAACAACAGTCATTAAAGATTTGTCTGAAACCTGGGTGCAGCTTCTCAGTAGACTCCAGTGGACGAATGCCAGGACACCAGCAAAGGGTCTGACTCAAAGTTTTAAAAGAACAATCTGAAGACAATGTCAGTTGCATTCTGACAATCTGACAACTGATGGACAGCCTGCAGTTTGAACATGAGCAAAAACTGGCAGAAATTCGAATGAAAGAGAAGCAAGCCTTGGCCCAGCTGGAGAAAGAGGCTGCTGAGAGAAAGAAAGAAGCTGCTGAGAGAGAAAGAGGCAGCAGAAAGAAAGAAAGAAAGAAAGAAAGAAAGAAAGAAAGAGGCTACTAAGAGAAAGAAGGAGCTGCTGGCTGCTGAGGAGAAAACTCGACAGATGCAACAGGAGACAGCTAGACTCCAGCTCCAAGTCAAAAAAGCAAAGGAAGAACAGCAGAAATTGTATCCTTTTGAAAGTCCAGTTTATAACAATGTTGGTATGTTGTATAACTCTGAGCAGTTGTCTGGGTGTAACCAAATGTACCCCAACACTGCCACCTTTTATGCAAATGCTGTTACTGAGCATTCAGTAGAGGGTTATTATAACCTAGTCCCAGATTTGGACCTTAGCGTCCAAAATATGGGGGTTAGCATGAAAACCTCCAAGCTTAGTTACCAGCTTGGACCTGGTAAAGCTGCTACCACCCAAAAAATTAGAGTGTTTTGGGGCACTCTGGTCCCCCCAAAAACCTTCCCTGGGGACCCCAAGACCCAAATCCCTTGAGTCTCACAACAAAGGGAAATAAACCTTTTCCCTTCCCCCCTCCAGGTGTTCCTGGAGAGATACACAGAAGCAAACTCCGTGAATCTAAACAGAGGGATTCCACCCTCCCCGTTTCCAGCCTTGGAAAACAGAAGTACCGAGAGCTAATTTCTCTTCCCCCATCACCCAGAGGGAATGCAAAGTCAGGCTAGTAAATCTAACACACACAGATTTTCCCCTGACTTCTTCCTCCCACCAATTCCCTGGTGAGCACAGACTCAATTCCCTGGAGTTCCCCACTAAAGAAAAACTCCAACAGGTCTTAAAAAGAAAGCTTTATGTAAAAAGAAAGAAAAATACATAAAAATGGTCTCTCTGTATCAAGGTGACAAATACAGGGTCAATTTCTTAAAAGAAATATGAATAAACAGCCTTATTCAAAAAGAATACAATTCAAAACACTCCAGCAACTATACCATGTAAATACAAAAGAAAAAAACAATAACCCCTATTGTATTATGATCTCTGTACTCACAACTTGGAAACAGAAGATTAGAAAGCAGGAAATAGAGAAATCCTTCCCATAGCCGAGAGGGAGATAGGCACAAGACAAAGAACTCAGACACAAACTTCCCTCCACCCAGACCTGAAAAAGTCTGGTTTCCTGATTGGTCCTCTGGTCAGGTGTTTCAGGTTACTTTTTTTCAGGTGAAAGAGACATTAACCCTTAGCTATTTGTTTATGACAAGGGTGGCCCTGTAAATTGTGCCAGTGCTATGTATGGGAGTGGTAATGGAAAACTCATAGAGAGTGTAAAAAAACACTGATCAGAGCCCAGGAAATGCACCATGCCTCGATCTGGAGCTCGGCTGTTCTCCATGGTGGCCGATGACAGAACAAGGAGCAATGGTCTCAAGTTGCAGTGGGGGAGATCTAGGCTGAATATTAGGAAACACTATTTCACTAGGAAGGTAGTGAAGCACTGGAATGGGTTACCTAGGGAAATGGTGGAATCTCCAATCCTTAGAGGTTTTTAAGGACTGGCTTGACAAAGCCCTGGCTGGGATGATTTAGTTGGTGTTGGTTGTGCTTTAAGCAGGGGTTTTGACTAGATGACCTCCTGAGGTTTCTTCCAACCCTTATATTCTATGATTCTATGCCACTGTAAATCAGAGACAGTCAGAGCCTCTGTAAATGCTAGCATTTTTAATTTTTTTTTTAAACCAGAGGTTAGTTTTGCCTCTTTCTGTCCCACCTCAGTGTCACTTAAGGTGCTGCATTGCAGCGACTTCCTCTCTGGCTGGAGAGAAATCGTCACTACGGCATGCTGCTCCATGTGTTGATCATGGACCATTGTTCTGGGAAAACCCAAATTCATATTCTTTGCAACAGTGCAGTGTATTTCTCCAAGCCTCAATCTGTTCCTTAGCAGGAGGCGCAGTTGGGAGTGAATCAATGAAATATCAGTACCCACGGAGAGACACACCAAAGCCATTCAATGAATGGAGACACAGGAATTGCTAAACACTATTTGGAAAACACCTATAACGTGTTCTTATCCATACAATATTTATTTTGCTACCTAAGGCGTGAGCACTAATCACTGCACTGTGCCTTGAGAGGGTGCCTGGAGCTTGTGGAAGCCCTAATGCATTTCCTTTCAAGGAAATCCAGCTCAGAATTAACACTGACCACAGATACAATTGCCCCATCACCTCTGCTTAAGAAAATGCTGCTGTTAAATGCGGCCACATATACAACAGTTTGGTAAAGTCATTCTGTACAGGGAGATTTTATGACTCCCTGGAAACGGAATAGCTGTGTACAATTGGTCCTCTCTGGTTGAAAAAGGAAAAATAATCAGGACAATGTGACAGTCTGTTTCCCCTTTCCTTTGACTTTTATGACAAATAACTATTTTCCCTTTAAGGGTCAAATCCTGCTCCAGCTCAAGTCCCCGACAAAGCATCCATTCACAGGATTTGGGACATAAGTCAATATGTAAACTAAAGAGACACTCAAGAGTTACAGACTAATTGAATAAGTATTAAAACTGACAGGCTCTGGTCAAGGTTACTAAGCTTAAAATGTGATGGCCCTTTAGGAGGGCGTATTTTCATTTGCAACATCCCTCTATACTGATTTTTAAATTAACGAAATGAGGTACCTTTCATAAATCAGGAAAACTGCCTGTTCTGCTGGGAGAGCCTATACACCACAAATCTAAGACTCCAGCTGTCTCAGCGATTACCTGAATGTCACTTCAAAATGTACAGGATCCTTGTAAGTTTCAATATGATGTTTGCTCCCAAGAAAGAGGGGCTGGAGACACGGTGGTGGGGAAAATAACTGCAGAAACATGCATACAGTAGCTGTGATCTAAAACACAGTTGCTCTGCCCCATCAGCCTTGCCTCACATCTCTTTAGCTACACGAGTACTCTGAAGGCTCACCTGATTTGTCTGGCATGTGGAAAGCTCAAGGACAATACATGGGTGCATTTTCATAGTGATTGCACGGCGATTTGGTCAGGCAATTCCCATTAATTTCAGTGAGAGTTAAGCAGCTACATCCCTAAAAAAGCATTTTGGAAATGTAACCCACAATGTACACCAGCATGTTTTGGCTGAGAACACCAAAATCCTGACTACTTACCTACCCACCCACCCTGTGAACTCTCTGGAGCAGGGACTCTCTTTTGTTCTGTGTTTGTACAGTGCCTAGCACGATGGGGGTCCTTGTACATGACTGGGGGGCTCCTGGGCACTACCCCAAAACAATTAATAATACTCGCAGTCACTGGAGATCCCAGGAAATTCTTTGCAAGAATTGGAGCATTAACACTAGCGTCCTGCCCAAATTCCAACTTCTTTTTTTTACAACTGTTCTGTGGTTTTGATGGGGTAAAGCAACTCCCCCTTCCTTCCACACACTACCATAGAGTTGCTGTGGTCTATTATACAAAACACAGTTTGTCTATAGATAGATACAGGTATAGATATCTATACACTAGATAATACGTTACATAGGTCTAGAGCAGAGAACTAACTTATACTAATCCTTTTCTTGGGGCAGACAGTGCCTTCTTCTAACTCCACAGGCCTTCTCCTTGGAGGCCAGCTTTACTATTAACAATGTGTCTCCTGCTGAACAGGAACTCCTATTAGCGGGGATGAAAAGCCAGCCATGGGGACATCTTAATGGAGAGGATTCTGCTCTGCTCTTAGTCAGGGTCTCCTATTGTCACCGTCCCTTTGAATATCCTGCGGCTGTGAGGAATGAGTGGACCACAAGAAGGCTGGAAGAACAGAGCACTGCAGATGCATATAGCCATTTTCATTATGAATATTCAGTAGGGTTAAACCCATCTGATGAAGAAGTGTCTCCTCTCCCACTTCCTGCCTGACCTGTAGGGCTTTCCTGAAAATCTTACTAGTACAATTTTGCATTTGCAGGGGCAGGGAAAGAAGGTGAAAGGGAAGATTTTTTATTTTTTTACATCAAGAGTCAGCAATAGAAGTGTTAAATGTTATGGCATCTAGGATACCAATGGGCCGACTGCCTTCTTCGTTACTATTCTGCTTAGCTGACTGGATTAAGTTTGCTAGAAAAGAAAGAGCCAGAAAGAAGCAGAGACCTCTTAAATATCTGCCTGAACAAACCGATTTCTCTTGGCCCAGCCTTTGTGAATTGTTTCATTCAGCATGAAATCTGAAGGGAACCTATCCCCAGCCAAGGAGGTGACCTCTTGACACCAGAAATAATACAACTCCCCTGAGATGTATGATGAACATAGTACTTTTGAAGGGGAAAACACCTAGGCTTGCCAATCTCCTCCAAATTCTGATTCATCACTTCGCATAACTCTGGCACTGCTTGGCCTAACATCCTTTTGTTCATGCAGAATAGCACAGGATACCGAAACAGCCTCTTCTCCCTGCAGCAGTGGTGATTAATTGGCAAGATCTTGCCTCAAGATAATATTGTTCTCTGCGATGCTGCATTAGTTGCTTAGGCCCCAGTCCTGAGTAACTTTAACCATGTGCACAAGCATTTGTAGGATCGGAACTTTAGGGTTTAATCCTGCTTCACTGGAGTCACTGGCAGGTTTGCTATAGATTCCAGTAGGAACAGGGCCTTGATTTCCATTCTAGAGGTTCTGACATTGCACCAAAGATAGTTGTTTGTACCCAAGCGAGTTCCATCTAAAGTACTTATATATTATCACAGTGTTTGAGCACCTGGCAGGTTTTAATGTGCTGATTCTCAGAATACTCCTGTGAGGGACAGCAGCACTAGTACCCCATTATACAGATGGAAAACTGAGATATAGAGAGGCTAAGTGGCCCAAGGAAGTCTGTGGCAGAGCAGGGACTAACTCTGAATGTGCCAAGTCCTAGTGTCCCATGGGTCATCTTCCTTTCTAGTTCCATCCTTGTTCTAAGTAATGTTATCATGGAAGCTAAATGCTGTTTCCAGGATGCAGTTTATTACAGCCCAGATATGGCTGTTTGGTATCTTTGTTCCGGCTTGGAGTGGGAAACATTCACATGAGCTTGACAGTTCCACACCTTTTAATCAAAACACTCAATACTCCTCAAAAAAGGACGACGACTGACACCAAGCATGGGGAAATGAACTTCTGTTAGCTCTTTCCTTTGGCTTCCTCCCCACAAATGGGTTCAGTTGGCTCGGGTTTCATTTTTGTTTGCATTCTTCTCATATGAGAAAGAAGCAAAGAAACATGTTAGCTTTTGAAAACAAGAATGAAAACTTTCACACCTTCGTTATTTATACATCTTCATTAATTGATTTCCACATACAAAGCACCTTTCATCCCAAATTGCTTCATGGACTCTGTTACACACAGAAAATAGACATGGCCTGAATCTTCCAAAATGTTTTATCATTTTGGGTGGCTAACCTGAGTTACCATAAAAAGGCTGGATTCTCATAAAGTGCTGGGAAACCCACCCTTTGAAAATCCAGTCTCAAGATGAGCACCCAAACATTGAGGCATCTGCTGCACAACAATGCAGGGTGAAGAGATTTTTCGACACAATCACCTTGCTCTTCGGAAAAGTTCTGTGAAATTTTTAAATGTACTCATTTACCACGCTCGTTACCATGGTCTCTGAGCGTTTGCCCATAGCAGACAGGACTATAGTCTTGCTATCAAGTCCTTTTCCCTTACTATAAAAGTCACTTCATTTAGATATTATAAAAACACCAAAACAAACTGAGTACTACAAGAAGCTTTTAATACAACATCTGCTACTGGAAATGTAATAGCAAATATGTCAAAATGTAATATGTTGTTTAAGGCTGACACCTGAAGAGTTTGTATGGTTGATAATTTAATATGTTGCAAAAGGTGATGTTTCTGTTTTACTTAGGTTTCAGCAGAACCCAACTGAGCTAGGTGACCTCTAAACACAGAGGAAAGCACAGAGACAGGGAATGTCTCCTTCTCTCCCATTGCTTCCCAGCTTCAATTCCAACCCCTTCTGCCCCTTCCTCCACATTGATCAGCAGTTGACTCAACCAGAGAAATCAGTGAAATAGACAATCAGATAGGCTATGGGCCACATCCAGCATCCACTGAAGTTAACAGAAATACCACCATTGATTTAAAGGGGCAGTGGATTAGGCCCATCGGACTGATTTGGCAAAGCACTTCAGCACATAATTATGGTCACTGAAGTCAAATGGGCATACTCATGTGCTTAATGTTAAGCACGTGCTAAAATGAGCGAGTGAATTGGGGCCTTGCTCGGCTGGTCTCTTGTAAGGCTCATGGAAGTGATTCCTCAGGTGGGATTAAAACAAAGTGGGTGCAGCTCCTTTGCAGACCAGCTCAGGGAAGGGTTCCAAGTACAGATGGCATGAAAGATAGCACAGAGATGGCATGTTTAAATACTCTGTTTGGTTTTTCACAAATTGTTCTGGATGCCCAGGTATGACCCCTTCCTACACACAAAACCTACTGCCAACTAGAAAGCCATCCCCATGATTCTCAAGCTGTTGCTTGGATTGTTGCATGTAGTTTTTGGCCTCTCTCTCTTTTTAATAAATATGCAGAAGTACTGAGAAATCTAATTTAGAACATGCGAAGCAATGGCTGCATTAGTGAACTGCAAGTGCTGTTATGCAGAGTTATGTTTTTGATCATTTGGCCTTTGGAAATGTAATGGCAAATACTTCAAGAAATTCTTAAAAAGAGCCTGCAAGTGAAAACCATTTCATTCTAACTTCTTTAACCACAGTGAACCACAGCATGCAATCAGTATTGTGAAGATTCACTGAGTGGAAATACGACGAGGGTCTTGGACTATTGCTGAGAATGTGAATTTAATTAATATTTATATTATTTTACTACTCTACAATAAAAGAATTCTCATCTCAAGCTCTAAGAGCCCTTTAAAAGCTTTTAAAAATATACCCACACCTAGTTACCCAAAGTTCAAATAATCCTGTAAGAGAGAGAGAATAAAATGTAGTTTAAATTCCCACCAACACAGAATCCCAACCAGACTCCACATCATCACCCCCAGCCCTACCCATCACCTTATGTCCTAAATAGAACATATAAAAATCCCACCCACTGCCCTTTTGTTACAGCTGTTTTTATTTAGATCTCCATGAGTCTTTGACCCGCAGGCAAGAGACATCCGACTGTGTGTTTTTTCCATAACCTATTTATACCAGTACTTTTAGTCAACAAACATTGTCTTTCCCGCAGAAACCAGAGCAAGCTTCGGCAGGACCTCCTACCGGCTGTCCAGACATGTGAATTAATTCTGATCCCACGACCAACGATTATTTCCGACTCAACTTGTTTGTAAAATATCAGTCCAAATAGCGAAGATGCTTTTGAGCTACACCTGCCCATGTATGACGGTGGCCCATTGTAAGCACATTAAATAAACTCATAATGATGGAACATACTATAGTATTTAAGGGTTATAGGACTGGGAGCCAAGATTCCTGGGTACTAAGACCTATTCATAGGGGTTGTTTATTTTTCTCATCCTTGAGGTGAAAAATGAAGCCAAAGTGATTTCAGTTCTGTTGGTTTAATGTAAAAAAGGAAAATTTTCATTCATGCCTTAAATGAATGACGAGCCTAAAACAAGACATTACCGGACATAGAGCAGATATTCAACTTCATGCCTGTTAATGACCTCTACCCCTTCCCACTCAGTCTTGGGAACATCTTTGCTACAGATGGTCTCTTTGCAGACAAATCCGGCTCTAGCATTAGCAGGAACAAATGCAATAAAAACAATTAAAAATATTCACTAATAGTGTTTGGTTAACTCCTCATTTGCTTATACAGGGACCCACGGTAGGGGCGAAAAGAAACCCCAAGTGGTTTATGTGATATCGGCTCCAGAATAGATGTCATACTTTTAATATTAATATTTTGGGCAGAGACTAAGAGAGAGAATGGAAAATATTTCCAGGGCCATGACTTCTTTATTTTGCAAACATCAGTTGCTAACTGGGGTCAGACAGAAATACTGTTCAGAAATAAGAGCCCAAACAACTCAGGCTGGCAGCTTCTCCACACACTAACCATGCCCTAAGGCGCTGAGAAGATTCTCCACATTGCTGACTCTTAAGTCTCCTGTGTCTGGTCTACGCTCCACCTGCTAGCACGTTAAGGAACTGTTTTTAAACAGTGTACTATACAACTGGTTTCAGGTGAGACTATTGCGCAGGATGTGACTTGGCTAGAGCGGATTTTGAAAAGCTTGGACGTCAGTCTTGAGATTTCTTTCTTTTTCTAAATAAAAACACTTTAATTAAGACATGCCCTGTCCATAACTGTGTTAGTTGAACTCATTTGTAAGCGGCCTCCTAACATAATGGGCACTGAATGCAGATGGTCATTAGCACACTTCTCAACAGCATAAAGCAGTGTCTCTCCATCTTTCTAAACTACTGTAGCCTGATTTGTCTTGTGTACCCCAACTTTCTCCTCACTTAAAAATGACTTGCTTACAAAATCAGACATAAAAATACAAGTCTCACAGCACACGATTACTGAAAAATGGCTTACTGAAAAATGGCTCACATTCTAATTTTTACCATATAATTATAAAATAAATCAATTGGAATATAAATATTGTACTTACATTTCAGTGTATAGTATACAGAGCAGTATAAACAAGTCATTATATGAAATTTTAGTTTGTACTGATGTTGCTAGTGCTTTTTATGTTACCTGTTGTAAAACTAGACATTCTAGATGAGTTGATGTGCTCCCTGGCAGACCACTAAGTACCCCCAGTGCTACGCATACCCTTGGTTGAGAACCACTGTCATAAAGGAACACTTCTTAGGAACACAAAATTGCCCTTGCCCCCAAACACACACACAAAATTTGGGCTTGATCCTCCATGGCTCAGGTGCAGGGCGCTGCACATACGGTGTAAATACAGGGTACTATGCAACGAGCAAGACAAGTAATGTAGGGCTGCCAGATCCTGCTGCTGGGTTCTTCCCAACCTGCTTCTGCCTAGGAGTAAGGGTCGAGGCGAATATGCCTCATTAGCATAGTGAAGATTCCATTTAATCCTTAGACACTCCCATTTTCTGCCCCGACCCCACCGTCCTCTTACCTTGAACACCTTTGAGTAAGGGTGTAGGCATGCAGGGAGCTAGAGAATTACTGCTGGAGGGAGGAACCTTGGTTTTGACCACACATAACTTCCTTTCATTGGGGCACAACAACTTTGCATACAATATAAGGGGTTGCAGGATCAAGGCCCCTGAGTGATATATAGGAGTGGAGCCTAAAAGATGCAGATGGAGGCTCCTCACTATGCCCCTTTACCAAAAGACTTAACACACAAGAGGAAATCATGTAACCAGACAGCTAAAGTGCCACAGAACTTTTCTGAATCAACCAGGTTTCATTTACAGGTCCATCTTACTAAATCACATATGATGTTCCAGATACTGTCAAACCTTAACCCTCTACCTAAGGGTCCAAAATAGCAAATAACTTGCCCAGTAGAGACTGATCTTTAAGATCAACCAAAACAGTAACAGAGACTTTAATTTTAAAATGGATGCCCACAAGAAGACCAGATCTATTGGCAAGGATCCTTCATTCTGATTTCACAGCCCTGTATTCCTGCTGCTTTGGTGGTGAACACTGCATCTTTTATCCTGCAGCATCTCATTAGATATTACAAACAGAAATAAATTTGTTAGTCTCTAAGGTGCCACAAGTACTCCTGTTCTTTTTGCAGAATTTATGTGCAAATCAAACCTCCTTACACTAATTTAGGGCTTGCTTGTCTGACTGGGGATATCCAGGAAAACTAATCTGAAATAACTAAAGGTATGAATTTGAAGTGGATTAATTAAATTGCATTAAACCCCTGTGTGAACACCCACATTCAGAATTAAAGTGAATTAAACTAAATCATAGTAAGGCCATTTTAAATCTGAACAACAGCATCCACACAGGGATTTAATGTGGTTCAGCTAATCCACTTTAAATTCACACCTTTAGTTAATTCAGATTAATTTTCCTGGATGACCCCATGCAGACAAGCCCTTAGACTCTTACATTCAGATTCTCTTAGAACTTCTTTCTGGTATATTTTCTCTACCAATGCTTCAGGGAGTTTACACTGGCATAACTTCCATTCCAAGAAGCTGGAAGATGTACCAGATATCCAGAATGTGGCTCCTTTATCACCAGCTACAGTACCTCATAGCAATTCAGCTGAAAGAGGAGAAGATAGCATAACTTCTTATTCATTGTATAAGTTTACAAAATAAGAGGGTATATATTTATATACTGTAGTACTGACCAGCTACTGACACTAATTGCCATGAACTGGTGCTGAAACATATAAATAGACAAAGCGACTTTCATATCATACAGGAAACACGCCAGAGAGACAACCATTGTCGGTAATTGGTCAGTTTCCTAGTGTAGATGAACCTGCATTGTACCATTTTTGTGTTGCCCCCTCTCAAGTCTGATTGGCTAAAACAGCATCACATGACCATTTATTTTCTGTACCACCTGTCACTAAACCAGAAGTCTTCCAGGGTGGCACCATGATCCAGAGGCTAGCATGCTGGACTGGCAGTCAGGAGATCTAAAGTTTATTACTGTCTCTGTGACAGACCTGCTGTATCACAGAAGTCCTGTGACCTTGCACAAAGTCATGTCACTTCTATTTTGCCTCAGTTTTCTCATGGGTAAATTGGGGATAGTGACACCAACCCTTCTTTGAAAAATAGTTTGAAGTCTATGAATAAATACCACCATATTATTATTTCAATTTCAGCCAGCTGTTTAAATTAAGAGAAAACTAGTCACTACAATGCTCAATGAAATATGGCAGCACCTTCTTTCTCCTGAAGATTTTCCTGCCTTCTTCATGTCTTTTCCTCTGGCTCACTTTACCCTGGATCCCACATAAGGCTTTATCTACACAAGGAAGGTTTTACCACCCAAACCCTCTAGTGTGAATGCAGTTATATGGGTATAAAAGTGCTTAAACTAAGGCCTGGTCTACACTATGCGTTTAAACCGAATTTAGCAGTGTTAAACCCATTTAACCCTGCACCCGTCCACACAACGAAGCCCTTTATATCGACATAAAGGGCTCTTTAAAGCAATTTCGGTACTTCTCCTCGATGAGGGGAGTAGCGCTGAAATCAGTATTGGCATGTCGGATTAGGATTAGTGTGGCAGCAATTCTACGGTATTGGCCTCCGGGCGGTATCCCACAGTGCAAATCTGAACTCAGATGAACTGGCCAGGTAGTCAGGAAAAGCCCCACAAACTTTTGAATTTCATTTCCTGTTTGCCCAGCATGGAGCTCTGATCAGCATGGGTGGCCATGCAGTCCCAAATCCAAAAAGAGCTCCAGCATGGACCGTGCGGGAGATACTGGATCTGATCGCTGTATGGGGAGACAAATCTGTTCTATCTGAGCTCCATGACAGAAGACGAAATGACAAAGCATTTGAAAAAAACTCCAGGCTATGATAGACAAGAGTCCACAGCAGGGACTCAGCACAGTGCTGTGTGACAAGCGTAACGGAAAGCGAAAGAATCAAATGGACGCTCACGGAGGAAGGGAGGGGGTACTGAGGACTCCAGCTATCCCACAGTCCCCGCAGTCTCCAAAAAGCATTTGCATTCTTGGCTGAGCTCCCAATGCCTGAAGGGTCAAAAATATTTTCCTGGGTGTTTCAGGGTGTATGTATTCAATTTACACCCTTCCCCACCCCCGAAAGAAAAGGGAAAAAAATTGTTTCTCGCCTTTTTTCAATGTCACCCTATGTCTACTGCATGCTGCTGGTAGACGGGGTGCTGCAGCGCTGAACACCAGCATCCCTTTCCCGTGGCAGATGGTGCAAAATGACTGGTATCCATCGTCATCATCAGCCCATGAGTGCTCCTGGCTGGCCTCGGTGAGGTCGGCCGGGGGCGCCTGGGTAAAAATGGGAATGACTCCCGGTCATTCCTGGCAGATGGTACAGAAGGCTTGGTAACCGTCCTCATCATAGCAGCTGGAGGCTGAGCTCCATCAGCCCCCCCCTTTCATGTCTAAAGAAGATTCTGTACTCCCTGAACTATCATAGCAGCTGGAGGCTGCACTCCTCTCCCGCGCACCCTTTAATGTCCTGCCTGGACTATCATAGCAGCTGGAGGCTGCCTCCCCTTCACTTTATCTCACTAAAAACTCAGTGTTTCTTATTCCTGCATTCTTTATTACTTCATCACACAAATGGGGGGACATTGCCACAGTAGCCCAGGAGGGTTGGGGGAGGAGGGAAGCAACGTGTGGGGCTGTTGCAGGGGCACCCTCATTTCTGTGGAATCTCTGGGGCTTTGACCCAGAGCAGCTATGCTCTCTGGGTCTCTAGTACACTTGCCTCATATTCTAGGCAGGACTGACTATTTTTAGACAAAACATAAAGAAGGGAATGATCCGGGGAGTCATTCTCATTTTTGTGCATGCACCCCCGGCCGACCTCAGCGAGGCTAGCTAGGAGCACCCATGACAGCAGCAGATGGTATAAAAGGATTGAAATCATCATCGCCAATTTCCAAATGCAAATGGTGCAAAATAACTGATAACCATCATCTCATCGCCAATTTACAATGGCAGACAGTGCAATAAGGATGGTAAACGTCTCTGCTACCGTGCAAAGGCAAATGAATGCTGCTGCGTAGCACTGCAGTACCGCCTCTGTCAGCAGCATCCAGTACACATACGGTGACAGTGACAAAAGGCAAAACAGGCTCCATGGTTGCCATGCTATGGCGTCTGCCAGGGCAATCCAGGGAAAAAGAGTGTGAAATGATTGTCTGCCATTGCTTTCACAGAGGAAGGATTGAGTGACGACATTTACCCCGAAACACCCGCGACACTGTTTTTGCATTGGGATCTCAACCCAGAATTCCAATGGGCATGGGAGACTGCGGGAACTACGGGATAGCTACAGGATAGCTACCCACAGAGCAACGCTCCGGAAATCGACGCTAACCTCGGTACATGGATGCACACCGCCGAATTAATGTGCTTAGTGTGGCTGCATGCACTCAATTTTATACAATCTGTTTAAAAAAACCGGTTTCTGTAAAATTGGAATAATCCCGTAGTGTAGACATACCCTAATCCATTTTACGCCAGTTCCCCTCACCAGCCTACGCCATAGCAGTATAAAGAGTTATACCAGTATATCTGTGCCCACACTAGGGCTTATACTGAAATATCTTTGTCAGTTAAAAAAAATAAAAAAAATAAAAATCAGCCCCTAACCAGCCTAACTATGCTGGTAAAAATTTTAAGCATAGATGAGGCCCAAGAGAAGCACATGGCTTTGGAAGACCATAGATTAGAGAGCGGCTCTAAGTGCCCACTGGGCCTTCACAGTGGCAACCAGAGGACACTTTGGGAGCCTTCTTGGTTAGCAGCAGCACAAGCAAGTTGCAAGGCAGTTGCTCTAATGAACTCCTTGCTTTTGAAGCTTTTGGCAACATTTTCTTCACTGTCTGGTCTTGTCACTCTCCAGCAACTCCAACTTCCGTTGCTAGTTACCTCCAGCTGCCAAGGGAACCTTCTCTCCACCTTCTAGCATCCCTGCCAGTCTGTCTTTTAAAAATACATTCTCGTGGTTTACATTGTCACAAAAACACTCAACAAAAATCCATCCTTCTCCCACACAGCAATTTATGCTGTCTGAGTGAACATGTGAACACATGCGTGCGCACGATACAATTACTTTATGTAGGTCATATTCTCATGTGGAAAAAGACACGGCACCCATATTGTACTCTTGAGGTTGGCAATTCAGAAAATTAATTTAGCAACATAATACTGTGCCAATTAAAAATATTGCAGCTCCTGAAGGTCAGTGGCACCAAGACAGTCGAAACAGAAGAAACAGCTATGTATTTCTCAATCACTTGGAAAAAACAGCTTAGTTGACACAATATTTATGTTCCTCCTCAGATCTGGGGTGGTTGTAGCTGTGACGGCAAACTGTGCTCATCTGGGATGGATAAAAGGAGGTAACTTAAGCACTGACCTTGCATGCTGAGCTGTATAAAGACAGTAGAGTGTCTCTATTCTTATTTTTGAAACTTCTTAAGCATGGACACTTACCACTCAAGAACTCTCATCTTGACAAACAAAGACTTTGATAAGTACTTCATTTTCTTCCCGAGTTTGACAACTCTCAATTTACTTTGATTTCCCAAGTATGGCACTTATTTCTGAAGATGTTTCTTTAATGTGGTGGCTTCTATAAACACAACTTGTCTTTGACCAACAGTTCAAAGTTTCTAAATCTCCAAGCAGGGCAGTAATTATTATGTTAACAATGAGGCTATAATTAGTTGCTTTCAAATACCTAAATTTTTTTTACCAGAGGTCTCTGCAACTCTAAATTTTCACACTATCGATCTATATTCTTGTGTTGGCACCCATCACCAAAGTAAGCAAAGGTATATTTACTTCCCTTCTTTATAAGCTCTGGGGTCCTGGATCTGTTTCAAATTACTGGTTCTGAGTTGGCAGGTTCTGTCTCAAGGTACAATACTGGTCCTGAGTTAGCTTAAGGGACAGATTCCTCCTGCTTCTGGCAAATTTCCCATACATTCCCTGGATAGGGTTCTCTCACTAGCTCACACTTCCTGTTTTCCACTTGCATGTGCAGTCCCTTGATGGGTTCCAGCTCCAGCAGTTCCCTTCAAATTCAGACTGCCAGTGACATCATCCACGATGGCTCCAAATAACCTCTCTAGTCAACAACTCTCTCTCTTGGCAACTCCCTATTGGCATGTTTTTCTGCATCAACTAGTGCCATTTGGCAATGACTCCCCCCACACCACGAAGGTTCTGCTCAGCCTACACAGTTCTAGTGATGGGTGGCAGCAGGGGTTCTTGCGGCTCTGGCTCATTCTCCATAGGTGGTGGTACTGGGACGCTTCTTCTGTTCAAACTGGAAATGGGAAACCCAGCTGCCCAACCAGACTGATGGCCCTTTCTGACCTGTATGGGTCAATTTGGCCTGTGTCCCACTCAGCCCTTACTGCTGTGCAGTCCCTGGTTTATATGAGCCCCAGGAAGGAGGTCAGCCGGAGCACTGGTCCTTTTGGGTTAGAAGAAGTGGGCACAAACCTGTGTGTCAAATTTCCTACTATACTGCCTCCGTCTCAACACTGCTTAAGCAGAATGAGCATCTCAACAGTGAAGGTTCATGAACTGAAACCCAGTGACCTGTGGGATCCAAAGAGATGCTACATGTAGACAATCAAATCTACATGTGCAATGTAAGACCCGTTTCTGGTATCTCTCGTTTACATCTGTGTGTCTCCCTTCTCGGCCCACCTAGCCTGTGCTCTGCCAGGTTTTATGGTCTTCCACCAGCTAAAATGGACAGCTATAAATCTGCTTCTGGGAGAGAGGCCAATGTCTTCCTCACTCCCCACGCAAGTCTGGGCAGGGCAAAAAGGAGGCTGGAGGGTGGGTGGCGAGGTGCTTGAGAAACTTGAAGTCTTTATTGTAGAATAAATAGACAGACAGAGAGGCTTCAGGGCCATATTTTATCCAACCATGTTTATAAAATCAAGTGTATTTCGTTTGAAGGAGTTCTATTATGTCTGTAGCTACTCCTGTACCTAAGAGAGCCTTTACTCACCTGTGTCCAGCTAGGCGATTATAACTCCTCCCTCTCTTTCAGATGGGGATCTTACCCTGATTATCCATGTCTTATCACCAATAAACTTGATCAAGGCAACTGCCCATACTCAAAGCTTCAACCTAAAGACCAGCCTGAACTTGTAGGGAGTGCAGCGTGTCAGCGTCTACATCTTCATGTGCTGTTTTTAGCATGCAGCATATTAGACCTGCAAGCTGTAGTTTGCACTGGTTACAAATAGTGCTCACATACCACAATGCAGCATGTAGAAAGCTGAACAGAACAGGTAACACTTCTCTTCTATTATGTCCCTTCCTGGTGGGGTTTGCTGTAATCTTGATAAAGAGAGCTTGAATCAAATTTCAGAGGGGCTAGGTGGTTGGTACTGTGAGATGGAGCCTCCTCTGTACGCATGCAGTTCAAATATGGCCCTGTTCAGGAGTGGAGTAGTAGTCTCATTTGAGTGCTGCTCAGTGTTTTATGTAAGAAATAAATTTAGTGTTCACAGACTAGTCACTAATGCCCAGAACAGTGCAGGCAGAATTCTCCAATGGCAAGAGCAGAGGATCTGGAAAACAGGATACTCAGGTTCTCTATTTAGATGTGATTTAGCTCAGATAAGGGATATGGGCTTGATTTCAAGAATCTCTGGGTGAAATTCTGTGGCCTGTGTTATGCAGGAGGTCAGACTAGGTGATCATAATGGTCCCTTCTGGGCATTAACTCTCTGAATCTATTTCCAACTCTAACCTTCTGTGTGACCTCGGCCAAGTCACTTCCCCTCTGTGTGCCTCTATTTCTCCTCCCAGTTTTTTCCGCTCAGCACTACTGTAATATAGGTAATAATCACAAAACATCATCCCCCCCATCTGCATCACAGCTGCCAGTTCTACAAAGAGCTGGACGTGATACTCAGTGGCAACCCCGCCTCCACTGCGAAGGCCACTGGGGATACTTCAGTGGCTCGCGAGCCAGTCAAGAGTGGACCAAGCCAGGAGGAGGAAATCTGGGACATGGACATGGAGGGGGACCCAGAGGCAGAGGATGACTCGGAGGTCAGAGATGTATGAAGCCAGGAGCTCTTCTCTAGCCCAGAGGAGGCTAGCCACTCACAGCTGGTGGAGCATGGCGAAGCACGAACAGGAGAGGAGCCCCCGGTAAGCGGCTTTGATTTTGGGATTCACTGAAGCGAGTTGTTGGGGACAGGAGGGTTGCAGAAAGCAGGCTTGTGTCTGTATGATGTGTGTACTACCACATGCCTAGTCTGAGCGGTGGAACAGTGTGTTGATTGACTCCCCACTTCACGGGACTCTGCCTCAGAGATCTCCACGAAACTCTCATGGAGATACTGGGCAATCCGCTGCCGCAGGTTCTTTGGCAGAGCTGCTTTGTTTCTTGCCCCATTAAGGGTAACTTTCCTATACACTCTGCCGTCACTGGAGGCAGGGGGGGAGGATCACCGTTGCACACAGGCGAGTCTCATAAGGGCCAGAGTGGAAGCCGCAGTCTCGGAGAAGACCCTCCCTTGATTTCTTGCTCACCCTCAGCACTGAGATACCTTCCACAATGAACACAGCCCGTGGAAAATGTGAGGACAGGAATGATTATAAGCCCCCTACTACAGTGCTGGCTCTCCCCAAGAGCCATGTGCCCAGTACGGGCCTGGAACGCTGATTGCCCCAGCCCCTACGGTCACTCACCATTCTGGGGGTCTTGCGGCTCATGGGTCATGCGGTCAGCCAGTTAGTGACAGGCATGTGAACAGTGGCTGTGTTTGAAATAACTGAATCAGTGGTCTCTGCGTTGCAAACAACACGGCTTCTGTAAAAGGTTGCATTTTGGCTTCACAGAGATGACCTTGGAAGCCCAGCCTTCCTCTTTGTTATCGTTGGCTGAACAGCTGCACAGAATTAGAAAGCGGCACGAAGAACTAAAGAGGACTTCCTGCGTGATGTCATGATGCCCTCTGCGGCCAAAACACAAGAATTGAAGGAGTGGCGGGACAGTGACAAGAGGGACCGAAAGGAGAACGCGGCACACCAGAATGAAGCCACGGAGCAGCTCTTAAATGGTATGGGACACACTCCAAGTGCTACTAACACTGCAAACCAAGCAGCTCCGTGCCCACCCTCCCCTGCAGCCACTGTCACAAAACGGTTTCCCATGCTCTAGTCTGTACCCGCTGCATTCCACTCCTCCCCCCTCCCAGTCCAGCACTGCGGACTCCCAGTACCCACTGCACTCAACACCCGTCCCTCTGCAGTTTAGCTCTGCTGAAGTACAGTACCCGCTGCACTGCACGCCAAAGGACAAGGTTGCATATGATACCTGGCCATACACAAATCTTTAACCGTTCCCAGATCCCACCTCTTCCTGGGACCCTCCCTTCCCCCATCCCCCACAGTGCTGGTGTGTTTTTTTGTTTGTCTCTCTCCTCCCATTGTTGTTTTTTAATAAAAGAATTGTGTTAGTTTGAAAGCAACCTTGACTCCATTCATTGAAAGCAAACAGAGCCCTGCAAAGCAACAGGCAATTTTCTTAAACCTTACAGTGCCTCATCTGCACAAATCACAATCATCTCCTAGCATTATAAGCACTGTACTCCTGAGCACAGCATCAAATATTACTGGCTTTCAGCTTCAAATTGCTGCCTCAAGGCATCCTTGAACCTTATGGCCCTGCACTGCGCCCCTCTAATAGCCCTGGTCTCTGTCTGTTCAAATTCAGCCTCCAGGCACTGAGCCTCAGCCGTTCAGCCCTGAGTGAAGCTTTCATCCTTCCCTTCACAAATATTATGGAGCGTACAGCACACGGATATAAGCATAGGAATATTGTCATTGGCCAGTTCCAGCCTCCCATATAGGCAGTGCCAGCGGGCCTTTAAACAGCCAAAAGCAAACTCAGTCATGTCATTCTGCACTTGCTCAGCCTGTTGTTGAACCGCTCCTTGCTGCAGTCAAGGTGTTCCATGTATGGCTTCATGAGCCACAGCATTAAGGGGTAGGCAGGGTCTCTCAGAATCCCAGTGGGCATTTTGACTTCCCCTACAGTGATCTTCTGGTCTGGTAAGAAAGTCCCTACTTGCAGCTTCCTGAACAGGCCAGTGTTCCGAGAGATGTGTGTGTTGTGCACCTTTCCAGACCAGCCTGCGTTAATGTCCATGAAACACCACGGTGATCCAAAAGCACCTGGAAAACCATTGAGAAATACCCCTTCCGATTAACGTACTCGGTGGCTAGGTGGTCTGGTGCCAGAATTGGAATGTTTGCGCCATCTATCATCCCTCCGCAGTTAGGGAAACCCATTTGTGCAAAGCTATCCACAATGTCACACACATAGCCCAGAGTCACAGTCTTTCAGAACAGGATGTGATTAATGGCCTCGCACACTTCCATTAACAAGAGTCCAACAGTCTACTTTCCCACTCTGAACTGGTTAGTGATCGATCAGTAGCAGTCTGGAGTAGCCATTTTCCACAGCGCAATTGCCACGCGATTCAATGACAGCGCAGCTCTCATTCTTGTGTCCTTGTGCCGCAGGGCTGGGGCACGGTGCTGAGCATTTGTAGTACCCACTGATCTCTGAAAAGTCAGGTTGCTTTTATTCAGGAACCAAAATATAGATTTAGGAGCTGAACCTTAATCATGCAAGTTTCAAAATTTAGATCTATGTTCTTAGAATTTTGTTCACTGGCATTACACTCCAAGCAATAATACTGTACCAAAGTAACACCTAGTTTAATACACATCCTCTGAATAGGTGGCCCTGAAAGAACAAAAAAGATATTTTTCTTTATTGTTCCAAGAGCTGCTCCTTTCTGGAAAAGCTGGAATAAAGAGGTGGAAACACAAATGTGTCCATGCTATAAACTTTATAAACTCATTTCTATTTCACTTTCCTAGCAGAAGAGATTTCCCTTACTGACCTTTGAGAGCGGGGTCCAAAGCTTTTCCAGAATTTCACAGCATTGAAAATGACATATTAACATCAGCTGTAAAACACGTTCACTTTCACATTCACCAAAAATAACCTGCTATCTTGAAATCTACTGGAAGTGAGATTCCTATGACTATTTATACTCCTGAAATGAGCTCTAGCACTTGTTCATGAATAGAACAGTACGGCAGCACTAGAAATAGTGTAACTTTAAAGACAGCATGAAAATTTCATGAATCAGGATCTTAACTCCAGCTCATTATGAAGTGGTTGGAAATAAATACACCGCATGAGGCCATCATAGGAGATACCAGGCCTTTCTTACCAATCTTATCAATATCCTCAACACAAAGCCCTAGCCAACTCTACAAGAAGGAAATGCATCATTGTAACGTTAGCTTCATGCCACTTGCAAGTACCTGCTAAAAAGCTTTATTTTGTTTAACATCTACTGCCTGAATAAAACTTTACAGGATGAAATACTAAGAGGAAAGAGTTAAATTATACCGATGAGCAGATGTGGAAGAGAGACATCAAAGAGGTGTAGGTTAGGGAAATAAACTGGGGGGGTTTTGATTGAGGGATTTCCTGAAATGCAAATTGATAATGTGAAGAGCTACAGAGAGTCAGCAGCACATAGCAAGAGATGCAGAGCAGAAGACTCTCACACAAAAAGATGCATGGCTATCCATAACTTCCAATTATTAAATGAGAAGTAGAAAATGATTTTGCAGTACACACACGAAACTGCAAGGGATACAGGTTCTATTTTTGACTGCCACTGACTTCATGTGACACTTTGTGGAAATTGCATGATTCCTATGTATCTCAGTTTCCCATTTACTGATATTAACTTACCACAAAATAGTGTTGTAAAGATTAATGACTTCATGTTTATAAGGCACTCAAAATCCGTAGATGGAGGGTGCTATAGAATGAAGAGGTTTTAGAGAGGATATTAGGAAAAACTTTTTCACTAGGAGGGTGGTGAAGCACTGGAATGGTGTCAAGTATCAGAGGGGTAGCCGTGTTAGTCTGGATCTGTAAAAGCAGCAAAGAGCCCTGTGGCACCTTATAGACTAACAGACGTTTTGGAGCATGAGCTTTCATGGGTGAATATCCACTTCGTCGGATGCATGTAGTGGAAATTTCCAAAGGCAGGTATATATATGCAAGCAAGAAGCAGGCTAGAGATAACGAGGTTAGTTCAATCAAGGAGGATGAGGCCCTCTTCTAGCAGCTGAGATGTGAAAACCAAGGGAGGAGAAACTGCTTTTGTAGTTGGCAAGCCATTCACAGTCTTTGTTTAATCCTGAGCTGATGGTGTCAAATTTGCAGATGAACTGAAGCTCAGCAGTTTCTCTTTGAAGTCTGGTCCTGAAGTTTTTTTGCTGCAGGATGGCCACCTTAAGATCTGCTATTGTGTGGCCAGAGAGGTTGAAGTGTTCTCCTACAGGTTTTTATATATTGACAATCCTAATATCTGATTTGTGTCCATTTATCCTTTTTCGTAGAGACTGTCCAGTTTGGCCGATGTACACAGCAGAGGGGCATTGCTGGCATACGATGGCATATATTACATTGGTGGACGTGCAGGTGAATGAACCGGTGATGGTGTGGCTGATCTGGTTAGGTCCTGTGATGGTGTCGCTGGTGTAGATATGCGGGCAGAGCTGGCATCGAGGTTTGCATGGATTGGTTCCTGAGTTAGAGTTACTATGGTGCACTGGAATGGGTTACCTAGGGAGGTGATGGAATCTCCTTCCTTAGGGGATTTTAAGGTCAGGCTTGACGAAGCCCGGGCTGGGATGATTTAGTTGGGGATTGGTTCTGCTTTGAGCAGGGAGTTGGACTAGATGACCTCCTGAGGTCCCTTCCAACCCTGATATTCTATGATTCTAACAGTGTATTTATCTTGCCTTTTTAAAAAAATATTTTCAAAAGGGATACATTCAACTTGAAAACTAGTCAATTTAACAAGACAAGTTAAAAATACTTTCAGCTCCTATACCAGCCCGATGGTCTTCCCTGCCAATTTCTGTGGTTTTATAGTGTCCCTGTTATTGTCTGAAAGATGCACACAAACAAAAGAGGGAAACTAACTGGTGGACTATGTAAGGGAAATAGTGAAATTGACTATACATAAAATGCTGGCAAATGCACAAAACAAACACTAAAAAGGAGGGTTGTTTTCCATGCAGTCTCTGTTTGGTTATAGTGATAATAGGCATTACCTTTTATTATTAGAGGTACGGCTGTTCATTAAGAAATGTGACTTTTTTTTTTTTTAAGATGTAGATGGTATCCATGTGAACAGGGCCGGCGCTACCGTTTAGGCAGCCTAGGCAATCACCTCGGGCGCCAGGATTATTCGGGGGGTGGCATTTTGCTGGGGGGGCGGCAGGCGGCTCCGGTTGACCTGCCGCAGAAATGCCTGCGGAGGGTCCGTTGGTCCGCGGCTTCGGTGGAGCTGCCGCAGTCATGCCTGCGGAAGGTCGGCTGGTGGAGTGCCTGCAGGCATGACTGTGGCAGCTCCACCGGAGCTGCAGGATCAGTGCGGGGGGCGGCGAAATGGCCGTGCGCCTAGGGCGCGAGAAACCCTAGCACCAGTCCTGCATGTGAAAGTGTGTTTGGCCTGGTTCAAGGAGTAAGGTAATTAAGGGTTTTTTTTTAATCAAACTACAAAATATGGATGCATGTTTTCTGTGAATCTTAGGTCTTGTCTACGCTATGGGCTAAATTGGCGACACTGCAATTGATGTAGCGGACATCGATTTAGTAGGGCTGGAGATAAGTGATAAGTTGACGGGAGAGCTTAATTAATCTGCCTCAAAGAGAGGCGGAAGCTATGTCGACAGGAGAGTATCTTCCATTAACATAGCACTGTGTAGACATTGCATTAAGTAGATGTAAGTTACATCAATGTAAATAGTGTATTTAGCAGATGTAAATAGCATAACCTAGATTGACTTACATTGCCAGTGTAGTATCAGAGGGGCAGCCGTGTTAGTCTGGATCTGTAAAAGCAGCAAAGAATCCTGTGGCACCTTACAGACTAACAGACGTATTGGAGCATGAGCTTTCGTGGGTGATTACCCACTTGAATACCCACGCATGCATCCGACGAGGTGGGTATTCACCCACGACAGCTCATGCTCCAATACGTCTGTTAGTCTATAAGGTGCCACAGGACTCTCTGCTACCATTGCCAGTGTAGCTGTTTTATTTTGAAGTTTTACTCTATAAAAAGTCTTATAATAATGTGAACAAGTTACTATGCAGAAATAAAATTACTAAATCCGCTTGATTGGGTTCCATCCTACACCATCATTTTTATTCATGTGTTTAGCACCTTTTTAATTTCTTCAAGTGAAGATGAGACGTTTCTCTTGACCAGTGGTATTTCACAAGAAAATCTACGGAACAAGTTCTGAAGGGGCTATGCCTTTGAGTGCATTTGAGAAAACATCCCCTGACCGAGGGAATCAAAACTGGAGAAATAGTTCTTTAAAAAGAGCGATACACTGCAAGATACAGAAAACATTTTGCTGTCTTTATTTTAATTCCACACAAAATGCTGCCCTTGAAATACCAAAAACTTTCCAGTCACCTATGAGTATACCGGAATCAATAGTTTTAGGACTGGAAATGTGAACTCCCACTGCTGGCTGTAACTCAGAAAGACAGCATATCTTAACATGTCTATCACATTCTTAGGGCTTCTGTACTGCAGCCAGCACTGATAAATGGTAGGCACCCAGATTAGACAATTTTGGTGCGAGCCCGTCTGGGCAAGGCAAAGCCCTGTGTGACAATTCACTCCATATTATTTGTGAAAATATGCTTATGATATGAATATGACATAACTGAGATATAGTTTATGCAAGATGGCTCATGGGAGATATCATTGGAAAGGTTCTGATTTACTGCATGCCATTATCCAATTTGTATGTCTGTAGCATTTCTCTATCTGAAGTTAGGAATATTAACTATGTCTCTGTATTTCAAATATGTTACTTTAGGTGTCACCCCCAACCAGTGGCACAGGTACAACAATGGAAAAGCCAGACAGGTCTAACGGGCCATTAGCAGAGACAATGGACTGTGAAAGAGCTTAGCCTTCCCATGGACATTGGAGACAGCCTATGAGCAATGTCTGCCACAGCCCGGTAGAGACATGGGTCTTGTCACCTGAAACATTACCTGGGACTTTTTGTAACTTTCCACTGTGAGGGAAGGGTGTGTGTGTCAAGTTTGGGAAACAAAGGATTCCCGCCTTATGTAAATCCTATTTAAGGGTGGAGAGAAAGGCAAACAGGACTCCTCCTCTCCATGGCCTGTCTGCCCAAGAAGAAAGACTGCAAAAGCCACCTGAAGGGAAGGGAACGGGGGGAAGGGAGAAGAGTCCAGACTGAGACGGGGTCCAGTCTGAAAAGGAATATAACTGGAACTCTGAACCACAGAAACTTTGCAACCTGCCTAAAATAACATTTAGGGTAAGAAATTACATTTTGTAACCTATTTCTTAAGTATATTGAGCTTAGCTTGCGTACTTTCTTTTATTTGCTCAGGATTCTCCTTTGTTATGCATTATCTCTTATATTCACTTAAAATTCATCTTTTGTAGTTAATAAACGTATTGCTTGTTTATAATATAACCCAGTTTCTGTAATTTCTAACTGCGGTGGTTGGGGGGATAGGGAGGGGAAGAAGTGATGCATATCTCCCTCCACTTTGAGGGAGGGGGTGAATTTCATAAAACCTTTGGGTTTGTCCCTCTTAAAGGGAGTGGGCACCAGATTGCTGGGGTGAGCCCCTGAGGCTGAATCTTTCCAGAGCGGATCTCTTGTCTCTCTGTGCAGCTGGGTGTGGCCCTGACCGTGTGCTTGGCTGGAAGAGGCTTGTGAGCCTAACCCAGCAAGGCCAGGTAAAGGTTCCAGGCTGGCAGAACAGGCTACTCAGTTAAACCCCAGCACATCAGGTGATACCCCAAAGGGCCCACACCCATCACACCCTGAAGCTATAGCCATATTTTACTCACAAATACTCTTTAGGAAAGACACCCACACACAGTGCAGCACCCCCGCATACTTGAATGTGTTTAACCAAATCTGTCTGGCTTCAGTTTCTCATTTCTACACCTCCACCCATTTCACCAGCACTGAACAGAAATATCTTGCTAGGTCAGTTCTGTTGTTGATTATTTCCCATCAATCTAAGACTGCTGACCTAGCTGACCACTATTTCCTTTGGCAGAAGTAAATGGCTGCATATACCTAGCAGAAGATCGCAACCAACACAAACATAAGCCTTGCGCAGTGTGTAACTGTGTATGAATCAGACCATCGATTAGCTCTGATGAACACACTACTCCAAACATCAACTTTTAGGTTCTCTAGTTTTCTTCATTTTTGTTACTGGTAGCTAGTAGTCCTAGTAGCAAATGCACTCATAGAATATCAGGGTTGGAAGGGACCTCAGGAGGTCATCTAGTCCAACTCCCCTGCTCAAAGCAGGACCAATCCCCACTCACCCACAGCATCACCCTAAGATGACATTACCCTGATGTTCTCTGCTAGTGCCTACACCGTGGAAACGTTCAGAAGCTGAAGTTAATAAACAAGCTCCTGCATTCCGGATTAAGTAGAACTAGAAGCACAGAACAACAACACTCTGCAAGCTGCACTAGCTCCCTGCGGGCTTCTGGGGAGAATTAGACAAGTTCATTTGGACCTTTAAAGCACTAAATGCTTTGGGACTGGCCCTCTCCCTAAGCCATATTACTGCAGTTGTGATCAGCAGAAGTACTAGGGCTGGTGCTTCCATGATAACAGAGAGCTGCCAGAATGGCAAAAAGTCCTTTTCTCCACCTTTCTTTTACTGCCCGAATCTGGGATTTGTGAACCTTAGACACAGAAGGTGCTCCTTCTGCAGGCATTTGGGAGTGGGATGGGAAGAATTTAAGGGTTGTTAGTTCATTAACTGTGGTATAATGGAGTTAGAGGTGGGAATGGATGGGGAGTTGGCAGTGGATTTTAAGGTTCAATGTCATTGCTTAAGTGTGCCACTGTGCTGTAGTAAGAACCTACAGTGAAACCATCAACTCATTTCACAGAAGGCACTGGCTAAAATCAGTAATAGCCTGCCACTCTCTAGTTAAACAGTGTTTTGCTCTGAGCAGCAAAGATGCCCAGATGTCTATAATTCAGGCAGAAGATGGCAGAAAGAGAAGGCAGAGCTGATGCAAACTGTAAAGAAAGGAAATTCGTGTTGGCTCTGTCAGCAGCATGCATTTTTTTCATATTTAGGGCAGTATGCAGATACAGGTACATTTTCTTCAAACACAACAAACATGGACAATAGGCAAGGACTGAAGTGGAAACAGAATATTGCCACATGCAGAGCAAAAGCAGGGACTGCCAATATAACCATTTGATTCTTGCTGACCATACAGATTATGACTCTGCGTCAGATTTCACTTGCCCTTATTCAAAAGAAAGAGAGAATGGGATGGCTGGTTTGAAGGCTTTGTTCTTTTAAAAGTAAACACAGGGACCAATCCCAATTCAAACTTTTCCTTAAGTGCAAAAAACTTTGGTTAACTTCTCCAGCCCAATTTTTTTTTAACTTCCTTGGTTCTCATCAAAATGGAAAGCAAAGTGTAGAATTCTACAAGAAAACCTGTTCTCATGAGATCTCCAGACCCAATCTGATGACTCCCACTGAGTCCTGAAGCTGTCAAGGATTCTCTAAGCCCTAACTGCAAATGGTCTTTAAAATTCCCATTTTAAATGATCAAAAAAGAGTAATTCTTTCCTAATCCATGCAGGATTGGATCTTCCTAGTGTTGCTTTCAGAATCCACTCCTATACAGGGACTTTATTATATTAGTATCATGGTGGCACCAAGAGAAACCAAATTAGATTGTGCAAACATTACCCCCATTTAACAGAATGGAGACGTAAAGAGATTATGTGTCTTGCCCAAATTCTTAAAAAAAGTTTGCAGCAAAGGCGAGAATTGGTCTCCTCAGTCTCATCCAGTCCCACAAAAGAAGGTAGGCGCTGTAGTTAAAACAAACACCTGCTCCAGCTCAATTGCACATCATTCTCCCTAAAAAAGTACAAAAACAACATCCGGTCTACAAATGCAGATCCACACCCCTTGGAGTTTTGTATTTCCTATTCCAGATCTTGTTCTCCAACGTTAGCAGTAGCTAGAGCACGCAGAAGCCTACAATCAGGAGAGGTGGGTTCTATTCCTGGTAATGCCACTTATGCACAGTGAGATCCTGGGCAACTCAGGTAACGTCTCTGGTCCTCAATTTTCTTCTCTGTACCCTGTAGTATTATCTATCTCTGCAAGGTGTTGTTTTAAGGCTCTTTAAAAACCATGGATGAAAGTGCTACAATTATGAGAAAGGTCCCTGAAGAGGAACAGGGAAGTGAGTGGGATGACTGTGGGCAACTATATTCAACACCTATTTGCCTGAGATAATATCAGACCAACCTGAAAAAACAGGGCAAAACAGCTCCAAAACATGGCTGCTGCTCGGCTCTACTGTGGCTCTGACACGCCTGTCAAATTTGCCATTTCGTCCAAATTGGTTAATGGATGATGAAGGAGGCTGATGACTGGTGCCTGCTTGAGTATCATGATCACTGCCGCAGTGGATTCGCTGGCTGTCTGAGAATAAGAATGAGCCTCGTTGTCTCTGTCAGGGCTGTATTTGTATGGCTTCCAGTAAGGGGTTGGTGTAGGAGTCTCCAGTGACCTCAGCAGGGCAATGGAATGGAAAGAGTGGAATGCTTAGTCCATTGTCTTGTTGAAGAGCTCCATCCTCTCAAATGGGAGGTCCTGGATAGTGTCTTGGACTTCTCTCATCATTCCAAGAGGCCCACCTCATGGCCACTGATCTCGGTGCTGTGCTGGAAGTATCCGGGGCTGCCTAGGGGGCTGTTCTGGAGACAATTTGGCCTTTTAAAATCTCTGTTAATTCCTCCCTACGGTCTTGTGGCACTTTCAACAGAAAGGGAGTCATCCTTTCCCAGGTCAAGAAATTATATTTGTCAAACAACTCCCTGCAGTTGCAAAGAGGCAGACAAGTAAGCTTGCACCTGACGAAGCGTAATTCTTTGGGAGCCTTGCCCTTAGGCAACCCTTCTGTAAATTTCCATTTCTGCTGGACTGCTTTAATGATCCAGGGTTTGTGTGGGAGAAAAAGCACTTGGAACTTCACAGGAGCATCTGATAACACTTCGCTACCTGTTTAGAAGGGGTTGGACGGTGGCCAAGGTTTCCCAGAATCCCTCGGGTGGTTCTAGCATGCCCTCATTGCTGGGAAGAACTATCCTGGCTGGGGATAATGCAGTCAAAATATCAAAGCGTTTATTTCTCTTGTATGACCGCCGTTTTGGTATCTAGGTGTGACACTTTCTCGGGTCACCAATAACAATGGTCATCGTGTAACCCCTCTGCCTTGATGAGAGAAAGATTTGCTGGTGTTACACTGTGTGACAGCTCCCTGTCTCCCCAGTCTGTTAGCCACTCCAGACAAATTTCGCAGGACTCTGTCACCCCTTAACTTTGCCCTGCAGGTAACACTTGCTGCACCCCAGTTCCTGAGCCCCCGGAAGAGCTTTCCCCTGGAGCATCCAGCCCCTGTCCCTGGATATTCACATAAATTACCAAGATTGCGACCTCCAAAGAGACAGTGTACACACCAACTTGTTTGATTCAACTAAGAATTTACTCTTTGCTTAACATTACAGCACTGAGATCTACTTAAGATAAAACCAAGAGAAGTTTATTAGCAGTTGGCGAGTTTCAATTGATTCCGAGTAACGATAGTGGAGACAGAATTGGTTATAAACAAAACAAAAGTGTAACATGCTTCTAAGAGACTAAACACAACTTTAGCAAGCTAAAATCTTTGTCTCAGTCAAGTTTCTCATCCAAGGCAGCCTCTCAGCATCACCACCCCCAGGCCAGGATCGAGCTTTTCTGGATACAGAAAACACTGTCATTTTTGTTCCCTCAGCGATGGTTAAACACAATGTCTTTTTGCCTCCTTCTTGTAGTCCAGTAAACCTTTGAAACGTATTCCTGCTGTTTGCTCTCTGGAGTGCTGGCGCCATGTTGCTTTTCTCATCCTCTTATTAATTTGCTTTTCCTATTGACCTCAAATGCAAACGAATGCCCACTGCGTTCGATTTATCCTGTTCACTTTACATCAGAGCTCTTGGCAGGCAGGTAAAGCAACATAACTTTGTCTGGGGAAAACTTGTTTATCAACACTTCTGGGTTACATAGTTTAAACATATTTTTAGTATGTATACACAACTTCTTGCATGACACCTGTACATACATCTCCCAATGCTTATGATGACCAGTGTGACATACGCTTTTATTTGATACCTTACACAACACTGTTTATTGATAAATACTGTGGAAGCAATGCATTAGGTGTAGTGAGTCTGTCAGGCCTGACAGGCCTTGCAGTTACAGAATATTGAACCCTTTGCCATCTGGCGTTACGGACGTCTTAGGGTCACACTAGGTCTCTGCGATGCACAGTAGGCGATCCAGAAAAGCTATAAAATAGCCAACTGCCAGGGAGGGGGTTGGCAGAACTGCCTCACCAGGTGATGACAACAATTCTTTTGGTGGAGACTGGGGATCCTGTTGTTCTGTTACTCCCAGCTCCTGGGTGCCAGTGATGAGTTCTAGTATCAGTGATTTGGGCACAGATGCCTCTGGGGAACCTGCTCTCCTTCTCGTCCTGGACCTACTGGGTGGGGATCTGATGCGGGGCACCTGAGATCCCTCAGCATAGCCAGGGCAGCATGTTTCTCTCAGTAGCAGCCAGGTGTGACTGACTGATCCAATACCACATGCAGTTCTTTTGCCATGGAGCGCTGTGAGAAACATCTCTGGTACTAGCTCTAGGGTTGCCATCAAAAGGCTGCTTCAGGCCAATGGGAGCTGCTGGAAGCAGGGCGGGCCGAGGGACGTACTGTCCACCACTTCCAGCAGCTCCCATTGGCCTGGAGCAGCAAACCATGGCCACTGGGAGCCACAATCAGCCAAACCTGCAGAGCAGCAGGTAAACAAACCGGCCTGGCCCATGAGGGGTTTTCCCTGCACAAGCGGCAGAACACGTTTGGGAACCACTGATCTGGGATATAGTAATAGGTAAGGCACAGGAGGTAACTGTTCTGTTCTACCCAGCAATGGTGAGGCCTCAACTGGAGTGCAGTGTCCAATACCCGGCACCACATTTTAGGAAAGATGTGGTCAAATTGGAGAGGGTCCGCAGAAGAGCAACAACAACAAAAGGTTTAGAAACCATGATCTATCAGAAAAGGTTAAAAACATGAGGTATGTTTAGGCTCGAGAAAAGAAGACTATGGAGGGACCTGATAGTCTTCAGATATGTTAGGTGTGTTATAAAGAGAACAGAGATCAATTGTTTTGTATGTCCACTGAAGAAATGACAAGAAGTAATGGGCTTAATCTGCAGCAAGGGAGATTTAGGGTACATATTAGGAAAAACTTTTCAACTATAAGGATAGCTAAGAACTGCAGTAGGTTACCAAGGAAGGCTGTGGAATTCCTATCACTGGAGGTTTTAAAAAACAGGTCAGACAAACACCTGTCAGGGATGGTCTAGATTTATTTGGTCTTGCCTCAGCACAAGGGGCTGGATTTGACGATCTCTCAGGGTCCCTTCCAGCCCTGCATTTCTAGGATTCCATGTCCCTGGAGCTGAATCTTGACTCTTCAGTGAGAGTAGATCTTGGTCTCATACTTGGCACGGTGGTCAGCACTGGTCCCTGGGCTGGCTTACTGACCATCACTCCAGTCTTAGAAGCTCTGTCCTTGCAGAATGATGTCTCTTCTCCTCCCTGTAGCACAGCATCTCTTGATGTTCAGAGCCATGCTTGGGCTCCACTCAGCCCTGCCTCTCGGTCTCCCACTTGTATTGGGGAGCCAGTGCTGGCTCCATTGATGATAGTTATCAATGCCGAGACTGTCAGCTGATGCTGAAAACCTAGTGCTGAGGTGGTCGCTGTTGACCTGGCCAGTACTAATTTTGATTTTGTCTTCTTCCTTGCCTTTCTTTCACAGCTGACCTGCCAGATGCGGTATCTGTTCAAAGGGGTACTTACTGACGATGACCCTTTCAGTTCTTTGGAAATGGATGTCTCCTCCAGATCACAGGTGACGCACATCAGTTGCTCAAGTAGATGTCGCTTCTGCCACGCATCCCTTGATTTGCCAAGTCCTCAAGAAGGCTTTACACACCTAGCACTAATTGGGGATGTGGTTCTCCCCCCAGACAAAATAGGTATTGCTTATGTCCATCAACTGCGGGGATGAATCCATCACAGGTTGGGCAGGGTTTAAACCCGAAGAGTTTGAAGTCTACCACGGTGGTAAATGCCTCATCCCATTATACAGAAGGAACAGCCAAATTAAGAAAATAAAGAATAAGCAGCGTGAAGATTAGTGAAGAAAACCTGTTGAAAAAAGATGAGATTGATGCTCTGTAGAAATGGTGGGTGGGACACCATGAGGCTCCATCTCACTGCCACGGGGGCAAATGGGAACTGAGGGAGGGTCAAGGCTGTTCTGCCCTTCATGTCCTTGCACAGAAGCATGAGGCAGCTCAGGGCCCATGTGAGACCCCAAAGGACACTCCCAGTAAAAAGAATCCTCGTGTGCCTGAAGTGAATGCACCCCTACACTGGGATCCACACTGACACATGCTCAAAGAACAACAGCTCTTCTTAAATAATTAAATCAATCGGATGCATGCATGAAACCAGGACTCTGGAAAAAAAAAACAATTTTAAGCCCTGGATTGTTTACTTGTAATCATTTTATGCTCCATAAAGTGTTATCATAAAACCCTGAGATTATCCAACACACCATTATGTATCTATTGAGATTTCTACATAGTACAACATTTTGCAAGTTGTACGCAAACCTTTCAACCAGCAGCAGAGACAGAGAAAAACAACCTGCAAGAGAGTCCTGATGTCATAAAGTATATCTACAACTTGGGCTGAATTTAGTCTAAAGGACAAGAAGGACTACAATCACCAAGGTCACAAAAAAGCTGAATAAAAAGTCTTGTGTTGTACCGTTTTTATGTAATGACAAGGTCACTTTAAGCATAGAGGTGATAACCCAGCCAGCTGTGAAACACACTGGGCTCTTTGCTTCCAGGGGCTCTTGACATTAAAAAAAGCAAACAATGAAAGGAAAGGACTTGATTTTCTTAAATGAAAACCTGTTAACGCCTTTCATGCCACCCCCTCAACTAGGGATAGAATGGGGCGGACTGGGTTTAGGGAAAAATAACAGTCACTGAACAGTAACATTCACCCACACAGTCCTGGAACTGGCTGGAAACCCAACACATCTGGCTGATCAAGCAAAAGGGTCTGTTTTTTCACCTTGTATCACATTAATTCTGCTACCATTTTATGGTTGTAATTTCATAGAGCCCACAAATGTTTATAAAGGTACATTTTCTGTGTGTCACAGAATGGCTCACTTGATAATTACCTGTTCTGTTCATTCCCTCTGGGCACCTGGCACTGGCCACTGTCGGAAGACAGGATACTGAGCTACATGGACTTTGGTCTGACCCAGTGTGGCCGTTCTTATGTTCAGGATAGAAAGCTCTTTAAACTCTCATTAGTGTTAGCAAAATGACTTTAAACTGGGCATCCTCTTGCACAACACTTCTGTGCCAGAGTGTCTTCTAGTCATTTCTGCTCCTTTCATTGATAAGGTTTTACATCTGCTAGCCATACAGAGTCTACGCCCCTCTGGAAGAGCGAGCTGGATTCTATTGTACGTTATGAACCACCACAAAATTATCAGCTAAATTCTCATCATGGAATCTGTTACCCTGGATGGTGATTTAGCAGGCAATAAGAATACAACTTGATGTACAGACCTCAGGCTAAGTGTCCCTACTGGCAATTAGGAAAAAAAAATCTCTTGGTTTGAAAATTGATCAGATTCAATATTTGCTGATAAGATGCTAAACATGGAACATCACAAATTATTCTTATTAATACACTTTAAAATGAACACTAATGCTGAAGCCAGGAGAAGGAGGGTCAGTGGGTTAGATCCATGCAAACAAATCTATTTGAATTTGCCACAGTAAATTCATAGGTCAGAGGTTTGGGCTCACTGCAGTGCTAGAGCGAGGAGCAGATTGCCTTCTTCCTCACAGAAAGATCATAAAATTCTTATGCCTTCTAGTGTGTTCTTTTAATTCAACTGTTCATTGAAAGACATACATGTTTGCTGCCTCCCAGTATAGCTTATTTTAGCCTGTTCATTGCTCTAGACACATCTCCATTTGTGACCACTAGGCATCTGTCCGCCTTATTGTTCCAGGCTACCTTTCATCACACTACGAACATGTAATCTGCCATACCAAGCTGGATCAGTAGTTCCTCAAATCCAGTATTGCCTCTGGCAGTAGCCTACACCTGATACTTAGAAGGAAGGGAGCAAAAAATGTAATGCCAATGTGCCTGGTCAACTGTGCAGTGCTGCATGGGAGCAGGGAAGGAAGATTCATTTCTGATCCCTGCTACAGCCAGCTCAGCCCTGGAATATTCGAAATGATTACTCCTATGTTCCCTAGAGCACAACAAATGCGATTACTGGTTACAAAATGAGGCAGCCTCTTCATAAATCCAGCTGCAGTAGCTGTCTCGGTGTCCTCCTGTGGCAGCATAACGAACAGAGTAAATATCTGATGTGTGAAGAAGCATTTCCTTTTCATAGTTTTTAATTTACTCTGCCATTCATTTTATTGGGTGACCACCATGACCTTGCATTAGCAGACAGTGAAAAAAGAGAAACCTGTTTTCACTATGCATTGTCATCATCCTACAATCCCTCAAGTAAGTATCCGCTTTCCACCACCCAGGCCTCGTGCTCCTCCTCTGCACCTTTCTAGGAGGTCTGCATCTAACTTTCTCCACTAACCGTTCCAGCTCAGCCATCTCTTCCCTTTGTTTTCCACACACACAGCTCAACTTTTGCTTAAGTCCCCTCCCCTGCAGCTGCCCAGTACTTACTAATTTTTGCCTCTACAGCATTATAGTGCGACTGGCGCTTCCTGTAATATTTATTGTACAGTAAATTGATCTAGTGCCCCTGATGGTATTTCAAAAGGAAACAGTTCAGGAGTAATGTCCCTCGCGGTGCCGCTATTAAAAATACTTTACAAAGGGAGTTTGCCACAAGAGGAAAAGCAGTGTAATCATTTGAGCTAATCACTGCAGGCAGTTTAGTGTCCCCAAGGGTCTGTAAAAGTCTGAAATAGAAATATGTTAGAGCTCCTACTCTCTTCACCAGAACGGATGAAGGATCTCAGACTTTCACAGCTGACTCAAAGCCCACTGATTTCAAGGGGCTTTGGATCAGGCCCAATCACTTGTGTGCGAATTCTCGTCAGGCTCTGCAGAGACTAATCAGAACACAGTCTATAATGATTATTTAACCGGGCTTTATACTTTTGGAACAGAGTTGCATGGCTGTCCATAGTGTACACACACACACACACACACACAGACAGCCACACCCACACACACACCCACTCTCTCTCTCTCTCTCTCTCTCTCTCCTTTCTTCATCCCAAACAACCCTGCTACCAAAGAGGACACAAAGAAAGTGGGTCAGCAGCAGCTTACAAATCACTCATGTTTCAGAATGAGGAAACACTTTCTGACAGCCACCTGGGGCTCTTGTAGGAAAGGGATGTTTTTTTCCCCCAAGGTCTGATTTTTAATTTTTAATTAAATTTGCACAGGTTTAACTTGATCATTTAAGTGTAAAGCCAAGTTAGCCACAGGAAACACACTGGGATGGTATAAGGGAAAAGTTAGAAAGTTAGAGACATTTCTGTAATTCGGTTATCAAAAAGCAATTATTATTCGGGATGGCTACTTTAGGCACTGAAAAGCTACAGGGAAATTAAAAAAAATAAATAAATCACACCACTCCCACTCCTTACTGAAATACCAGAGTCATTAGAAACTATAGGATTTTCTGATCATCCAGAGGCTGCTATTTGAGATCCTTATGGCAGCACCGTTTGGCCACTCTGGTATCTGTTGTATTACTGTCTAACTGCAACTTTGCCACTTCTAAGTGAACATTTGGATAAGACATAAAAATGCAGGGCACACATGACAAGACGGATGAATCTTGTGCATGAGGCCTGGCAACCAGCATGTAAAGTCCTGCTCCAGAGAGCTAGATCTGTCCTCTGCTAGGATTGCACCAGGACTGCACCAGCCACTTGAATCTCTGGCTGCCTTGATACGCAGAGGGGCTAAATGGACAGCAGGAACGTCTGGAAAGGATTGTTAACCAACAGAGCTACTTAGCATTCTGCACCTTGTTTCCAAGGAATACAGTGGAAAGAGAACATTAATAAGCAACAGATGAAGAGCAAAGAGTTCAAAGCTTTTATTCAGAAAAGAAGCAGAAGCCTTTTGGGAAGAGGTGATCAGCTGCTTTCCAGTTAAACAGAGTTACTTTTCTGTCAGATCTTTAAAGCCCATTTATTTTTCAAAAAGTGGTGCCTGCGTCTATATAATTGCCATGAGTGAGGGAGACAGTTGTCCCCACACTTGCAGCTTCTCATTTGCTGCAGAGTTTCTGAACCTCCTAGTCAATGCAGAGGCTGAAATGATATAGCATTCTTTTGCCATCAAATAAAAACAAAGCACTGTCGGTTTTGGAGGAGATAGATCCCAGCTTCAAGTACTCTAAACAATTGTCCCACAATCCCCATCAGCTCCATTCTCCTTTCACTATACGAAAGGCAAAGCACAAGTCTGTCGGTCTCCTTTTAAGTGTATGAATCCCATCAGCAGTAATGGATAATGGCATTCAGGTCTATCTACATTACTTACATGACACCCATTACTGGGGTACCTGAGCACCTCACGGTCTTTGATGTAATGTACTGCTGCTTGGTGCTGTCCAACTTCATTTATCCCCATTCTACAGTTGGGGAACTGAGGCAAAGAGAAATTAAGTGACTTGACCAAGGCCACACAGGAAGTCTATGGCAGAACAGGGAACTGAACCAAGGTCTTCCAGCTCCTATGCGAGTGCCCTAACTACTGGACCATCCTTCTTAGCAAAGATGTCTGCTAAGGCTCCTATGTGCAGCACAAAATCCTGGCCAACCAATGTGCCCAGATGGATTACATTAAATGGGAGTTCTTACTCAGCAATACAGGAGTATTTCTTTCACTATAACTTTAAAAAAAATTAATTAGATGCCATAACAAAAAGCACAATCTCTCTGTTAAACAGAATCTGTCCTGAAGAACCATTTTCCTCCACTTAATTTCATTATCTCAAATAAAAGCTGTCCATTATTATTCAAACAGACGGCAAGGAAGATGGACATCCAGAAATATTTCAAACCTTGACAGATGCCACTGTGGATTTTATGACTAGAACAAATAGCTAAAATCAATTTACTGAGAAGCCCCCAAAATAACTGGTGGGGTACCTGGCAGAGCTAATGAATACAAGAAAACACTCATTATTTAAAAACTCCCCAGTACTCTTCAGGTTCATCATTAAAAATGTGCTCCTACTCAGCTGGTCCAGTGACATACAATTAGTGCAGCGTTTCACTAACCCAATAGACGACGTACACCTCTACCCCAATATAATGGTGTCCTTGAGAGCCAAAAAATCTTATCGTGTTATAAGTGAACCTGCGTTATACTGAACTTGCTTTGATCCACCGGAGTGCGCAGCGCCCTCTCTCCCCCTTCCGGAGCACTGCTTTACCGCGTTATATCCAAATTTGTGTTATATTGGGTGGCGTTATATCGAGGTAGCAGTGTATCTGGCATTAACTCTGTTGCCTTAGCCCAGCCCCTCCTGTGAGGGAAACCACTAAGAAAAGATAGACCATTCTCCTCCATGAAATCAATGCTATCCCCACCGTGCCCCCACTTGTTCAGTTCCACAGAGATGTAAGTGGTAGTTCCCTGAGAAGCTCTTCTGTAGAGAAGATGCTGGGAGGGCGGACTACAAGGGGGAGAGATAGCGGGAAAGTAGGAAGGATTTCAACTTTGATAGACTTTTAACCATCTTTTGTAGTGGGCAAATCTGACAGGGTGATCTCAGGAGCGCGGGCAGCCTTTTTTGGCGCCCTAGGTGGCGGAAGGTCCCGCCCCCAAAACAGTGACCCCAACAGAGGCAACGGAAGGTCCTGCCCCCAAAATACCGCAGATGACCATGGCGGCCGAATGTTCAGCCGCTGCGGTCGCCGCCCCCCAAATGTCAGTGCCCTAGGCGACCGCCTGGGTCGCCTAATGGGTTGTGCCAGCCCTGGGTAATCTGCAAACTCAAGAGTGGACATTATACTGAGTGCACTTGAGAGCCAGGCTGAAATTGCATTCACCTGCTGACTAATTTATTTTTAGATAGATGAATAAAATAAATCCATCGTTAGTCTTTAAATTGTCGTCATCATCATGATATGGGTAGACAACCAGAGATGCTGTTTGGGGTGATCAAAGTTTCATGCAAGGCTAGGCTAAGAGGGGCAGCACAAACTACTGAAAGTCCACCTCACATACATTTGTTTGGCTGTCCCTGCTCTGCTGCCCCACTATGCATTATGCAACCAAAGAAACACTTCTGCTGACTTGCAATTGGTTGATTTGTTTCTTAAATTATAAACAGTGCCTTCAAAGATTTTTTAAAAAAATATTGGGCCAAATTCATGGCCCAAGTCCCCAGTGACACCAAGTCAGCCTAAAATCTCTGCCCCATGAGAGGGCTTTGAACTGCTGGGAAGAGCAGAGACTAAGGCACCTGACAAATGTGCCGATTTGGCCCATCTTTCCAGGTGGCCTCCATCCTCTGGACCCCCAGATGCAGTTTAATGCTGCCTCATCCTTGTGAAGGCAGCTGCAGTACTACCATCTGCCTTGCTCCGAGGGCAAACCCCTCCTCATATACAGTTGCCTCTGAGGATGCAAAACTGCATCCCCCAGGCAAGTCATGTCCAGCACGTAATAACCATTCCAGTTTTTCATTTGGCATATCAAATCACATTTAAGTCACATGCAATTCCCGCTTCCATTGAAATCAATGGCAGAACGTTCACCCCTTGCATACTCTTCCATTGACACGACAGCTTTGTGAAACTAAAACCAGAGAGGAAAAAAGGCAATAAAAATGGTACCTAAGAAAAGTTTCCCCAGCTGTAAAATGGGAAGAACAATACTTCCCTCCTACTCTTATCTGTCACTTCTATTTAGATTGTAAGCTCTTTGGGGCGAGGACTGTCATTCACAGTTTGTTCTTCCAACATATAGCACAACAAAACCCTCTCTGACCTGGCTAAGGCTTCTAGATGTTACCACAACATAGATCTACATTATGTAGAAAGACGACCACTAGCCATGTTAAAAGAATGTTCTTTAGGTCACAAAGTCAAGGCCAGTTCTAAGGTTGCCTGCGCAACCTTAATCCTGCTCCCCTGTGCATCCATCCTGTTCATGGAAAGAGGCAAGATTCTGTGGAAAAAAAAACAGTGTGAGACCACGTTATTAAAGACTGTGAGAGATGCACAAGGGGGAGAGACAATCATAAATGTGGCATTTCCCAACTTTTGAAAAAATTGAGAAAGCAGAGGGAAAAGTATTTTCAACTTTTGCTACCATTTTTCTCTGGAGAAACAAAAGGGAGAAAGTTATACTTTTTAAAAGTGGGAGAAAAAGGGCTTTTTTCAAAAAATGTCAACATTTTGAAAATTCTGTTCCAAATGGAGTTGAAAAATGAAAGATTTTGAGAAAAATGTATTTTTTCTATGAAAATAAGTGTATTTGTTATCAAACCCCCCTCCCCAATTTTTTGACAATGTTTTTGACAAGTTGTAATGTCCAGTTACTAGTCTGGCACACTGACAACATTTTCTTAAGGAATGCAAGAGAAAGAAAATGATATTTTTTAAACAGGTTGTAACTCAGTCAAACTTGGATGATACTTCCTGGGACAAAAAATAAAGAGTCATATTGCTAGTCCTAGGGCTTTGTCTCTGTCAAATTTCATGGCTGCGATTAATGGAGGAGTAAGAGCACTCAAAAAAAGGCTGCAGCAATCTTTCTAATAGTGTTAGACAAAGTCTATATATGGGTTGCTATCAGCTCTCCCTATTCAAAAACAACCTTGAAGGCTAAAAATATCCTGCATAGTGGGGCCAGCAGAATCCTTGGATTTGTGAAATAAACATTAATCCATTGTGTCCAGAATGCAAAACTGGACTTAGAATTCCAAGTACAAGTTTGATAACTTCCTCCTAATGGTCATTTATCAACATGACAGAAAACCCCCACCACATAATTTCTCATCTTTGCTCAAGCAAGGCAGGCAGCAGACAGGAACAGCAGGCAGCATGCCAGTCAGAGTGGAGGGAAGTTGCATAGCACCTGCATGCAATATGCCTGGCTCTGGCAGGTGCTATTCACTTTCAAGAGGACTGAAATTCACACAGATAAGAGCAGAATTTAAACCAGACAACCAAAAAACAAAGCAGCTCATGCCAGGATTGTGGGTCCATGCTCATTTCTAACAGAATCTTTTTTCCACATTTCCTCTTACATGTTCCAATTCCCAAAGACACCACTGTCCAGGGCCAGATTAACATAGGGGCATTAGGGGCTTCAGCCCTGGGCCACAGGCTAAGGGGGGCACCAGCGCAGCAGGGCTCAGTCAGGCTGCCTGCATGTCATGGCCTCACACCGCTCCCAGAGATGGCCGGCTGCTGGCATGTCACTGTGGGCCCTGCAGGAAGGAGGGGAGGGGGCAGCTCTGCACGCTGCCCCTGCCCTCAGCAATGTCCCAGCAGCTCCCATTGGTCGCTTGCAGCCTTGGCAGTGCACAGAGACAGGCAGAGACGTGCTAGCAGCGGGCCACTTCCAGGAGCGGCGTGGGGCCACGACAGGCAGGCAGGCAGCCTGCCTGAGCCCTGCTGCGCCGTGGTCCAGGAGCCACCTGTGGTAAATGCTTCCCAGCCGGAGCCCACACATCACCCCCCCTCCTCAACCCCAACCCCCTGCCCTAGGTCAGAATCCCTTCCTGTACCAAACTCCCTCCCAGAGCCCGCACCCCTCACCCCTCCTGCACGCAAACTCCCTCCCAGAAAGAAATATAACGGCTGTAATAAGATAAGTAGGCTATTTTGAATTAACTATATTCTATGTGTTTTAAGACTGAAATGTAACCACAGAACGGCTTTATGTTAATTAAAAGGCAAGTTTAGTATAGCGTTAATAGCCTGGATGCCATAACAGTGATTGTTTTGTTTTAAATTAGGAAAAAGACTTATACACGGAGGCCCCACAAAATCTAATAGCCCCGGGCCCATAGGAGAGTTAATCCGACCCTGTCACTGTCCCCGCTTCCAAGTCCTTCTTTTAAGGGCTCACTGAAGTCAATGAGAGTTTCATCTGATTTTGGTTCAAGCCGTTAGACTTTTGTTTCTACTATGACATCCATCAAAATGATCTAACTCAAGCATTACAAATCATTCCTTCTTTTGAGCTTCCCAAGGTGTCCTGCCTTCTGTATTTCTGTCTACGAAGCTGTTAACTCCTGACCTTCATTTTATGTTTAATGGAGCAAATCCAGCCCACCTTCCTCACGCCAAGTAGCCACACTGACGCAGTGGAGCTGTGTGCCCCATTCTAAGGCCCCAAGAGTAAAGCTGTTGTAGGTGTCACACAGCTTTTTCATTGTATTAAAATAAAAGAAATGGCAGAATGGGCATGAAATGCTTTCTCAGCTGACCCGGACAACTTTCACAAGCCAGACTCAGTTGGGTTTGGGAGGGGACTGTGGGCTTGATTTTGCAAGGCTGGGTCTTTCTGTATCCGGACAATGTTTAATGCAGAGGCCCAGAGCTCCCATCCGTTTCACTGGCAATAAAATGCCTCCTCTAGTGGTCGTGCAGCAAAGAGATATTAATACCACCAAGTGCAGCTATACCACCAGTGGAATGAATCTTATATCCACCAACACAATGCCTTTAATGCACAGCAATAAAATGTGAATACCTTTGCAACCAGTTCTCTGTTTCAATACAACCTGTACATTTAAACTATAAACAGTTTGATTAAATGAGATTTAAAAAAAAATTCCCATTGTACCACGTTTTTCACATAAAATAACCATTTTGAGACCCTCACTTACTGCAAATCAATTTTACAGAGGGAGTGCTCTCTTGGGGCATCATAAGCAGCATTAAAATGACAGGCAGCAAAGCCTTCCATTATATTCTGTGATACACTGTGAAGTGAGAAGGTTCCAGAGTGTATAGGCTGTTTATATGAAGCAGCTGACAGCACCAGTCTAGCCATGTAGTGGGAGAGGGTTGCCGGCCAGCCATCAAAGTCTGGAGGATTATCCAAGGTCTCTCAGTCTAAAGAGTTTACTGAAAGATGTTTGGTGGGAGAATCGATTCAGTTTCACTTGTTCCCCGCCCTCCATTTGACCGTGTTGCTTCTGCACTCATGACTAACTACTGCATAAACTCCAGTAGGGGGCAAACCTATTGAAGACATTTGTCCGCTTCAGAGGGGCCCCATTGACTGCAGTAGTTCCATTCAGACCGCACGCAGGTCTCAAACAGAGCAGTATAGAGTAATACTCCAGATCAAAAGGGGAACACGATAGCCCCAGGTAACAAAGTAAACACAAGGATGCTCTGGTATCTAGTTATCTATGGCTGGGACTATGACCAGGCATAAGCCAGGCACATTGGGACTATGACCAATAAGACAGGCATATTGCATGCAGTGCTATGCAACTTGTCCTTCAGGAGCCAGCACAAAAAACTGCTCTCCCTCCCAGTCTCCTCTCCACTCAGCTTTCTCTTGCCTTTCAGCCACCCCCTCCAGCCTCACAGCTCTTCAAGGTGAAGCAAAGTGGGGATGACAGAGGACACTGCAGCTCATTAACCCTTCCCTGGCTAACGTGGAGTTTGTACTGACATCACATCCTCTTAGGTCAGGGGTGGGCAAACTTTTTGGCCTGAGGGCCACATCTGGGTGGGGAAATTGCATGCAGGGCCATGGGGTTGGGGTGCAGGAGGGAGTGCAGTGTGCAGGAAGGGGCTCAGGGCAAGGGGTTGGGGTGCAGAGTGTGGGAGGTGTATAAGAGTAGGGGCTTGGGGTGCAGAGTGCAGGAGGGGCCTCAGGGGAGAGAGTTGGGGTTCAGGAGGGGTAAAGGGAGCAGGAAGGGCTCAAGACAAGGGTTTGGGGTGCAGGAGGGGGAGTGGAGTGCAGGAGGGGCTCAGGGCAGGGGGTTGGGGTGCAGGAAGGGCTCAGGGCAGGGGATTGGAGGTGCAGGAGGGGTGCGGAGTGTAAGAGGGGGCTCAGGGTAGGGGGTTGGGGAGTCAGCCTCCCTGCCTGCCCTGGCCCCACACCGCTCCTGAAAGTGGACAGCATGTCTGGCAGTAACTCCTGGAGGTGGGCTGGGGTAGGCAGTTCCGCCATGCACTGCCCTCGCCTGTGGATACTGCCCCCAAAGCTCCCATTGGCCGCGGTTCCCCATTCCCAGACAATGGGAGCTGCAGGGGACAGTGCCTGCAGATAAGGGCAGCACAGAGCTCTCCCCCTCCCCTAGGGGCCACAGGGACGTGGCTGCTTCCAGGAGCAGCAAGGGGCCAGGGCAGGCAGAGAGCCTGCCTTAGCCCCACTGTGCAATAGGGCTGGCAATACCATGGGCCATATTAAAAGCCCTGATGGGCTGGATTCAGCCTATGAGCCGTAGTTTGCCCTCACCTGTCTTAGGCAGTTGTTTCAAACATTTTAAAATTAAGATTAAAAATGCTCTTTCCAAATTCCAGAGCACTGTCCGTCAGAAACTCTCACGGAGTGCTTTACTAACACTGAAGGACTGAGCTTCTCAGTCTCCATGCTCAGGAAGCGTTATTCCCTTTGCAGGAGGGGAAACTGAGGTTCAGAGAGGTTAACAGAAAATTGAGAAAGGAGCTCAGAACTCCAGGCTCCCCAGTCATGCACTGTGAACATAAAACCTACCCCAGTCTAATCCATCTAGGTATTTCTATGCACCATTAGATCATTTCCCCAAGGGTGCACTGCCTGCCTCCCAGGAAACAGTGTTTCTGTCCAATGAGCGGCTAGAAGTTTGGCCTGAAATAACTTCTAATAAACCCCAGCTCCCTGAGCCTATACTCCCACCGGCTAGTTCAGGTTAGTCCTCCAGCGAGTAGGTTCTTAATACACTTTTTAAGCGTTGGTCTTAAGGGATGCACTATAGAACGTGTCCCATAAATGCAATAATCTTATTACAAAGTTGCCTTCTTTCTATAAGGATTGGGGGAAGAATCAGATTCAGTCTAACAGAAAAAGGGATGGGACAAGACATTAGAAACTAGAGGGGATGGGCTAAATCACACCCCTTGTGAATCATAATCTCATTCCCTAAGGTCACGAACCAAAAAGTCTTGTGTGGCTACCAGACTGTGGGATGGTGTACTTTGCAGAGGGTCACAGGATGGCAGCATTTGAGAGTTCATTCACTTTTCAAGCATTTGGCATATTTGTTTTTTTAAAAGGGCTGAAATGAACTGTTGTCTCTCCGCCCAGTTGATCTGATTCCCATGTTGCGTTATCGACTGAAATTTAAAGTGTCTCAGTGGATTCCTTGCTTTTGTCCTAATTCAGCATACATGGTCCACGGCTCTGTTGCTCTAGCATGAACAACATACATTATGAATGTCTCTGTAATTCACAGGTTACCAGATCGCCTCTTGGGATATTTATCACAGTCCCTTTGGAAAACCCTCGGACTAGTCTGCATATATTAGCTATACTTTATCTCGCTATGTGATCTTCCAACATCAACCCAAGGCAGTTTCCTCTGCTCTCTGTTTTTGTAATCTGTGGGGAGGATGGCCAGAATGCCCTCAGGGGAGCTAAATGCTTGTTTGTTGACAGTTTATAATGGTAACCTGAACACAGCAGGAGGACAAAGAAACACCTATAATGTGATTCTTTCACAACTACACAATGGGCTAGATCCAGGGATGGGGAACCTCTGGCCCGGATCTGGCCTCCTGCTTAATTTCAGCCGCCGCGTGGCTAGTCTCTGTGCCACGGGCCAGAAGCCCTGAGCCTCGGTGCCACCACGCGGGGCTGGAGCCGCGAGCACCAGCTCACCCCACTGCAGGGGGAAGCTAAGGTGCCAGGCCAGTTGGTTGGCTGCCCCAGAGGCCTTGAGGCGTAGGGGCGATCAGGAAAGCTCAGGGTCCATATGTGCCTACCCCCGCCCGCAAGTGCCGCCCCTCAGCTCCCATTGGCCACATTGTGTCCCCTTCCGGGAGCAGTGCAGGGCAGGATGGGGGGAAGCCTGCCTTAGCCCTATTGTGCTGCTGACCAGGAGCTGCCTGAGGTAAGCGGTGCCCGGCTGGGGCCCACATCCCTCATCTCCTCTTGCACCCATCCCTGAGCCCCTGCCCACATCCCAATCCCCTCTCACAGCCCACACCGCCATCCCAACCCCCCGCCCAAGGTTGGAACCCCCTCCCGCAACCTAACACCCTCTCAAAGCCTGCACCCCCACCTCGAACCCACTGCCCCAGCCATGAACCCCCTGCTGCATCCCAACCCCCTGCCCCAACCCAGAGCCCCCTCCTGCACCTTGAACCTCTCATTTCTCGCCCCACCCTGGAACCTAGGGGAAGCCCGCAACCTCCGTGCCCCGCCCCCGCACAAGGCTGTGTGTGGCCCACGACTGATTTTTTTTGTGGGTCAGTGGCCCCTGAACAGCTGTAAGTACAGGTCACAGAAATATCACCATTTCAAAGGCTTCCTTAACAGGGATGACTTACAGTAATGCTAAATGTTTCCCATCCAGAGAGAAGAGTCCTGAGCTGCGAGAAGCCTTCAGAATGATACAAACACACACACACACACACAGGGCTCTCACACCAGTTTTACACAGACATAGCAGCACTGATTTTAGCAGAGCTACCCTTGATTTACATAGGTGTAACAGAAGGAAAATCAGGCCCACATTCTGATTCAAAGAGGCCCAATTTATTTTGGTCCCACTCACAGAGCAATAATTATGCTGGGGAGACCCTGCCATAGGGTTATATGTGCCCTAGTTCAACCACTTGTTGTTCTGCTCAGCGCAGGAATTAGTGGCCAAAATTCTGTGACCTGTGTTATGCACAAGGCCCTATGTTTTGGGTATTTACTAACTTTCTCCAAAAAACTCCCAGGTTTTGAAAAAGCCAATTAATTGGGTTTGAACAATTTTAACTTGAATTGTGGCTTTCTGGGGACCTCTGCCAACTGCTCACTGTGAGTACCAGGCACCCTCCATCCCCACTCCTGCCCTCCATATTCACACATCACTTTGGAAAATCCAGGCCCAGGTTTCTACCGTATAACAAGATTAACTCAGTAGCTTGGTACAGCAGGTGTCCTTCGCAGTGAACACTTTATACCGTACACAGGATATGACTATCCTCAGTTATGCAAACCTTTGTCACTTCTTGGCTTCATTACAGCAATAAGATACACCTGGGCACAAAACCTTCAGTACATAGGAAACTAGTACAGAATGGTGCAGCACGTCTCCTCAGCAACACAGGCTACAGTGAGCACATAACACCTGTCCTCCGCTCTCTATGCTGGCTTTCCATAGACTTTCTAAGCAAGTTCAAGGTCTTGGTCTTTATCTTCAAAGCGATCTACAGCCTGGGTCCAGGATACTTAAAAGACTCAGTGGTTTGAGTATGAGCCTGCTAAACCCAGGGTTGTGAGTTCAATCCTTGAGGGGGTCACTTAGGGATCTGGGGCAAAAATTTGTTTGGGGATTGGTCCTGCTTTGAGCAAGGGGCTGGACTAGATGACCTCCTGAGGCCCTTCCAATCCTGATAGTCTATGATAAAGCTCCAGGATGAAGACCACGGCTGACAACTTTCCTCCTCTGGCCCAGTAAAACTCTCAACAATAAGAGTAAAGCTTGTTTGTGCAGGAGACAGAACTTTCCCCAGGCCTGGTCTGAGACTGTGGAATGAACTCCGCCAGGTTCTAAGGACCATCACAAACCTAACCTCTTTCCGTTTCAAGCACAAGGCACATTTCTTTGACTTTGCCTTCTCTAATAGTGCACACACTTCTCCCTCTGGAGAGAGGATGGGAGAACAAACGACCGATGTGAAGCCATGTTGTTTAATGGGCTGCCGGAAGATGCTCTGGTACTACAATAAAGAGGTCAGTATAAACACGTATACTGAATAGAACAGAACCAAAAAACCCCCCAGGAACTGAAAATACTACCTGGGTGTGCAACATGAACAAGTTAAGATGGACGCCTGTATTTCCTGACTGGTTTTTAGTAACTGTGCAAACTAATTACTTATTAATTTTAATTATTTATTATTAAATTGTATTTATTATTTTAAATCTATATAAATAAAATTAAATAATGATGCCTATCCAAGGCTTTAGGTGCTCTAGTATTATGATACAATAAATACAATTACATTAAATCTCAGCAGTTTTAAAATGACTGGCTCCACAGGCTAGCCACTTATTCCCCTTTGGTTATGTCTATACTGCAGTTGTACTCCCAGGGCTCAGGCTGTGCGGCTGTAAAGTTGCAGTGTAAGTGTTTAGGCCTGGAGCCTGAACTTTGGGATGCCACAAGGTGGGGGGCAAGTCCCAGAGCCCAGGCTCAAGCCCGAGCCCAAACTTCTACCTTACAGTTTTACAGCCCCAAAGCCCGAGCCCTGCAAGCCTCAGTCAACTGTCACGGGCCAGTTGCGGGTGTTTAACTGAAGCATAGACATGCCCTTCATTATCTAGGAAGCCCACACTCAGCCCTCTCCAAAAATCCCCTCAAACAGATTCTTTTGCAGTGTGCCCAGAAAGACACCAAATTCAGACTCTCTCAAGGGGTGGGGGGGAAGACAAATTCTGCAGTCTCAACACCCTCACAGAGAACATCCCACCAGTCACCTCCTCTCTTTCACAAAAAGGGGGATCCAGCTTGGTAGACCAGCTGACCGCAGCTGAGACAGTATGATACAGGGAGGGGACAGTTTGTCAGGTCCGGGTGGTCCCACGCCACACAAGGATTTATTAGGCCATAACCAACACCTTAATCTCCACCAGGAAGTCAGTGCAGACCATGGAGCCCTGGTATCATAATGTAGTATTTTGCATTTCATAAATATTTCAGATAAGCACAATATCATTGAAAAAGATTCAAAGAGATAGGGAGAAGAGATGCAGGATGAGTAACAGAAGGTCAAAGATGCTTTGAACAGGTCTCTCCTACCTCCGGTCGTTTCTCCTTCTCCTGAACAGTTTTTTGGTGTGTGCAATTTCAGCTTCATGTGGCAATGGATGATAACCCTGGTTAAAAGAGGAGAAAAAAGGCAACTGTGAATTCTGAGATCTATGAGGCATTGATGTTTAAATAGTTGGTACTGGGTTCTCGTCCCACTGTGTGGATGTGGGTAAACTACATGTTGCTCCTTAGAGAGACAAGGCGGGTGAAGTAGAAGAGCTCTGTGTATATCAAGAGCTTGTCTCTCTCACCAACAGAAACTGGTCCAGTATAAGATATTACCTCACCCACCTTGTCTCTCTAAAATCCTGGGACCAACACAGCTACAGCTACCCTGCATGCATTGCTCGTCTGTCCTACACAACACGAAAACTGGTAGCACAGATTAAACTTTATAAATGCATCTCTCCCTCAGCTTGTAAGATCTATAAAACAGGCATCATGACAATTACCTCAGGGCAGTTCTGTGGGTTAGTTAATCTGAAGCCATCTGAAACTCTCAGATGAATAGTGTTATACAACATAAACAAAGGATTATTAACGGCACCTGGTACCTGATTTACGGGGAATTCAGGCACTCATGCCACTGAAATGTCATTTGTACCACTATGATAAGGGTGCTGCTTTATTTCCATTACAAACCATCCACACTTCTTTTTTTTTTCTAAACTCAGCAGTAAAAATTTACAACACTTATTTGGAAACATAAAGACCAAAATTTAGCTGACAGAGCATTGAAGTGGGAGTCAGCAGGAACGTCACATCGTGTGCAGCTTCATGTCCACCTCCCATCCCCACAACTTCATTCTCATATTAGGGTTTATCAGAGGACAGCAATACTCTATGCTTTGTGCTCTAATATACTCCTTGTATGTTTCTGTGACCAGTTACCTCATATAGAAACCGCAGCCGCTATATACTACAAAGCAAGAGAGACTATCACTATCGTAACTTCGTTACAGAACCTACTATCTAGGATGACTAGTTAGGGAGACCGTGTTGCCTAGAAACCATGTTGCCTAGAAATCAGAACAAGCCCACTGTGAGAGTCAGAACGCTCCTGGCTTCTATTCCTGGCACCCCATTTATTCACTGTTTTAGCACAGGTAAGTCAATAAATAAATCACATACTTAGTGCTTAAAAGGCATTTTCCATCCTCATGGTACTTTACCATTATTAATTAACCTGTACAACACCTCTCTCATATAGCGGCATAATATCCCCATTTTACAGATGGGGAAAAAATGAAAAGTGATTTGCCCAGCCAAGTTAGTGAAAGAGCTGGGATTAGAACCCAGGCTCCTGGCTCCCAATTCTGTCCCTTATCTATTAGACTATGCTGTGTTCGCTGAGACTCAGTTTACCAATCTGATAAATGGGGATGATTTTACTTACTTTTCTCCTACAGGTGTCGTGAGGCTTCACTGATGCTCACAAAGAGTTTTGAGGTTCTTAGATGAAAGGCACTATATAAGTGCAAAGTATTATTTATTTTCTTGGATCTATGAAGCCATGATAACCACCAAAGGCAGTAAAAATATTTTATTTATGCACTACAGTACTTCCCAGGCTGGCAGTAAAAGCGCTGTAAAAACCACTCTTTATATTTCCATAACAATCCATCTTCTCCTCTGAGTTACAGTCTCTGCCTCAAAGCTAATGAATCACCACATGAGAGAGGCCACCAGAAAGTGGCATGCATCTGGGGAGGAGAGAGTATGTTTGAGCATGTAACAGTTCTTTGTTACACTGGCAAAACAACAGAACACACCTACCACACTTTCGAAAGTTCCCTCTCTCCCAACACCTCAGTTAAAGTTATTGTAATGGCTACTAAAGTGAACTCTAATAGCAGCAACATCACTTCAAGATCCTCGTCGGAGATGCTACAGAAGTGCAAAGGTCTTTATGAACATGAATGAATTTAGCCTCACAACCTGCCTATGAGCTAGGCAAGCATCATAGCTTCAGACATTTTAAGACTAGAAAGGAGTGTTATGCAAGTGCTCAGACTTGATCATCATAACACAGTCCAGAGAATTTCATCAAATAGTTTCTGCATGAAGCCTATAACTTTTGGTTGAGCTAGAATATATTTTTTAGAAAGAGATCCTATCCTGATCTGAAGACTTCATATGATGAAGAATCTATCACAGCCGTAGGTAAATTGTTCCAAAAGTTTACACTTTTTTTGAGTTTGCCTACCTTCAATTTCCAGCCTTAGGATCATGTTAAGCGTCTATCTGCTAGATTAAAGAGTCCTCTGCTACCTGAAATCTACTCCCTATGTAGGAATGGCTCATTTGCAAGTCATTTCTGAACCTTCTCCTTCACCATTTTACATATGGGGAAAGTGATGCACAGAGAGATTGCATGACTCAGCCCAGGTGCCACAAAATTTGTGGAAGATCCAGGACTAGAAACAGTTTTCCCAACTCCCTATTATGTACTTAACCACAAGACCTTCTCTCTGCTCTTGAAATCCATATCAAGATGCCCACACGTTACAATCTGTGCTACAACATATAAGCAGTGACAATATGTGTTATTGAAACCCAAGAGGAGATGACACTGTATTCGTTTTCAAGCAGATTAATCTTGGAGCATCCAATGGGGCTATTGAGTAGTTCAGCAAAGTACAACATGGTGTTCTGCAGTAACTTGCTGTAAGGCCACTCACTTGGCATCACAAATACTGTTCCGTTCATGCTTGCTGGATCTTGTTCTCACAATTCTACACAGCACACCACTGACTAAGGAAAAGATACTAGAGTATTAAGCTACTTTGCTGAAGAACCCTGTAGTAATCCAGTTGAGGAAAATTTGAGGGCCATTACACTACGGCATTTTTTAAAACTAAAGTTAATGCATGCAAACAGTTAATAGTCTTCTCTGGCAAGCATAAGGACCCGCAAACCAATTTCTGCAGGATTTAAGCTTTCATTAAATCTCTAGAACTCCAGCCATTCCAAATGTAAACTCAGCATAAACTGATGTCTCCCTCCTCACACAGGAGCTCTGCTGTTGTCAAAACTTTGCCAAGCAGCAGCAGAGCAAAATTAACCGAACTGCTTATCAGCATGGCATGTGGAAGACAGAACGGTTACATCTGAGGGAATCTTCTACTCAGATGGGGCCTGCAGGGGACCTGGATGTGTCCGGACAGGAGAAAATTCTATGTCTCTATCAGGAAGTTAGGAATCCCCCTTTTCCATGGGGCACAGCTCCCTTTTTCTAAACCCAGTCATGAGACTTCTATGTTTTCTTGGAGAGTGGAAGAGAGGAAGTCACCAGCCCTTGATTGTACCTATTTTGGGGATCTAGCAGGGCTAATTTTGGGGAAAGGAAGTCTACAATGGGGGGGCAGGCTAATTTAAAAAAATGGCAGAAGCTGCTCAGAGAACTGGAATATTAGAGTAATTCTTGAACAGATGGTTTAGAGAGCAGTCAAAAGGTTCATAATAAAATAATTTATTACATGGTTCCACTATGTATCTGATGGATATCCCATTACATGTGGCATAGTCATATTTTTACACACACGCGTGTGCACATACTTGTTTTTAAGGTAACTTTTCTGAGGACAACCTCGATCTCAAGTGTGGTTTTCCAATCAGAAAATATGGCAGTCCCATTTTTCAGTAACCACACCTAATTAGCAGGTGCACGCTTCCCTTTCAGTATGAAGGTGTAACTGGCTGAGATGAAGCCAAAGGGCCAAGTTTAGCTAAGCAGCGGACTGGACAGCCAAATACTTGGCATTTTCTGCTACAAGAAAATTGAGATAGGAGAAAGCCATTTTAGCTGATGGCCTCCAGGCGAACACATCAATGAGTCAGTGCCTTCTCTAGTGGGCAGTAAGCGTCACACCCTGGTCCCCACAACAGTCTCAAGCAAAGGAGTTGGTTCAATTCCTCTCCAGGTAAGCGGTAAAATTATCGTCTTCTTTCAGGATACAGAGCAGCTGTGGATTGAAATTGTCCAACAGCAGTAGTGGCTGCTTGTTAATGTGATTTTTCACAGCCTGTTTTTATATATATAATTTTAGATAAGATACACATGCACAGTGTAAGAAGGTGGTCTTCCCCCTTTAAGGGCAGTGGGTGTCTGCGTCCAGACAACGCTGTTTCAAGGCCTAGCATCCGCTGAAGAGCAGGTATGCAGTGATGCACAGTTCCCTGACGAACCTGTGGAAATGAAGTTCTTTGGGGCAGGTGGCAGTCTCACCACCAGCCACCATGTACAGAAGGCAACTCTATCACTTAGCTTAGCAGAATAAAGATCACGCTCCAGAGCTCCCAAGTAGAGGACTTGGGAGAGAGACTTCCAAGGGAGTACGAGCCCACTGAGAGACAAACCCCAGCTAAGAGGGCTACGAAGGATTGTGAAGCCCTAAAGGGAGGGCTCGAAGGGAGGTAAAGTCCTGGCAAAGGATGGGTAAGACTTTTGAGCCTGGGGGGAGGATGGTACAAATGCTGAAGCTCATTGTAAACTAAAAACCTAAGGAAGAGGGGTGGCAGGTTTTGAGTGACATTTTAGGGTAATTAACCAGATCCAGAAAGGGAGCAGTACTGTGAAGACAGCAGGTGTGATGGCTTGTTTGATATGAGATAGGAAGGTAAACTGAGGCAGTAGATGGGCCTGAGGCTGGACTGGGTGAACCACTGCTATGCGCAGCTACATGCATATGCAGGGGCAAACACACATACACTTCTCGCTTTCTGTATTTTAACCACTTAATACATTTAACAATTCTTAACCCCCTTTTGCCCCACCCATAAGAATCGAGAAACGGGGCAGCTCTCTTTGTTGCCACAGAACCATTTACATACAAAGTTCCATAGAAAGAACAAATAAAATTTTTTCAAGAACATGCTGACATTCTGCAGCAGCCTTGGAACCTGCCTCCCCTCCCCCCAACCCCTCCACAGAAAACCACCCTCCATGGGGCATTGTCAGACTCATGAACTTATTAACCCAGGTTTCCCTGGTTACTCATCTGGGAAGGACGTAATGAAGTGGAGTTGGGAACCTGGGGAGAGAGGTTATATTTAAAGCCACTCTTACGGCATGTGCTGTTACAGTATTTGCAGGTTTCATGTTCCGTAAGATCTGCATAGGAAATTATACAAACTCAACCATTCCTTCTGTCCATTTCACTTGTTAAATCATAGGAAGAAAACCAGAATAAGCCAATTATGCCATCATGAAATTAACATAGCCTGGCTGACCCCAGGGGTCCAGGCAAGGGACTCCTAAAAGCGACGTCCTTACCAATTAAATGGTCTCAACCCAGTCATATCTGATCACCATCCCCGATCTGGCTTCTCAAAAACTCATGTGTAAATTTATTCTATGGTGGATAATTTCGAAGAGGTGTATTAGGGATATTGTGGATCTGGCTGAAATGGTCAAATGTTGTCACTTTGCCCCTCTGCTGTTAAGATCCATTTTATTCATTATGGTTTTCAGATGTGCATTTGCCTGCAGAAAACAGCTGCCTTTGTTTTTTTGTTTTTTTGTTTTTTACGGATGTTGTCTTTTCACAACAAATACTTAGAGAATTATGCAAAAGGGTGGTAAATTAACCAAGTAGCATCTTAGTTTAAAATAGCCACGTTGGAGCAAGGACTGCAGAAAAGAGCAAGAGAAATAGCAGGGTTTGTCGGCAAAAATAATGGGTGCTAAAAAATCCTTTGGCATTACCAAGGTATTATTGGTTGTGAGCTTTATCTCAGTGAGATTTTTACCACTGTCCTGCCCATGCAAAGAAACATCTCGCCCCTCAGCTTATCCTAAAGAAATAGCTGCAGAAGGCTTGAACTGAACAGGTGGGTTACGAAATCTACAGTAGATTCTAGTAGTTTGGCCCCATTTTATTGTATGCAAACCTCGGGTGTCTTTTTTGTTTTACTTTGAAGACACTGATGGTGTTATCACAAAGGCCAACAGTAAAATATCATCAGCTAGATCCAGCACAAAAATCTGCAGTTCCAGAACTGACCTAAAAAGAAAACAAACCTGAACTGATACAGAAACTCATGAAACATTGTGAGAAAAAGGTGTTAATCTGACTACAAAAGGGATTATTTACTCCAGGGCAGGAAAGTCCCGGACACCATAAAACCACAGCTACATTTATTTACTGAGATTTCATCGTGGCAATGTCATGCTGTCAGCACTTTACGGAATTTAAAACAACAAAGTTCAGTACCAAAAAAATTCTAACCACTAACATTTGTCCAACTGCCATATGAAACTCATAGCTCAACCTCCTCCTGCCCCAATTCTTCTCCCAAATATCCCGTTCATCTTCTCACCAAAGCTCTATGAAGTACATGAAGTCTAAGCTGACAGGTGGCTCAGGAGACAGATACACGTTGTGAAAAGAGAATACACTACACATAACTCAAGAGTTAATCACAGCCACCTCCAGTGACAAAACATAGGGTGGCTCTTTGATCAGCATTGCAAAAAATTGTAACAAAAAATATCCCTGTCCTCATACACAAACTACTCACTCACTTTATAGTGGGTGAGGCTTTCTTTGTGGGTGGAACTTGGGACAGCACCCCCACCAGTTTGACCCTGACCACCTTCCCATCCGATTTACACGATCAAGGCCAATACTTTACAAAGCAAAGAATAACTATTGTTTGTGTTTTGGCTGGAGACAGTTCCTTGGAGACTACCTGCTATTCCCTCCTCCCATTCCAGGAATTTCCACAGCACTCAGCCTTTCATTCACTTGTGAATGTTACAGGAGGGGATTTTTTTCTCCCTGTAGAAGATGGCAATGGCATGGCTCAAATCCTTGACCTGATTCACATGCCACAGAGTTGTACCAAACAATGACAGGAAGCTGCAAATAAACTATTTCCCTTCTATGAAAATTCAGATGATAAATTTATTCCTTCAAATTCCAAAGTATTCATTTTTTGTGGGAAGGTGTTTTTAGTAATACAATTGCTGCTGCATAAGGAATCAACTGGTTTTCTTCACTGAACTGAACTGGAAATTGATGGGATAAGCCACAACAGATTTGCAAAATGCTCTGACCAAACAAAGGAAGAAGCTGAATTTTCAGAGCATCTTCATTAAAATAGGATCCATCCCCTCCATCAAGACCACAGTAAAACTGGATGGCTTCTTAATCCGACTAATCAAACTTCTTCCAACCTTACTGCTAGGTCTGGGGCTAGATTAGACCAGGATAGGAACGTGTAACAGAATTTCCAGTCTCCATAAGGACTGGAACAGAGAGGGGAAAATCTGCAGCTGCCTCCATCCTAGTTGCTGCAAGCCTTACAAGCTCCACAGCAGACAATTCAGAAGTCAATAAGCTCTGCAGCTGCCCACTGGAGCTCAGAGGCACTGTAACAGGATGTTCATGCTTGGTGAATCAGGACATCCCATCCCTATTGACGGGTAATTCATCCAAATGAGAGGGGTGGGAAGTTGCTCCTTGAGAGATGTTCTGATTTAGAGGATTTCCTGGTTAACTGCTTCCCTTTTAAGTGGAGTGTACTGTAAATGTACGATGGCCGTTGATGGCTAAGAGGCACATAAAACAACAGTAACGTTTAGTTGTGGTAGAAATGTAGATTTTAGTTTCAACAGGAGAATCTCTCTTGGAGGCACAGAGGAGGTCAGAGGGAGGTTATAGAACCCACTGTGGCTGCTATGGTGACCGTTTTTATGACATTATATATAAAACTCTCTCTTCAGTGCATTAAGGTATTGTATATGGGGCCATTTCCACACACAGCCCCCCTCTCCCAGTTTGCCCCACAGACTCAAAGTTTTCTTGGGGAGCCACAATGAAGCATTCGGCCCAGGAGTTGCATGGATATTGCAAGCTGACTGCTAGAGAAAATTTATGTACACATTTCACACAACTCCAGTCGTTACAAACTGTACCCCCATAGTGATCAGGTCACTACATTCCACTAGTGAAACACATAAGCCCCAGTTGAACAGCAGGAGCGTGACTACACAACACTGTTCAGGAGGCAGCATGAAGAACAGATCTGCAATTAACATTTTTGGGATCACTGGGTAAGCAGAATATAATGTTCCTGCTTGGAACTGGGCTTGAATCTCATTTTTAAGGAGGGTGCTTACAAGTGCTCTATGATTCAATTTTAAATCTCAACCTGGAGCTTTTCAAGACATAGAATCATGGAATCACATCAATGTAGGGCTGGAAGGGACCTTGGGAGGTTATCAAGTCCAGCCCCCTGAGCTGAAGCAGGCCCAATTATACCGAGACAAGTGTTTGACTTCAAAATCTCCAATGATGGGAATTCCACAACCTCTCTTGGAAAACTATTCCACAACTTACTCTTATAGTCAGAAAGTTTCCCCTAATATCTAACCTAAAGCTCCCTTGCTGAATATTAAGTTCATTTACTTCTTCTGCTTCCTCCAGTGAACACGGAGAACAACTTGATCACTGCCCTCTTTATAACAGCCCTTAACATGTTTGATGACTGTTATCAGGTCCCCCTCTCAGTCTTCTTTCCTCAAAACTAAACATGACCAGTGTTTAACCTTTTCTCATTTTATAAACCCTTTTCTCATTTTTGTTGCTGTCCTCTAGACTCTCACCATCTGTCCTCATCTTTCTTAAAGTGTAGCACCCAAAACTGGACACAGAACTCCAGCTGAGGCCTCACCAGTGCAGATTTCTTCCCGTGCCTTACATCAACACTCCTGTTAAGACTCCCCAGAATTATATTAGCCTTTCTCTCAACTGCAACACACAGTTGACTCGTATTCAATTTGTGATTGACTAAAACCCTCAGACACTTTTCAGTTATTTTCCATTTTGTAGTTGCACATTTACGTTTTCCTTGCTAAGTGTAGTACTTTGCACTGGTCTTTATTGAATTTCTTCTTACTGATTTCAGATCAATTCTCCAATTTGTCAAGGTCCTCTTGAATTCTAATCCTGACCCCCAAAGTGCTTGCAACTCCTCCCCTCCTGGTATCATCTGCAGAGTTTCGAAGCATACTCTCCACTCCATCATCCAAATCAATAATGAAAATATTGACCATCAGGACCCAGCACAGAGCCCTGCAGCATCCCACTACATACATCCTACCAGTCTGGTAGAGTACAAATCAGATATATTAAGACTTTAAAAATCCAGACTGTCCATAGCCCCATAGCAAGAACTGCCTCTGGAAACATATTACAACTCTTGGCTGCTATGTTCATCATGGTGCATGGACCCCAGGGGTCGGTGAGTCAAAACCAAGGACAACCCCACCAACTCCAATCAGAAAAGTGAGGTATTGATGCTCTGGAAACAGCCTATTGAAGTCTCTTCTATGTTGTACAGAAACAGGACTCTGCAGAGGTTCTCAAACTTCCATAAAGTACTGTAAGAAGAATATAAACAACAGACAAAAGAAATTCCCCTTTGTTACAAGAATCTGCAAATGCAAAATCAGTGACAATCTGACTTAGGAAACACCGAGTTTTTCCCAGGTTACAGAAAAATGGGAACAATACCTCATAAGTGGAAGTAACCGTAATTGTTTTAACTGATGTTATTTTAGTGTTGTTTACATTTATTGTTTATTTATATGTGTTTCCTTTGCCCAGGTCATGCTCAAAAACAGACTTTACTACCGGTGTAACTGTTCTGTCTACAAATAGACCAGTACATTCAATAGACATGGATACAACAACCACAGTGCTGCGTGGAGCCATCAGAGGAGACTCAACACAATCAGTTTTAAAATAAACCATGCTGGGGACGTGGATGTCTCTCCCAGGCAGTCAGGTCTTTTTAATACTAGAACGCTGGTTTGAATGATGCTCAGGTCACTCTGACCAAAGGTCATTAACTACCAAAAGCTAATGTTTTGTGGTCTACTTTAAATGGGAGTTCAGAGTCAGCCAGTAATTCAAGGCAGATGTTCGCATGACATCCACCTGGGGATGGTGGGAAATGACCTCTCCCCCATCAAAATTGGTAGCCTCAGGCATGAGACCCAGGATTAAGTAAGCCATAGAGACCGAATGCCGCTGCTACCACCAGAGATAATCTGTTATAGAGTGGTCCACCACTACAAGTGGGGAGACCCGAGGGTCCGGGGATTGGTGCAAGACTAAATGGGTAATTAATATTAATTTCCTTTAAATCCTAAGGGAAATGGGAAGGTGGAAACCAACTGCAGGGTGTGCTCTGGAGATGTGGTTTCTCCTTTCCTTGGAGCATGTGGGTTTACGTTAGGTGGTGATATTCTTCTGGAGCGAAGAGTGACTGCAATGTTTGGGAGACTCCATTTTAAGTTAGGGGAGGGAACTGATTGCCCAGAGCCTACAGAAGGAGGGGCTTAGGTGCTATCAAGCCTATTGCAACCTTCCCGGGAGCTTAGTTTAAGCAGAGGTCTGCTCTACCTTTGGAAGAGCCCCAGCTAGTCTGTCTTAGGCATAGGCCTGTGCTAGCCTTGAAAGACAGAGTGTAGCCTGGAAGAGGCCTGCACTAGTCTGAAAAGACCTTGCTAAACTCTGGCTGATTCCAACTCTTAGCAGGGGAGAGGGAGAATTATTTAAGCTGGGAGCTACAATATTACTACGTTGCTATAGGAATTTTTGTAACTTAAGTTATTTCAGTTCCTCTGGGACTGAAAATTGCTTAAAGTATGATTTTCCCTGTATTTGTGGTGTTCCTGAATTTGTCTGGGTTCTTTTGCCTTTGACCCCTTCATGGTGTCTGGACCTATGGCCCACAGTTCACTCCCACTACGCCACTGTAGATAAAGGACTTCAATCTCCACAGCTTTTAGTCTGGCCCTTCTCAGCAGCATATACAAAGAAGTGAACAGAGCATGCATGGCTAATTCACTGATGTATCACCACATTGGCCATTAATGTAGAAGCTGGCACAATGAGAAGAAGTGAGCGCTTTTGCCCGGTTTCTTACAGAAATAAGAGGGGAGAATATCCTTCATTCATTTCTCGCTTTATAGCAATATTTCAGCACCTGCATTTAGTGCAGGTATAAAAGGACAGACAGTTAATCTAAATATTTTATCAAGCCAACACACACCCTTCAGAATTCCACTTGGGAAAAGCCCTATACATTTCATAGAGAATGAGAACCTTCCTAAAGAATTTTTAAACCAACCTCCAGTTGACATCATTGGGCGTTGGCTCAACCTCTGAATCATTCTCTAAGTTCAAAAGAGTAATTTCTATTAAATCCTATTGATTTTCAGCCCTAATAAATGCTGCATGACTTTTCCATTGGCACATCAGCTTTCACTGAGATTATCACTAGTGTGTCCACCCCAAATTTTCCATTCAGCCTTTTGCTCTTGAGATTGCACTCTTGAGAAACTGTATCCCATGAGTCTTTTGGTTTCATCCTCATCAAACAAAACCTTTTTTATAAATATACACTTATATACATTCCCCCATCTTGGCTGGGCCAGAGATCTGTACCGTGGAACTTTCAGCTCAGGGAATTCATGTATTTCTCAGTGGAGGCTGAAGCATTCATAATAAGAGACTTCCCCATCACAAAAACAATGAAGAGTCCTTGTGGCACCTTACAGACTAACACATTTATTTGGGCACAAGCTTTTGTGGGCTAGAACCCAATTCAATCAGGGTCAACTGTTGAAAATGGGCCACATCCACCCTGACTGAATTGGCCTCGTTAGCACTGACTCTCCACTTGGTAAGGGAACTCCCATCTTTTCATGTGCTGTATATTTATACCTGCCTACTGTATTTTTCACTCCATGCATCTGATGAAGTGGGTTATAGCCCATGAACGCTTATGCCCAAATAAATCTGTTAGTCTCTAAGGTGCCACAAGGACTCCTCGTTGTTTTTGCTGATACAAACTAACACGGCTACCCCTCTGAAACCTTTCCCCAACACAGTAACAGAGCGATCATTAAATTACCATAAAAACACCACGAAGCTCTCTCTTTCCTTTCAGCATTAATGGACATGGTGAGAATAACTGAAGCTATTTTTGCATCACTATCAATAGTTAGCACTCCTAAGGTACCTCCCAGCAGAGGGTCCCCAAATGCTTTACATACATTAATGAATTAAGCCTTCTAACACCCACGGAAGCAGGTCTGAACTATATCATGATGTGTTTTCCTGCTCTGCTGACTGGCAGGGGAACAGGCAGGGTCCTGAATTCCTAACTGGTCTCTTCTCCCACTCAGTAAACAGAGGTTGCCAGCTCAGGTGAGTAAGATCAATCCCTAGAACCCACTAAGGTCATGATCCTGCACCATGGAAGTTCATGGGAATTCTGCTGCCAACTTTAACGGGAGCAATATCAGGCCCCTTGAGATCCATGCATTCAAGACTCTCTTGCTGCCTACAGAAAAACATAAACCCCTGGTATCTGTCACAAATCTCAGGGCATGTCACTATGCAATTCTTCCTGGCTCCTTATGCTGTGTTTTAGATATTTTCACAATACAACTAAGCCACCTCACAATCTCCTCTACTGAAGTCAAGACTTTGTTCCTGGAACTTTCTGTCTATATCTCAAACAAATTTTTCTATCCTTTTCTTTCCCTTCTCCAATCCCCGACTATCCTACATTGGCCAGCAGAGGTAAGTTAAGGACCATCTTCCTGACATATTAGCTAAACCCAGTGACAAGAAAATCTGGAAGGACCCCTGAGGGTTGATTATTCCACAATTTGAAGACTTCAATAACTCTGACATAGGTTAGGGGTTTGTTATAGAAGTGGATGGGTAGGGTTCTGTGGCCTGCTTTGTGCAGGGGTTCGGACTAGATGATCACATTGGTCCCTTCTGACGCTAGAATCTATGAGTCTATTCCCCCCTTCCCCTTTGAACAGGGTTTCGTCTTCTGGAGAAGTACAGGGAACTTTATACAAGACATCACCTTTTCTATTTGCCAGAGGAATCCTTGTGGGCTTTGACTTGGACCACACAGTCAAAAGACATAAGACCCAAGGGTATCTTTAGGGAAGATGGCTTACCATAGGGCGTGGTGTAGTTGCGGATGGCATATGCAGGGGTGGATACAGCTGCTTGTTGAACATATCGGACTGTTTCCACCCCAGGATGTTTCGGTCATGCTTCAAAAAGACTCCTCCGATTTTTTTTTTTTTTTAAGGCAGGAGCAAGTACAAGAAACACAACACCCAAAATAATGCACTTTTCACAGTGATTAAATTGCAACAACTGTATATTAGTTACATATTGTCCACTAGAACTCTCAAAGGAGCATTCCAACAAATATTAGCGTGACCTTCAACCCTCCTGCATCTATTTGGGTTGAAAGCCCGACAGATAGGTCTCCTCATTTCCTCCCTCACTCCAGGCTAACAGCCTATTATACAGATCTTCAAAGAAACCAACCAGAATGTGTATTGGCGGGACTCTGTTGTTGGTTTAATCATAATTCTTTTTACCATTTCAATATTTCTTAAGTGAATTCACTGCTGGTCTAAGGTGACAGCTTGGCAGCAGTAGAGCTGAAAATCTGCCCCAAGAACAAGTACAGCAGAGGCAGCAGCCCAAGCTTTCCTCAGTGCCATCCCACAACCCTGACCACCTCGAGAGGTGAGAAGTTAGCTCGTTCTCCATTCAATCCTTGGCCTTTCTGCTGAGAGGGCCAATTGGCACCAACTGCAGTGGCAGCTTTGGTGATCTGGACATATATTCACTAGAAACTGGGCTGAGACCCCACCTCTCAATTCATTTCCCACAGGATTCCAAACCAGCATCAGGTAGTAACGGCTGTCTGTCAACACCAATCTGGGCCAGAGACACCAAGTGACTTGCTCAACGCCACCCAGGAAACCTGTGGCAGCTTTGGGATCTGAACTCAAGTCTCCCGACCTGAGTTCCAGTCCAGTGAACCTTAACCACAAGAGCAACCTTCCTATGTGTACAACAGTAGCGTTAAATTAGCTAGCTAATAGGGTGACCAGACAACAAGTGCGAAAAATCAGGACTGGGGTGGGGGGCAATAGGAGCCTATATATGAAAAAGACCCAAAAATCGGGACTGTCCCTATAAAATCAGGACATCTGGTCACCCTAGTAGCCAAGTACTTAACCTAAAGCAATTATACGCTTCTTCGTTTACATGCTCGCTTCACTCACTATCTCTAGCTACACCACCATGGTAAGACGCTAAAGGCATGTTTGGATCCTTTCTCCTGTCCGCACTTCCAGTGCAAATGAAAACATCCTGGTGAGCCTGTCTGACTACGGCTGTGCTTCCCAAAATAAATAAATAAATCACGTCTGGGTGGCTGCCTGTCTCTGTGTTTGGCAGCTCTCGCTCTTTATCAACACCAAAAACATTCATCTAAGAGCCATGGCCTCTTGCCAGGCAGAACGCCACACTACAAACACAACCGCCTCCTACCCCCTCAATCAAACCAAAGCAACAAAAGCCAGGCTCTTCCTAGAGCAAATGGAAAAACAGATTTCCCACCAGCTACGAAAAGCTGGAGGTTAATATAAATTCCATGGCTTTGAGGGGGAAATGGAGCTGCATTCAAAGACTCAATGGCTAACCACGTTTCCTTCGTCTGGCAACTGTAAGCTCCGTGAGCCGAGTTATTGAGGAAATGAGATGAGGGCTATATTTGTTCCAGCTGTCGTTTTCCCTTAACCCCTTGAAGTGGCATTTCCCAAAGAAGGATTTCATTTTTAATGCTTGCTTTTCATTTTTATTCAGACAATGATAGAACTATTTGTTTGAATCGCTGTCGTTCATGAATTAAAAAAAAAAAAAAGCCCTATAACCTCCGAAAAAGCACAATCTGGATGAGTGGGGGATCGGAGGAGTCCAAGAAAAGACTTTCAAGAATTAACTTGGAAAAGGAAAGAGAAAGAGATAAAGCCACAAAAAACTTGTGTGTTAATATCAGAATATTTTTTTGCTTTTAAATGTTAACGCAGCCAATGCAAAATTGCTATGAAAACGTTATCAGATGGGTCATGAAATCTGCTCTCCCTCATCCTCCAATGATGATGAGAAAATGAATGATGTTTCACTCTTACAACAACATTTTTTTTTATCCACCAAAAGTGAGCGAGCAAACTGATTTTTTCAAGCCTGTATTTGTGACATACATCTGAGATCAGCTGATGGCTTTAGAACAACTAGATACCTAAAGACTAAAATATATGTAGGCTTGGAAGGATTAGATTGTGATCGGTAAATGTCAGTATACGTTGATTTCACCACACACACATGAAAAATATTTATAGTGATAATAATCAAAATTTACAGATAGGCAAAGCAAGAAAAATAATACTTGAGAACTTATTAGAGTAGACTTTGGTTTAAAGGATATTGACTTTGTACATTTTGAAATGTAATGTTGACAATTTGCTTTTTAATGGTTTTAAAAGCTTTAACTTCTTGAATCTCAATATCTATTGTCATTAAATAATTGCCTTATTGCTTGACACTCCCCCATAATTTCCCACCCCAGTGAAAATTTAAATCAATTAAAATTGGAAACAAATTGTTAAAAATAAGCATCAATATTATTCATCAAAATTATAAAAATAAAAATCGAATTCTGCCAAGTCTAAATATAAGATATTTTGTTTAGAGCCTGTAATCTCTTCAGGACTAGCACTATCTATGTTATGCGTCTTTTCCAGTGCCAGACACACCACAGATATTTAACAATAATAAATAAATTGAGGATATCTAAGCAGCTTTCAGTACTGCGCCTTTTCTTTGTCTAAGGACAATGTCCTTACTCACATGGAGTAGTGCCTTACTCTGCAACTGATTTTCTCAATAGGACTATCATACAGTAAAGTACTAATTTACATGAATCTGGCCCTACTCATTTAGGCCATGATCCAACCAAGTATTTAAGCACATGCTCAAATTTAAGCATGTGAGTAAACAGACTAAATTCAATGGGTCTAATCATGGGTTTAAAGTTAAGCGTCTGCTTCATGGCTTTACTGGATCAGGGCCCTATTTTTGGTGTGCCAAGTTTAAAATATAACTTGTAAGAATCTCTGCTTATTAGCTATTTCCCCCACATTTAAAACAGGCAGAAAACCTGATTTAGAAAGAAGCTTGTCTAGCACACAGGCACACTATGTCTATTTTTAATTATACCTGCATGTGAAATACCTTCCTGAAATCCCCACCCAAACAAAGCCTTAAGAAAGGAAACAGTGGAAATGCCTGACGTTTCCACTAAGCAGTGAGAAAAGGGGCACGTAGGATTGGGCTGATGTCTGTCCTTACTGTTCCCAAACCAGAGTGGTTACCACAACAACGAACAGCCTGCAGAGACACCTATTTATTACATACCTGATTTTTTTAAGACAGATGCTTCCTCAAGACTGCCCAGAGCCTCAATTCCCAGCATGTATTAAAAACCCACCTTAAAATTCTGCAACGCCTTACAGCACTGACATACCACCAAAAGAGCATTTCAATGGATATAGAGAAAAAACATAACAATGTGAACTCCATGAAGTAAACAACGTTTCCATTCTGTTCCCCATGGAAACACTGGGCACCCAGAGCCCAATCTGGCAACGAGCTTGCATGCCACCAGCTCCGATTGGCTTTCACTGGAAGGAACTCAGGGCACCCCTCAGAGTCAAGACCCAAGGGAGCATATCCCTTTATCCTCTATGCCCTGTCTTGCTCAGCATGGCCTGTTATGCTGATCTGTGACTAGTATTTCATACCAAATCTATGGGTCCTGATGTTGAGCCCATTGTGCCAGGCACTGGACCTACACATATAGACAATCCTTGTCCCGCTTACACTCTAAATAGACGAACTGGGAATGTTCTTAATGTTTTCTCTGAATACTGTGTTGGTGCCTCGGGTTCCCCCATGAAGTTCTTGAATATCTGGGTGGTGTGATAAAGGTGTATGGTTGCTGCAGAGCAAAGGGCCAGTGTACCGAAATCAGGGGTGGCTCTAGAGATTTTGCCGCCCCAAGCATGGCAGGCAGACTGCCTCCGGCGGTTTGCCTGTGGAGGGTCTGCTGGTCCTGTGGCTTCGGCAGACCTCAGCACCCACCAGCAGCTCTCCGTGGCCCCGCCCCACCCCCCTGCTCCAGCTCACCTCTGCCTCCTCCATGAGCGTGCCGCTGCGTCCTGCTTCTCCCTCCTCCTTCCCAGTGCTTGCGCTGTGAAACAGCTGATTCGCGGGGCAGGGAGGGAGTGAGGAAGAGGGGGAAAGTGGCGCGCTGGAGGAAGAAGCAGGACTGGGGCAGGGATTTGGGGAAGGGCTCCAATAGGGGCAGGGAGGGGGTGGAGTTAGGATGGGGACTTTGGGGATGGGGCGGGAGTGGAGGCGGGGCCAGGGATGGGGTGGAATCAGGGCGGGATCAGGGGGCAGGGAAAGGGGTGAGAGGGCACAGGCATTCACCGGCCAGAGAAAGTTGGTGCCTATGGGGAGGTGAGAGCTCCATCTGGGGCTGCTGACTCTGAGGTGGGGCCAGAAATGAGGAGTTCAGGGTGCAGGAAGGGGCTCTGGGCTGGGGTAGGGGGTTGGGATGCAAGAGGGGTAAGGGCTCTGGCTGGAGGTGTGGCCTCTGGGGTTGGGCCAGAGGGTTGAGGTGCAGGAGGGGGCTGCGTGCTTGGGGGTGAAGCAGAGGACTTTGGAGTATGGGAGGGGACTCTGGGCTGAGGTGGGGGTTGGGATGTGAGAGGGGGGTACAGGCTCCGGCTGGGAGTGCAGGCTTTGGGGCTGCAGGGTTTGGGATGAAGGAGGGTGCTCCAGGCTGAGACCGAGGAGTTCGGAGGATGGAAGAGGGATCAGGGCTGGGGCAGAGGGTTGGAGCATGAGAGGAGTTCAAGGGTGCAGGCTCCGGGCAGCGCTTACCTCAAGCAGTTCCCAGAAGCAGCGGCATGTCCCCCCTCCAGCTCCTATGCAGAGGTGTGGTCAGCTGGCTCTGAGCACTGCACTGTCCACAGGCGCTGCCCATGCAGCTCCTATTGGCCGCGGTTCCCAGCCAATGGGAGCTGCAGAATCGGCACTTGGGGGGGGGGGGGCAACGTGCCGAACTCCTGGATGCCCCTAGGTGTAGGAGCTGGAGGGGGGACATGCCATTGCTCCTGGGAACCATGCGGAAGCACAGCACACATGAAGCAGGGCAAGCCCCCGACCCTGCTCTCCGGTGGGAGCTCGAGGGCCGGATTAAAAGGTCTGACGGGCTGAACATGGCCTGCGGGCCATAGTTTGCCCACCCATGCAGTAGCAGATTACCCCTTACCTGGCATAAGCAGGGTGCAGCAAAGGAAATGGGCCCCTTGGAAGTCCACAGATTCCCTGAACCGCTCTTGTAGCATCATAGCTAGCACCCTTTACGCAGAGCTAGATGTAAAGGAGCAACGTAGCCTGTATTATCATTTATTATTTGTATTGTACCTAGGAGCCCCATCACGGACAAGGATCCCACTTGCACCAACACCACGATGCACGCTGAATCTTCTATCAAGGGGAAGGACATGCTATGTCTTGGCTTAATGGAAAAATGTCACACTGAGACCCAAATTCTGGTTTTTATAAAAAGAAATGTAACGAAAACAAACGTTTCCATGATTTTTTAAATTCCACTGGAAAAACTGTTTATTAAAAAAAAAGAAAAAAAAGAATCCTCACAGTATTTGCCGCCCAAACATTGTGGCACCGTGCTGAGGCAGGAGACCCTGAAAGTGAAGTTGACTAGAAATACAAGTGATCCTGATCAGTCTATCCTCATCATCCAAACTGAGAGAAACACCCAAAGCAAACAAACTCCACAAAGCACTACAACTTGAAAGAGGGGTTTTTTTTAATAAAGTTATTTAAATTTAATAATCTAAAGCAGTGGGTCTCAAACTTCTTTTTGTTTTTGAGGACCACCTGAAAATTGCTGAGGGTCTCAGAGGACCATTTAATGATCTTTCCAAATGTTGTTTGTACTGTTAGCTAACTATTGTAAAGCGCTTCAGATAAAAGCGCTATATAAAAAAAACACAATAATAAACATTTTTTGTTCGACAAATAAAAGCACACAACTCAGATTTTAATATCAGTAGTCTGACCTTTCTAATGTGATGGATGTGCCCTCTCTCCCCTGCTGTGGCAGCCCCAGAGGTGGGGCTGGGAAGGAGGGCAGTCTCTCCCCCTCCACAGCAGCCACAGAGCTGAGGCTGGGAAGAAGGGCCATCTCTCCCTGGCAGCTGCAGCCCTGGAGCTGCGGAAAGTCGTCTTTCCTCTGGCCACCACAGCCCTACACGTCCCAAATTCCCCCCACCCCTTCTTCACACCCCACTGTCCCCTCCCACCTACCCAGGGCCAGCGCTACCATTTAGGCAGCCTAGGCAATCGCCTAGGGCACCAGGATTATTGAGGGGGCGGTATTTTGCCGGGGGGGGGGGGTGGGGTGGCAGGCAGCTCCGGTTGACCTGCCGCAGACTTGCCTGCGGAGGGTCTGTTGGTCCGCGGCTCCGGTGGAGCTGCCGCAGTCATGCCTGCGGACGGTCGGACCAACAGACCCTCCGCAGGAATGCCTGCGGCAGCTCCACCGGTGCCACGGGATCAGCGCGGGGGGCGGCGAAATGGCCGTGCGCCTAGGGCACAAGAAACCCTGGCGCCGGTCCTGCGCCTACTCCCTATTTTCCCCCCAAGGCCACCACCTCACCTTACATGTGTGTCTTCTCCAGGGTTCAGACACCTAATTAGTGGAGCCACACCTGCATCGCTCTACTAATTAGGTGGATGGCCCTTCATTCTCTTGTGTGCGGCCACCCAGGCGCACACCTTAGAGGGAACTATCTGTGGACGATCTGAATGGAGCTCACGGACCACTGGTGGTCCACAGACTACAATTTGAGAATCTCTGACCTGAAGTATTACTGATAATATGGATAAAGACAAAAAATAGAGGTCAAGATTTTGAAAAAAACAACCAGTGATTTTGGGTGCCCAATTTTCATGCTGAGCATCTGTCTCTGAAAATTGGTCCCTTTTAAGTGTGTCTCAAATGGGCACCCAAAATCTCTAGTCACTTTGCAGAATCTTGCCTGATAGCATCCTTTAATGCAGATTGAAGGTAAAGTAACCAATAGAGCATTATAGCAAAGAACTAACACTGCGATTAGAATGGAGTTTATTGGGAGTGTCCTCGTAGAGGTTCTTACAGTTTGCATGTAGATGAGCATGGGGAGAGTCGCAGTGTCAATGATCGCCAACACAGGCCCTAAAGTACCAACAGGGGTGCAAGTTAAGGCAGGATCCATAGGATCCTACCCCTGTGTTGAGAGGGGGCCTGGGCTCTCACAGCTTTGGTGGAGCCAAGTTCAATATACCTTGAGTACTGCATCCCTCCTCTGTGACACACAGTTACTTCTCAGAGTGCTTGCAGACTGGGAAGAGGAATTCCCACAGACACACACAGGGAGGTGTGTGTGTCTGGTGGGGGGAAACGAGAGAAGTCATCATGCTACTCTGCAGAACATGTCAGGTTGCACGTATTCAAGAGGATAGCGGCTTAGTTCTCAGCAGTGAGGATCAGCTCTTTGACGGTCACTTCCCCTACCAAAGCCGAGCTGATCCTCAGGAAAGTCCGTTAGTGTGAGGAAATCCTGACCACTAGCACCAAGGTGTTATCAACACAGCAAGAGTATAATGACGGCAGGATCAGACACATGGCATGTCACCTTCATATTTATGCTTCTAACCAGCGCTAGAATCCACCCCAGGTCCATTCCACACCATCACTCTGGGATGTAATCAAGCAATATATTAGTATCTAGTCACTGTGGACAAAGGGGCGGATTCTTACTAGGGTGATTTTACAGATTCCCTATTCTCTGTAGCTATTTAATAAGCTCTTCAATCCAGGTTGTGCTCAAAGTAAACTGGGAGTGGTTTTTTTTTCTCCCCTCTATACAATGCCAGCTTTAAAAGAAAAGTAACAAGAAAGTCCTAAAGCAAAGCCTGGCATGCCATGACATTAACAGTTATGCACACACACAGCTTTTCATCTTCAAAGCAACTTGAGCATGTTAGTTAGGGGACACAGCATGCAGATGATGGTGTTTCTCTGTGAATCTAGTGCAGTCAAGCAACAGTGATAGTGTCCTCACAGCCAGTTCTGGCTTTTGCCTCACCATGAACAATAACAGCTTTTCCAGATGTCAACCATCTGTGGTCATCTAATGACATCAGCCAAGCTGGACACCAACCAACCACCTTGCAATAGGAGGCGTTTATCCTCCTCTTGATCAACCTGCTTGTATAAACACTGCAGAAGCTCATTCTTTTCTACTGCATTCCTCTGCTGTGTCTGTGATGCTGCACAAATGTACATCCACTTAGAAATGCCAATATCCCACCATAAAACTATAAGGAGTGACGGAGGCTACCTCACATATTAGGTACCCATGGTAGAACTCCAACAGGTAACAGGAGTCACACACACACTCCGAGGGCAGAAGAGATCCCCGCTATCCTTGATGTTCAATCACAAAACAAAGAGTTAACAAGGTGCTGTGGGAAGAGACCAAGGACTGAGCAGACATGGGTACTAAGCTATTCTCTCATCTGAATAAGTGGCCCTTCCAGGTGAGGAGATAGAGGTACACTGGCAGGGCACTGGGGAAGAAACTGCCACCGTCTGTGTTGTACCAGTCCAAGAGAAGAACATCAGTGGTCACTGGACACTTCAGAGATAGGTGCATTAGAAGTGTCAGGGGCAGTATATCAGAAATTTGCTTTGGTACCTTTCATGAGCACTAACTTCACACCAGAAATGTAGAAAACTCAAGGGGATTGTTCTTTGTTTCTTGCAACTCAAATTACAAATTTCACTGGGTTATTCAAGAATCTAAGAATCTTTCTGATATGTCACACATGTTACTAAAACTCTCTTAGGGCCCAAGAGAAGCACAGGCAGCCTGGGATATTTGCACATACCCCTCACAATGGAAGGAAGAGGGTGTAGGAGGGAGGATCATACTGCTGACCCCTTTATTGTTCTTGGGCCAGAAGAAAGCTTCCTCCTGGCCTAAGAACCTCTGTGCTGAAAAAGTTTTCCAGCCACAGCGAATCATACAGAGTCACAGTTTTCCCCCCCTCCCTTTGGGTCGAGCGACAGGGAGTCACAGGGTTGTGATCCATTCACAAATACCTGCTGCACATCACGTAGTCTTTCCCCCCTGCTGCAGGGAAAGGCGCTGAAACCCAAGCAAACTAAAATAAACCATTTTCTCCAAAGATTTGAAAAAGAAAGGAAGAAAGGACCCCGCTCCCAGACTGACGCCTCTAGTGAGTGTGTATGGGGGGGAAACGAGACGACAATATGAAAAAAACAAAACAAAACAGCAAATTCTGCTAATAAAGGAATAAATGGAGGTTTTCCAAAAAAACACAACAATCCACCATTATATAACGAGGTTTAACTAAGAGTCACAGAGGTCACATGATGCAGCAGACTGGAAAAACTAAAGTGCAATGTCGCCTTTTAATTGTTAAACCAACCATTAAAAAACCTAAAATAGAAAAACGATACCAGGATTATAAAATAAGGTGGCTGCTCACGCACTAATGGGCTTATTTTTGTCCCCTTACTTTTTCTGGCTGAAAGGTCTGTCAGCTAACTTTCCATTTTTCCCCCTTCATATTTCTGGTCAGTGATCTATTCAGTCTAGATGCTTCTGGAGTCAGTCCTGGCCTCCTTCTCACTTGGACAGATGGGGTCCTGCTTCTGTGGACCTTGAAATACTTAAAAGCCCATCTACACTAAAAGTAGAAGAGTATTAAAGGACCCTGTTACCACACAATGGTCCTAGGACATGGTGAAAGCTCCATTCCATTTGGTACAGTGCCCTGACCCTAGTTCCAGAATCAATGCAGTTGCAGGGGACTTAAAACACAGACTCCAAAGAGAAACTGGTGAATTGGAATTAATTTGCAAACCGGACACCATTAAATTAGGCTTGAATAACGTCTAGGAGTGGATGGGTCATTACACAAAGTAAAAACTATTTCCCCATGCTAATTTTCCCCTACTGTTACTCACACCTTCTTGTCAACTGTTGGAAACGGGCCATCCTGATTATCACTACAAAAGTATTTTTTCTCCTGCTGATATTAGCCCACCTTAATTGATTAGCCTCATTATAGTTGGTATGGGAACACTCATTTTTTTCATGTTCTCTGAGTATATATATCTTCCTACTGTATTTTCCACTGCATGCATCCGATGAAGTGGGTTTTAACCCACAAAAGCTTATGCCCAAATAAATTTGTTAGAGGTGCCACAAGTACTCTTTGTTCTTTTTGCTGATACAGACTAACACGGCTACCACTCTGAAACCTTAAAACACGGAGATGAAATTCACAGTCCAAACGGAAACAATGCCATATCTCTGTTGAATAACTACATTGAAGCCAGATGCCTCAAACACAGTGCTGCTCGTAGCGTAGCTGGGCCCTCAAGCTGTTCATATTGGGGAAATGTTCATAGGAACGTTTCTCTAGTGCTAACATCTCATTCAGCTGTTATTGCCAGCGGATGCCCTTTTACAGAAGAGTCTTGTGCATTCAGATGCATTATTTATATCATGTTGGTTAAACCTGCTGGAACCCGGACCAATCAACAGTCCCGTAAAGCAACCTAGCCTAGCACTTGAGTTCCTCCTGGTTCTAAACACTCTTCCAACTGGACTGTGTTAGAACCAGCAAAAATCGCTTTGTAAATCTCCTTAGCATAAACAAGACCCTAGGATCCCAAGACCCCATTCACGCTGGAGTTCAAACATAGGGGAGCAACAATGTTTAATCATGCTTCCTGCTAAACCACAGTTTACCTAGTTCGAGTGGAGGAGACGAGCCAAATTAAAAACATGTTATAAAGCACATTCTAGCCCAAATCTGCTTTTAAAATCATGGTTTGAATATGGCGTGGGCCAGGTGAGAGTGGCCAGCAAAGACATGATAAAAACAAGCTATTGTCCCATTAGCACTGCAAATTCAAGGCAGGAGGGAGAACCTGGTTATGAGATGATGGGTTATCCTCTGACCTGGTCATGAAATGGTTTTAAGTCATAGATGAGGTTCTGGCCAAGGCTATCATCCTATCTACAGGGAAAGTTACACCCTTCTGTAACTGAGTTCCCTGACTTGTCATTTGCAGTGTCAATGTCTGAGGTAGGATTTTCAAAAGTGCTCAGCATTGGCCTAATCCTGCTCCCACTGAAGCAAATGGAAGTTTTACTTTGAAGAAAGTTCTTTCTAACATGGTTCCCAAACGATGTATTAAGGCTGGCAAAGAGAGAGCCTAATGTAACAAGATAAGAACATGTCAGTTACATCCAGAAAACATTCCATATTCTTTCTGCAGGTGTAGCTAATGATGCTGTTTATTAGCATTCTGCCACTGAATCCAACTTCACCTCTTCTCAGTTAAGAACAGAATTAAGTTCTCAAACCCTAAGGGCTTGTCTACATGGCCAGTTAGGGTGCAGTAAGCCAGGGTATGAATCTACAGCACACTAGCCTGCCAGCACGAACTTGATGTGTGGACCCTACTAGAATGCACTAAAAGTTCTGTAGGAAGCTTTGTTCTACTCCCACTTCAAACAGCGTATGTCAAACTGCACTATGGAGCTTTTAGTACTCTGTAGCGGGATCCACAAGGCAAGACAGTCGGCTGTAGACTGCAACGCAATAACCATCCTATGTAGACAAGCCCCCGCCGGTTACCCACCCGTAGCAGTGGCAGTACAGTGTTACTGGACAAACAAAGAACCAGTATTCTTAAGGTGAATTAATATAAGACAGGCATCCATTAGCAACAATGGAGCAAAGAGAAAGCAATTGGTTTCTTTACCAACCTTATTTGGTGTGACACCTGGAAACACGGCTTTCAGCCCACATGCAAGTCTGTGTTTAAAAAGTAAGCAATTAAAAAGAATACTTCACATTTGAGTGAAAAAAAAGGCTTAGTTCAGAGAACAAGATCCAGTGGTGTATGGATTGGTAATAAGATACAGTAGAGTGTATTTCATCCGTAAGATGCTGGTTCAAATTAAGTCCAGATCACTAATAAGTCTTTTCATCATCATCTAGCAACGGTATTGGCGCCCACAGTCCTGTTCCTACTGAATTATTCTAAAGTGTACATAGCACCTCAAAGCCCCATTGTGCTAGGTGCTGCACAAAACACAGAACAAAAAGACAGTCCTTGCTCCAAAGAGCTTGCAACCTAAGTATAAGACAAGAGATGGATACAGACCCAAGACGGAAGACAATCATAGAATATCAGGGTTGGAAGGGACTTCAGGAGGTCATCTAGTCCAACCCCCTGCTCAAAGCAGGACCAATCCACACACAGATTTTAACTCCAGTTCCCTAACTTGCCCCCTCAAGGATTAAACTCACAATGCTGGGTTTAGCAGGCCAATGCTGAAACTACAGAGCTATCTTCACATCCCAGAAACCTGGGGTCTCTGCATCCTAGAAACCTGTCAAGTTTTTTTGCAGGAATCATGGAAAATAAGAGATTTAAGGAGAGTTTGAAGTGAAGAAACATCAGCATCATTAAAATCATAATGGCACTACTGACATCTTTGCTGGCAGCATCAGCAGAGAGGCTGGCAATACTTAAGTGTGTCCAGGCCACTAGCTTTAGTGAGTAATGGCATTCACATGTGTGATCAAGTGAGCTTTGGAGGTTCTTTTCCATTAACCTGAAGCCAGGGCCCAGAAGCAACGAGCATCTTGTAGGGTACCTGGGTGCTCCCTCAGTCCAGAATCCTCTCCCTGCTATAAACGTACATATATATTCTGTCTGGAAAAGTTGCCTAAACAGAATAAGCAATGGGACTGAAATAATGAAGAAGGCCACAAAAGCAGGAAGAAATGCAGCTTGATCCTCTAGTGGCTTCACTGCTCACACATTACAGAAATAAAATGCAACAATGAACAATTTCTTCATGGTTGTATGAAAGGTGAAAGGGCTGTTGGGTTTAAGAACATCTGAGGCATTATACATCACTGCTGTCAATGAATGAAATACAGTATTGGTGGTTCATAGTGAGAGCCTACTTAAAAGGATGAACTAAGGGTTTCTATTTTGCAGAGTCTTACTTGGTAGCAGGAGCACATAGCTCTTGACTAGCTGAAATCAATCCTGCGATAAGATGAGGAATTACTGAAGCAAATATGGGATGCACAACACAATATTACACAAGGATACACAACACAGCAGAGTGCATCATGCTAAATAGTAAAATTAGCACATATCAGGCTAGCAATGTGGCCCAGTGAGTGAGCTGCGAGTCCAGAATCAGAGGTTCTGGTCCTAGCTCTGCCACAATGTGCTGGGAGGCCTTGGACAAGTCACTTCCTCTTTCTGTGCCTCAGTTTCCTATGCAGAGATGGTGAATAGCGAGAGATTTGCTGCTATTACAGGGCACCCCCATAGTAAACACATTTATATACAGTGCCCAGATGCTACACAGATGGACTCAGTGTAGTATTAACACATTATTTGCTATGTATGCTCGCCTAGATTCAAACATTTATTCTCCTAAGTCAGTGTTTGAAATTTCAAAGAGATGCGTAGACTTTTTTTTATTGACTGTCTTATACTTTAATGCTCATATCTGAATGACCTATTGTATCTGAAAAACAATCAAAATTTTCCAGTTATGGGACAATCTCTACCAGCAAACTACTTGTATTGTAATATATCTATATCTATATGTATTGTAATATATAAATATCCCCCAGTCTGCATGTCATGTTCAACTGCAGCACATAAGTGGATTTACTTATGGGCTGGAAACAGACAGGAAACATGCGTTTTAAGAACTTCTGGTCTTATTTTTTCTATCACTTGCTATTTTCATAAACAGCAGAAGAAACACTTAGCAAAGGGTGGAGGAGGGGGCTTTTGCAGGCCGAGGATTAATTTTAAATGCTACAGGAAATGTTAACCTGTTATTCTGTCGGATAAGGGATTGACATTAGAAGAAGTTTTACAAAGGAGCTGAGTTTTTATGTTAAAGAGGCTCTGGTTCTTAAGAGGACGTACGAAGGGGAAAAAAATGGGTCATGACTTTTTTTTGGCTCTTCTATAATGTATTGAAAAATTCAGGATTTTCATCAAAGACTTTACTAGACAACTGGGAGGATTATGACATTGGAGATGTGCTTCAAGAAGACTGAAAAAGGAACTGGATTTTGAGTTAGCCTCTTAAAAACTCAGATTTCTGTTTGCTTTTATTAACTTTTAAACTCAAATACCGAGAAATACCTAGGAGAACAGATTGCTTTGTTAAAAGATTCAACATCATTGTCCCTTCAACTGAAGGCCGACAAAGACATCTCAGATTTCTAATGACTCCTCCAGGTAAAGGAGGAGAGAAAACACATCCAACTTTCTTGCTATTTCTAAAAGAAAAAAGAAGCAGTTCATTTTTATAGGGGGGATGGAGGAGGATGAAGCCAACCTTCCAGCTCTTCTTTAAACATTATATAGCTGCAAAAAAGACAGAACCTATTTTTCTTTTGAAACACACCTATAAGTCTGAGAGAGAGGGAAAGAAGTAAAGTAGCAAGAATCACTCTCACAAGTCAGAGCTCAATTTGAGACCATTTTTTTTAGTCTCAAATGTCTGCAGAATTGTTATTAATAGGCCATTCTTCATGCTCATTCCCAAATCAGTTAATTTCTCAAAGAGTGCTCTGAGTGTGGCAAAAGCTGCTTGTGGACTTCTAAAGTGTGACCCAAAGCAGCCCTTGCCTTTAGATCAGGGGTTCTCAAGCTTCATTGCACTGCAACCCCCATCTGACAACAAAAATTACTACATGAGCCCAGGAGAGCCCAAGTCCAAGCCCCACTGCCCAGGTGGGGGGCCAAAGCCAAAGCCTGAGCCTCACTCCCCCCAGGCTGAAGCCCTCGAGCTTTGGCTCCGGCCCCGGACAGAGAGGCTTGGGCTTGGGCTTTGGCTCTGGGTAGTGGGACTCAAGGTTTGGCTCTGTGTCCCATCAAATCTAACGCCAACCCTGGCTTGCGACCGCGTTACAATGGTGTCACAACCCACTTTGGGGTCCTGACCCACAGTTTGAGAACTGCTGCTTTAGAGCATGGTCTGTGAAAATGGCCAGGACATGCAAATCACCGTCAGTTTCTCCCTCCCTACTTCCATGAGTACTTTGAGGCTGCCAGCTGGGTGGTGTTTCATGAAACACCACCCAGTTGGCAGCCTCAAAGCACTCATGTTCCTCAAATTCTCCCTCCATGTCCACGACCTCTCCCGTTTCTCCTAGCTCCACCCAGGACGATGTGCCCCTGTCTACCTTGCTGCCTTTAATCCCATGTTCTCCAGGGCTAACTCCTACTCTTCCTTCCCCCACCCAACTGCTCAGGAACACCCACCTGCACCCTGCTGTCACTACCCAGGTAGTCCCACTTTTTAGTCGCAACCACTTTTAATTTCTCCTCTTCAGTTCCCTCAATTCCCATTTTCGGCCAACGTTCAGGCTCCTTCTTGGTTTATCCTAACCAGTCCATGTTTGCCAGTTTTAAAGGGACGCGGACCAAGCCCAAAATTCTGGCACTGAACACTCCTAACCTCTGTGGCTAGGCTCATCCATGGAGAGGAAGGATGATCCGATGGTAAGGGTACTAGCTTGGAGTATAGGAAACATGGATTCAGTTCTAGACTCTAGACACAGATCACACAGTCAGTCTGTGGCAGTCACTCAGGTAACTTTTTCAAAAGCAGCGAAGTCATATGTTAAAAAAATGTAGCAGGCACTTCAGAGTCCAAATTTCAATGAAAGTCAAGGGGACTAAAACTCCTAAGTCACTTGGGTGCTCTTCAAATGTTTACCCTTAGGCCGCGTCTACACTACCCGCCAGATTGGAGGGTAGTAATGGATCTGTGGGGGATCGATTTATCGCGTCTAGTCTAGATGCGATAAATTGATCCCCGAATCAACGCCCGTACTCCACTTAGGCAGGAGGAGTAAGCGGAGCCGTGGCAGTCGACCTGCCACCGTGAGGACAGCCAGGCAAGTTGAACTAAGATACTTCGACTTCAGTTATGCGAATAACGTAGCTGAAGTTGCGTATCTTGGATCGATTCCCCTCCTCCTCCCCCCCAGTGCAGACCAGCCTTTAGTCTCTCTGGCTCAGATTCTCAAAGGTACTTAGATGCCTAACTCCCATTTAAATTAATAGGAGTTAGGCACCTTGAGGATATGGGCCTCTGGACCTCAATTTCTCATCTGTGCAATGGGGATAATAGTACTGCCCTGTCTCACGGGGGTGTAGGGAGGATACATACGGTGAAGTCTCTGAGGTGCTCAGATACTACAGTAATAGGGGTCACACAGAGATTTCCTATTTTAATCCCATTCCAGCGATGTGGCCCAATCTGCTCTGATTAGCAGAGCGCCTCACCAAACATTTCCCCCAAAGTTCTAATCAATTTCAGCCCAAAATACACATACACAGACATGCCTCTGCCAGCCTCTCTCTAATACTGACCACTTGGTCCCAGTATGCAGATCACAGGCCTGTGTTTGGATGCATGATGGGAGGTAGTCTGAGGTCAGTTGAAATGTTTTCAGTGGGAAGAGAGAGTGGCATGACCCTGTTTCAGGATGCATATGGAAATGTAGCCACCGTACACAGTATATTTTACTATTTGGAAAAAGTGACAATCTCAGCCTCCGGTACAGCTTCCTCTGTGCATAGCTTTGTTTAACCACCCGAGTCCATGGTGCCAAAGGCCTACCAGTCCTTCCACAGAAATGCTGCAGTGCCCTCTAGTGCTGAGAGTGTGCCACGTGTCCTTAGCCCAGCCAGATTAATCACAGGGTGGAGTGACTCACTCGGCCATTCCAGTTCACACAGGCCCTCCTTTCGGTTTGATTCATGTGCCTTTGCTCCCTGTGTTTCACTTTGACTTTCTGCTTTAAATGCAGCCCAAAACTCTGAATCAAGGCTAAGCTTCGCCTGATTTCCACATGAAAATAAAAGCCAGGAATCCACCCCACTCCTTTCTTAGCCAACAGGATGCAGGCTCCCTTCCCTTCCCTTCCCTTTTGCTGTCTTCCAATGGGGAGCAAGGACAATGGCCTGCAACCCAACTCTCACTTATGATGTGTTCAGGGGGAGTTGCGGGGTGGCTGGCTGCTTACATTCCCCTGCCCTCCTGGATCTATGGAACCCAGTGGGCCTAATCCAATCTTCTGGGGGACAGCAAAAGAAATCTCCCTCCCCACCCCACCAACTCCACTCTTCCTCAGGAGCATCAGGACCCAGAAGATCCCACTGTTGCCATTACCACAGCCCCTGGGTCCAGGCTTCCCAGTTTACACACTGGCTGCCTTCTGATGGCCTGGGTCCCCACGGCAGCACCCAGGGAGTTAGATGCTGAAGTCTGGACCTGAAGTGCAGACAGACACAGTGCTCAGAACAGAACAGAACTGAAAGGCTAGTGAACCTCTATGAACCAAGGTGGGTATGATGTGCTCAGGGCATGGCCTAGTGCAGAGACTGGCACACGGCTCGCCAGGGTAAGCACCCTGGTGGGCCAGGCCAGTTTGTTTATCTGCTGTGTCCACAGATTCAGCCGATCGCAGCTCCCATTGGCTGCGGTTCGCCGCTCCAGGTCAATGGGGCCTGCGGTATGCGGTGCGGGCCGAGGAATGTGCTGGCCATGCCTCCCACACCAGAGTAAACTAGGACCCACACCTTGAAGTTTGCAGTTATTACTACTGTTGAGAGCTGGGTTAAACTTTGTTATGGGTTAAGTTAAAACCATGCTGAAACTGATGGGTGTGAACACATCCTTCATTTAAGATAACAGAAAAAGATAGGCAAGGGGTCCCACCTAAAACAAAACATAACGGAGCCTGCTCAGAAACTAGCACCACTGGGTATTGTTCTGACCAGGTTGGGGGTGGTGACATCTGTGGAAAACATTAGCTGGGAGGGGCAACAAGAAACTCAGACCCACTCAAAGGAAGAGCAAGAAAGTCAAGCAGCACCCAGCAAGCATGGTGTGGTCCTGGGAGAAGCCTAAAGAGAGGTTCTGGGATAAGGGGGTGGGGGTGATGGCTGAAAGAAGTTTGGGCTGAAAAGCTAAGAAAGTGTTCCTTCTGTTTTTGGTTCCTCCTGCATTTGGAAAAGCAGGACTTGCTACATTCCTTGAAAATAACAAGAATGCATCAATGAAAATACTGTAGTCCATCATCCATTTGCACTCCTCACTGGAACAACCTGCAAGGCCCCGAACTTTGACTGGCTGCTGGGGTCGAAAAGGGGCATCATAATTACCATTTATATTAAGGTAATACAAGATCAGGGTTTGTAAAGTTTTCTGCAGATTTGGGATAAAGAATGGGCCAAACTCCTCCTGACCCCCTCTTTTTTATTTATTTTGCCAGCACACTATGGATTTACAAAAGGGAAAATCAATTATTTTTTGGCAAAGTCCAAATTTCCTGATCAAGGTACAGTCAAGGTCCAGACCCCAGAGAAACATTTTTCACACTGCAGTAACAATAATGATAATAATAAGGGTAAGTCTACACTACAAAATTAAGTCAACCTAAGTTAGGTTGAGGTTCAGCCACTGCGGTAATTACTGTGGTTTTTCATGTCCATACTACGCCCACTCTGTGGCGGTGCATATCCTTATCAGGAGCACTTCTTCTGGTTTCACTGATAGTGAGGGGCACTGGGACCCTGGAGCCATGCACATACCTATCCTGTTGCTGCCTTTGACAGCCTGAGCCGCATGGGGCTGACAGTTTGGACTGTCAAAGGCAGCAACAGGCAGTGTAAATATAAGTAAATAAAAAGATTTTGCAGTCCGTTCAAGTGTCTGGCGGTCCGGATTTGGTTCATGGTCCACCTATTGACTACCCTAGATTTACAACAAGTCCTGTATACAGTTTACCAGACACGTACGGAAGAGACCCTCCTACCCCAATCTAAAAACAGCAAGAGCTCCCATCTTCTGCACCAATAAGCAGCAGTGATGATACATTTGATGCAGGTCACACAGTTCAACTGCATTCATCACAGACAACGCTTTTGTTCCTCACAAAAATATTTCAGTTCGTGTAGGCGAATAAACTCTGTGACCAGAAAACCACACTCATCCACGACTTCTCTTTTTTAACGTTCCAGAGACAGCAACGGAACGAGCAGCTTCATCTGTTTTGCCCTGTCAATGACCTTATTTCTGACTTGGGAATCACCCTCTCATTAAAGAGGTCAGAGGTGATTAAACCAATCTAGTCACTGAGCCCTGACCTTCTCCCAAAGAGACTATCATTGACAATCAAGGCAAATGGCATATACGGAGGCTTGGCAGAATTCAATCATTTTTAAATATAATTTTAATAGATATGTTTATTTTTAAATTTTTTTTTCAATTTTTAGCTATTTAAATTTTCATAGTTGTGGGAAATTGGGTGGGGGGAAGGGGATATCAAACAATAATTATTTAATGACAGTCTCCGGTAAGTTCTCAAGCAGTATTTTTCTTCCCTTGCCTCTGTAAATTTAGATCTCCATCAATGGAAATATTTTTGTGTTGGTTTGCGTGTGTGTGGTGAAATCAACACTCACTGATATTTACCAATAAAAATTTAATTCTTCCAAGCCTACATATAGGGTAGATGGTGAAAAGCTCACCCCCGTGACTGGAAGTCACAGCACAAAACGGCAAAACACATTTCATTTGGCAGGGGAGATTTGACATGCGGTACGGTCCTTTGGTGATGCACATTGTGACCTATATTCAGTAAAGCCTGGCTTTCTCACAGGGACTTTCCACAGTCATTTTAGTAGCTGCAGTGTTGGACAGACTCTTGGGATATGAGAAGCTAGCTTTGTTAGACTGAAATGCCATATGCTATAATGGGCTGGATCAAATTCAGTGGGGACATAAATGAGCACAAATTACAGGGTAGGTGTGACTCAGTCAGACGACTGGGACACATTTTAAAGGAGTGTGGCTTCCTCGAATATGGCAGTCAGTGGGTGTGCAAAGGGAGAGTGACTCACATGCCAAGGGAAAGGAGGTGTGGCATCAGAACAGTAATTGTTATAGGACCATAGAAACTGCTGAACTAGATTGGGCCAGTGGTCCATCTAGTCCAGTGTCCTATCTCCATCCCCACCACAGGACGGTTCCAGATGCTGAGAGGAGGAGGACAGAATCCCCAGTAATAGACAATTATAAAATAATCTATCTATAGGAAACTGCCTGGGAGGGGATTGCATCAGTGATTCAATGTACTTGTTTACACCAGATCTCAATTTCACCAAACACCCCTTGATCTGATGCTTGTTATATTTTTCCTCCTGCATAAGTCCAGCTGCAGTTCACACACAAGGCACGCAGACATTACCTGAACCTCATTTTCCGACATTTAACCCCTGTCTTAGGGATGCTTTAATGCTCCTTCTCCATTATTTAAGAACAGTGTCCTATCCAGGAATGACTGCATGCATCCGACAAAGTGGGTATGTACCCACAAAAGCTCATGCGCCAATATGTCTGTTAGTCTATAAGGTGCCACAGGACTCTTTGCTGCTTTTACAGATCCAGACTAACACAGCTACCCCTCTGATACAAATTCATAGCTATGAATGATGTACTGCAGATTTGCAATATATCTGAAAGGAGCATGTGTCTTTATTAGAGGTACAGTAATCAGCTAGCCTAGTACAGGTGATCAGGTATCCCCCTAGTGGCTGGATGCAGCAGTGTTAGTGGCAGCTAACAGAACTACTCCCGTAGCTCAAATGGGAGAGGCTTGTGCTTTCGGATGCTGAAGCTCCCCAACCACAAGCATAATCGATTGTTTTTAGGTTCGCACACCACACTTGTTACCATGGCACCTGAGCACGTGATTCCTACGTACACGTTTCTCCAGGGGCAGGTCATGCTGGTTGTTGTGTCACAAAGCAGTGTGACCTTTGTGAGCCAAGGTCCCGCATCCTTCCTCCGCCCCACCCTTGGCAGGTATAAACGGAAAGGGGGCGTTGAGTGCACTGCTGGGAGGGGTTGCCTACAGCAATCACTGGCTAAAGGTGAAGCTAGCTTGCAGGAGAATGCTGAACAGGGGCACGTTGCTTAGCAACCTCAGGCAGCCAAGATACCTAATGAGGAAAAATCCAGTTTTGACTGGGAAAGGGGTTGGGTGGGCTAGAGTTAGCTGCACCGAAAACAACGCACAGGAAAGAACGACCCGCGCTGTAACTCCAGAGGTGAAAGGTGACGGGGTACTCAACAGAACTGTATTCCAAGCAATGGGTGCTGTACGGAGAGGAAGGGTCTCAAGGACTCGAAAGCACTCAGCACCACGCTGATAAGGTTGTTTTATCATTGCCTACCACCTCCAAAGAGATCTGTGCCCAGTCCCTGATGTGCCTCATGGATGGAGTGAGATCTGCATTGTTCACTAGTGAGCAATGGCACGCAAAGCCTTTCACAATTGGCAGTGCCACTCTACCAGGGTGGCAGCACAGAGAACCTAGTGCAGGCAGCAGTCCAGGTATTTTAACCACTATGTGTCTAACTCTGGTTTGGGCAAGTCTAGTTGGCCTGGCGGCTGAAGTGCCAGTAGCACCTTATCTACACGAGGGCTCCCGCTGTTGTTGCGGCTCATCCAGCTCCACCAACGGTAGCAATCATAGGACTCTATAGGAAAAGTTTAGCATACACAAGACCTTAGTTGATGCTTCTTTAAATGTAACACAGCTGTCACTGATAGCTTTACAGCAAATGGGTCTGTAGTGCTCAAGCCAGGCCTAGGGGCTGGTATCCACATCACAAACCCACCTTCACCATCATTATCTTAACTGGCAGCCTGCTGAGAGGGCAAGTACTAAATGGGTCAGAGACTCAACTAATCACTTGTCCCTAGACTTGGTCCCTCCAGGTCAGGGTTGAGGTGTGATGGAAGCTTGTACTCTCATTCCTACCTGTCTCATACATACAAGGGCTGCCAATCCAACACCACTCATAAATGCTAACATTGACTTTTTTAAAAGGAATATAAGCAGCATAAATTCCCCTCTTCTTGCACAACTACGCTATAGTTCCTTACCCAGTTAGGAAGTTGAATGACAGCTGTAACATTAACTGTCTGCATCGAAGTGAGACAACCCTCATAATATTCAAGACAACTTCCGAAAAGGGACATGAGTCAGAAAAGGGAAGTGACTTACCCTATTGTCACTATCCACTAGCAATACTAATAGAACTAAAGATAAACAAGGTCTCAATTTGCAGTTGGGGAGGTCTAGGTTGGATATTAGGAAACACCATTTGACTAGGAAGGTGGTCAAGCACTGGAATGGGTTACCTAGGGAGGTGGTGGAATCTCCATCCTTAGAGGTTTTTAAGGCCCAGCTTGATAAAGCCCTGGCAGGGATGATGTAGTTGGTGTTGGTCCTGTTTTGAGCAGGGGACTGGACTAGATGACCTCCTGAGGTCTCTTCCAACCCATATAGTCTATGATTCTATGAAACCTAACAAACTTAGAAATATTTATAGGTTTGAAAACAAGGATTGAGCTGAAGAGAAAGGAGAAACTCTGAATACTGGAGAGTCCTACTTGGGCCATGCTGCGGTAAGAAGGAACCAGAAAGACAGTTGGTCCATGACATCATTTGTACCCTCTTTGTGGTGTGCAAGGAGAGCAGGGGTACAGGTGTGAACCAGTGGACGCTGCTTGCAAAAATATTCCAGCCTCAGGTGCATGTGTACCCCACAGTAGAATACACACATGGACTAGTAATTGAAACAGCAACTATACATCAAATAGGTATTGGAGAAGAGAGTCCAATCAGTTCCACTAATCAAAAGGTCAGTTGCTATTGAAAACCCAGCATCAGCTATGGTTTTTTTGTTTGTTTTTAATCCTTCCAAACAGGATGGACAATGATAAACAGAGGGAGAAGAGTGAGGTGTAACCCACAGGGCAGTTCAGACGCACACACTGATGAGTCATTCTTAGACACTGAGCCAGATCACATCAAATCCACTCTTATACTCAACGTTTACCACACATTATAAAGCAAAGCAAAACACACTTTCAAGAATGCCACATATCTACTGCGACATGTGAAGTACTGTACTTCTTAGAACATAAAACAACTAACTATTCACTGGAGATTTAAAGGTGCATGTGGATGCTTTGGGGAAGGTCTGTAGATGGGAGGGAGTTCAACAAACCTTAGGCCAGCGAACATTCAAGATGCCAGCGGTAACTACCTCGATTCTTCAAGCCATTCTATAAAGGCTTTCTCGCAGCGACCAGCAGAGCGCCCCCTGTGGCATGCCGTCCCAGGCATGTGCTTAGTGTGCTGGTGCCTGGAGCCGCCTCTGCACAGATGGGAAGGGTGTTTCACCCCACCCATCCAGAAGAACTATCAAAATCACATGAGCTATCAAGAAACATTACAATGCAAAGGATTGGTGAATGGCCCTATTGGAAATACTACGTGCAAGGAAGCTCATCCTATGGAGTTGGAGGCTGAATGAAAGAAACAAAAACAAAGACACAGGAAAAATTGTCATCTTGTTGCTGTTTGAACTCTCATAGGACCAGATATACTAAACTGAAGCGAGGGATCCCCAGGGATTACCTCTGGGTCTGCCTGAAAGACATTTTGAATTGACAGATCACTACAGCTCTGTCACTCAGGATTGAGGGCTTGTCTACATCAGAAAGTTGCAGCGCTGGTGAGGGAGTTACAGCGCTGCAACTTAGGAGGTGTACACATCTGCAGGGCACCACCAGCGCTGCAACTCCCTGTTTGCAGCGCTGGCCGTACTCCCGTTTTGTCTCGGGTGTAGAGGATCCAGCGCTGGTGATCCAGCGCTGGTAATCAAGTATAGTCACTTACCAGCGCTTTTCTTGACCTCCGTGGAATAAGCAGGTATCCCAGCATACCTGAGGAAGCCTCTGGTAATCAAGCTGGTCTCCTTCCCCGGTTTGCTCTCGCGTTCCCCGAACCCCGAGCAAGCAGGTCTCCTTCCCTGAGGTTTGCTGGGTGGTTCCGGGAACGCGAGAGCAAACCGGGAAAGGAGACCAGCTTCGCCGCGGTTTGCTCTCTCGTTCCCCGAACCCCGAGCAAGCAGGTCTCCTTCCCTGCGGTTTGCTGGGTGGTTCCGGGAACGCGAGAGCAAACCGGGAAAGGAGACCAGCTTCGCCGCGGTTTGCTCTCGCGTTCCCCGAACAAGCAGGTCTCCTTCCCTGCGGTTTGCACGGTGGTTCGCGGAACGCGAGAGCAAACCGCAGCGAAGCTGGTCTCCTTCCCCGGTTTGCTCTCGCGTTCGCCGAACCCCCGAGCAAGCAGGTCTCCTTCCCTGCGGTTTGCAGGGTGGTTCGGGGAACGCGAGAGCAAACCGCGGCGAAGCTGGTCTCCTTCCCCGGTTTGCTCTCGCCTTCCCCAAAACCCCTTGAAGCCGCCCAACAGCGCTGCAGTGTGGCCACATCTAACACCACTTGCAGCGCTGGTTGCTGTAAGTGTGGCCACTCTGCAGCGCTGGCCCTATACAGCTGTACTAATACAGCTGGAACAACCAGCGCTGCAAAATTTTAGATGTAGACATGGCCTTAGATTACAACTAATTTATGTGCGCCTGTTTGCCTGTTTTAACCTGTTAATAACTCATTTCTTTTTCCTAGTTAATAAACCTTTAGATAGTTTATTACAGGATTGGCCACAGGCATTGTTTTTGGGGTAAGAACAGGGTACCAATTGATCTGGGGCAAGCAACTGTCTCTTGGGACTGGAACCAACCTGAATATGTTGTGACTTTTGGTGTAAGTGACCATTTATCACTAAGTCCAACTTGCCTGGGTAGCAAGACAGACTGGAGAGTCTAAGAGAAAGGTCTGTGAGTCCAGGGTCAGACTGTTACAGTGATCCAGCAGTTCATATTTGTCACCAGCTTGGTGAAATCTAAAGAACACACCAGCAGTTTGGGGTGTCTGCTCTGAGGTAGGCACTCACAGTCACGAGCCACTCCAGACAGCGTGACAACTATCAGGAAGAACATGTAGCACTGTAGTGACAACATGCTTTCTAAGCTGCCAGCTTGTTAGCTGCTCTCCTGCCATACAAAAAGGGAAGGTCAAGAGGCAGGATCAAGTTTCAGAGATTGTTTTGTAATTTTTGGGATGGGGAAAACCTTCACTGAGGCTAGACAAAAGCACACCTATCTATGTATCTGCACATAGAATCACAGAAACATAGGACTGGAAGGGACCTTGAGAGGTCGTCTAGTCCAGTCCCCAGCACTCATGGCAGGGCCAAGTATTATCGAGACCATTCCCTACGTGCACACACACACACACATATATATGAAACAGGATGTTTTGAAGACATATACGAGTGCTGGTCTTTCCCTCCAGTGACTCAGAATCATCAAAGTTCTATTAACAGAGACAGGTGATTTGCCACCTGGAGTGGAGCTTCTGGATACTAAATTTAGGTGGGAGGATCTTTGCTTCATGACTGAGCAGAGACAGATTCTTTAAAGGCCCCATTGCCTAAACCACAAAGGACAGTGCAGTTTCCCATTTCTTTAAATAGGGGAACGGAAAGAAATGTGCTTCTTGCAGAATTATTTTGACATTGTGAGCAGCTGTGCGAGTCTGCATCACTAATCTCTAGAACATGTATGTACAAACATATGCTGCACACACAATGAAATAGCTAAAAACCCACTGCCATCTAATGGCAGCAAAAAAAATTGTCATGGCACATCTATGCTGGAACTGGAGAGCCATGCTTTGCTACATTTCAATTTGGAAACAAAGGGACTGTGTGCAGTAAGGAGAGCCAAAAACTCCTCTGATCTGATCCCAGCTCTGCCACTAACTTGCATGAGATTAGAGAATCACCTAACCTCTTTGTACTCAGTTTCCACATTGCAAAGCAGGCGATAATACTTCACCCGGGTGTTCCAATTATTGGAACTATACACTACTTTGAGGATGCATCGTACTATTATACAGTATCTTTTTCACCAGCACAAACTCCATTTTAAAGTATACACGCCAGGAAGATACATAGCTGCTCATTGCTATTTGAAATGCTGTCCCTTTAAAATGCCGTGATAGTTCAGGCCTGCTCCTGCCACACTGAAGTCATCTGCAAAACTCCCAAATTCTTCAGCAGGAGCAGGATTCAGCTTAGATTTCTCCAAATCATCCCCTCCTCTTCTGCTCCCCACCCCAGCTCCAGATGCCTAGCTGAGGCTAGGACTCCTTCCTCACCAGGGGACAGTACCCATCGCAGTCCCTGAAAGTTTTTTAAAAGCTTCATTTCAACAAGACACAGGTCCTTTGGAGCAGGCATAATTAATGCTCAGTTAAGCTCTCAGATGCCCAAGAGAACCTATCCCTTTTGAAGTTTGTCCTTCTCCAAGATAACTGCTGTGTGCAGCTTGAGCTACTCTTTTTAAGCTACAAAAATTCTCAGGCCAGCTCCTTCACTGCCTTCCACATTGTGTAGTTATCTACACATAGGGCTTGGCTACACTTGCAGGTTTGCAGCGCTGGGAGTTGCAGCTGTCTTCGTACAGCTGTGTAGGAAAAGCGCTGGAGTGTGGCCACACTGACAGCTACCAGCGCTGCAGTGTGGCCATATTTGCAGCATTTGCAGCGGTGTTGGAAGTGGTGCATTGTGGGCAGCTATCCCACAGAGCACCTCGTCCCATTTTGGAGCCGTGGGTTGTGGGACGGGGGCAGAGAGTGCGGGTCATTCTGCTTCCTGTCCCAACGCCCCGTGATGCATCGCTTCACATCCCAACAATCCCTGTTTTTCCGTCCACATTTGGCGCCATCTTGACTCTCTCAACGGTTTCTGTGCAGCGCAATTTCTGTGGGAAATGGAGCCCGAACTGCTGAGGAGTATGCCGACGAGTCTTGCCAGCACATCACGTTTGGCAGTTGAGCTATTCCTTAAGATCCAAAGTGATGAGGAGTCCGACAATGATAGCGAGTCGCCTGATGCATACGACACGAAATTGCTTCTGGCATTCACGGAAATGCTCAGCATGGTGGAACGCCGCTTTTGGGCTTGGGAAACAAGCACTGAGTGGTGGGATCACATCGTCATGGAAGTCTGGGATGATGAGCAGTGGCTGCAGAACTTTCAGATGAGAAAAGCCACTTTCATGGCACTGTGTGAGGAGCTCGCCCCCACCCTGTGGCGCAAGGACACAAGTTTGAGAGCTGCCCTGCCGGTGGAGAAGCGGGTGGCTATCACAATCAGGAAGCTGGCAACTCAAGACAGCTACCGATCGGTCGGGAACCAGTTTGGAGTGGGAAAGTCGACGGTTGGAATCGTGTTGATGCAAGTTTGCAGGGCCATTAATCGCATCCTGCTAAGAAGAACCGTGACTCTGGGGAATGTGCAGGACATTGTGGATGGCTTTGCACAAATGGGTTTCCCTAACTGTGGAGGGGCGATAGATGGGACGCATATTCCTATTCTGGCACTACCCCACCTAGCATCCGAGTACGTTAATCGGAAGGGGTATTTCTCTATGGTTCTCCAGGCACTTGTGGATCACCATGGGCATTTCATTGACAATAACACAGGCTGGCCTGGAAAGGTGCATGATGCATGCATCTTTCGCAACACTGGCCTGTTCAGGAAGCTGCAGGCAGGGACTTTTTTCCCAGACCGGAAGATCACAGTAGGGTATGTTGAAATGCCCATTGTGATCCTTGAAGACCCTGCTTATCCGTTATTGCCTTGGCTCATGAAACCGTATACAGGGAAGCTTGACAGGAGCAAGGACTGGTTCAACTACAGGCTGAGCCAGTGCCAAATGACTGTGGAATGTGCTTTTGGCCGTTTAAAAGGGCGCTGGCGATCTCTGTATGGGAAGCTAGACTTGGGGGAAAGCAGCATCCCTGCGGTTATATCCGTGTGCTGTACTCTCCATAATATTTGTGAAGGGAAGGGTGAAACATTCAGTCAGGCATGGACCTCCGAGGTTCAACGCCTGGAGGCTGAATTTGCACAGCCAGAGAGGAGGGCTACCAGAGAGGCCCAGTACAGGGCTTCAAGGATTAGGGATGCCTTGAGGGAGGAATCTGAGGCTGAAAACCAACAGTAATGTTTGATGCCTTGCACAGGAGTGAAGTGCAGTGGTTACAATGTTAGTAGGAATCTGTTTTTCCTAAGCTGATTTGCAGTGCCTGTTTCTTTCCTGGGCTAAGATATCTTTGACTTTCTGCAATAATAAAGACTGTTTTCAAAGCCAAGAATTCATTTATTGAAAAGAAAATAACTTTATTGACAGACACACAACATTTTGGGAACCTAAAAGGGCAGGCAGATGTGGTGGGGAACTGTACTGTCATAGGTTTGAATATGTCCTGTCTGGAGTGCTGTGCAATGACTGCTGCACTTCAGGATGCCTATACTGCATGATGATGGGGGTTGAGTGCAGAGGGTAATGGTCGTAGTTCTCAGGGCTGGTTGGTGAATGTACAGGTGTTGGAGGCAGCTGGTGGTGGTAAGAACCTGGATGCTGGGGAAAGGGGTTTGGAGCTGACATTGGGGCACAAGGGAAAGAGCTCTGGGACGGGGGCGGGACAGCGCGGTAGTGCTCTGCCTGCATGGCTACGAGCGCCTGGATAGAGTCTGCTTGGCACGCTAGGATGCTTATCAGCTGCTTTGTGCTTTTCTTCCTGACTGCTGCATTTCTCTGGCGGATCCTGCTTTCCCTTTCCCTGCAGTCCTGCACTTTTTGATTCTCTCTGGCACAGTGATCCATAACTGTTTGCAGCAGGTCGTCTTTGCTTTTTCGTGGCGTCTTCCGGAGGTTTTGGAGTCTTTGAGCTGTTGATAACACGGGCAGCCGAGAACTCAAGGTTGCTTGTGGAAAGGCAAAAAAGGCAACAGTGAACAGAGGCAGCATTGTTTATATCTCAGACAGTTATTCCCACACAGTGAAGGAGTTTACAGTCTTCACTTTAGCATAATTTTCCCATACTAAAGAGAGCTCACATAATCCACAGGAGCTCCGAAATGGTGAGTAAGGGGGACTGATTGCTTCAGGGTTGTACTGGGGTTTCTAAACTCTGCCAACATTTTCCACAGGAGTTGATCCTGGAAGATATCTCGCTGCTGCGGGTCACCTGGGAAGAGCGGGAGGGTCTTCTACAGCAATGTTGATTCTGCCCTGGCCCCTATGCAGCTTGCCTATGTGCAGCAATGGTCCCCCCACCCCTCGCGGCACAGTGGCGCGGACGCATTAGCCTGACTGGGACAAGGACCACAGTGGCTCTCCCTATAAACTTGCGCAAGCACATTGCCCACGCTCTGACTGAAACTTTTGAAGAGATTACCGAGGCCGATTACCACGACGTTATAGAACACATCAATGGGCTATTCCACATCTAGGCAGGCATGCATGCATGCAGCCATAACCCCCCTCCTCTCCCGAAACATTTCCATCCTGAAAATAAAAGCCGCTTACCGGGAACCTGCTTTTCTGCTTGTCCTTCACCAAGTACTGGCTGCTGCGACTGGCTGCCTTCCTCCTGGCTTGAGAAGAGCTCCTGGCTGCATGCCTCCTGGGACTCCGGGGTGTCTCCCCCCACCCCAGTACCCTCACTCTCGGTTTCCTCCTCCCCCCCTGCTCTGAAGTGTCCATCGTGGTCCTCGGATTGGCGTATTGCGTCCAGCTCTTTGTAAAAACGGCAGGTCGTGGGGGCAGCGCGGGAGTGGCGGTTTCCCTCACGGGCTTTGCAGTAGGCACTCCGCAGCTCCTTTACTTTAACCCTGCACTGCAGTGCGTCCCGGTCATGGCCCCTTTCCAGGGATAGCTCAGTGGTTTGAGCATTGGACTGCTAAACCCAGGGTTGTGAGTTCAATCCTTGAGGGGGCCATTTGAGGAATTGTCCTGCTTTGAGCAGGGGGTTGGACTAGATGACCTCTTGAGGTCCCTTCCAACTCTAATAATAATAATAATATCTGCTCATAGGTATAGTAATTCCTACAGCTGGGACTGCACAGCTTCCTCACCCCAAACACTGATGAGGTCCAGCAACTCACCATTGCTCCATGCTGGGGCTTGTTTGGCACGTGGAGGCATGGTCACCTGGAAAGATTCACTGATTGCACTGCACACCTGGCTGAGCAAACAGGAAGAGGATTTTTAAAATTCCCGGGGCATTTAAAGGGCAGGTCACCTGAGGTAGGGGCAGTAGAGTTCAAACTGATGAGCAGAGTGGCTGAACAGGCATTCTGGGATACCTCCGAATACCTCTGGAGGCCAATAACAGCACTTTTGGTGGCCACACTGGCGGAGCAGCGCTGCATCACCAGCGCTGTAGTCGTTATTCCCCAGGCCGAGGTGGAGTACATGCAGCATTGTAGCCAGGGAGATACAGCGCTGTATGTGCCTTGCAAGTGTGGGCGGTGAGTAAGTTGCAGCACTGTAAAGCCACCACCAGTGCTGCAACTCTCCAGCATAGCCAAGCCCATAGACAAACTTCCGGTGCAAGGCAGTGAAAAATCAGACCCCTAGTGTTTGCAATGCTGCGCCCTCTACTGGAAAGAAAATGTTCATTGTTTTTAACAGACAATACAACAGCACAACCTGTCACAGTGATACAATATATAAGCTAACGATTTACAAAAAGGCTTGTTTGCGCCTGTCTAAGGAATGCAATGTAAACTGATATACAGACAACTCTGCATTCTAAGAATGTGAGAACTTCTTTCGAACCTCACTCCTCTGGTCCCCTCTGGAAGATTACATAGTTTTATTTCTTATCACTACTCATGTCGCTTCTTCTCTCACACTGTTTGTAACTCTGATTTGTGAGTCAGAGAGACAGGTGACTAGCCCAGGGGAATTGGGAACTCCTGGGATCTAGTCTCGGGTCTGCAATTCACTCTCTGTGACCTTGAACTAAGTCACCTAACCTCGGTGACTCAGTTTCCACATCTGTGAAATAGGCATAAAATCATTCTATCCTATTTACACGTCACTTTTGTATTTAGTCACCAACTGTTGGAACTCCTTGGAGACAAAGCCTTAATTGGTCGGTCACCAATATTTCAAAATTGGGAGAGAATTGGGTCAGGAAAGTTACCAACATGGGGGCAACGCTTGTGAAAGGTCCAGGAAACCACGGCGAGGTTTACGCCAGATATTCCAGAACCCACTAAAACAAATGGCTTCCTACGGCCCTGCTGTGAACTAAGTGGTCAACAAAAAAAAAAAACCCAACACATTTTAAATGCTATAAAACAAGCTTTGAAAGATTGTATTACTGTTAAATTAGAGGGATTGTGCCATTCTTGTTCTTTATGAAATAAAATACTGCAATAAATTGTTTTTCTTGAGAAGGTGGCCAAAGCTCTGCTGGTGGAACTGCATCTACCCGGAGGGGAGAGCTACACATGGAGACCTGCAAAATATGGCTCTTGTGCATCAGGTTGGTTTTCGTTTGGTTAATTTACAGCTTGTCAGGGTTTTGCCATCTGCAGAATTCAATCAGCTGAGATCACTGCGTTCAGCGATAACCATTTCCAAGCCCACCAGACTCCCCACGCATGTGCCAATGGCCGTGAAAGCACTGCACATGCTGCATGCCCTCCCCCAATTCTGAGACACACATCCATGATATTTCAATGTCAGGCAAGTCTTTTGGTCTTCCGTGCCTCTGTCAAAGCAGCTGACAAGCCAGGTAAAAACTAAGAGGATGACAAAAACCCGACACTGCATCTGAGCAAACACAGCACCAAAAAGCCCTGCAATAACAAAGTGGGTCGTATAAACAGAAAATATTTATTTACCTTCAAAACATATCCCCTCCCACACCAAAGACTATTTGCAGCAGTCTATCTGTGGAAAGTTTTCAAAAGAGTTTAAGTGACTTAGGTGCCCACATCCCATTGACTTCTACCTTTGTCATCACAAATTGAGTATTACCCATAAGCCATCACATTTTGGCAATACAAGGCATATCCTGTCGTTATGTGTTTCCAGTAGTCTCTCCAATGTGCTAGCCACTGTACAAATGAAAAGGAACACTCCTTCTACCCGAATGTGCTTAACCTCATTCTTTTACTTACTACATCCATTATTGCACACTCTTTCAAAACAAAGGCGGTTTGTTACCAAAAGCAACAGATCAGCTTGAAAAAAGATGGGAAAAAATCCTAAAAAACTTAAATCTATCTGGGCTGTTAACAAATTTTAAACATCACCACTTGCTTTGGTGATGTCCTAATACAAATGTCCACAAGATGGCAGAATGCACCATCACTCTTAAACCTTAATCTTGCCTACTCTTCCCAGTGGGGTGTGGTATAAATATTTCCATTTCAGAACAAAAGGCTGGGAAAGTGGGAAAAGGAAAGGAATACTACCCAGGAAAGCTGTGAATGCAGACTTTTTTTCAGTTCATCTTTGTTCTGTTCACTTAGCCTACAATATTGATATTGCCAAAAAAACCGCAGATGTCTCTTGTGATATCTTCTGCATAAACTAGAGATGGGTTCTACCAGCAAAACTTATCAAGTCTTGAATATCCCAAAAGATTCAGCGTGTTCAGATCTCACATTCCATTGCAAAGGCCACTGCAACTGTCAGATACCAATCTCAGTTTGAAGTGTGAATTCCCTCAAAACGTGGCTGTGTTTGGAAACAGGGATTTGACATAAAAGCAAATCAAAATTTATGAGGCACCTAGGAGGGAGAAAGGGCCTCCTTTCGCCTCCACTTGGCATGCCTGATTAATACTTTCAAGGCTGAGAAAGAGCTCAGAATTCTTAGCCACTTAAAATTTAATGCATCATAGAACCACAGAGGAGACCTATTAGTACATTCAGTGCAGCTCTCTACCCACGCAGGTTTTCTCCCCACCACACAGGGAACTGTTAACACACAGGTCCTGGCAGATGAACTGGAAGCAGTAACTGGCCAGTTATAAGGTGCTTATCAACAAGCCACCCACAAGATTTTAAAAAGCTTATACCTTCCTGAGCGGTTTTCCTACACTCACACCAATGCTTTTTCTAACATGCTTATGCACTATGGGGCTAGATTTGCAAAGGCACTTGGGCACTGTAACACTCACGTCCAGACTAACCCGCGGCATCGGCGGGTTAAAATCGATTGCTCGGGGATCGATATATTGCGTCTAGTCTGGACGCGATGTATCGATCCCCGAGCGCGCTTACATCGATTCCGGAACTCCATCAACCCGAACGGAGTTCCAGAATCGACAGGGAGAGCCGCGGACATCGATGCCGCGCCGTCCAGACGGGTGAGTACCTCGATTTTAGAAATTCGACTTCAGCTACGTTATTCACATAGCTGAAGTTGCGTATCTAAAATTGATTATAATACCCTAGTCTGGACGTGGCCGTGGCACACTGTCTAGCTTTTAGGCAGCTAGAAAAAAAATCACAGGAACAACACTGTAATTCACAGAACCAGAGCTCGCCCTCGGCATCTAGGCTACCTATATAATGAACGGGGAGAGACAGGCGTCTCAGAACTCAATCCACAAAGCCAGCACACTTGGCAGAGAGCTGCCAAAGCTAGGCAGTGGGAGACACCAACAAGAGGGGTGTGCGCTAAATCCTGCACCTCTCATGGAGTTAGGAGCCTATGTCCAGGCAGCAAGGAGGCTCCTCTCTCTGCTAGCAATTCACAAACAGGAACCCCTGCTTGTGGGAAAGGAGGAGGTTGAGGTGGCGGTGCCATCCACCTTGTAACTTTTAGGCCACGTCCAGACTAGGGTATTAAAATCGATTTTAGATACGCAACTTCAGCTACGTGAATAACGTAGCTGAAGTCGAATTTCTAAAATCGAGGTACTCACCCTTCTGGACGGCGTGGCATCGATGTCCGCGGCTCTCCGTGTCGATTCTGGAACTCTGTTCGGGTTGATGGAGTTCCGGAATCGATGTAAGCGCACTCGGGGATCGATACATCGCGTCCAGACTAGACGCGATATATCGATCCCCGAGCAATCGATTTTAACCCGCCGATGCCGCAGGTTAGTCTGGACGTGGGCTTAGTTCAGTGTTTAGAGCACTCAGCTGCGATGTGGAGGACCCAGGCTCAATTCCCCCCCTCTGCCACTAGGTGCCTAAATCTGGGGTTTAGGTGCCGAAGAATCTTTGTGAATCTAGCACTGTATTCCTAAGGTTCATTGAAAACCAGAGAGCGATAAACAGCAGATCAGTCATTGCCAGCACTGCATGATTACATTCAAATCCAGTTAACAATGATCGATCAGGCTTACACCAGCTGCCAGTAAGTATTTCACTTGTCAATAGTGCATGCAATAAATCCATAGCAGTAAGTGCACAGCTCTTAGCTTCCATATGCATAGGTGACAATACATGCACATATAAGCAAGTCTTTGAAAAACACATCGAATATTCTACTAATCTGCCTACAGGCAAAATTGATACACCAAATTAAAACACTTACACAAGGTCTTTTTGATGGGTCTTTGACTGAACAACAATTCAAGTTCCCGAGTAACAAGTGGCAAAGGTCATGTCTCAAAGTAAGGCTCAATATAACATACAGGGACTGATTCTCCTCTGACACTGGTATAAATCAGGATTAACTCATTAAAATCAATGGATTTAAACAGGTGTAAGAACAGCATGAGAGGACAATTAGGGCCATAGTATTCAAAGGCAATGACTTTGTAGTGGGCACATCAGGTGTGAAAAAAGCCCAACTCTCTGGAAAAAGAGGTTTAAACATTGGCAGAGTTTAGGAAGTCCTTCAAGATACTGGAGTACTTTTTACTCGGTAGCTGAGAACGGAGGATCGCCCACCTCATCACACGCACGACATTCTAATTTTTCAGTTCTGGAGGCAAGGAAGAGGGTGATTCTCAAGTCTCAGATGTGATCTGACCCAAAGAAGAACCAAACATATTCAGCTTTCACTGAGTCTAACAGGAACTGCAGGGGCTCTGCTCCTTTCGAGTTTGGGACACTAGCAAGTGAAGTGTAATTGAGACTGACCAGCAGGCAAACTCAACAGGAATTATTAACCTGAAAGTTTCTCCCCACTTACCACAAAGGCCGCTGTACCAGAATGACAAGGACAGTTGAGCCGTAACTATTCTAGTGGAAAGATGTCTGTCTGAGGAGAATGGATCCCGCAAAGGAAAGGGCTGGAGAACTTTTTTCAAGATAATAATCCATATATAAATGCTTCACTGAGTATTTCACGTGACACAGAGACCTCACTTAGGCTAACAGCAGGACTTGAACTGGGGCCTTTCAGAGTGACAAGCATGAGGTCATGCTACTTGAACTAAAAGACTACGGTCTAGATCAGGGGTAGGCAACTTATGGCACGGGTGCCTAAGGCGGCACACAAGCTGATTTTCAGTGGCACTCACACTGCCCGGGTCCTGGCCACCGGTCCAGGGAACTCTGTATTTTAATTTAATTTTAAATGAAGCTTCTTAAACATTTTGAAACCTTATTTACTTTACATAACAATAGTTTAATTATATATTATAGACTTACAGAAATAGGCCTTCTAAAAAGGTTAAAATGTATTACTGGCACACGAAACCTTAAATTAGAGGGAATAAATGAAGACTTGGCACACCACTTCTGAAAGGTTGCCGACCCCTGGTCTAGATTCACAAAGGGATTTAGATGTGACGCTGGGCAAGACAACGCCATCACTTTTAGGTGCCTAGAAAAATCACAGGAACACACTGTAATTCACGCAGCCTGAGTTAGGCGCCTAAGCTCCCTATACAATGAATGGGGAGAGAGGTGCCTCACAATGTGATTCATAAAAGCCAACATACTGGCAGGGAGCTGCCTAAAGTAGCCAATGGAAGATACTAACAAGGGGGTGGGGGTGCTAAGCCCCAGACTTCCTGCTGAGCTAGGTGCCTATCTCCGCTAGCCACCCACAACTGGGGACCCTCTTTGGAGTTAGACCCTAAGGCATAAAGCTGGGAGCAGGTTCCCCGCAGTCTCTCCTGCTGAAGCGGTTCCACTGTGGATAACTAAGTAAAAAGAGTCACTGGAGCAAGGGGACTGGACCCTGGGTCTCTCATCTATCTCCTGGGTGAGTGCTCTAACCACTAGGCTACAGAGTGATTCTTCTGCCTGTGCACACTCTCCCCCTCTGGCCCAAATGGCTCTCTACTTATTTATCCACATTGCAACAGTTTCAACAGGAGAGACTGAGGGAGCCCCACACCAGAATATCCCAGAGCCCATCTGAGAGGTGGCACATCTGAGCGGCGGCTGATCCCCGTTTAAATCCCTTCTCCGCCTCAGGTGAGGGGAGACCTGAACTGGGGGGGGAGGTCTTCCACACCTCAGCAGAGTACCTTAACCACTGGGCTAAACATTATAAGGGAGACTCTCCTCCTCTCTCCCCAGCCTTTTTCTGTAAACTCCCTTATGGAGACCCAATCCAGTAGGTGGCCTCTGAGCATGCTACTGAATCAAGTCCTGCATGAGAGTTAGGAAGCTGAATGCTTGTCTTTCCCTGGCTCGTGACTTGCTCTGGTGCTTGGGCAGGAGACATGCATCCGGACCCCTAGAACGAGGCAGCAGTGTGCATGCCCAGAGGAAGAAACAGGTGCTTAAGGAGCTTTTTACTGCAAAAAGCAAGGTGCTGACTGAGTTTACGCACCTACAGGTTCAGCGGGAGTTCTGTAAATAAGTGGAGTTTAAAACTGAGACATAGGTGCCTAAATCTGGGGTTTAGGTACCTAAGGGCTTCTGTGAATATAGGCCTGTGTTCCTTAGCTGGAAGTGACAGCAGACTCAAAGAAACAGCCCCCAAACGCAGACAAAAACCCACACTCCTCTCTTGTGGATTACACAAGCACCACAGCTAGCTGACCACAGGACTTTATTTTACACAGCGGGCTAGATCTCTAACCATGTGGGGTACAGCGCAAGAGAAGGGGCCATCTTCATCAGCAATACAAACAAATGGGAACCAGCAATATATCAGCAATATGGTGCCACCAAAACATACCTGCCAGACGGGAAGGACTTTCTCTATGTCATTCAGGTTGATTCCGTCTCCATCCTCGTGCTTCGCTTTTCCAAGCCTGAGCCAGGAACAACAACAAGAAAAAGAGCACGTGAAACCAAAGTTAACATTTCTCACCCACCACAGAAGGCGAGTTTAGTTTTCTACCTCTACATGGGGAAGGAAAAAAAAAGAATGAGGAGGATCTCTGAGCCAAATAACCCTTGCCTCCAAAACATCCACATGCAGACAGGTAACCATCCATGCCAAACAGACAACTGCCTCTCCCAGATCTGTTTGCACGAATGATTATTTGCTTCTGTGTGCATGAAAACAACTGTCTTTATCCCTCATGTTTCCCTGCATACTGCTAATTCTCAGCACTCATCCCTGGTTCAAGCATAGGTCAGTGTCAGATTTATAGAGGATTTTTTTTTAAATAAAAAAGGACAGAAGGGGAAAGAAGGTTAAAAAGAAGAGCCCGGAAAGCCGCAGAGTTTGAGCACAAATGAGAGATTCACATACGCAACACCTTTCTCTCTCCCTGAATGTTAACTGTCCATCTTTTACAGAAATCTAAGCCAATGTAGTTTTTCAAAACACATCATCATTTATCTGAATATTTTCCTGTTTGCAATTCCAGCGTAACGCAACACCCCAAATGCAGCCGTTGCACTGATGCTGGTAAAGGAGTGGTGAGAAAAACAAAACCTAAGCCTGGACCCACAGATCCAAATCTAAACAATTCTATTTAACTGTTGTTTACTCACTTGAAAGGGTTTTATTAATTGCAATCCACAGAAGGAAAGAAAGAGGGCCTCTGTCCCTCTCTAGTGGCTGCCACATTAGCAAAAACACAGTTTTCCTGTTCTGTACTGACTGTCTCATGGATGCACTTCCTGTGGGAGGAAGTTACATTTCATGCAGCTTACATCACAGAACTTATTCAGAGTCTGGGCTTTTTAAATACGTTTCATCCTAATTTGTCTGCAGGTATAACGCACTGAATACAATGGCAAAGCTCTCATCAGCTTCAATAATAGGGGACCACAGAGTATTAGGGTTGGAAGGGTCCTCAGGAGGTCATCAAATCTAACCCCCTGCTCAAAGCAGGGCCAATCCCCTGACAGATTTTTGCCCCAGATCCCTAAATGGCCCCCTCAATGATTGAACTCATAACCCTGGATTCAGCAGGTCAATGCTGAGTTATCCCTTCCTGCCCATAGGCTGGACCTAGGAAGACCACATAATACTGTGTAAATAAGTTTGATGCCCGGCAATTTTCATCCCTGCCTTCTTGTTCCAGTTATATGGACGCATATGTTTATTAAGTTTTATATGTATAATAAAACTAAAGTGAGGTGTGTTCCATTATTGGATTTTAAAATATGGTTATAGTTAGTAAAGATAAACAAAGGACAGTCCCTACCAGTAATATACATACTGTGGGTTTCAAAAAGGCTAATTTCCCAAAGCTGAGGAAAATTATGAGCAAAACTGAGAGGAAAAAGTTAGACAAATGTGAATGAAAATTCTGAGTTCTTTAAGAAGAATTCATTAGATGGCCAAAAATAAACTATGATTCCATAATTGAGGAAGAGGACAACTGTGGGTTAAAGTCTATCTGAGTTCAGTGGGGAAGTGAAGGCTGCAAATAGTTTAAAATAGATAATACAACAAATGGATAAAAGGGAAAGTTGAGAGCAATCAATATAAATTTAAAGTTATGAAGTGTAGAAAGTTGATAAAGGAAGTAAGAGAAATCAGGGACAAATCTATGGCAACACAAAGGACAATAAACGTGTTTTGTTTCGGTTTATTAAGAACATCAGGAACAAAGTCCTAACAATGGGACAGGGCAATTACTAGGTAAAGATAGTAAAGTAAACTTGTTAACAATGCAGAAGAAGCAACAGTGTTCCATAAATATTAGTGTTCTCTATTTGGAAAGAAGCAAGATGATGTACTCATATTACATGAAGATAATGAACAACTTTTCAGTCCTTTGGTAACTAAGGAGGATACTAAACAGTATCTACTAGGGATAAACATTTCTAAAGCAGGAGGTCAGGTTAACCACATCCAGGAATCCTAAAAGAGTTGGCTAGAAAAATCTCTGGCCTACTGATATTCATTTCTTAATAAACCTTGGAATACCAGGAAAAGTCCAGAGTTCTAGTGATATGCCAGTGCACATAAACGATAAGTGGGATGACCCAACTACTTCATTATAAGCAAATTAGCCTTAATTCCAGGAAAAATAATAGAAAAGCTGACACAGGATTCAGTTAATAAAGAACTAAAGGATGGAAACATAATCAATGCCAGTCAACATAGTTTTATAAAAAACTGAACTTGTCAAACAAACCCGATTTCATTTTTTGATAAGATTACAAGTTTGATTGATAAAAGGAAACTATGCAGATGTAGTACACTTTTGTAAGGCATGTGATTTAGTACCACATGACATTCCGATTAAAAAAATAGCACTGTAGAATATTTAATGAATCACACATTAAATGGATGAGGAACTGGCTAACTGAGACATCTCCTAAAGCACTTGTCAATGGGGAATCATCATCAAATGAAGGTTTTTGCAGTGGAGTTCTGCAGAAATTGGTTCCAGGCCCCACACTATTCAATATTTTCATCAATCATCTGAAATCAACATAAAATCACTGCTGATAAAACTTGCAGATGACACAAAGATTGGCAGGTAAATGATGATGATAGCACAGTCACACAGAGTGATTTGGATCAGATGGCAAGGTGGGCCCATTCAAACAAAATGCTTTCCAGCCAAATGCAAGGTCATACACCCGGGAACAAACTGTGCAGGCCGTACCAACAGAATGCGGGACTGTATCCTGGAAAGCAGTGACTCTGAAAAGGATTTAGGGATCACAGTGGACATAACAGAACGTGAGCTTTAAGTTTTTCTTCCCACTGTTCCTGGATGAAAACAAAAAAACAAAAACCAACACAAGGAAAGGAAAAATTGATTAACTAGCCAACTATCCAGGAGATAGAGAGAGAAGCTGTGACTAAACAAAATGCTGCTGAATGCACAAAGTATGCAAACTCAAAAAGAGAGACAAAAACTGTTCTCTAGTCTTTCAGTTCTAGTAGGGGTTATTTGTAACTTGTATTACTGACAATTATTGGGAAATATTTTCAAACCCAAGCATAACTTAAGTTGATGATGTCCATTTAACTTTCCTATTTCTGCTATCCCTTCTTATTTCAATTCGGCAGCTGTACTCTTTAGTTCCAGTAGGAGTTTTGGTACACATTTTGTGTGAAAGGCAACAAACAAAAATAAAGCTCCAGTCCTGCAATCAGATTCACATGGGTGGCCTCTTTCACCTGAACGGTGGCCCACTGCTTTCAACAGGGCTCCACGTTGACACACAGATCTACCCATACCGATCCAACTGCAGGATCAAGGCCTAAAGTTGTAGTTTATTATGATAAAGTTTTAATTTCCAATCAACCCATCCAGAGTCCGCACCCACCAAAACCTGCTGCATTTAAAACTACATTATGAATCCGAGGTAGCCCACAAAGACATTCCTGACACATCCTTTTGTATTGAGCAACTGTAGCCAGTAAGATCATTCGCTGTCCCTGCAACAAATGAGCATAACAAGGTGAATTAAGCATAGAGTTTTGTCTTTATCCTCGCTATTGTGGATTTAAGTTGGACTCTGATAAACAAACCCCAAACCAACATTCAATAATGTTTATCTGGTAGAATTAAAGACTTGTATGTCTAGTGTCTTTCATCCAAAAGAAGCCCAAAGCAAACTCTGAACTGCAGAATCATTGCCTGGCTGAAATCCAGCCACCTCTGCAGTGAAACAATACACATTTTTAATGGCACCCAGCAATACTGCATGCCAATTCAAGGCAGAAAATTAATAATATTGTATCAGGTAAATCTGTATCTAGGAAGAACACAATCGCTCAATTAGAAACTGGTGAACACATCTGCTATAGTGCAAAAGAATTCCTGCATTAGCAGGGCAGATGATTCAATGAATATAAAATGTCTCTTTCACCTCTAATGGCCATGATTGTCTGAAAAGTGCCATGAGATCTTGAGCACAATGTATTTGATTTTTACATAGCAACCTTTGTATAAAATTCTTAAACACAGAGGTAGACAAAAATATCACCAGTTAAAAATGCTTTAGAAGTTATTCTAGTTATTCTGTAAGATGCTATTTATAAACTCCAGAGAACACCAGTCCACAAAGACCCAAGCCAATGTTTTGAGTGCACCATGAAGTTGTGCAAGATAGCAATGCTTTGCTTCTCAACAGTTTGAGGGTCTCGTCTCCCACACAGCTATCTAACACGGAAAGTTACCAACTCCTGTCCTTGGGATGCACCACCAATTGTGATACAATGCTTAACTAAACATTCAGTTTAATGGCATGTATTGAAACTTTGAATTTTTTTCCAGCAAATGGAAAAAATTGAATGAGTGCCAGCTGACTTCATTAGATAAAAGACATTTGTAATCCTTACGGTCATTCCTTCTAAACAGGAACATACTTTTTCATCCCTCTTCAGACAAAAGTAAGCATCACCGGAGGCCAAATTTAGCCATGGAGTAACTATATTCTTGTCTCTAAAGAAACGATACCCTTCCATTTGCTGGAGACTTTACGGAGTTACATCAAGGATCGACTGGTATCTTGTCATAACTAGACATACAGAATATGTAGTGGCCTCCATTTCCACAGCCAGCGTTGCTCCTTAGCTGCTCAATGTTTAGGTGCCAGGACTGACTGGCTGGGAGAGGGGAGACCACTCACATTAAGATCTGGCAATTTCTCAATTTGCAGAAGCCATGAACAGTGAGGCAACGATTTCTTTCTACACCATTGGTGAGTTACACCTAGAATACTGCTCACAGTACTGGACACCTTAGTGTGGAGGAGGCTCAGGTTGATAAACTACAGAGAATGAAGAGAACAACAAAGATGATTAAGGGACTGCAAGGACTGATGGATGAAGAAGGATTGAAAACAGTCCCAGTAAATATTTGTAGCTTTATACAACTATGGTGGAATACAGCCTCAGTGTAAAAGCATTTAGATTGTGTTAAATGCCAAGGGTAGAGAGGGACCGTTTAATAATATACACAGGTTTATGGCTAGGAGATATAGGGTGAAATTATGGCAAGGAATATTTATGAAGAATATTTTCGTGTTCCACTGTGGAAGTCTTGGTAGAGAAAGAGGTGGAAGCCATGTCTCTTAGGATTTTTTAAAGCAGAGATGGACCTAAATCAGAGAACTGGGCTCTAGCCCTTCCCATCATTAAGGGGTGTTTGACTCTAAGGGATTTCGTTTTGCCCATATTTGTTGGAAACTGGCCTGGTCAAAGCAATAGAAAATCTAATAGAGGGAACAGTTCCACACTAGCCCCCTGGGAGATGACCCAAGCTTCCACCTCAAATTTCTAATATCTGCTACGTGACCCATTACTGTTTCCCCACCCTGAAGCCAAGCGCACGCACAAACACCCACGCACACACCCACACAGTATTAGAGAAGACAACACCATGACACTTACCCTTCTCTGTCTATGTGCGGGAGCGGGTGTTTGGGGATGTTTCGGAGCTTCCTGTGAAACTGTGTGAAGTCCAGCTTTTCAGGCTGTAAATCCCAGGTTGCACCACTAGGAAGGGAGAGAGAGAACACACTACTAACTAAACGTGTTCATATTGTGCAAAGCATCTCATATATACTTGCCCTTTATTTTCCAAAGGTTATTGTTTCTGGAGACATTGTTTTTGCTTCCAGCAGTCCCTGACCAGGTACCCCCAACTTTTACACTTAAGCGCCCTAAATAAAAACTCTACGTGCAGCACCTAAACCTTCTTAGCTACACATGCTCTTAGCTTTTGAAAAGTTCCCCTCAGTCTTTTGCTGCAGCAGCTAGTCTGGTCCTTGCAGTGGAGATGCCTTCTCAGGAATCCTCATCTGTTGCTTGGAAGATCCCTGTTGGAACGTGGATTACATAGCCTGGGGCGCAGGATCAACAAGTGCCAAGGAAGACACTTACTTCTGGAGATCAATGCCTGCAGTGCTCTACGGACAGAACAGAATGGAGCACAGAGCTGGGAGGAAAGTTTATTTTCTTGATTTAAACCTTTGTGCCCACGTGCGGGAATGAAAACTGAAGCGCTCCTGATACAAGTACTGATGCAAAATGCACATGCACATTGCTGATATAGGGACAAACAACTGGATTTGCCCAAGTCCCTGAGAGACCTCTTTGGTTTTGTGTATCAAGATTCCTTGACAGATATGGGCATGTCTACACAGCAACTGGAGGTGTTACTGCAGCTCAGGTAGCTAGCATGATTAAACACAGCAGTGAAGGCATGGAGCACAGACCCCTGTGCAAGCTAGGAATACGAGTATGTACCCAGGGTTCTGGGAAGGATTGTACAGCCAAGTGCTACCTTGTCTTCACTGCTATTTTTATTCAAGCTGGCAGGGATATGCCTCCATAATGTGCAATCGCACCTCCAACTGTAGCACAGATGTAGCCTTAAACTAGTCCAATTAGTGCACCTTTGGTGTGCAAACAATCCCACCAACCTCCTCTAGCTTGAACTCCAGCAAAAACAAGGTGCACGTTATCTGCACTTAGGACGAAGGACTGGACTGGGGAGGAGGAGGCATGACAGTCTCCAAGTTGCAATTCTTGCATGTCTGTAGAAGAGCCCTGAGGCGAGGGATAGAAGAGGTCATATTCCATCTGTCTTGTAAAAGGGCTTTTAAATGAGCTTACCTGAAGGAATCGAAGGTATTGGCTGCCCAGATATCTGTCCCCAACATGTCCAGGGAGTTGTCTTTGTTGCCATTCTAAAAAGGAGGGGAAAGAGTTGTTATTCTTGAGGCGTTGCAGTGAACTTCCCAACCCAACATATAACTCTGCCACTGAGTATTAGCAACACTCTTCATCTGAGTGAAATACAGACACTACAATGAACAGCATTTTGGGTGGGTCTCACATTTCCCCAATTGCTTCTGAGACATGTTAGGCTTTCCCATTTTTAACCCGTTTTAAGAAGGTGATAACTCACAGGGACAAGTTTTCTCTGGGCCAATGAAAATTTGAATATAAAGTCTCATTGCACAATTTGAAGAGTTGGTAAATTAGGTGGAGCCGAAACCTGCCTCAATTACTCCAGGGAATTTGGTGTCAACTCAACCATGAGCAGCCAAATGGCTACTGGGAACGATCCAGGACTGAAGGGAACAAGGCAGAAACTGGGTGTTGTGGAGGGATAATGATTAGAAGATGGTTGGCCACCATGATGTCCCTGATGGCATAATGTCCCCCCATTCACCAGCACAAGCCACTTGAAAGGAGAAAGTGTTGACTTAGAATGCCAGGAGACTTCTCCTGATAAGGAGAGGGCTCTGGCTCTGGCTCTGGTCTAGGTGTGATATCCCTCCTTCCTAAACCTTAGCTTGTAAGCCTTATAGGGTCTGTTAGGACTTGGCTTCACAAAGGAAACATAGTTTGCCAGGTTTAAGGCTTGCTGGCCAGTCAGCTCATCCCTCAGATTTGGCCCTGACTGAATCAAATCCCTGAATTTTAAGGGGCTCCTTTTTGTAGCTGACCGTGAAGCAGTTTTAGCAGTCACAACAAGAGAGTTGTCCTTATCTACAGAGTCACAAAAACACCAACATGACAGCATTTCACCAGGCGGAGTTATCTGATGAGACACCGGACACCTGTAAGGTTTACAGCTGTGATAATTACTGCTCGAGATCTGACAGGAACACCATTTCTTCTGGCTCAACACAATATCAGATCATGAGATATCACCATACCACGTAACTCACACGATAATTGTGCCATTACCATACATCACCACTGCAGACTAGAAGTGCTTGGGTGCCCAACTCCATAATGTACAAAAAATTAGCATTATGGAGGGATGGGAGGGGGAGGTCTGATAGGACTAGCCTGAAGACTTTGGAAGTACAGGGCCTAGCTAGCTCCCACACCAACCATTCAAAGACGTCAAGCTTACAGTTTACTAAAACATTCTTTAGTTCTTTCCAAAGGCATTACCCTTTGAGCAACAAGCTCCTGGCTAAGGGAGATGAATGCTTTATCCTTTTGTTTCATAGTCCCAGATTACCCTGTCATAAATGTGCAGTTTCTGTCCACCTTCCTCACCAACATGCATCGGGTGAAGGACCTCGGAGGAATGCAAAGCCCCTCTGTTATCTCCAGCAAAGCTGCTTACCTTGAGCACATAGCAAACTCACTGTCAACACTTGCACTTAATAATCATCTGACTACTGCAGCCCCACTAAGATATGAACCTAATCACATAAATGGTTTGAAAGCAAATATGCTGTAGGTCAGCACACAACATTTCATCCTCCCTGATATATATCAAACCACTTGTGTTGAAAACATATGGGGGAAACCCAAGTGTTTTAAGAAAACAAAGTCAAACCGAGCTCCTTGCATTTTCTTTTCCAAGTGAAATGGTGCTAGGAGAAAGTGTTGGCTTGACAGCTCTGGAGTCTTTACTCTTCTGTTTGTCCACAAATGGTTGCAACATATGTAACATCAGCATAAGCAAGAGTTCTCTGTACTGCCCTAACATACCTCAACCATACAGTGGCCACCATATAGCCATCTAACGGTAATAACTTTCATTCACTCACCACCAACCTGAGTAGGATTTGAACCAGCAGCCAATGGCTGCATAGAGATATAAGTCCCTTGAGCCAACCAGTCTGTGAAACCTAACAGGTCTCAATCCTCACCTCCTTGTCCCACTAAGGTTGTTAGGTTTTCTGAATTAAAGGCCTACTGCAAAACGTAAGTGTAATGAAGTCAAACATTTTTTACATTTATCCCTGTAAACATCCCATGAATCTACTGTAATAACATGTCTCCTCTTTCCCTGGAGTAAACAGGAAAACAATGCAATATAATCAGATGTGAATCATTGAAAACTCAGGATAAAGCAGCACAGAGACTAGAATAAGGAGGGTTTTTGGTGTCCAAAATCTTTACTGAATTAAGAGCAAAGTGAGAAGAATGGAATGGTAAGTCACATAAAATGAACAAGTTAAATACTTACAAGGTGCTTCTCATCTTCAAAACCCTCTGCTAGCATCCATCTGTCCATCTCCCTACACCCCCCTGCTATGTAAGTGTTACTCCCATTTTAAGATGAAGGAAACTGAGGAAGAGAGGTTAATCGACCTGCCTGGGCCCCTCAGAGAATCAGTGGCCAAACTGGAACTAGATTATGTCCCTAGCTCCCAGTTCTGTACTCAGACCACTAGATTGACTCATGGGATCAGCTTGTAAATACATTATAGGAGGGTCTGGTAGCAACATGCAATATTAAGGCTGTCTGATGCTTCTGATAAAACTCTGTTGCTTTCAGTTTAATATAGCACTTGGGCTGAAATTTTATGTGCTGGGTAGCTCCTTGGGGCTGATTTTTTTTTTTTCAGCTACAAAGATTCAGTCATTTCAGAGAATGAGTTTAGAGAAAAATAAGTAGTTTTACCAATGTTAAAAAATTTTGGTGACCCTTTTTTTGAGAAGCTCTAGGACCCGCAGGCTTTGGAGTAAGGAACTGGATTGGCTGGCGGGTGGCCTTTGCATCAGACATCTGCCTTCTGCCATCCCTGTGAAAATCCACCCAAATTTCGCCAATTTATAATCCTTTGAAAAGTCACAGTTCACATATGCTCAGTAGAGATCAACTGGCATTGTGCAGCTGAATTCTTCAAAGATTTGGTGCGCACTGCGCATGTTCCAGCCGAGAGTTACAGGAGGCTGAGCAGGACTTGCCCTGCAACTGCAGATCTGGGTCATGCCAGATCCAGAGCTGGGCACCTGACACTGAGCACAAGAGAGCCTGTCTCCCTTGTGCTCTCAATGTCTGCCCCTCTGCTGGGGCCAGGAAGAGCGGAAAAGGGAGCTGCAAATTCGAATGCAGAAGGGAGAAGAGCCAAACCTGGGAAGTGAGGGGAATAAATCAGAATAAGGAGCCATGGGGGGGGGGGAGGGCTGACACTGGAGGCTGGTGGGGGCCAGGGTAGGAGACATCTGGAACTGCGAATTAGGGTGGGGAGAGATAGGGGACTGACTGGGAGCCAGAAGGGGAGCAGAGGAGAGTGGGACTCAGTGGGAGGAGACTGTGAACGGTTTGGCAAAGAGAATGGGACTGGAAGCTGGAAGAGGGAAATTGGATGAGCAGTTGGGCAAGGAGAGGGGGAACCAGCGAGGAGGTGGGCAGGAGGTGTGTGAGTAGGACTGATCTGATGAGGAGACAGAATGCCACGGATGGTGGGATGACTGGGACTAGTTGGGCAAACAGACAGCGACAAGCAACCTGGGAGGCGTCTGACATTTTAGTTGGTACTGACTTCGCTAGTGCTTTTTATGTAGCCTGTTGTAAAACTGGGCAAATATCTAGATGGGTTTATGTAACCCCTGGAAGACCTCTGTGTACCCTCAGGGGTACACGTACCCCTGGCTGAGAACTACTGCTTTATGCCACCTCCAAGTACCAGGTCCCATCTCCAGCTGTGGCCATTGTTTCAGAGGAAGGAGACAACAAAACAAAACAAAAACACACTGGGGGTTGGGGAGGATCCCCTCCATAGCCCATTATCAGTGTCCTGAGCTATTCGGTTACCCAGTTTTCTAATTAAAGTTACATGGATTAATCGATAATAAACTGTGCGCCATTTCAGTCACTCACTTCAATGTATATGTCCCTCCAAACTTTATTTCAAGTCAACTTTTTAAATAGATTTAAATCACAATTTAAAAGCCATGGTGTTCAGTTGTGAAGTCTGGGTGAACTGAAGGACCAGCGAGGTAGCATATATGTAAGCCTATACAAGGCATAGCTGTGGACACTGATACGCTCTCTGTATGGTCCTGAAACTCAGTTATCAAAGAGGCTGGTTCTCAAATCCTGATGCAAAAGGTATTTTAAAATAGTTCCCTGGGATGGCAATTATAATTATAATCAGCTTTAAACTTCAAGATCCCAATGACCCAACCCATGGGTTTAAATAATCATTTGTATTCAAGTGGAGCTGGAATAGTACTCTCAAAAATTAATTGACCCATTAACAGTGATGAATGAAAGACAGAATGATGTGAGCATTATAAATGCTTAGACAGATTAAGGAGATTTGATCAAACAGACACTACACACATTATGGGACTAGGCACATTAGGGACTCAAAATACTGTGTGCACAAATGCAGGTGGACAAAATCTACATCAATAGTGTGTCTAACGTGTGTGCAGTCACAGCACATGTGCCCACATAACCATACTGATGGCACAAGCAAATGACCAGCTATGGGTCTGACTATTTACACCTACAATTGCAGTAAATTCTCCCAAATAAATGAGACATTTAAATGCCCACAAAGTGGATTTTGAAAATCTGCCCGTTTATGAGACAAACTTTTCCATCATTCTTCCCCTTCCATTCCTTAGCAAATCAATCTGAATACAGAATGCTTTTTGTTACATTAGTGTCAGAGTAGATAATCAACGTTTATCTTTTTTTTATAATCAGATTTTAAAATTTTATTTAGATATATTTTCTTTTAAAAAATTAGTATGAAATTATGATAATCTGCGTCAAAGGACAAAACTTACTATGATCTATTAAATCATTTAAATTAACTAAAATAATATTATTATTAAACAGTACATAAGAATGGCCATAATGGGCAAGACCAATGGTCCATCTAGCCCAGTATCCTGTCTTCCAACAGCGGCCAGTGCCAGGTGTCCCAGAGGGAATGAACAGAACAGGGAAGTTATTGAGTCATCCAGCTCATGTCATCCAGTCCCAGCTACTTACTGTCAGAGGTTTAGAGACATCTGAACTATGGGGTTGTGTCTCTAATGATCTTGGCTAATAGCCATGGATGGATCTATTCTCCATGAACTTATCTAAATCTTTTTTTAACTCAGTTCTATTTTTGGCCTTCACAACATTCCCTGGCAACCAGTTCCACCAGTTGACTGAGCACTGTGTGAAGAAATACATCCTTTTGTTTGTTTAAAACCTGCTGCCTATTAATTTCATTGGGTGACTGTTGGTTATGTCGTTATAGGAAGGGATAAATAACACTTCCCTATTCACTCTCTCCACACCATTCATGATTTTATAGGGCTCTATCATATCCCCCCTAAGTCAACTCTTTTCTATAAAAGAACATAAGAATGGCCATACTGGGTCAGACCAAAGGTCCATCTAGCCCTGTATCCTGTCTTTCGAGAGTGGCCAATGCTAGGTGTCCCAGAAGGAATGAACAGAACACACAATCATCAAGTGACCCATCCCCTGCCACTCACTCCCAGCCTCTGGAAACAGAGGCTAGGGATACTATCCATGCATATCTTGGCTAATAGCCATTGATGGACCTATTCTAAGCTAAACAGTCGCAGTTTTTTTGATCTCTCCTCATATGGAAGATGTGCCATACCCCTCATCATTTTAATTGTCCTTCTCTGTACCTTTTCTAATTCTAAAACATCTTTTTTGAGATGGAGGGGACCAGAATAGCTGCACTATTCAAGGCTGGGTGTACCATGGAGTTATATAATGGCATAATATTTTCTGTCTTATTATCTATCCCTTTCCTAATGATTCCCAACATTCTGTTAGCTTTTTTTTACTGCCACTGCACATTGGATATTTTCAGAAAGCTATCCATGATCCTCCAAAATCTCTTTCTTGAGTGGTAACAGCTAATTTAGACCCATCATTTGTATACATAGTTGTGATTATTTTTTCCAATGTATATTACTTTGCACTTATCAACACTGAATTTCATCTGCCATTTTGTTGCCCAGTCATCCAGTTTTGTGAGTTCCCTTTCTAACTTTTGGCAGTCAGCTTTTGTCTTAATGATCTCAAGTAATTTTGTATCATCTGCAAACTTTGACACCTCACAGTTCACCCTCTTTTCCATTACATGTATCTGACAAAGTGGGTATTCACCCACAAAAGCTTATGCTCCAATACATCTGTTAGTCTTTAAGGTACCACAGGACTCACTGTTGCTTTTTACAAATTCAGACTAACACGGCTATCCCTCTGATACTTGACTCCTTTTCCAGATCACTTATGAATATGTCGAACAGCACTGGCCCTAGCATAGATCCTTCCAGGACCTCTCTAATGACCTCTCTGCACTGTGAAAGCTGATCATTTATTCCTACCCTTTATTTCCTATCTTTTAACCAGTTACTGATCCATGAGAGGGCCTTCTCTCTTATCCCGTGAATTCTTACTTTGCTTAAGAGCCTTCAGTGAGGGACCTTATCAAAGGCTTTCTGAAAGTTCAAGTACACTATATCCACTGGATCCCCTTTCTCCACATGCTTGTTGAGTCCCCTCAAAGAATTCTAATGGATTGGTGAGGCATGATTCCCCTCTACAACAGTCATGTTGACTTTCCCCCAACACATTCTGTTCGTCTATGTGTCCGATCGTTCTGTTCTTTACAATAGTTTCAAAGTAATTTTTACTGAAGTTAGGCTTACTGGCCTGTAATTGCCAGGTTTGCCTCTGGAGCCCTTTTAAAAAAAATTGGCATCACATTAGCTATCCTCCAGTCATCTGGTAGAGAGGCTGATTTAAGGGATAGATTACATACCCCGGTGAGTAGTTCTGCAATTTCATATTTGAGTTTCTTCAGAACTCTTGGGTAAATAACATTACTGTTTTATCAATCTGCTGCAAAACCTCCTCTATTGACACTTCAATCTGGGATAGTCCCTCAGATCTGTCACCTAAAAAGAATGGCTCAGGCATAGGAATCTCCCTCACATCCTCTGAAGTGAAGACCAATGCAAACAGTTTGTTTAGCTTCTCCACAACAGCCTTGTTTGCTGCCACAGTTTTAACAAAAGCCAAACCATTGAAGTCACTGGTTAAACACCTGGAACCAGTTTGTTGAAGTGCTAACCCAGCTATGACTGCCTTTTGCAGGTACAAAGAGAATATATTTTTTTAATTTCAGTTTATTCATCTAGTTCAGTTCAGTGACTATATTTCATTCAAAGTTAAGAAATCGATTGGGTTTGGAAAACACAGGAAAGCTTGTTTTCCTCTTCTAATCTATGAATAAAAATTAGTTGTGAGGATGAGATGTACTAGTTCTAAAGACTGAAGGACTTCAGGACCTATTCACTAACTACAGAGAATACTTCCTTTGTTTAATAAATCAGTTGGTTTAATGTATTCAGCAAATTTTAAAATGTTTTTGTGTACTTTAATTGAATTACAATTTCCAGCCAAAGACAGCTTGACACAAATCATGAGTAAAATCTAATATGTAAGAATTGCACTATTCACCATTTTCTAACATAATACAAATGCAAAAATTAAGAATGTGAATAAATACATACTAAGCTACATAACTGCTTAAATAAATGTGTATAAATATAGTGTATCATGGTTAGCAAAAAGCAGTACCAAATTTATCACCAAGGCTATATTTAGTTGGAAAAATCAACTTTATTAATGGGTACCAATCAATGAGAATCAAACTTTCTTTAGGAAAATAACTGAAAAATACAAATGCAAACAAGACTAAAAATAATTATTTAAATCAAGGTTCTCAGCTTGCTGATTTAAATAACTTAGATTTAATCACAAAGAGTTAAATCAATCAATCATGATAAGTACTGCATATAAAATCACTGTACTTTCTATTATCATAAATAATGTAAACAATTGACCGAGCTTTGACCTTCCCAGTCACTTAAATACCGGGATTATCCTAGGTACCATGGTGAATTCTATGTGCATATCACCTGGCAGGTTTCCCATGGATAAGAGCCTTCACCACACTGCCTCACCAGCTGTACCTTGGCAGCACACAATCAGCTGACAGCGCTCTCAGCTGCTGTAGGCCCCAAGACAGGAACTGATCCTGGGACCAAAACTCAGCCTCTGTGCTGTGATGTTTAGACTAGTGGGTTGGTCGCACATTTTTGCTTTTAATGGTGATCTGCAAAAATCTTTTTTAAACCACCTCTATAATATCCCAAAACTAAAGCATTCCCAGATTTCAAGCACAAATTAATTCCCTCTCCCTCTAGACTAAACTGACCAGCAGCAAACTTATTTTCCTGCATTAAAGCACCCAATACTACTAAAAAGGCCTCTTGAAATGTAGACACCTCAGAGATGCATTCCAACCAGGTCTTTAGCAGTTAGGCCATGCATTATGCAGACAGGTTAAGTATTTGTGTGCGCGCGCACACGCACACACACACACACACACACGCGCACACACACACACACACACGTCATTAAAAGAATAAGCCCACGATTAACAGCAAGCAGAGCATATGATTCAGCGTTCCTCAATCAGCTTTCACCAAACACTACCAGTTTATACCTTGGTTGAATGACTGAACTGGCTGCTTCTCCCTTGGCTGTCAGACCTTGATCCAGACCCAGGCCTGGAGCCTGAACTAGGCTGGGATCCTGAACTCCCACTGCTGCTGTGATCCCACTCTTCCTAGAAACAACAAACAGCTTGCTTTAGTCAAGTGCAACTTAATTGCTACCCTAATGAAAAATGCCAGTTTAATACACTAAAGAGTTCGTGTAGTCTAAATCTTGCAGGCACGGCAGTAGGAGCCAAGAATTCTCAAGAATTTATGGCTCTGCCACCAGTTTACTCTGTTGCCTTAGGTACGTCACTTAATAGTTTTAGACCAAATTCTGCCTTTATTTATACACTGTGCAACCCAACCAACTACAATGGGGTTGCGTGATGTTTGAATCCAGGCAGGATGTGGCCCTTCATACCTCAGTTTCCCCATCGATAAAACCAGGATAATAATGCTTATGTTCCTTACTGTCTTGAGGACTAATTAACATTTATTCAGCAACATGATGTACTGCGTCAGTGCTAAGTACCATTAATTACCAAAGAAAAAAATATAAACTTGTGCAGTGCATTTTCTTCTCTCTCTGTTTATTTCTTAGGCAGTCAGACATCAGCTGTCCACACACCTTGAAAATATCTAGGCTCCGCCCTCCCAATATACTGAAAAACTGTCATTATTTTCTTCTGTAAAACAACTGTTCCAAATGTGCTGTCTTTATCCTCACTACATTTGCTATAATGGCAAAGAATTGGCAGGTTTCTGGGACTGTTGGGGGCAACAGGTGTCATTAGCAAACTAGAATAACTGATTTGACCAGACATATTTACCCAAACAAGCCTGGAGGGGAATTTGTTTTCAGGGTGGTGGGAGAAGGGGAAAATATCTTCGGCACGCTCGTGATTTAGAAGGCTTCAAAAGGGTTGCTTTGAAAAGATCTTTGAAGTGGGCAAATATGCAAAAAAAGATTATGTAGTGCAGAATGCTGACCTCCATTAAGGATTTTTAGAAATTGGAAAATAAAATGAGGCACTTCCACTAGAAAAAAGATGTAAGAGCTAACACGTTAAAGAGGGCTTTTGACATCTCACAAGTACTAACTGGGGCTTCTCAAGTCTTAGCTCACTGACATCCTATCATGAATTAAGAGACAGGACAGCCACCTTTACCTTTAAGAGCCAACTAGACACACTACCAGAGTGTGCTGTACGCTGCTGCTTATACACAGGGGTACAGGTTCCAGTCATTAACCTTTGGAACTCAGCCCTGGTTGATACAGTTTTTAATATGGCACAACTATATCAATTAGGAGGGTGATATTTTAGCAATATAGTTATACCACCACAACCTCTAGTGTGGATGCTGTCATACTGGTATGCAGGTGTCTTACACTAGTCTAACTCATTTCCCTTTTTATACCAGAATAAGCACATTTATACAAGTGTGCCCACACTAAATGGGTATAGTTAAATGAATACAACTTTGGTGTGTAGACAAGTCCTTGGTTTTCTAGCCTATTTTAACAAGGCCTTCATAGCCTGTGCCTGGAGAGTATGTTCGTTCTTTACTCATTAAATAAACAGTACTTTGCTTAAATGCTAGTACAATTTAGACTTGATTGCTGATGCTGGGAAAGAAGAGCTGACTGCCCACCCTGAGACAGGCAGAAGGCTCAGCCCTTAGAAGAGAAAAGCAAACAAGCAAGATGAACCAGTCCTGAAGTTACAAGGAGATGGGTTAGGAGGGGCTGCGGTCTCCACCGATGACAGATGGGGATCTGTGGTGACACGGAGCGAGCCCTCGGACTTTCAAACACATTAATCCCCTTAGGTAACTAGATACTTCCTATGCACATGTCACTTGGGACTAGGGCGAGGAGACAGCAAGTGTGAAAAATCGGGATGGGGAGGGGGGAAATAGGCGCCTATATAAGACAAAGCCCCAAATATCGGGACTGTCCCTGTAAAATCAGGACATCTGGTCACTCTACCTGGGATTTAGCTAATTTCTGTGGTTTGGGAAAAGACTATTGAAAATGCCGCTGAGAAATAGTGACGATGACACAGTGCATAGTCAGGTAGCCAAGCTAGGATGGAATAAAGATATTTATGGAACCAACTACCAGGGTACAGCAAGGTGGCAGCTGTGTGAAGTGGTTAGGGAGTATGAGACATACAGACATCTACAGAACTGAGAAGAATCTCATTTTTTCTCTGACAAAGAGACTGTTTAGAGCAGGGTGACTTTTTTCTACCAAAATTCTGCCCCCTCCCCCACAAAAAATGCAGATTTGGATCAACCAAAACGTTATGTGAATTTGTATCTATTTCACCAAACTGTTTCTGTAAAAAACCAAAAACACCTCCCCCTAAAAAAAACCCCCCCAAAAACAGAAAAGCACCCTGAAAAACAATTTTGGAAAAAAAATCAAAGCATTTCAGTTTGACATTTCCTATTGACATTGTGACCTTTTGTTTCAAAATTACCTTTAGATTTTCTTTAAAAAAATAAAAAAATTAAAGGAGAAAAAACTTGAAATGGAAACAAAATGTTTCATTTGATCCAAAATAATTTTTTTCCCATTTTTTGGACTTGGCAACAAACTGAACAATCCATTATTCACACAGCTCTTGCTGTGACAAGAGTAGTGGACTTCACTTCTATGTTCTAAGACAAGGGTCGGCAACCTTTCAGAAGTGGTGCACCAAGTCTTCATTTATTCACTCTGATTTAAGGTTTTGTGTACCAGTAATACATTTTAATGTTTTTAGAAGGTCTCTATCTACGTCTATAATATATAACTAAATTATTATTGTATGTAGAGTAAATAAGGTTTTAAAAATGTCTAAGAAGCTTCATTTAAAATTAAATTAAAATGCAGAGGCCCCTGGACCTGAGTGCCACTGAAAATCAGCTCACGTGCCGCCTTTGGGCACGTGTGCCATAGGTTGCCTACCCCTGTTCTAAGAACTATGTTCTAGGGATGGCATTGGGGGGCTGTGTTGTGAGCTGGTGGGGTGAATATCCGAGTGTGCACAAAAAGGAAGTTTACAATACGTTGAAACAGACAGATGACTAGGGAGGAGTATAAAAAAATTGCTCGAGCATTTAGGGGTGTAATCAGAAAGCCTAAAGCACAATTGGAGTTGCAGCTAGCAAGGGATGTGAAGGGTAACAAGAAGGGTTTCTATAGGTATGTTAGCAAAAATAGAAGGTCCGTGAAAGTGTGCGACCCTTACTGAAAGGGGAAGGCAACCTAGTGACGGATGATATGGAAAAAGGTGAAGTACTCAATGGTTTTTTGCCTCGGTCTTCAAAGACACAGTCAGCTCCCAGACTCTGCACTGGGCAGCACAGGCTGGGGGTGGGGGGAGGTACACAGCCCTCAGTGGTGTAACAACAGGTTAAAGACTATTTAGAAAAGCTGGACATGCACAAGTCCATTGGGCTGGATGCAATGCGTTCAAGGGTACTGAAGGAGTTGGATGATGTGATTGCAGAGCCATTGGTCATTATCTCTGAAAACTCATGGTGATCGAGGGAGGTCCCAGATGATTGGAAAAAGGCAAATATAGTGCCCATCTTTAAAAAAGAAACCCGGGAACTACAGACTAGTCAGCCTCACCTCAGTTCCTGGAAAAATCATGGAGTAGGTCATCAAGGAAACCATTTTCAAGCACTTGGTGGAGAGGAGGTTGATCAGGAACAGTTAACATGAATTCACCAAGGGCAAGTCATGCCTGACCAACCTGATTGCCTTCTATAATGAGACAACTGGCTCTGTGGATACGGGGGAAGTGGTGGATGTGAAATACCTTGACTTAAGCAAAGCTTTTGATATGGTCTCCCACAGTATTTTTGCCAACAAGTTAAAGAAGTATGGATTGGATGAATGGACTATAAGGTGGATAGAAAGCTGGCTAGATCATTGGGCTCAACAGGTAGTGATCAATGGCTCAATGTCTAGTTGGCAGCCGGTATCAAGCAGAGTGCTCCAGAGAGGTCAGTCCTGGGGACAGTTTTGTTCAACTTCTTCATTAATGAGCTAGACGATGGGATCAACTGCACCTTCAGAAAGTCCACGAATTATCCTAAACTAGGGGGAGAGGTAGATATGCTGGAGGGTAGCGATAGGGTCCAGAGTGACCTAGACAAATTGTAGGATTGGGCCAAAAGATCGGATAAGGTTCAACAAGGACAAGTGCAGAGTCCTGCACTTAGGACGGAAGAATCCCATGCTCTGCTACAGGCTGGGCACCAACTGGCTAAGTAGTAGTTCTGCAGAAAAGGACCTGCGGATTACAGTGGACGAGAATCCGGATATGAGTTAGCAGTGTGCCCTTTTTGCCAAGAAGGTTAACGGCATATTGGGTTGCATCAGTAGGAGCATTGCCAGCAGATCGAGAGAAGTGATTATTCCCCTCTATTCGGAAATGTGCTTATTCTGGTATAAAAAGGGAAATGAGCTAGACTAGTGTAAGGGTATGTCTACACTACAGGATTATTCTGATTTTACATAAACCGGTTTTCTAAAACAGATTGTATAAAGTCGAGTGCACATGGCCACACTAAGCACATTAATCCGGTGAGGCCACATCTGGAGTACTATGTCCAGTTTTGGGCCCCCCACTACAGAAAGGATGTGGACAAAGTTGAGAGAGTCCCGCGGACGGCAATGAAAATGATTAGGAGGCTGGGGCACATGACTTACGAGGAGAGGCTGAGGGAACTGGGCTTATTTAGTCCACAGAAGAGAAGAGTGAGGGGAGATTTGATAGCAGCCTCCAACTACTTGAAGGGGAGTTCCAAAGAGGATGGAGCTCGGCTGCTCTCAGTGGTGGCAAATGACAGAACAAGGAACAATGGTCTCAAGTTGCAGTGGGAGAGGTCTAGCGTGGCTATTAGGAAACACTATTTCACTAGGAGGGTGGTGAAGCACCGGAATGGGTTACCTAGGGAGGTGATGGAATCTCCTTCCTTAGAATTTTTTAAGGCCCGGCTTGACAAAGCCCTGGGTGGGATGATTTAGTTGGGGTTGGTCCTGCTTTGAGCAGGAGGTTGGACTAGATGACCTCCTGAGGTCTCTTCCAACCCTCATATTCTATGAGTCTGTGACTGAGGCTACAGCATCCTAAGGCTAAGGCTGCAGGTGAGAACATGATCTTTTAGGTCTACTCCTGCAGTTAGACAAGTGCCAAAGAGGAAATCTACATTCCATTAGCAATGGCTTTAGAAGTCTTTAAAAACCATGGATTGCACAGGTGGCAAGCCTACTGATGTTTGTGGGGTCACATTCTGGGATAACTTCAGCAAACCAGGAAGTATATGCAGGATATCACAGACAAGAAAAAGAATTCTCTTTCCCACCCCCCACAGCATGGTAGTGGAGATATTCAGCATATAAAGCTGAGCTTAACCCAATTTTCACTATTAATGAGCCGCTGATGTTCTAATAAAACACCAGTTTTTGAATACCAGTTTTACAAAACAAAAAATAAGACACAAATACACATCGAAGTGCTGGAGGGAATGCCATAAAGAGAAACTTTTATTAAATTATATTATTGTTTATTTGGTATCCCCCAAATATCTATCACTATGTTGTTAGGAAAATGTCCAGATTGAATTTTTGTGACTGCAGCCAATTAAACAAGGTATTTCTGCAAGTGACTAACTTTACGCACATGAATAGTCCCCCTGACGTCAATGCCTAAAGTTAGGCATACACCCAGGTACCTTGCCAAACTGAAGCCTGTGGCTACCTAAATAAATACCAGCTATAGAAATGTGATTGACCAAAATAAAAGAATTAAGAGAAATGGAGGGACGTATTGCCTATATTAAATTAACATCTGAATTATGGGAGGAAATATGGGCCAAATGCAATGAACTAATGAGACAAATAATAAATAAATATAAAAATAATTGCTTTAACTTTTACTAAATCAATTTGTCTACTAACTGTGACTCCTATAAATCTTATCTCTGCTGTATGCATATGTAATATGTAAGGATAAGAACTAACTTCAATTTATTCTCTACGTGGGGGTTAAAGGACAAGCTGTGTCATCACAAAACCTCATGAATGATCCTGGCAGCAAGAAGGTGTGAACGCTGAAAGAATACACAAATAAAGTTACTAAAAAAAAAATACTCTAATTGGACCCTCAAAATAAAAAAAAGGGTTCAGCAGCGATCAGATAAAGCAGACTTCACTGCAAGTTTCATAGATCTTAAGGCTAGAAGGGACCATTAGATCTAGTCTGACTGCCTGTACCACACAAGGCCGCAATTCCACCCAAATACCCCTTTGTTGAGCCCCAAGATTTAGGCCAAAGCATTTCAGCCCTCAGGAAATTAAACTGTTGTGAGCTACAGGCAGAGATCAGGCGAGAACGAGGTGCCAGCAGTGCCCAAAGCCCCTGCCGTGGCAGGGAATTGATTAACTGGGAGCTGCCCAGATGATCCTAGCAGGCAGTCTACATCCCAAGCTGCAGAGGAAGTCAGATACCTCCCCCCACTGCTCCCCCCCAAAAAATCCACCAGATCCCTGCCAATCTGACCAGGGGGGAAATTCCTTCCCAACCCCAAATCAATGATCATGGTGACCCTGAGCATGTGGGCAAGGCACACCAGCCAGGCACTCGAGACAGAGGATTCTTTGTACCACCTCAGAGCATTGGTCGCCCGTGGCCGGGGTCCCATCTCCAGCTGTGACCAATCCCTGATGCAAAGAAAGAAAGAAACAAATGATGTAAGTGGAGTAAAGAATTCCTTCCTGACCCCTGCAGGCCGGCTGAAGTCAGACATCTCCCCCTACTGATAAGTGTAGGTTTGCACAATTGAGAGAGGCAGCTGAAGCCCTGAACCATACAGGATTTCTGTTATGAGGAAATTAATTTAATAATATGCATTAATCTCTTGACTGCAGGAAGGCTCTGCCACTAGCCCCGGAACATGATCACTGTGGCAAGGGTTCTCTGCTCCTTCTCCCTGTCTCACACCAAACTGATCTCAGGTGACATCTAAATCCATCCCTCCTTCCATGAACGATCCCTTGCTGTCTTACGCCAAAGGAAATTAAACCTTCTTTCAGCTTCCCAGCATTCCCCCATATACAAAAAGAACTGCACCTCAAAGCCCCCACTCTCCCCACCTCTTCTTTCAGCTGCCTCTCTAAATTGTGCAAACCTACACTTAGCAGGTTGGGAATGCATTGTGGGAGATAAGACACAACACCCACAAGGGACAATGGAGGTGGAGTGGCACTCAGTCCAGGCAGGAATCCTGACCTACAAAATAGCCTTGCAAGTCCCCAATCTAATACACCTTGCAAGCCTCACAGAAATAACCAGGCCTGCGGGCACAAACACACTCTAAAAGGGCAGCTAGCTAACAGAACTTAACAGCAACATTATCGGCTTGAAACTCAGAAGCCTATCTGCATTTTCAGAAAGTCATCAAGCCCCACCTCACACCCGGACAGCACTGCAGAAGTCTCCCTATGGTTGATATTTCTTTGATGGTCACCATGCTTGCGAGAAGTATTAAGTGTGGCTTTTTATTTGCTACGGTAATAACAATAACAGCTCAGTCTTATATAGTGCATTCCATCAGTAGATCCCAAAGTGCTTCACAAAGGGTATCACTACCACCATTTTATAGATAGATAAATTAAGGCACAAAGCTGGGGAGCTCAGAGTCCCCCAATAAGTCAGTGGCAGAAGCAGGACTGGAACCTGGGTCTCAAGAATCTCAACTGGCTGAGAACTGCAGCTAATGGGAGCTGTGGGGATTGTGCTTGCAGGCGACAGCAGCACACAGAGCCTCCTCCTTTAATGTTGCTGGTGTAGACAAACCCTCAGACTTCTGTTCTCAAGCTAGGGTCTTTGCTCAGCTTCCCTGCTGAGAGGCAAAGAACTCCATTAGTCCTTGGAGCTTGAATTGTTTCTCTGGCCTCCTTGTTGATCTAGGTCAATTTCAACCAGTTGCTTAACAACTCTTCATTCCACCCATACAAGGAGGGGACACACACTTATATCTTTTAGTCTGCCGTGACAGCAAACTTAATTTCTTCCTCCTGCCACGGGGTAGCCATGCAACATACAGGGGAAACTGAGGCAGATACAGGAGGCTTTAAAAATATTACAAAAATTCCCACTTTGTTACACAGTTCCATTTCACAGACAAGGAAAGTAAGGCTCAGAGAGGCTGAGAGACGTGCCCATGGCCTCACATAGTGAGTCAGTGGCAGAGCCAGGATTATAACTCGTATCTAGGTTTGGAAGGATTAGATTTTTAGCAGTAAACGTCTGTAAGTGTCAGTTTCATCGTACACCCACACACTGATGAAAAAGTATTTCCCTCAACAATGGCTGAAATTTACTATAGGTAAAGAAAAATGCTGCTTGAGCACTACAGTTTGACTTAAGGATATTTATTTTGTATATTCTGACATGCGATGTGACAATATGTTTGAACAGAAACAAAGCTTTAGATCTTTGAATCTCAACATCTACTATCATTAAATAATTATTGTCTGGCTCCCCTATTGTCTGATCCCCCCATAATTTCCCACAACTGTAGATATTTAAATCAATAAAAATGCTTAAGAATAAATCGAATTCTGCTAACTCCATTCATAGTCTTGGCCTCTCATGCTTATTTCTCCCCTTACCTTTATAATCTAAAACTGGCTTCAGTATATCTCACCCAAGGTAGTGACCCAGCACTGACCTCTCAAATAACAATCTCACAGCCATTTGATCAAACTGCAGTTGCCAAAGAAAACTATCAAGTGTCATCTCTTTTCGTTATCACTTTAGAAACAGCAGAATCGACTCCTCAGCATATGACACGCCTTTCCAGCTCTGCTATCTATGATTCTATTACTAAGGCCTTTTTTCATAGAGTAGATAAATCTGAACAGAAAGGGTTACCTACTCGAAAAACCCTTACACCCTCTAAGTTAAGCATGACTGTTTGAGAAATCTATCTACAACTTATGAATTCTGAATGATTTTTGAATTTTCTGCGTCAGTACATCATCGTGTCCATTGAATTAGCCGTTTCCTGACGAGGACTGTGTCAAGATCACCCGCCCTGTTTGGTAACTGCTACAGGACACTCAGCAAGGCATTAAGATTGAACGACAGCCCTGGCAACACAATGTGTATGCTAAAGAAGGTGGCCAAGCTGCAGGAAATCATTTCCCCCCCCAATCTGAACTTCAGATGGAAAGGAACCAAGGGATGGATCACCTGACAGGTGACCTTGATTGCCTGAGGGGGCTTTTGAGGCTGACCAGGATGGTCACATGACAGAGGGGAACTGGAAAGTTACATGAAGAAAAGCATCTGCTCTTACTAACTCTTTCTCACCAACCATAACAAAAAGGCAAGACTGAGCAGGAAGAGAGGACAGTCCTGGGATCCTGAAAAGACTGACTCAAACCCAAAGGGCTCTCAGAGTGGTGAGGACACTGGAGGAAGATTTTTGCATTGCAGTTTATTATTTTTTCGTGGCTTCATAAGTCTCTTATGTTTTTTCTATTTGTACCACGTGCATGGGTGCACGTGTTTAGAAATGCTTTTTCAGAGTCTGTGTGTTACTTGCACTGTCATGCACATCTCAAAAACAGAAACAGTAAAGCAGCTGATCCACAGCTTCAGTCAGAGTGTGCAACATCTAATGCGGAGGCTTGGGAGAGCCAGCACTAGTTTCAGGGCCTAGGCAATCAGACTGCAGGGTCCCCACCACCAAGAGAGGTTTGAGACACAAGGTCTGCACCTGGGCGGGGTGCGCCTATAATCCCAGAGCCAGAGAGACAGCGCCTACACCTGCCCAGCCAAGAGCACATGGGACCCAAAGTCTGCAGTACAGCGGCCTGGTAATCATCCAGGAGTGGGAGCTCATCTGGGTTGTAACGTTATGGAGACATGACAATGATATCCATACGATCAATTGTAGAACCATGTGATAAACGTGTTTATCGTCCACCTCTGACTGCCTGATTTGCCCTCAGCCATCTCTGCTGGGCCCAATTCTAACATTCCAAGCCATTCATCAGCTTCAAAACAGCCACCAATCTCATTTTATTTTTTTAAGTTGATTTGCCACAAAAATACTTCCTTCTTTGCTCCAAATGTAAAGTTTTCCCCCCAAAACATCACATTAGTCCAAGGCTTAGGCCAGGCAATGTATTTTATTCTGGATCAGTAACAAAGATAAGAGACAAATATCTTGTCAACCTTTCACATGTACAGCCAGGTGCTTTAACCATCAAAAAGACAGAGGTTTCTATAATGCAATACACCACACAAGCTCTGAATATCAGGCTTTACAAGCACACCATCAGTACTGAAACATCAGATATTGTGAGGCTGATAAGATCGCAGTTATAAACAGAAAAAGTATTTTAGTGGTTTCTAAAATGTTCTAACTATGATTTCTCTCCCCCATTACAGTTGGATTCATAGTATTCAGAGAGTTTATTTTCACAGGGAGAGGGAAATGAAAACTACCATCAATGTAGAAAAAATGCTGAACTTTAAAGCGTTTCTAAAATATTTTCCCGTCAACATGTGACGTACAGAATATATGAATAAAGATTTTATTGGCACTCATTTGAGATAATCTGTATAACTCATTGTTACACCACTCATGAGAAAAATTAATATTTTCTATTTCTATTACAGTAGCAAGTAGGGTCCCCAATCACGGATTAAGTCCCCTTTTGTGCTACAGGCTACAAAATCAAGTCAGTCCCTCCTTCAAAAACTGACAGTCTAAGCTTTATGACAGATGCAACAGGTGGCAGGAGCCTCTGCTCCACCTGGAGAATAGGGGCAATCCTAAGTGTGTACTAACAAACCCTCATTCAAGAACCATTTCACACACAGATACCAGTCCTTTCATGTGTGAACATCTCCGTTGGACTTCTTTAAATATATACATTTTCAGAAGCCTTTCTACTTAATGAATTCCTCTCAAAAATACATCAAAGAGATTCCTATTTGCAACGGTCCTCCTCAGGGGAATACAAATCAAGTATTCTATATAATTTTCCCAGCAGGCCTTTTCTTTACATTTTTTTTCCAATGGAAAAAGATTAAAATTATTCTATTATCTAATCTTTCCTCATTTACATTGGGAATGTGTCACAAAGATGATATTTTACTTACAGTGATACAGTGGTTTTCACCCCCGAGGCTCACAAAGCGCTATACAGACTCTTTAAGGAGATCACCACTCAAATACCACAGAAACATACAGCAAACTAGGTCAGGAAGTGAATGCTGCGTTCAACTGAAACTGCAGGGAGAACTTTAGATAAGCAGAATGCAATTATCTGATTGAGCACACCAGGAGTTAACTTGAAAATGTTACTAAGCGCTTTAATAATCATAAGTGGGAAGAACCTTAGGCCAGATTTGCCATTGCCGTACACCCTGAGTTGTCACTTACACCTGTGCAGAGGGCATGCAAAGTGGGTGCAAAATGATACCAACTCAGAACTCTCCATGCACACCAATGACTGTTTTACAACCATTTTGCACAAGCGTTACACAAGACGCACAGCAGTGGAGAATCAGGTCTCTTAAAAGCACCACCAGCAGTATACTGCCACCCTGGAAGTACAGGGGGACAGATTTTCGAAAGGTTTGGCCAATGCTGGACAGTCTCTATGCAAAAGAATAAATGGACACAAATCAGACATCAAGAATTATAACATTCAAAAACCAGTAGGAGAGCACTTCAATCTCCCTGGACACTCAATAACAGACTTAAAAGTAAAACTAGCAAAAAATCCTGTGGCACCTTATAGACTAACAGATGTTTTGGAGTATGAGCTTTCGTGGGTGAATACCCACTTCGTCGGACTCTATGCTGCTTTTACAGATCCAGACTAACACTGCTACCCCTCTGATACTAAACTTAAAAGTGACCATCCTTCAACAAAAAAACTTCAAAAACAGACTTCAACAAGAAACTGCAGAACTGGATTAATTTGCAAACTTGACGCTATCAAATTAGGCCTGAATAAAGACTGGGAGTGGCTGGGTCACTACAAAAAATAATTTTCCCTCTGTTGATATTCACCCCTTCTTGTCAACTGCTGTGAATGGGCCACATCCACCCTAATTGAACTGGCCTCGTTAGCACTGACCCCCACAACTTGGTAAGGCAACTCTCATCTTCTCATGTGTTGTATATTTATACCTGCTTACTGCATTTTCCACTCCATGCATCTGATGAAGTGGGTTATATCCAATGAAAGCTTATGCTCAAATAAATTTGTTCGTCTCTATGGGGCCACAAGGAAACCTCATTGTTTTAACCTGCTTATGGCATTTTTGAAAACTCCAGTAGGCCACTGCATCTTTAAGCACCTAAATACCTTTGAAAATTTGGCTCTGAATTCCTACTGACTCAGAGGGAAGATAGCCACCTATTGCATAAACACACCTTACGCTACCCTCGGTTTTTCAAGGTCTCCTACCAGGTCAGACCCTTCTTGCTCGTGAGGTCTAACAAGAACCCAGCACAATGGATAAAACAGCTTATAAACACACATTTGCACAGAAACTAAAGCTTGTCTAAATACTTAGCTCAAAAGGGGCTTTTTCAGCCAAAAAAAGGCATTTCTATCAAAATGGAATTTTTAGTAGGAAAGGCCCATTTTTAACAAGATTTTTTGAAAACCAAAAAAACCTGGAAGAAAACTGATTTTTTTTCTTTTCAATAAACCCCTCCAAAAGTTTCAGAGAAATTTCACTGTTAATAGCAACATTTTTTTGTGGAAACAAACATTTCCTGGCCAGCTCCAACCGTGATTTGTATTTCACATTTAAAGCCAACATTTTAAGAATGAATCTGTTTAAAATGTTGAAAGTTATATGTAAAAAATCAACAACCGACAGCTGTAAGTGGAGCACACTCCTCACCAAGAGCTTTCTAAGGATAAGTCAGTAATAAAGAGGTGATTGTTGACAGGGAAGGAAGAACAATAGGGGGCAGATCTTTTTCAGTTCCAGGGAAAATCTGTCACTGATATTTAAAGCAAACTGAATGGTGAGAGGGGTCATTATTAGCTCTGTTGCAGGCTGGGAGAGAACCCAAAATATAGCGAGAGCAGATCAGAAAGGACAACTTGGACATATGTGAACGTTATTTGTTTATACAAAACAAAATCGCTGTTGGAAGAGATCAAAAAGCTTTAGCACTTTCCCCAAAAATGCCAAAGCGCAAGACAGATGAATGCTATTTTGTGATAACTGATTTGAAAAAGAAATGCATTTCTTACACTGACCTCCATCTCCCTGCACTCCACTCTACCTGCAGCCCTTCATGTCAGCCCATCAGCTGAACCAGACAAGCCGGTTGCTATTAGTCTGCTTGGGAAACCAACCTGAGACACGCTTGAATAAGAAAGTAGTATCCTGTTAATATTCTGAGCAATCCAAGTAGGCTTAATCAAATCAGCAAGACCTGAACCAGAATTTCAAGCAGCTGGCTGAGTTAGCATTCAGAGCAGATTCAAAGGGGGGAGTGGAGGGGGGAAATCTTACCAAGGAATCACTGTTGAATATTTCACAAAGTCAAGAAGGCAACAGATCAAAGCTACCATGTATTGAATCTATATTTATCTTTACTATCTTCAGAGGGTTTAATAAGTGTCTGTAGCTGAGTCTCTGGATAGTGTCTCCTTTCACACTGTAAGCTTGTAGTAGAGACTATAATACTCTAGCACCCCCTTGGGGACAGGGTGGACACTGCTTCTGTCTTGGAGTCCAGGGCAAGGCCCTCCAGCTGTGCTGCTCAAAGTCTCTGACCCCTTTCATGGGACAGTTAAAGTAATACAAACAAAAAGACAGTTACTCCTACAGCCCACCAAAAAGCAGAGTCCTAAGCCAAACAAAATAAAAGAGAAAAAGTACCAGCCTTTTTCATTGGTGAGTGGTCCTATGCAGCCACGCTCCCTAGCCGTTTCTACAGTCAGCAACCTCTACTTCTGGGGGCCAGTGAGCTCTGAGCTGCAGTCCTGCTCCTTCAAAGTGCCAGCCTGTACTAAGCAGGGATCCTCCCTTTCGAGGGACCACTCTAAATCCTTCCTCACTGGCATGGGGCTATGCATCACAAAGCTCTTTGGGACAGGGTTTTATCTTACGTAGGTTTGCGCATCTATTTTTCTTAGGCTTTCCTAAAACATCCATCATCCCCAGATAATCCAAGCACCAGAACTGAATGTAAATGAGAATCTCCATCCTGAGGACAGGTGACAATGAGGGCTGTTGGAGACAGTTATAGCACTGTGGACAGAGCGGGAAGGCCAGATCGTACAGATCTGTTTGGGAGGAAGAAGCGACAAGACAGGGACATGGAATGCAAATAGTTCTGCATCTCAGTGCAGTGCTCAACACACAGTTTCATGCACAGGTTGCCGTTGGAGCAGGGTGTCTCAAGCTTTCTCATATCACTGACCATGGCTTGTTACTGAGATTTGTCCCTCCAGCACCTACCCCTTCACTGGCAACTGTGCAAAATCCAAATGGTGATTACAAACCTGTGCACATGACAGTTAAAGGGTCATGAAAGTGTCCACATGGAACTGTCCCTTTAACTGTCTTCAATTCAGTAAAACGTCTTGATTGAAGAAGGTTTTACTTTGCTCCATTTTCTCTCCCTCTACCAACTCTTCTCCTTCCTGCACAGGATTGCTGACAATGGTCTGCTGTCACCCTATGCACGTGCTTCTCATACTCTTCCCCCGAATAGGTTTCCCAGCTGCCACACATCTTTCTGTCTAAATAACAGCACAGAGTGGCTCTGTTCCCACTTCTTCTAGCCCCTAATGGATACAGCTTGGTTAGCTCCTCCTTGTTCACAGCTCGAATACCTGTAGAAAGAGCTGAAAAGAGCCACCGCCACATCACCAGACAGTAACCAGAGAATCACCCCCCAGTGCCCTGTTGAGCACAGTTTGGGAACTAGGGGCTTATACGGAATTGGCTGATGTTGGAGAATTCTTTTTTTTTTAATTCTGAATTCAACCTCAGCTCTTATTTTCTAGGCTCTTTGTTCATGCAATTCACGCTCCAAGCTCATTTTACATCTTACCGTTTGTAAAATGCTTCAGTCCCACAACAGATCCCACATTTCCGAGACAACCTGCTTTTCTGTTTTGGCTGGTGATGAGTGATGCACATGGGGAACTGCCAGCAGGAGATGGGTGTGTTTATTTATCCATATGCCAGAAGAGAAAGAATGCTGCTACTTCCAGTGCTGCAACATTTTGCTTCAGAAGGGTAGTTTAGCCCTGACCAGTGGGACATGCTCTCTCTGGAACTACTTATTAAACTCTTCTGTCTCACTCTTGGGCCTTCTCACATAAGCAAGGAAGGAAAATCATAGGCAAGGAAACCATACGTGTGCAAGTATGGTACTTTACCATACTGTTCACTGTATGCACAGATTTCACCTTGCACTCTGCTTTCACTAGCGCTTCTACTTTACCACACATGGCTATGATGGGTTTGTGATCTACCCTCCACAATCATACTTCGCCCACATGGATATTTAACTCCTTCTCCTCTTTCTCGCTAGTAACATGATCCCTACATTGCAGTAAACATATCAGCAGGCACATACTTTCACATGCTGTACACACGACTCCCAGACCTGAATTTTAGTTCACATATTCAACCTAACTTTGACACTGTGAGTTGCAGTCTCACGGGGCTTTTCTTAAAAAGCTCTCCAGAAAACAACAGCACCCTCGAAGCTATTTCTGTTTAAAATGGGCTGTCTTCAAGGGAGGAGCTTTTCCGTTGACAGTGGTTTTTGCTAGGAGAAGAAAGGTCGGCTTTTCCTGATAGACTATTTACATGGTGAGTGAAAAGATAAGGTTTCCGGCAGCCTTAACTGGAGAAGAGGGATGAAACCGAATTTCAGACTGGATAGTGATAGGAAATTAAATCCATGCCTCCTACTCCACCCACACCTACACACCAAACAAACAATCTCCCCTTGCTACTGGATGGACTAGATGATTCAATAGGTCTTTCCCATATCTAGCTCCTAGGATTCAGAACTCAAAGTCTAAAGCTTCATTTCAAGCCTGATAATACACCAATCAACAATGACCAAGTGGTACAGTACAGCTCCTGTATGAGTGCTAAGGGAAGTACAGTGGTCAAAGGAGATAGGAGGCCAGGACACTAGCTAAGTCATTATAGCCCAAAAGCTCTTCTTCCAAGGATCTGGGAACCTCCATACTCAATTCTCACTATCTGCTTCCATTGCTATTCCTCCTCCTTAACTGTGGAGTCACCGCAGACTCCAAGAATCATCTCTTACTCTAGGAAAGTGAATGCCGACAACACCAAGGCTCAGTGACCCTGAGTTAAAAGAGAAAGAGCTTTGACAGGAAGAGCTAAGCACGTCCCCTACCTGATTGTGTTCGTGAGGCGGTAAGCCTTTCCCTCTCGACGAGGAACAGCTGTCATCCAGCTGCTCACTACAATCCGCTGTCCACTGCAAAAAGGATAGAAAGGCATTGTGTAAAATAATAGCTAAGTTGGGAAAACTGTCGAATCAAACCCCTGCGTCTAGCAAAACACCATCAGACTGTTTTTGGAAGCCAATGAAACTCTACAGTACTGATGTGTTCATGTTTTGCAAGAGGGACTGTTCACAAAAGGCACTGCTGATCAGAAAATACACTTCTTTCATGAAAAATATTTTGCCAAAAATGGGGGGGGAGGGAGGAGAGAAGAAATTTTCCACAAAAAAGTTGATTTTTCAGCAAAAAAAAAAATAAAAAAATCAGAATATTTCAGCTGAAATTTTAAATATTTTGATCAAAAAATGCTGCTGCAGTGCCTCGTTCTCCCATTCTTCTCTATAGGCCAAGCTACTTGGTTGGACTACATCTCCCATGATGAACAATGGTCTCCCCTCATGGTGAGAGATGATTGGCCCCAGGGAGTTTCTTGCAGTAGCACATCATAAAAGATGTAGTCCATGTGGGGAGACCAACCCATAGGGGACAAGATGAACATTAGGAAACTGAACTATGATTTCCCAAGAGGCACCACAGCATGATATCCAAACCAAAGTACTTCAGTTTTGGAGCATTTGGTTTGGCAAAGAAAACCTGGCGTTTTCTGCTGCTAGCAGACACGTTTTATGAAAAACCCAATTTTCCATTAAAAAAGCACAGTCGGGATGGAAAATTTTCACCCTGCCTCATTACGGAGCTCTCTCTGCGGCTCCAACTTGAGGTAAATGCTATTCTAGAGCTATTTACTCTGCTGATGACATCACAGAGGCTGAAGCACAAAGCAAATAGTAAGTGAATTCCACACAAGCAGAAACAGGAATTAATCTGACCATTCAAGTACCGATGAGGACGAGGCCACAAAACACGAAGAAGGGCCAATATGAGAAGCAGTCACTTCAAAAGTGACCTGTAAATAAGATCTCACCCTTCTGGCAATGGCAACATTAGGTCAACATTTTAGGAGGGTTATTATAATTGACCATAACTGTGCCTGTGCTTATTTATTAAGGGCTGTTCAATTCTTCAGTGAAGTCTTGTTACTGTTGTACTGGAAAACCTTCTGCTGGAATTATGTGTGTATCCCTTTAGCAGTCTTAGGCATAGGAACAACAGCCCTGGAACGAATACCTTTATGGGACAGCTATTGTGTTATATTAACAGCTGCAAGTGGCATACTGCTGGGGCTCAAACCATTTGTTTTACATTCATAACAGATGCAGCAAGTCCAGAGGTGCTGAGGCTATCAACTGCCAAGCCCAGAGGTGCTGAGGCTATCAGCTGCCAAGCCCAGAGGTGCTGGGGCTCAGCCCTGGCACAAATTAAGCAGAAGTTACATTTACTTTACTCTCACTATATTCTCTCTTGTTTTCTTCTGACTGGAGCAGTATCCCAAGTGCCCCACTGGCAGAAATGCCTTTGCTGTAGGACTCCCAGGGCTAGGGTAAGGAAATGGAGACTATAGCCAATTTGCGATACACAGTAGCATTTAACACCTCCTCCTTTTTCTAGGTACTTATAGTAAATATCCTCCATCACTGCACTATCAGAGCACTTCAGACATGTCAGTGAACAAATTTATCCTCACAACACTTCTGTTGGGAAGGGAAATATTATTATACTCATCGAGAATTGAGACACAGAGAATACGAGTGACTTGCCCAAGGATATAGATTAAGGCTATGTCTACAATACAAATGCTACAGCTGCTGCGCTGCAGGTATGCCACAGTAGTGTAGACACTTGCTACAGTGATGGAAGGGTTTTTTCCATCACTACAGTAAATCCACCCCCTCAAGAGGCAGTAGCTAAGTCAATAGAAGAATCTTCCTCCTCAGGCTCCCAAGTACTCAGTCATTCTCCCAGAGCTTGCCCATAGCCCCATTCTGCTTCTCTCCTTCCTCATCTACAGATGCTGCCTATATAACACAGTGGAGCCTGTTGGGTGGTTTAATGAGCCATGAAGAGTTTTGTGACTAAAAAGTGCTATGGACAAATCCTTTACACTGAATCTCTGGGCAAAGGAAATGATCCAGTTCCATCCAGGAAACTTGTGGAGATCTGAGCCCATTATCCCGTCCATTATTAAAAACTCGTTCAGAACCACGGCTGGCACTTATTGGATATTGTTTCATAAGTGAAACGGTGACAGGACACAGGGAGGGAATTCATGCTCCTATTCTCCCCAACCTCCTTTCGCTGCTGGCTACAACACAGAATCAATTCACAATCCTATCCTTCATAATGGTTCTTGAGTACATCTGGTGAGGCCTTCTCAGTTCACAGACCACCTCCTTTCTATGGAACTGTCTCCCTGGACACATTTGCCCGAGTCCCTCTATAGCAGTCATCAAGGTCTTTCTAGTCAGGTTAGTTCACGTTGGGTTATTTTGGTACGTCAGCCCTCATTCTCCCCAATTTTTCCTGTTGGCAGAACAGCTGCTTCCTTCTGAGCCACTGGGCCTACGTCTCCTGTCACTGGCTTGGTTTCTGCATATATCTTCACCCAGACTATATCGTGATAGACACCATGTAAAAGCAGAACAAGACGCAGAATCTAACCAATCCTGTGTTCCCCTTTGAAACCATAGTTACCAAAGTGACCAACTCCCAGCCCAACCCAACTCTCTGGGGCAGATTAGGGGTGGAAGGAAGTCTCTAGAGCAGCTCTGCCATCCCTGCTCTCTGCATTGCATTCTGAGCAGGGAAATGCCAATGCACCTCCCATTGCATGGACCCTTGGTGTTATTCACTCATGATCCAACATCAGTCACAAAGGGAAGCAAGTCTCTCTGGGCTGTTACCACGGCAGGGCTCTTTACAAGGCACTTCCATGCTGAATGAGAGAGAGTTGTCTTCTTCTTGGTGTTTGAAAGCCATTTGACTTCCAAGATCATGCCACTGCAAGAGGGAAAAAGAAGCAGCCACTCCTATAATATGCAGCAGCACAATCATTGCATTCACTGTCTCTTCACTACCTACGCAGACGATTCCTGTGTGACAAGTTGGCAAACTGAACTACAACTCCCAATATGTTACTAAATTGCTTCCTGAACCTCCACCAGGATGGGAAGCCTGCATATTCCTTGAAGAAGTGGAAAACACAGACCCAGACTTTAATGCCAGAAAGGACCATTGTGATTACCTAGTCTGACCTCCTGCACATCGCAGGCCACAGAACCTCACCCACTCACTACTGTAATCGACCTAAAACATCTGTCTGAGTTACTGAAGTCCTCAAACCAAGATTAAAATACTTCAAAATACAGAGAATCCACCATTTACACGAGTTTAAACCTGGAAGTGACCTGTGCCCATAGGCAAAAACCCACCCTGGTCTCTGCGAATCTGACCTGAAGGAAAATTCCTTCCTAACCCCAAATATGGTGAGCAGCTAGATCACGAGCATGTTGGCAAGACCCACCAGCCAGACACCTGGGAAAGAATTCCCTGCAGTAACTCAGAGCCCTCCCCATCTCCGGGCAATGGGGATATTCGCTACTAGCAGTTGCCGATGGGCCACAGGCCATTGTAAGCAGTCTCATCACACCATCCATAAAAACTTATCAAGCTCAGTCTTGAAGCCAGTTAGGATTTTTGCCCCCACTGCTTCCCTTGGAAAGCTGTTCCAGAAATTTACTCCTCCAATGATTAGAAACCTACATCTAATTTCAAGCCTACACTTGTTGATGGCCAATTTATATCCATTTGTTCTCGTGTCAACATTGGCACTTAGCTTAAATAACTTCTCTCCCTTCTTGGTATTTATCCCTCTGATGTGTTTATACAGAGCAATCATATCTCCCCTCAGCCTTCGTTTGGTTAGGCTAAACATGCCAAGTTCCTTTAGTCTCCTCTCATAAGATAAGTTTTCCATTTCTCCGAGTAGCCCTTCTCTGCACCTGTTCCAGTTTGAATTCATCTTTCTTAAAGATGGAGACCAAAACTGCACACAATATTCCAGATGATGCCTTGTATAATGGTAATAACACATCCCTCTCTCTACTGGAAATACCTCACCTAATGCCTCTCAGGAGTGCATTACCCGTTTTCAGGGGAGCATCATATTGGCAACTCAGAGACATCCTGTGATTGACCAATACATCAAGGTCTTTCTCCTCCTCCGTCACTTCCAACTGACATGCTTCCAGCTTATAGCAAAAATTCTGGTTGTTAGTCCCTAAGTGCATGACCTTGGACTTTGCATTATTAAATTTTATCCCATTTCTATTACTCCAGTTTTCAAGGTCCTCCAGATCTTCTTGTATGATATTCCAGTCCTTCTCTATATTGGCAATACTTCCCAACTCTGTATTATCTGCACATTTTATTAGCACACTCCCCCTTTTCATGTCAAAGCCATGAATGAAAATGTTAAATAAGACTGGCCCCCTGGTGATTCAGGACTTCTAGTGACCTTACTGTGAGAGGCATGGACACGTCACCAGAACAAAGCCCTTTCATCAGACCCTGCCTGACGCCTACTGCACTTTGGATTTTGGTGTGACTAGCCACCATTGCCTCAGGCACAGCAGAAAACCTAAATAGAAGCTACAGCAAATAAAAGGCAACCATGGAAGCAAACAAATGCACAGAGAGCGGAATCACAAGACCAAGTCTTTCTATGGTGACTGGAAGGCTCATAGAAATCAGAGCAGTTAAAGGTTGGAATGGATCTTCTATTCCATCCCTCTGCCAGGGTGGGATTCCTCCTGACAGTACACTCTCCCATACATCCAAAAGAATTATTTTTAAATAAATCATCTTTGGCACACAGACTGTCTTTTTGCTCTGCGTCTGTACAGCACCTAGCACAATGGGCTCCAGGTCCATGATGGGGGTTCCTAGGAGCTACTGCAGTACAAAAATGATGATTGTAACAAACAGACGGACCCAAACACACCTTGACCTTGGTATATTCAATATCCAGATCCAAACCTAGGTCTGAAATTGGATGCTTAAATCCATTTTCAGTTTTAAATGACTACTGATGGCAGTACCAATAGTTAAAGATATGGTCTTTGCGACAGGGACTGTATCTGTATATTGTCTTAAGTACTTACATGGGTCCTCTCATCTGAGCATCTGAAAGCCTCACAATCTCCAATGTATTTATCCACACAACATCCCTGTGAGGCAGAGAAGTGCTACTGTTCCTGTTGTACAGATGGGGAACTGAGACACAGAAAGTGATTTGCCCAAGGCCATACAGACAGCCTGTGACACAGCATGGACTTGAACCCAGGCCTAGTTTAGGGCCCTAACCACTGGACCATCCTTCCTCTCAAACGTATCTCTGCCATTTTACATGTTCGGAATGCACTTAGCACAGAGTAACACTGCAATACAAACTAATAATTTCGCTCAGGAGACAGCTCTCGGTTTTATGACATTCAGCCCAAATTGTCCATTTTAAAAGTTACATCCCTAGTGTGTAACTTTCTAGTATTATTTCTAGTTGTATCCCTTCCACTGACAACCTTAAACCACCCCTCCCTTAGACAATCCCTCTCTCTCCTGGGCCTTTGCACCCCTCCAAACCAGAAATATATTAAGTGTCTTAGCAAAAAATGGCAATATTGCAATATGCTCTCAGGTCCCTGAATGAGCAGCAGCCATACGCATCCATTTATGGGGTTTTTGGGCCATGTGCTATGTTTGATAATGAATCAGTGTGCTCCCAAATGTCAGTGGACACTACCCTTAGAATCAATGCAGCGCAGGTCTTTAGGTTCTAACAAGCACTTCTCAATTGCTCAACACATCACCACGCCTCATAGGCACTGACTCCGTGGGTGCTCCGGGGCTGGAAAAAAAATGGTGGGTGCTTGGCAGCCCCCCAATCAGCTCCTCCCCCTCCCCCCAGCTCCTCCCACCTGCCGTGATGCAGGAGGCACGGGGGGAAAGGGGAAGGAGCGAAAGTGGGGCTTGCTTCGGGGAGGGGGCAGAACAGGGTGGGAAAGGAAGAGGTGGGGTGAGGGTGAAACAGGGGCAGGAAGAGGCAGGGCGGGGGTTGGGCTTTGGGGGAAGGGGTGGAGTAGGGACAGGGTCTGTGACAGAGCGGGGGCCAAGCACCCCCCAGCACAATAGAAAGTCAGCACCTCTGCCAAGCTTAATATCCCTCAGTCAGTGTTACTAAAACAAATCCCACTCAGACTGGTCAAGACAAGACAATCCATCTGGGGCCTGGGCCGCTGTGTTTTTGCTAGTGGTGCATTGCACAGAGCTATGAGCACTCATAAGGGACTTTTCTCTTCCTTGCGGAAGTATCGCTCTCTTGGCCCCCTCTGTAATCTAACAGAGCAGCCACTTGCAGTACAAAGCAACCACTCCTTCCTAACAACTCAATCAGAGCAGCAGATTGCTGAGCAGAGTCACACAAGCCAGCTCTCCACTCTACCTTCCCTGCGCACAGATTTCCTTTTTCCTCCCACCCGTAGACGCAGCAATTCCCAGCCCCAGTTCACCAGAGTAGAAACTCCAGCTCTTTGTGACCTGATATTTATGAGAAGACAAAATTTCTCTTCAAATTGAAACTCAGAGGTGTTTCAACTGAAGCTAAAACATTAGGTCTATTTTGAGAACATCTGCTGAAGAATGTAATTGACAAAAGATCTTTACTAGCCACCTCAAGCATCAGAGCAGACAGATCAAAAATCTGTCACTGTACTATCCCCCACACCCTTCACTGCCAAGATCTGTAGATGCCTGCTTAGCTAAATGCACATAATATGTATCCAAACCTGACAGCCCATCTACTAGAGAGCAGGGCACCATTTCATGGTGACCCTGCATCTTGGTTTAACTCCTCATGTCCAGTTGCACTAACCTGCGAGATGTTGGACTGCGTTTTCTCACTCTCCCCATCCCCTTCCGTTTTGTCGGTCAGCAAACCTTGGACTTGGTACTCAAGGACGTAGCTGTCAATGAACCTCTCCAGCTCTTCGATTTCCTGAGATCGGCTACTCCCTGCCTCAGAGGAGGCAGATGCCACAGAGGAGTTTTCCATCACTCCAGGTAAGGAGCTCAGAATGGAGGGGGCCTGGGAAAAGAATGAAAATACAAATTAATTCCTTGTTCTCTACCTAAAGCCACAAATCTGCCAAGCAAAATATTTTATATACCTGCACACAAATATATATAATACACACACTGCATTCTCCCTCAGGTGACAGTCACAAGCATGTGCCTTCATATTTCAAAACACCTACCAGGTACAGAAGCAATGTACCAAAGCCCCAATATACTGCTTAGTGAGTATGGTGCTTTCTATTGAATGTGCCTGTGTTTACAATTACACTAACTTCCAAAAGCAGGGCTAAAATAGAATGTAAGCCTTAATGCTACTCAAATCTTTCCTTTACAAGAACTCGAGTGGCAGACACACGTTCTAAAGCAGAAGATCCAGAATTCTATTCACCATAACCAACCAGTGAAAGATACACTAGTCTCAGACTGCTCTCTGCAGCGCTAAACCAGTACCAAACAACGACATCTAGAAAGGCGAAGCAAGGACAGCTATAAATTTCAATGCAGAACAAAGAAAGTGAAGGAAAAAGGCTAGAAATGCTTTTTTCTTTTTCCCTACCAGAAAGCTGGAAACATAATCACATCCCTGTGCCTGTCTGGCATAATCTAGCCCATAATGTTTTACACAGATCCAAGGAAAGAAATGCTGACAAAGGTTTAAGTTTAAACTTATCATTAAAGCATCTTCTCCTGTAAGGGTACAGCAGAAGTGATGAAGAGCACATTCATTACTATTCTAGTTTCACTGCTGACAAATGGACAACATGGCATCAGGTCACAGCTGGGAATGACAGGCAGGAATGTGAGGAGTCCAGGGGAAGCACAAATAATTAAAGATATATACTGTATCTATAGCATAGCGGTACAAAACAAAATACTGCTTCAGCGTCTGTGATTGCAAGTGGAACGGCCAGGAGGTAGTCAAAAGTGTGCTGAGCGAAACGGAACAAAAAGGTCAACCTGGGTTCTATTTTGCATGTTTTTGGTCATTAAAAATTTAATATTTGAGTGGAAAAAAAACCCAATTTCTTCATGATCCCATTTGCTGGAAACCACAGGGGAAAGCAGTGAGTGGTTTGGATCTCATTACTCTCAGTCTGAACTTACACACCAGAGCAGCATTAGGAGATAAGCAATGTATTGCTGTCTGCAGAGAAAGAACACAATCCCCTTTACATATAAAACCTTGTTCTCTGGTGGTGATAGTTTTGTTCCTAGCCTGAGCTGGAATGGCACTGAATGGTGAAGCCAGTGGAAGTTCAGGACAGTTAATTCTGCTCACAAACCGAGCCTTCATGTTATACATGATGGGGCATACCATATATGTATCCCTTTGTACAGTACACCTCCAGTCGGAGCCTGACTTGAAAGTCCCATGAGGAAACTCTGGATTTAATTTGAGGTTGGTGCTACTTATTCATAAAATCATTCCTAAGTTTGCTGATTTCTAGACAGCAGATAAATCTGCTCTGAAGGAGTTGTTGATTTCATAGCCTCTCATTTCCCTTGCCTTTAAGTCTGTCTTTGCCAGAAGCTGGCCTATTCTCCATGAACTTATCCAGTTCTTTTATGAACACTGTTATAGTCTTGGCCTTCAAAATATCTTCTGGCAAACAGTTCCATAGGCTGACTGTGCGTTGTGCGAAGAAATAATTCCTTTTGTTTGTTTTAAACCTGTTGCCTATTAATTTCATTTGGTGACTCCCTATTGCTTGTGTTATGAGAAGGAGTAAATAACACTTCCTTATTTACATTCTCCACACCAGTCACCAGACACCTTTAGTTGTCTCTTTTCCAAGCTGAAAAGTCCTAGTCTTATTAACCTCTCCTCATATGGAAGCTGTTTCATACCCCTAATCATTTTTGTTGTCCTTTTCAGTATCTTTTCCAATTCCAGTAGATCTTTTTGGAGACAGAGTGACCAGATCTGCATGCAGTATTCAAGATGTGGGTGTAGCATGGATTTACACAGAAGTAATATGATAGTTTCTGTCTTATTATCTATCCTCTTCCTTTCTAAACTGAGCTGGACAACAGCCCACCCTCATGCCACCACAGGACGGGGAGTTGCTGGACATGCTTAATAAAAAGAGATTAAAAAATTAAATTCTAACTATTTGTAGAAACAGAAGCTCCCACTTTTGAAAGGAAAGGAGTGGGAACCACAGCGTCCTAGTCAAATTCCAGCTTGAGTAATTATGGTCTGCCAGCCTAAATTCACTCTGTGGTTTCAACAAGACACAATGTTCTTCTATATTTCCCATCCTCAAGTGCCAGGACGTGTTGCTGTGTGCTGTGAAACACCTGCCACATTTTCCCCCAGAGATGGCTGCCTTTCAGCAGAAGGTGAAATGATTCCTACATATAGTTGTACAGTAGGTAAATCTGCAAAGGACTTTTGGATCTCTCAGGATAAAACGGCACTACATAAACCTAAGTTATTAATAACAGAGTAAGAAACTATTATATGGCTTTCACTATTGTGATACAGGCCCGGGCTGGGCATTCCTGTCCTGCATGAAAGAATGTTATGTTTAAAAACAAAAAAACTCAAAAGCATCTCCAGCCAATAATGCACCCTGCCACCAACCCACACTGCACATAGAGGGATGCACATACATGCTTAATTCAAGTTTTGTAAGAGACTTGACATTCCACTCTCTCACCACACTGCCCTTCCCAATTTTGTTCAGGAAACGAAAAACCTCTTCACAGCCTACGATTTTCCTTTATCAAATTACTGCTGTATTTGGAGGGCTGAGTTTTAATCCCCTGAAAACCTGGGGTTATAAATGGAAAAGCTGACAGAGCTTTAGCTATAGTGTTACTAGTAGGCGTCGTTCTAATTATTTTAAAGGTCTCTCTCCTAACATCAAAAGCTTGCATTTACATAGTGCATTTATCACAAAGGATCTGAAAGCTCTTAAGAAAATAACACTGATGTATGTTACGAACTACTTGCAAGAGTCTCTTCATACGCCACTGAAACACAACCACCTATTTGGGATGAGAAATGAAGGCAATTACTATATCCAAATGAAACTGCACCTGTATGAAGAATGTAGTGACCTGAAATGGAATATAGCCAGATCACATGGTTTGTATGCCTCTGCCCCTGTGAAAATAGCAATGAGATATTTCTAAACAAGATATGGTCAGAATATCTGTGTTATATTTACTCCAAAGCACAACACGCGCTGCAGTAAAAGGACCCCTCATATCTTCCTGGGGCACTGACTTAGGCAGGAACTGAACCAACCATTGTTGGTAATACTTTGCACTATCCAGGTATCGACCAGAGCAGGTTCTGCTTAGCTTGCAAACTCTAGCTGAATTCACCGGACAAAACTGTATGGCTGTAGCTTCTAGTTAATACACAATGTGTTCTATATCCTTTTAGTTTCCAGTCTCCAAAGATCCTTCACAAATAAAAAACGGAAACAGGACAGGGACTGACAACGTACTACAAAGCACTATATGCCAGGAAAATATTTAGATAAGCACAAAAGTGAATAGCTCTTAATAGCAAACATGTACAGCTTTCAAAAACATTACAACTTCACTACCAGGCATAATGCAGCCTGGGGGACAATCAAAACCCAAGCCAGAGTTGAAAGTATGCAAAGTCAACCACTACCTGACTCATGACAGGGACATTCAATGAAACTGAAAGGCAATGCATTTAAAACTGATAAAAAGAAAAGCTTCTCACACAACACGTAGCCTGTGGAACACACTGCCACAAGATATCATGGATATTAGGAGTCTAAAAAGGATTATATGTTTATATGGGTAAAGAGAACATTCACGGTTACATTATTAGCAAGCTAAGAAAAGAAGAAATATAAACCTTCATGCTTGGCCACTGTCATTAGTTGTATACTGGGCTAGAAGAACCATTGTTCTGACCCAGTATGGCCAGTCTTATGTTCTTACATCACACACTAGCGGACTGAGGATGGTAATGGGCAGGTCATTCCACATTTGTCCATTGTGGGGACTCAAGCACCTTCCATCAGAAGCATATGATACTTTCCTCTATAGGAGAAAGCCCGCTGCACTAGATGAAGCACTGAACTGCCTAATTTTGGCAATTAATTGATTTTTGACTATTAGTGGTAAATATGCCCAATGGCCTGTGATGGGATGTTAGATGGGGTGGGATCTGAGTTACTGCAGAGAATTCTTTCCTGGGTGTCTGGCTGGTGACTCTTGCCCACATGCTCAGAGTTTAGCTGATCACTATATTTGGGGTTGGGAAGGAATTTTCCTCCAGGGCAGATTGGCAGAGGCCCTGGGGGGGTTTCTCTTTCCTCTGCAGCATGGGGCATGGGTCACTTGCTGGAGGATTCTCTGCACCTTGAAGTCTTTAAACCACGATTTGAGGACTGCAACAGCTCAGACAGGAGTGGGTGGGTGAGATTCTGTGGCCTGTGTTGTGCAGGAGGTCAGACTAGACGATCATAATGATCCCTTCTGACATTGAAGTCTCTGAGTCTATGAACTGATCCAATATGCCAATTCCTTATTCAACACTTACCTTGAAACAGGTTTAACATTTTCTCAGTCAAAGAAACAACAATACCAGTAAAGGTCAGTGAACAGTGACTGTAAGCTTCTGCCTTTACACTGACCGTTACATAAGTGATCAGTAGAGCCCTGCGCGCATACAAAATTTGTATCCGCAGCCAATCTGCAAAAACGATCCACCAATATAAAGTGATTATCCGCCGATATAAAGCGGATATCCGCTGATTTGCAGGGCTCTAGTGAACAGAGTAGACCCCTGACCCTGGATGTCTGGGATCTTTCCCAATCTCTGCCACTACAAGTTTGAGAATGTTCGCCTAAAGCTAAGCACCTAAATAAACAACCTGAGTTTCAGAGCTGCTAAGCACTCTCAACTTCCATCAATGTCAATGAGAGCTACACATGCTCAACACCTCTTAAAAGGAGACCACCTATTTAGGTGCCTAATTTAAGCACACACATTTGAAAATGTTGGCCTAACTGACTTGGCCAAAGTAAAACAGCATGTCAGAAACAAGAGTTGGGAATAGAACCATGCAGTAAGAAAGGAGGTTGGCTGCATTTCCATTTTATACAGTGGTGGGAAATGCACAAACAAAATCCACAGTTCAGGGTTAACTGCACTACTCTATCTTGCCCCACCTCGCGCTACTCCAGCAAATTCTGAGTGCAAATGCAAATCACAAACTATACAACTATAGCCTCTTAATTTTTAACTGCAAAGCACAGCAGCATTCACATCTGACAAAACAACGGAAGCCTCTTTGGAGCACTCACCTTAACAAGGATCTAATTCAGTGGTGGGCAACCTGAGGCCCATTAGGGTAATCTGCTGCCGGGCCACAGGACAGTTTGTTTACATTGACCGTCCGCAGGCACGGCTGCCCACAGCTCCCAGTGCCTGCGAATGGTCAGCGTAAACAAACTGTCCTGCTGGTGGGTTGTGAATTACCCCAACAGGCTGTGTGCAGCTGGCAGGCCACAGGTTGACCACCACTGATCTAATTGCTAACAACCATTCACACCTTACAGAAAAAGGATCCGAATGCTTATGTCTTCTATGTTATAGGGCCTGATTCAAAATCCACTAAGTCTTTCCATTGACTTCAATGGCTTTGGGTAAGGCTCTTAAGGTACAACCTGTGTTCATTCCTGTTGCCTATTAATGAGAAAAAGCAGGAGTTCTCATCTCTCTGCAGGCTATATATGCAGGGTTCTGTCCACCACCATTTTGTCACACCACTAATATTTCAAAGTATGAAATTATGAAGCAGATTTTAAGCCAGTTTGAGAGAAAAAGAAAAAAGAAAAAAAATCCCTGTTCTCAACCTATCTAGCTCCCATCTTCTGTCATTTCTGCCCAATTCTGGCAACTTTCTGAATCAGCTCAGAATGAACAGTTCTGGCTAAAGGACTTCATATGCTTACTGAATTGTTCCCAAATGTGCCCAGATTGTCAAAAAGGCTCATTATGTAGATCAGCATCATACATTAGCTCCATGAATAGGATTCCAAGTCTTATTAAAAACAAAATGAGTCTCAGAGGGAACCACAAAGATAACAGGAGCTCAGCCCAGAGAGATATCTTGTTTCTCACCAGTGACGCGACTAGCTAATTCATGCTAATTATTAAATGGAATCCACGGATGTGCTCTCAAAAGAATCCAGTCAAATCCTTAGCTGTGAGGATGGTGGCCATCATATATGGCCTTGTCATAAACAGATAAGTAAGAGTTAATAGAACAGAAGTACTTCATCTCTTTTGCCTGTAAAGGGTTAACAAGATCAGTGAGCCAGGCTGCCACCTGACCAGAGGACCAATCAGGGGACAGGATACTTTCAAATCTTGAGGGAGGGAAGTTTTTGTTTGTGCTGTTAGATTTTGGTTGTTCTTCTCTCTGGGTTCTGAGAATGACCAGACGTGCAACCAGGTTTCTCTCCAATCTCCCTGATACAGGTTCTTATAGATTCAAAATAGTAAGTACTAGGTGATAAGGCGAGTTGGGCTTATGTTTGTTTTCTTTATTTGCAAATGTGTATTTGGCTGGAAGGAGTTCAAATTGGTATTTTGCTGAAAGGATTTTAATTTGTACTTGTATACTTAGGCTGGGAGGGTACTCCCAGTGTCTATAGCTGAAAGACTCTGTAACATATTCCATCTTAAATTTACAAAAGTTAATTTTTACTGTTTTTTCTTTCTTTAATTAAAAGCTTTTCTTGTTTAAGAACTTGATTGGTTTTTTTATTCTGGTGAGACCCCAGGGGACTGGGTCTGGATCCACCAGGCAATTGATGGCGCGAAAGGAGGGAAGGGGGAGAGGCAGGCTAATTTCTCTCGGTGTTAGGATTACTTTCTCTCTCACGGAGAGTCTGGGAGGGGGAGAGAGAAGGAGGGAGGAAGGTGGATTTTCCTCTCTGTTTTGAGATTCAGGGAGTTTGACTCACAGTAATCTTCCAGGGTAACCCAGGGAGGGGAAGCCCGGGAGAGGCAACGGTGAGGGAAAGGGTTTACTTTCCTGGTGTTAAGATTCAGAGGGACTGGGTCTTGGGGGTCCCCGGGCAAGGTTTTGGGGGGACCAGAGTGTACCAGGCACTGAAATTCCTGGTTGGTGGCAGCGCTACAAGTACTAAGCTGGTAATTAAGCTTAGAGGAATTCATGCTGGTACCCCATCTTTTGGACGCTAAGGTTCAGAGTGGGGAATTGTACCATGACAGGCCTCAAGAATGTGAGAGTGTGAGGAAATGAATAAGGGAGGGAATCTTCAAGAACGGGGGAAGATCTTACATGAACGCAACCTACCAGGAAACAGAATAAGGTATCACCTATTCAGAACTCACTGCAGGATCACATAGGCGGGTGGAGGGGAGACAGGACTCAAGTGAGCAGAGTTGGAGGCGTTTCCCACCCTTTTTCCATCCTAATTGCTCATGGGATTTTTTTTCCTCTGCTGGAAATCTGCCAAGACATTGATGTATATCAAGGTGTGTCTTCCTGTCTCTTCCTATCCAAAAGAAAGTCCCTTTTTGCCTCCATATCTGTATTTTTTTAATCTAGGTTCACAAAGCATATATATTACATACACAGTTCCAGTTTGTTTGAATCAGCCGTTAGTTCTAGAGAGTGTCGCAGGACGCAGCTTGGAAGACCTGCATTATACAGAGTGATTTTTTTTTCTTGTAAAGGCATTCCCGATTTCTTCTGCTAGCACCCACTTTTATCTCTCTATCTCTAAGTGCAGCAGTTCACTAGTGCCACACTAGCCTGATAGTTATGGCAGAGGACAGTAGAGCACTAGTGTAGACACTTAATGTTCTCCTATATTCTTTTCATACCTTTTCATGCCTTTGCGTCTCCTCCCACTTCCATCTTCACACCCTCTTCTGTGCTGCATCCTTCACTTGGACAGGTCTCCCAATTATTGTTCAGCCAAGTGCCCTCACTCTCCTATTGCAAGCCACCTTCACAAACCTCATCCAAACCAGAAATGTCTGCCAGCCAGTCTTCATTTGTTCACCACACTACATCCATTTGGGCCTTCAGAACATGAGCTCTTCTGGGCAGGGACCTTTTTCTTGGCATAATTACTTATTTTTGCTTTGCACATCTTGTATCTGTTTTCAAGTGCCACATACACTTACATTGCTGATGAATAACAGTCATGCACACAGGCAAATCTGTGGGTCCCCCGACCTGGTGCTGTAAAAGTTTCACAGGCCCCGACACATCATTCATTTCATGCTTAATAGTTTGCTGAGCTGATGAAAATCCCTGGGACATCTGCTTCCTGGCATGAGAATTCCAGTAACACTAGGATTTCAGAATTCACTCCATTGAGCTGGTCTCAAGCAAGCCACCCCTAAAGAAAAGGGATGGAGATCCTGGGAGTCAATGGGCAGCACCCTCCCCTCAGAGGTGAAAGTAAGCCGGTACGGGTGGGTATGGAGGACCTGTAAGAAAAGGAGACTGCCTGAGGGAGGGAGAAGCCTGCCCCCTGCATAAGAATAGTTTAAACTCAGCTGTTTGCTGAGCGGTTCAGCCCCCCGGGGTTAGGAGTGGTTTCTGGCATCCTTGTTAATTTCACTCACAGTAGCTGGGGGGAGGGTGTGTTTGACCATGGCAGGGGCAGTCCTTTTCTGCTCCTGGGATGAGGGGATCTCTCCAATACTAATATACACAACAAATACAAGCATTTGGCTGCAGAGCTTAAATCTAGAGCTAATAAAAGCAGGTGGAAGGGGAAAACTCACTGTCACATTGGTTTCTCATCTCCTCCCTCCCCCTCCTCCAGCCAGACTGCAGACAAGGCTCTGCATTCCTCCCCCCGCCTCAGCAGAGGTTCTCCTCCAGGCTCTAGCTTGCAGTAGAGAGACTGGCTGAGATGCCTGCTGCTGCTGCCTGCATAAGAACAGTTTAAACTCAGCTGTTCCCTGCGCAGTTCAGGCCCCAGCATTAGGAGCCGTTTCTGGCATCCTTGTTAATTTCATTCCCAGTTGTTGAGGGGTGGGGGGGAGGGTGTGTGTGTGACCATGGCAGGGGCAGTTCTTTTCTGCCCCCGGGGTGAGGGGATCTCCTATACACAAAAAATGCAGTCAAAATCAGGAACTATTTCCAAGTTCAAACCTATCCCATTCCCTCCCCAGCAAAGAATAATGGTTGTGATGTCCAAACTGCTTGCAGATCCTCTTTGAAATGTTACTGAACTGAGCAGGGAACAGCTGAGTTTAAACTGTTCTTATGCAGGAGGCAGGCTTCTCCCTCCCTCAGTCAGTCTCCCTGCTGCAAGCTAGAGGGAAGCCCCTGCAGCTGCTGAGTGCCAGGCAGGGAGAAAGCAGGGAGCCCAGTGTTGGCAGCATGGCTGGAGCAGGAGGGAAGACACAGAGAAAAATGTGACAGTGAGTTTTCACTTTTTCAGGCTTATTCCAATAGTAAATTTTTATTACAGACAGTACTGGTAGTAGTAATAGTAGCTTTATTTTCTCTATCTATGTCATGCAGTGGGAGGGATCCATGAACTACATAGGAGAGGTGGGTTCCTTGCAATCGGACCATATGGGTAAGAAATGTAAATTACTTTCGCCCCTGCCCAAACCCCAGGGCTCCCAGCCACCTCTGCAGCTGGTAGCTCCGGGAGTGATTTAAAGGGCCCGGCTCCTAGCTTCAGCCAAATCCCTGATCCCGTTAAATCCTGATTTAAAAGCCCAGGGATTTAAAGGCCCCACTTCTTCCGATAGAGGCCCTGCCTCTTCCGGTTGAGGTCCCTCCCCCTCCGCAGGACTCTGGAGTACCGGTAAGTCCTTTAAGTTACTTTCACCCCTGCCTCGCCTTAACAATCCCTTTGGTAGCAGGCTCTCTCATCACAGCAAGGAGGCCGGTAACAGTTAAATCAATTCAACTAAACCAGGAAAGGTTTTCCTTCCAGTATTGATGCCTGGCTTCTCTCTCCCCTCTCATAAATTAAGTACCACAATGCATTGCCGCAGGCAACAGTTAACCCACCACATACTTGCTATATTGGCTGCTTCCACCAGCTACGGAAGGATGTATAACACTAAGGTTTGGGGCTAGTCTACACTAGAAGCTTGAAGAGGCACAGCTGTGCCACTGTAGCACATCTGGCAGGGTTACCACCTAGCCAGTCTGGGTTTTTTTATGGATCTGCCAGTTGCTAGAAAAATAATTTAATCTGCCGGTTTGTTTTTTTTAACATGGTTTAAAGATGTGCGTTATTATCACAATTCATTGGGATCGCTAATTCTAAAAGTTTCTGCGTCCAGCTAATGATGATACAGTGTTCCCAATTCTGCAGTTTCAGCAACAACATATGAAAACTGTTGAAAACACAGCAGCTGTCAGCCCATCAACATGCAAGTGCACCGCATATATGTGCGTGAGAGAGGGTTTGAGTCACATGAGAATGAGAAGACATGCAATGTAACCAATCTTATCTATATGTGTTCTCTCTCTAGATACTGTAAGTGGCTGTTGGGAGGGGTTATGGAGTTGCCTTGTGTTTGGGGTTGCAACAGGCTTGCCTTGCGGGGAAGTGAGTGCCTTTTTTTTTGCATTTCAAAAGGTAGTAACACTAATGTCTGAGGAAGATGGTCTATGCTGACGGGAAAGAGCTTTCCTGTTGGGATAATAAAACCATCTCCACGACAGGTAGTAGCTATGTCAACAAGAGAAGCTCTCCTTCCAGCCTACCGCTGTTCGCACTAAGGTTGGTGTAATTTACATGCTCGGTGGGGTGCCTTATTCACACCGCCGAGCGGTGCGAGTTATACCAACATAAGTGGTAGTGTGTACAAGCCCTTGGTCGACTCTGCCAACTTATGTCAGTATAACTAAGTCCCGCAATGGTATGGGAAATTCACACCCCTGAGCAACAAAGTTATACTGTACTGACCTAATCCCTGGTTTAGACAGCACCGGGTTGATGGGAGAGCTTCTCCCACCAACATAGCTACTGCCTCTGGAGGTGGAGTATCTATACCAACTGGAGAAGCTCTCCTATCGGCATAGGTAACATCTTCACTTAGCGCTACAGTGGTGCTGTAAGTGTAGACAAGCCCTAGATATATACAATAAATGGCAATATGATAAGTAAATATTTTAGAAGAGCCTTCCATACAGCACTATAGCCATTATTATGAATATCACTCAAAGCACGGTTATACTTATCAATGTGACAGCCTGTGGAGTGAAATGGTCAGAGAAAAACGATGCTGATGGTACTTGCTGGCTACTAGTCCTATGCTCTATTTGATCTAGTGGATAGTGTCTCCAACAGAGAATCAAGAGACTTGGGATTACAGTCCAGACTCTGCCACTGGCTTGCGGCGTGAACTGGCGTAAATCATTTACAGTAACTTCCTTATGCTTTGGCTTCACTGTCTGTATACTAGGCATCATAATGCTAAATGCCGCCCTCTCTTTCCGTTAAGTGCTTTAAGAGATCTTACTCCATGACGCCCCTTATGCTTGGAACAGCCTTTAATCAGGCTTTAAATTAGAATGTATTAATCAGGCTTCCCTCTCCACTTTAATGAAATGAGTGTGTTTTTAAAAAAGCAGTCTGAGCCATAAAGGGGTATGCTCCACCAATAATAGGACAAGACGCACTCAGCTAAATCTGCAGCAAGGGAGATTCAGGTTAGACATCTGGAAAAAACTTTTAACTGTAAAGGATAGTTAAGCACTGGAACAGGCTAGCGAGGGAGGTTATGGAATCCCTATTACTGGAGGTTTTTAAGAACACGTTAGCCAAACACCTGTCAGGGATGGTCTCGGTATATTTAATCCTCCCTCAGCATGAGGGGGATGGACAAGTCCAGGGTTTCTCAGCCCATGGTCAGGAGCCAAAACTGGGTCATCAGAATGTTTCAAAGGGTCGCGTGGCAGCTCCTGTCCCATGGGGCTGGCTCCTGGCTGGGCGTGCCTCCCTGCTCCAGGCACTGCAACCTCTGGGGTCTCAGCGCCACTCGGGTGTGGCCCAGCCATCATCAGCACCGCAGTCCGGAAAGACCAAATTTGAGTGAGTGGCATGGCAACCTCATGAGGCAGGTCACAACTCCACTCACACAGATTTGGTCCAGTTAGGAGGGCGTGGCCAAACCTGAGCGGGGCTGCAACCCCAGGGAGTTTTTGCTCAGAGGATTCCCTGAGCCAATTTCCTGGTTTAACTAGCCGGTGTGGACCAATCAGGTGGTTTCTCTTGCCCTGGCCTCTTCAGGCAGTATTTCCGGTAGTGTCTAACCCTCCAGTAATTGTTGGATACCACTCTGTGGCGGTGTGGAGACACCAGGATCCTGTAACCTTTGGTTCTAGACCCGCAGAGCCAATCATTTAGGGTGGAAGCTCTTTGGGAGTGGTAACTGCCTTCTAAGTGTTTTCAGTGAAGCGCATGGCCGGTGTGCTGATATTATCAAATAATAAGAATACAAGCATGAGAAAAGCTATGTAGGTACGAATCATTAATAATAATCATTAATTTAAGCAGAGATCTGTTTTACATAAGCAGAAAGAGCAGACACTATGATGGTTCCTTTATACTTACTGAATGAATGCAAACACAACAGTTGTTTTTATACAGTATGTTTATTCCTTTGGTAATAGGATGTGCATAAGGGGAGCTCAGATGGCATGTGCTTGGTCATGTTTTCCACTAGGGGGAGCATGGAAGCAGCATCAGCAAGACAGGCCAGTCCACCTAGCAAGCCTATGAGTGGCTGCCAAAAATCAAGGCTGGGACAGGAGAAAATAAGTAAGGCCAGACAGAGAAAGTGCCGCAGGTTCCCATCCTCAGCAAGGCTGTCTCAATGTTTGCACAGAACTGGAGGAGGCTGAAGGGCAGAAGAGGACAAGACACAGAGAATAGGATGACCAGGTGTCCAGTTTTCAACTGGAACACCCGGTCAAAAAGGAATCCTGACAGGGCTGGCAGGCTCCCAGCTAGCCTTCATGCCGCACGGCGCCCAGAAACAGCGGCATATTCCCCCCTCTGGCTCTTACGTGTAGGGGCAGCCAGGGGACTCCACATGTTACCCCCACCCCAAGCACTGCCTCCACAGCTCCCATTGGCTGGGAACCACGGCCAATGGGAGATGCGGGGGTGGTGCCTGCGGACGGGACAGCGCACAGAGCTGCCTGGCTGCACCTCCGCTTAGGAGATGGTGGAGGGACATGCCGCTGCTTCCAGGAGCTGCTTCAGGTAAACGCCACCCAGAGCCTGAACCCCTCAGCCCCAGCCACACACCCCCAACCCGCAGCCCTGATCCCCCTCCCGCCCAGCGCATCCTCCTGCACCTCAAACCTCTCATCACCAACCCCACTCCAGAGCCTGCACTGCCAGCCGGAGCCCTCACCTGCTCCCGCATCCCACTGCCCCTTCCTGCACCCTGAACCCCTCGGTCCCAGCACAGAGCACCCTCCTACATCCCAAGCCCCTCGTCCCTAGCTCCACCCCAGAGTCTGCACCCCCTGACAGAGTCTGCACCGCCTGACAGTTCCCTCACCCCCCCACACACACCGCAGCCCAGAGCCCCCTCCCACACTCCGAACCCCTCAGCCCCAGCCCACAGCCCCCTCCTGCACCCCAAATCCCTCCTCCTTGGCCAGAGCCTGCACCCTCAGCCGGAGCCCTCACCCCTCCTGCACCCCCTGAGCCAGCCCAGTGAAATGAGCAAGTGAGTGAGGGTGGAGAAAACGAGTGACAGAGGAAGGGGGGGATGGAGTGAGCGGGGACAGGCCCTTAGAGAAGGGGCGGGACAAAGGTATCTGGTTTTGTGCAAGTAAAAATTGGCAATCCTGATGGGGTGGGGGGAGACACAACATATGGGGAATTCATAAGGGGATGCAAAGCAAGAGAATTAGCAAAGCAGGAGTGAATTTTGACAAAGATACATGAGGTATTTAAAAAACATTTCCCCACTCACCCCGCCTTGGGAAAGGAAATCCCCATGCCCCACTCCAAGCTGAAAGGATGTTCCTGCTTTTTACTTTTTGTGTCCCTCCCAAAGACTCGCGTTGCAGCAACCCAGATGCTTCCCGAACAGCCAGAGAGTTGCTGTGCTGCAGAGTGACAGGAGATGGTCCGTCCCAGTACGTCTGAGCAGAGTTACTTGGATTTCTCCGCTTCTGCCCACAGTCCTGGCTCATCAGTCTTCCTGTAGTGAAGGGCCCCCTCTGGTCACTAGGCCAAAAAAGCTGCTGCCTTAGTATTCCCATTGGCTAGGTCTTTCTGCCTGCACTGACTGATTTCTTTTTGCAACCAGTCCATGCGCCAACTCAGCGTATAACAAACCAAACCAAAATTCTGGCATGTGGCTGTCATCCAAACCTAGTATGATGAAAACCACTGCACACTTGCTTCCCTGCTCCTCTCCAAGGCAGGGCCCAGGCTTGCTTACAGTTCAGATGTTAGCAATAGTGACAGATACTCATGGTAATATTATCATCAACCTTACACGGTCTACACCAAAAGCAAAGAAACTGTTTGTAACATTTTGCAAACATCAGCATCAATTTCTTATCAACCGGTGGCATGCAACTGAATGCAATTAGGCAGCTGTGTGCGGAGTTCATTTTCCATATGGGAATGCCAAGTGGAAACAAACCACCACCACCACCACCACCACCACAGAATAATTGCTGGTTTCAGAGTAGCAGCCCTGTTAGTCTGTATCCGCAAAAAGAACAGGAGTACTTGTGGCACCTTAGGCCTTGGCTACACTGGCGCTTTACAGCGCTGCAACTTTCTCACTCAGGGGTGTGAAAAAAACACACCCCTGAGCGCTGCAAGATACAGCGCTGTAAAGCACCAGTGTAAACAGTGCCGCAGCGCTGGCAGCGCGGCTCCCAGCGCTGCAAGCTAAATCCCATGAGGATGTGGAGTACGTGCAGCGCTGGGAGAGCTCTCTCCCAGCGCTGGCGCTGCGACCACACTCACACTTCAAAGCAAGTTTCAAGAGTAGCCATACCCTTAGAGACTAACAAATTTATCTGAGCATAAGCCTTCATGGGCTAAAACCCACTTCATTGGATGCATGCAATAGAAAATACAGTAGGAAGATATATACACAGATGACATGAAACAATGGGTGTTACCATACACACTCTAACTGGAGTGATCAGTTAAGGTGAGCTATGCTCAAATATATGTGTTGGTCTCTAAGGTGCCACAAGTACTCCAGTTCTTTTTGAGAATAATTGCTGTTGCCTAGCAGGTGGGTGGAAGTGCCTGGCAGTACAATAGAAATGTTAAACTCCCATAACTGGGGCAGAAGGGGGGCTGAGGCTAAAGGGACATAAACCTCATGCGGCTTATATTGGACAGCTTACCCGCCCTCTAACAAAATCACAACTAAAGTTGCATGTCTGTCACGGAGGTCTTGGATTCCAGGACTTCTGTGACTTCTGCAGCGACTGGTGCATCTGGCTCCAGGGCTGTGCTTGGGCAGCCTCTGGGTCAGCAGCACTTTGGGTGTGGGAGGGAGCTCAGGGCTGGGGTAGGGTGTGGGGTGGTGCTTACCTCCAGGGGGCTCACCGGAAGTGGCCAGCATGTCCCTGCCACTCCTAGGTGGAGCGGCCAGGGAGCTCTGCATGCTGCCCCTGCCTGCAGGCACCGCCCCTGCAGCTCCCACTGGCTGCAGTTCCCAGCCAATGGGAGTTGCAGAGCTGGTGCTTATGGTGGGGGCAGCATGCAGAGCCCCCCAGGCCTTCCCTCCCCCTAGAAGCTCCGGGGACATGCCAGTCACTTCCAGGGAGCTCTGCAAAGCCAAGTAGGGAGCCTGCCAGCCCAGCCACCCTCCGCTCCAGCACCAGGAGGGGTCCCGGGCAGCGCACCACCACCTCACCGCCCCCCCCAGCACCAGCAGGTGTCCCAGGAAGCCCACTGCCACCCCCCACTCCAGCACCAGTAGGGGTCCCATGCCACCCGGCACCAGCCTGCCCCCAGCACCAGCGGGGGTCCCGGGCCGCCCGACACCACCCCCCAGCACCAGCGGGGGTCCCGGGCCGCCCGCCGCCATCCTCCAGCCCTCAGCACCAACAGGGATCCTGGGCCGCCCGCCGCCATCCCCCACCCCCCAGCATCAACAGGGGTCCCGGGCCGCCCGCCGCCATCCCCCACCCCCCAGCACCAACAGGGATCCCGGGCCGCCCGCCGCCATCCCCCACCCCCCAGCACCAACAGGGATCCCGGGCCGCCCGCCGCCATCCCCCACCCCCCAGCACCAACAGGGGTCCCGGGCCGCCCGCCGCCACCCGATACTGCCCCTCCTCAGCACCAGCAGGGGCCCTGGCTCAAGGTTTAGTTAGGGTATATAGTACAAATCATGGACAAGTCACGAGCAGTGAATTTTTGTTTACTGCCTGTGACCTGTCCATGATTTTTACTAAAAATACCCGTGACTAAAACGTAGCCTTAATCAGAACACATACTGAACACGTCCATCACACTCTATGGCCTTGTCTTCACTGAGAAGTTTATTTGAGTTATAACTAAATGCTGGTCCTAACTCTAGTCTTGTCCATATATAAAAACACTTAACTTTGAGCAGCGGTGCTTTTAACTTCACTTCACTGGCCCAAGAGGGGACGCAAACTAAAACCTGAGCATGCACAACTCATCAGCTGCTAATATGACCACTCTGTAGTGCAGACATAGGCTAGCACCACTGAAGTGCCACTAGTTCTTCCATGCTTTCCCACAATTTCCCCCATGTGCCCAGAACAGACAGACAAGTTCTCCCACAACCCACAGGGAAAAAATTCATAGAGTAGCTCAGCGTAAGTGCAGCACCTCAAACCACGGGACGTGCCCCCAGAAGTGTTAGCAGCACACATCATTGGCAGTGTGGACACAGCATTTGGAGTGTAATTTCACAGTGTGGCCATTGTCATTCAAACTAGGCTCTCTCAAGTTAACTGCATGGAAGACATACCCGAAGGGCCGTACCCGTAACCAAACCCCACAACAGCCTTGTGAGGTTGGTAGGTATCATTTTACTTCCTTTACAGATGGGGAAAACAGACACAGACACCGATGTGAAAAGTAACCTACAAAAGGAAAGAAGTTGCAGTTGCCATTTTTAGCTTCATTATGACGACACCCAAAAATGATGTCTGCATTTCTTTGACGTTAGAAACTCAGGCCTTGCGCATGCTGCTTTTCCTAGAAGATTCGATAGGGGGCTTAAGAGCTAGCAGGGTTATGACATTACAAGTTTCAAAGAAATAAAATCTAATTAATTGAAAGGAGAAGTGATTTTTTTTCACTTCAGAGAGTCTTTGTTAAAACCTATTTAAATCAAATGCCTGATACAATCTCTTTGTTAAACACTCAGTCTAGCCAGAATTTCCTGATCCAGGTGCCTAAAGTTTGGAGCCTAAAGACTATGGCACGCCTATAAATTCCAGAAGAATTAAGGAGAATTGCAAGTTCTCAGCTCATTTGTCAATCAAGGGGCTTTGATTTAGGTGCCTAGATATGGATTTAGGTGACTAATTTTAGTGAATAATTTGAAAAGTTTGGTCTCCACACTCCTAACCCTTCAACTAAGTGCTGACAAAGTTGCCACTTTAGATCTCTGGTCCTCCATGGAGACCTCCAGCAAAATCAGGGAATTTAGGATTACATTTCTAAAGGTTAAAAAAAAAAACAAAAAAACCTCAAGCCTCTCAGGCCTCCTTTACCCATCAGAAAGAAGCAGGTCACCCTTAAACTACTTGCCCAAGGTCATAGAGTATTTGTCTGAGCTGAGCTGGAATTAAGAATTTTGGGTTCCAAGTTATTCCACTGGCCTCCTAGTCCTAATGATGGCATCTAGTTTGCTCATTGTGTCAGATACTTCTCTGAAAACTCATGTTAAGAAATTGTGCTTCATAGACTTTATTTAGAGTTTCTGATTATTTGATTCTCCTGGATGTATTTGCTTGAGAATCAATATCCTTTACCAACACTAAAACACCTTGAAAGATAACAGAGAGCATTCCAGGATATTGTCTTGAAACACACTTATGGCCTAATGTTTAAAAATAGTAACAATGAAAAGTAGAAGCCCACTTGCACATCTGCTTTTGCACATGTGTTTTGGATACATACATTGGGAACTATTGCACATGTACAGGTCTGTCTCTTATGCTGGGGTTACGCTCCGCAGGCAGTGCATAAAGCGAAAATTGCGTATAGTGAAAATTACATTGAGTGTAATGGCGGGCAAAATTGCTCACACTACAGAAACAGTATTTAAATTGTTATTTTTCTCTTTTTTTTTTTCTTGTTTTTGCTGACCGCATAAAGCTGAAATTGCATGTTAAATGCACCTAAGATGCGACAGGCCTGTACAAGGCTGTGCAGGTGCCTATCTAATCATGTGCACATGCAAAGCCGGAGACCTAACTTAAAGACAGGCCTTTAATGGGGTCAAAAGTCTTTGACTATTTCATTACATCAGTGCAAGCACGCATGATTTAAAGTGCCCTGACAAATGGACAGAAACAGCCCATCCTCACACAACTCCCCAAAAACCCCTCAAGCTGGCACCTATACACAACTAAGGCCTGATCTACACTAGAAGGTTTTACCAGCAAAACCTTCCTTCATGCTTTGCATGTAACCACATTTTATTTTGAGTCCTGCTGACAAAAACCTCCAATTTTGCCACTATAGTTACTCCCCTTCCTTGAGTGACATAATCCCTCAACCCTATATTCCCTTGACCACAAATTCCCACAGTCCCCTTAGAAGACGGAGGGTGTCCTGCAAAAATTTCCCACAGGATAGTGCACCAGAAGGTGGTGCTGAAGATACTGGGATGCCTGCCTAGGGTGCAACACCTCTTTTGCCAATACACCCTGATGCTGTGTGGACACACCAAGTGGACACACACCAACACAAGCAGCCAAGTCTGAACGCACTCCAGTGAAACAATTTTTGTTGGAAGCACTATGCCGGCAGGACTCTTGAAGCTAAAGCTTTCTAGTTGGGCAAGGCCTGAGTAACTCAGGCAAGACCACCTTCAGAAGAGAACTTGTCTTTTAAAACAAAACAACAAGGAGGAGGAGACTGTCGTGGTCCAGTCGGATTTGCTTCAGCATTCTTGCACTGCACACCTCATGACACTCCAAGCTTATGGATGTCACTGATACATGACAGCTGCTTGGCTTCTGTCATGTTATTGATGGTTCATGCATCCCTGGGCAGCAGAAACCATACACAGGAACAGAAGGATGATGGAATACATAAAACCTTCAGCCAGCCACTGGAACATCAATATCCAAGAAATCAGATCCAGAATCACATTAGTAATAAGCCTAAATGCAAAGCTGATTTAGAAATGAGTCAAAGACAGAAGCTCAGAATTTACATTTCGATATTTAACATCTTGTACCCTTGTAATATATTGGCTAAGAGACAACAAATCCAGATTGCATACAGAAGGCACTGATGCCACTTGTGGGTGTATTACAATGACTAGATGGCAGGACTGGTTACCCCTCTCTTGCATTTTTATTTTAAATAACTGTTCCTGCAGTTTGTCCAATTATGCAGACAGCTAACTCTGTATTTGAGTTTGGTAGTAAGGTAGTCACTCTTCTCATTCAGTAAGATGCTTAATCATTTTAGAAAGGCACACTGCTAATTGGTTATTGCTGGAAACCTGCTAGATTAGAGGGAAAGAGCATGCTGGTGCTAGAACAGCTCATTAAAAGGAAATTCTGAGAAGGCAAACCAGTCATCTCTTGGCATGGCTTAGACACCATGGTGACGGGCAGCTGTACAAAAAACTTTTAAATACACAGACGCTTAAGGTTATTCTACACTAAACCAAGGAATTGTTGCAAAGGCATTACCTGGCAACCACCAAAGCGCATTAAGGGTTTGATCCTGAATCACTGACTTCACTAGGAGCAGGCCTTCACCCAGCACTGCAGTTTTCGGTGCATCCACACATAGCACACCTTACAGTCATTGTTACATCATAGTGCCCAGCAACATGGCTGGAAGCAAATGCTTTGGGCTGATTTCTTGGGCTCCACACTGTGGGACTGAGATCGGAAGACTGGCTAAACCTGTCCTCCCTGGGCAAAAAACACTGTGGATTTATTGGGTTAGTGAGTACTAGGCTAACCAGTACAACGGAATCTTTGAAAGCTCCTGGACTGCCACCAGCACGTGAACATTGTGCAAGGATTGCAAGGCTACGTGGCACCCCAGCCAATGGTATGCTGCAATGTTTTACAGCATAGTGTAAGCAGGGCCTGACAGTGCCCTTCTCACCTGCCAAGCAACAGAGTTCCAGCTGCTCACAGGCAGAAGGACATTCTCATACGTTTGAGCTTTGTGGCTTATTCTTCTCTAAACAGCAGTCAATAAGAAAAGCACGTAGACTGCAAGTTTGGCAGGACAGGGCTCTCTCATTTCAGGAGTGAACAATGCAAAGAACAATGGCACTGCAACCCCCTGACTGAGGCATCTAGATGCTACTGCAGGACAAAACAAGGAGAAAGCCCACTGGGTTTCAGTTCCCCAACTTACGCACTTCTTGGAGCACAGAGTAAAATTGAAGGCGACTAGTGCAGTGACTATGTAGCCACAACTTCAGCCAGACATAGCTCATATACAGTCGTAGAGATCAGAATCGGCTTGATCCAGGAGCAAGGATGGAAGATCAGGTTGGGATTTTGACCTACTGCTTCTTTACTCGCCTACCTTTCCTCTTATACACCCATCCCAAGGAAGGAGGGGTGACCTGGGAGATAAAGCATTGCTTCCCTGAAAGTACACAAAACCCATATTTTCACTACTATAAAGCTTCGAGAGCAGGGGGAAGCAATTCAAAGTCAAATTAAATACGCCAAAGCTCAATTTGCCTAGGTCACTAAATAACCAGCACATAATGTCTTCCAACCTGGTCTGGACTAGAACCAGTACCATAGGAGGGGAATGCCCCTCTCAGGACTTCTCTTTGATTTTTTCTAAGGGCCTGCACCAGTATTTTCAAAGGGTTTCCATTGTTTTTTTTCAGCAGTGCAGTTCCACCTATGTAGCTGCACCAAACCCCTAGAATAGACACACTGCACTGATGGCAGCTTAGCCCGGTTTGAAACTGAAGTAAATTGAACTGGTGCAAGTCCCAGTTTAAATTGGTGCTGTGTGTCTACATTAGGAGTCTGCAGCTTTACTCATGGAGCTACCCATTTAAGGGAGAAAAAAGCAAGCAAAACCCAGCACAGACCCTAAAGGCCCTATCATGAGGGTATCTAAGCACTGGGATAGTTCCAGTGACTAATTTGAAGAGCATTGCCTGTAATGTAGAGAATAGCCCAACCTACTTACCTGCACTGGAAAGGAGTCCAAGGGTTAATATAAGACCTGAACCCAGAAGCAAGAATGTTACCAAATGAGCTAGTTTGATACCTTGGAAATCCTAGGGTTATTCTCCGAAAAAAAATTACATTTGCTTCTAGAAGGTGCATCCTTCCTATCACTGAAACAAGACCTGCAAAGAAAGGAATTGGCAGATTGCATAATGCACACAAGCACCTAAAACTATGACCCTATGTAATTAAGCATGTAGTCTGTCATTGGTGTTGCTAGCAAAGAGAAGGATCTGCTTGCAGAGGAGATGGCACCTAGAGACCTGCTAAACTGGCATAACACCTTCTGACTGGGCCCAATGCCATCCGCAAAGTGATGAAAGAGCTCAGGCGGCGAAAGACCATGCACAGAGTTAATACCACACTAATAGGTTCTTTGGAATAGTGAGAGAGCAAGTTGTGCACACTCCCCATATCCACAGTGCCCCTTATAGTGAGCTCAGGTGGGAAGAAAGGTAACTGTGTAAGGATGAGGTTTTGAATGGTGAATCAGGTTTCCGTCCCACAGGATGAAAACATTGGGATGCTGTTGTATATGAAATATTTACACCACAGCTACTTTTTACAGGAGGCACCTGAGATCTTGGTAAAAACTGCTCTGCGATGGCACATTCCACAGGACAATAAGGATTTTAGCGATCTGTCAAAGCAGGTCTGAGTTCTAGCAAAAACCTCTCTTAAGCATCTCGGTATGGTGCACAGCCAGGTCTGGGTCCTCATGCAATGTGATTTCTGAGGAGTCCAGCCCATAGAGAAGGAATTTCACATTGGAAGAGACATTAATGAATATAAAAAAAGAAATGAGCTTATCTGGTGTCTTTACTCTCTTTGCCCTACACTTTTGGTCTAGTCAGATATTTGAGCTTGAAAACAAGAGTGTTTCTTAACAGCCCCGCTCCTCTGCCAGGCAGGGAGAGGTGACCCTGTTTTGGGACGTATGTTGTCAAGAAAGAGGACAAAAAAGAAAACACAATGCTGCATCACAAATCCATCATCCCGACTTCAGAATCGAGGAGCAAGGCCATTGTTTATTATTATTTATTGTTTGCACTGCGGCAGCACCTAGAGCCTAGTCATAGACCACGGCTCCTTGTTATAAGAATGCAGGGATCAGCCCAGTATCCTGATGAAATTCTCACAGGCTACTAATATTACAGCAACCTAATATCCCTGGAGTCTCAGGGTGGATTCATTTCTGATTCTAAGCTGTTGTGTCATATATTGTGACCCCCAGTTAAACTGCTGTGCTTTACACAAGAGGCAACTGCAGTTCAATACTGGGTGAAGTCCCTGCTTCCAGGAGGAATGCACCCAAGGAGTAGCACCTCTGCCTCTAGACCCCTCACTTGTGGAGGGCCACAAGGATCATTTCTCTCTCCAGTTCTCTTTAACAGCTACATGCAGCCACTAAGTGAACTGGTCAAATCACACAGACTCAAATGCCAACAATATGAAGTTAACATGCAACTCTACCTATCCTTCACTTAATACAAGCAATACCATTACCACCGAGATGGCCCAGTTGGATGAAGCTAATGGATGAAGATTGCCCGCAGAAGCTAAACCCCAGAATGATGAAGGTGATGCTGGTGGCCAGAGGAAACCATTCTGAAGAGCCTACAGCCCTGGTACCCTCTCCTTGGGCTGACGGGATGCACCCACTGTCAAGTGAGCCTGTACTACAGGAGTGCTCCTGAGTCCCTCGCTGACACTAAGCTCTCATATAGCAGCACCAGTGAGTAACAATTTCTACCATCTCCAGTTGGCAAGGAGACACCAACCCATCTTGCGTATGATGACCCGGCTTTGGTCATACACGCCTTTTTTGCCTCAGATCTGGACTACAGCAACACAATATACCTGGGCAGGAAATCATCACTCTTGGGGAAGGGTAACTAGTACAGCAGAAGTTCTCAAACTGGGGGTTGGGACCCCTCAGGGGGTCACAAAGTTATTACAAGGGGGGTCGCAAGCTGTCAGCCTCCACCCCAAAACCCACTATGCCTCCAGCATTTATAATGGTGTTAAATATTGAAGAAGTGTTTTTAATTTATAAAGCCGGGGTCACACTCAGAGGCTTGCTATATGAAAGGGGTCACCAGTACAAAAGTTTAAGAACCACTGTAGTGCAGAATGCTCCTCAGTAACACAACACTACTGCAAGCACATCCCACCTGCCTCCACTCCCCACATTGACTTACCACAGAATATCCAATCAAGTTCAAGGTCCTTTTCTTCAGGGCCCTCCATGGCCTCAGACAAGGGTATCAAAAAACAAATAAATCAACTCACTCTCCAGCATGAAGACTGTGGCCAACAACTGCGCTCCTCAGGCATCATGGAACTTTTTACCACAACGGCAAAGTCAGTCCGTGCAGGAGACAGAGCTCTCTCAGGGGCCAATCCAAGACTGTGGAATGAACTCCCACAGGTACAAAGGGCCGTCATAAACCTCACCACTTTCCACTCCAAGCTCAACGGGCATTTCTTGGACTTGCCTTTCCAATATCAACACAGAACAGAGTGTACGTTTGAAAAAAAAAATACTGAAAAAAACAAACTACCAAAACAAAAAACCTCCATTGCATGCACAACTCTCCCCCTAGAGAGAGGGGTGAGAATGAACCACACAAAACGTGTTAGCCATGTCACTGAATGTATTACTGGAAGGTGCTCAGATATGCTAATGAGGGCAGTATAAGATCCAGTATAGAACTGAACAGTAATTTCTATATAGCCTATAAAGCTTCTTGGGATCTCTGGATGACAGGAAGAGTATACATCAAGTTATAATTATCAAACAGAGCATTTTGGAAGTAATTTTGAAACTGGCCATGAAAAAAAAATCATCAACATCTGAATCCAGGGGATGCTAAACTTGACATGAATAGAGCTACAGATAAAGTAATATTTTACCATATTTGTAAATCCGGTGATATTTCACATTATGTCTAAATTAAAACATTCGCTATTTGCATATTCACTCACCTATGTTGACAAGAGAAAAAACAAAGCACAATTCATTATTGTGCATTCCGCCCCCCTCAAGGAAACATGTTTTACAAATCAATCTGAACAAAAGGCAGAAATGCAGTATTAAAACCTACACAAATATGTCTACACATACCCCTTTCCAAGAGCTCCTCTCAAAGCTACAGTGCCTGTCCATCAAAATCTGAAAACTACTATTAGCATATTCTGTTCACACCAGCAACCTGGGTAGAATAGATCATGCCTTGAAAAAACAAACAAAAACCAAACAAATAAACAAAAAAAACACTTACAGGACATCTACTCAAAGAGGCTAATATGAAAAATGCTCCTCCTCCAAAAGGGATCCAAATACAGTACCTTAGTGAAAGCAGCAAAGAATCCTGTGGCACCTTATAGACTAACAGACGTTTTGGAGCATGAGCTTTCGTGGGTGAATACCCACTTCTTCAGATGCATGCATCTGAAGAAGTGGGTATTCACCCACGAAAGCTCATGCTCCAAAACGTCTGTTAGTCTATAAGGTGCCACAGGATTCTTTGCTGCTTTTACAGATCCAGACTAACACGGCTACCCCTCTGATACCTTAGTGAGAAAGCTCCAAGCTCCAATGTGCTGAGAGGGAAGTCTGCTAGCAATGGGAACAATAGCACTTTCCCAATAGCCGCTGTGAAACTGACAATTCTTGACAGTTTCGCTCTGATGACAGGGCACCAACACGTTTTGCAAACTAGGGCTATGAGTACCATTTAAGGATCATTCGTGGTGCAGAAATCCTAAATTCAGGCAGAGCTCTGCAAAAGCAGATTTTATTCCAAATTCCAGCATCATGCTGCAAATTCCCCAAATACGAGTACAGCATAATAAATGCTACTCTGACAGTGATCTGATCCATACACAAGTTCACACTCAAACATTTGACCACGTGCTTATGCATCAGCTACAGCCAGCATGTACTGTCTTTTGCAAATAAACAAAGGGAGACCATTACCAGAAACTAAATCTTTTCTTTAAAGGCACTCAGGCGACAGAACAGCCACTTGTGCTTTGAAAAGCCCCATAATCCTAAAAGACACATCCAACTCCAGTTGAGATGTCAACAAGCTGAAGTAATCCATACAGTAGGTCACTGAATGAAACCAGGTCACATGATTAGAGGCAAGACAAGCACAGTCAACGACTAATCCCCTTTAAAGCATTCCTACAGTTTGCTGGCCAACAGGATTTTTGTGCCTGCACAGAGACAGCCTACTAGGATTCAGAGAACATACCATAGCTGTGAGCCAAGCAAAATGGCAGAGCTGCTGCTCAGTCTCTCTCTCTCTCTCTCATGCACACACTCTATTAACTATCACCTCAGCAACAAAAAGAAAGGAGGCACCCATTAGTGGTCCACAGAACAAAAGCTTAGCTGAGGTGAAGCAGGGAGAGCACTGGATTTTTAGGTAACTGGCCTGTGTGAATCTTGCAAACAAAGCTCCTAGTAGGGTGACCAGATAACAAGGGTGAAATATTGGGAGGGTGGTGGGAGGTAATAGGTTCCTATATAACAAAGCCCTGAATATCAGGACTGTCCCTATAAAATTGGGCTATCTGGTCAGCCTAGCTCCTAAGGACTTGCTTCTCTTATACATTAACAACAAGGAGTCCAAAGGCACCTTAAAGACTAACAGATTTATTTGGGCATAAGCTTTCATGGGTAAAAAAATCACTTCTTCAGATGCATGCAGTGAAAGTTACAGATGCAGGAATTATACACTGACACATGAAGAGAAAGGAGTCACCTCACAAGTGGAGAACCAGTGTTGACAGGGCCAATTCGATCAGGGTGGATGTAGTCTACTCCCAATAATTGATTAGGAGGTGTCAATTCCAGGAGAGGCAAAGCTGCTTTTGTAGTGAGCCAGCCACTCTCAGTCTCTATTCAAGCCCAAATTAATGGTGTTAAATTTGCAAATGAATTTTAGTTCTGCGTGTTTCTCTTAGAAGCCTGTTTCTGAAGTTTTTTTGTTCAAGGATAGCTACTTTTAAATCTGCTACAGAATGTCCAGGAAAGTGTTCTCCTACTGGCTTTTGTATGTTACCATTCCTGATGTCCGATTTGTGTCCAATTATTCCTTTACGTAGGGACTGTCCGGTTTGGCCAATGTACATGGCAGAGGGGCACTGCTGGCACATGATGGCATATATCACATTAGTAGACGTTCAGGTGAATGAGCCCCTGATGGTGTGGCTGATGTGGTTGAGTCTTCTACAGAATAGACAACAAGGTTTGCTACAGGGATTGGTTCCTGAGAGTGTTTCTGTGGTGTGGTGTGTAGTTGCTGGTGAGTATTTGCTTCAGGTTGGGAGGCTGTCTGTAAGGGAGGACTCCCTTCTCTTCATGTGTCAGTATATAATGCCTGCATCTGTAATTTTCACTCCATGCATCTGAAGAAGTGTTTTTTTTTACCCACAAAAGCTTATGCCCAAATAAATCTGTTAGTCTTTAAGGTGCCACTGGACTCCTTGTTGTTTTTGTGGATACAGACTAACACGGCTACCCACTGATACTCTTACACATTAGCATGTTTAAAGTTTTAAAAAAGAGATGTAGCACAGACTGGCTATAATTGTTTATATGTCAGCTCTAAGAGGCTCCAATCATCACAATTAAACTGTGGCAGAGACTAGGGGCCCAATCAGAGACCAGGGCCACATACTGCTAGAAGCTATACAAACGTGTAGTAAAAAAAAATCCCTGCCCTGAGAAGCTTACAATGTAAGAATAAGATAAGAGTCCATGCATGAATACAAAGGACAAGGTAATGGCGAGAAAATATTAGTCAGTGTGATCACCAGCAGCCACAACACACCAGCCACCTAATCACTGTCAATTTTTTATCATCATCCCAGCAGAGGAGAGTTTTAATGAGGGATCAGAACCCCAGTTGTCAGCACCGTATATGCATGATGAAAACATGGCTCCTACCCCAAAGGGGTTATAGTCTAACTTTAAGAGGAGACACCGCAGAGGAATAGGACAAAGACAGAGGAGAGTGCAAGAGGACAGACTAGAGTAGCACAATAAGCTGTGTTGCCCTTTTTTGACCCCAGCAGCTGATCAATGTTTGGGGCCCTGGGTATGCTCCAGTTGGAAGTAGAAATTGGTGATAGTCAAGTGTTTCTTCGATGCAGTTTTATTTACAAAGAATGTACTCAGGGCATGTCAACAGAGCACGCAGACACCCGTGGCCAGCCCATGATACCCAAATCTGGCTCGCAGGGCTCGGGCTGGAGCCTGGGCTCTAGGACCCTGCGGGTTGGGACGGTCCCAGAGCTCAGGCTTCAGCCCAAGCCGGGCAGTCTACACAGGAATGAAACAGCCCTGCAGCCCGAGTCAGCTGGCACAGGCCAGTCACGGGTTTTTCTTTGCTGTGTAGACTTAGAGCAGATCCTATCTCTCAGAATGCAGGAGGAATCAAATAGCAAAAAAACTGCTTCTTTTGTTCACAGCATGAAGAACACATTTTCAGCCTGCAACTCCGCCTCAAAAACCTCTCCCGAGGTTTCTTCCACGGCCAGACACCGTGCTTTCAGTGGCTCCTTGTGTCTGTCTCTCCCAGTTTTAGTCTGTCTTTGTGATACAGCAACTGCTGCAACACTAGGTCCCAATTATTGGAGAATTCGTTGATGAATTTTCGTATCATGGCCCCCAAAGTTCCATTGAACCTTTCCACCAGGCCATTGGTTTGATGGTGGTACGGGGTGGCAACCAAGTGATTCACCCCATGAGTTTCCCACAGTTTTTCCATGGTCCCTGCCAGGAAATTAGACCCTGAATCTGTAAGGATGTCAGAGGGCCAACCTACCCTGGCAAAGATGTCTGTTAGGGCCAGGCACACAGTGTTAGCCCTGGTGTTGCCTAGAGCGACTGCTTCTGGCCATCGGGTAGCAAAGTCCACTAAAGTCAGTACGTACTGCTTTCCTCTGGGCGTCTTTTTTGGGAAAGGGCCCAGAATATCCACAGCTACTCGCTGAAATGGGACCTCAATTATGGGGAGTGGCTGGAGAGGGGCCTTGACCTGGTCTTGAGGCTTTCCCACTCTTTGGCATACCTCACAAGACCGGACATACTTGGCAACGTCCTTGCCCATCCCCTCCCAGTGGAAGGACTTCCCCAACCGGTCCTTGGTTCTGTTCACCCCAGCATGGCCACTGGGATGATCATGGGCTAAGCTTAAGAGCTTCCCCCGGTACTTAGTTGGAACCACCAACTGTTTTTGCGGCTGCCATTCTTCCCGGTGTCCACCAGAAAGAATTTCCTTGTATAAAAGTCCTTGGTCTATAACAAACCGGGATCGATTAGAAGAGCTGAGAGGCGGTGGGGTGCTCCGTGCCGCCGCCCAAGCTTTCTGAAGGCTGTCATCCGCTTCCTGCTCAGTCTGGAACTGTTCCCTTGAGGCTGGGGTCACCAGTTCTTCCTCAGACTGTGGACTTGGGCTTGGTCCCTCTGGAAGCAATGTAGGTGATGGGGTTGTTTCCGTTGCTGGTGAACCGCTCTCCGCTGGTGCACCTGAGGGTATTTCAGGCTCTGGCTGAGCCTTTTGGGTATGGCTGTCTGTTGCTTCTGCCAGTTGTGGCTCGCTGGCGCCCACTGGCGTTGAGTTTGAAGATGGGGTTGCAATCGCTGGTGCTGGTTGCTGTTCCAGTTCCGGGCCTGGGACTGGAGGTGCTGTGGCTGTTTCAGTGGTTGGCATGGAATCCGGGTCCACTACCTCTGTCTGGGTCTCTGGTAACACAGACGGGGCCTCTGTGGACGGCTCAGGAACAGGAATGGGTCTGGAAGCTTGCCTGGTTTGGCTACGTGTAACCATTCCCACTCTCTTGGCCCGCCTCACCTGGTTGGCCAAGTCTTCCCCCAGTAGCATGGGGATAGGATAATTGCCATAGACTGCAAAAGTCCACATTCCTGACCAGCCTTTGTACTGGACAGGCAGTTGAGCTGTAGGCAAGTCTACAGCTTGTGACATGAAGGGGTAAATTGTAACTTTGGCCTTTGGGTTGATGAATTTGGGGTCAACGAAGGATTGGTGGATAGCTGACACTTGTGCCCCCGTGTCTCTCCACGCAGTAACCTTCTTTCCGCCCACTCTCAAATTTTCCCTTCGCTCCAAGGGTATTTGAGAGGCATCCGGGCCTGGGGATCTTTGGTGTGATGGTGGTGTAATGAATTGCACTCGCATGGTGTTCTTGGGACACTTGGCCTTGATATGTCCCAGTTCATTACACTTAAAGCATCTTCCATCTGATGGGTCACTGGGCCGAGGTGAGTTACTGGAGACTGGTGAGGTTGAAGGGTAGGGTATCTGTGGCTTTACTTGGGTGGTATGTGGGGTCTTTGGCTGTCCTCGGTTGTAGGGTTTATGGTCTGTGTGCCCCCTGGGGTAATCGTTCCCCTTGACAGTAGCTTTCTTGCTTTCTGCCAGTTCCATCCATTTGGCTCCAATCTCCCCCGCCTCAGCGATATCTTTGGGATTTCCATCTTGTATGTACCGTGTGATGTCTTCAGGAACACCATCCAAGAACTGCTCCATTTGTATGAGGAGGTTCAGTTCTTCCAAGGTTTGAATGTTGTTTCCTGTTATCCAGGCCTCATAGTTTTTTGCAATGTAGTAGGCGTGTTTGGGAAATGACACCTCGGGTTTCCACTTTTGGGTTCTGAAGCGCCGACGGGCATGATCTGGGGTTATCCCCATTCGGTATCTGGCCTTGGTTTGAAAAAGTTTATAGTCATTCATTTGCAGCTTAGGCATTTCAGCTGCCACCTCTGCTAAAGGTCCACTGAGCTGTGACCTCAATTCTACCATGTACTGGTCTTCGGGGATGTTGTACCCAAGACAGGCTCTTTCAAAATTTTCCAAGAAGGCCTCGGTGTCATCACCTGCCTTGTAGGTGGGAAATTTCCTGTGCTGTGGAGCAATATTTGGCGCCGGGTTGTTAGGGTTGGCTGGCACATGCAGCCCAGCTTTTGCCAAGTCCAGTTCATGTTTTCTCTGTTTTTCCTTCTCTTCATGTTGTTTTTCCATTTCTTTTTGTTGTTTTTTCCATTTCTTTTTGGTGTTTTTCCATGTCTCGGCGGTGGGCCGCCTCTTCTTCTTCTTGCTTCCTTCTGTGGGCCAACTCTTCTTCTGCTTGTTTCCTTCGGTAGGCCACCTCTTCTTCTTCTAGTTTTCTTTTGTGTGCTGCCTCTTGGGCTGCCTGTTCTCTTTGGAAGGCTGCCAGTTTCATGCTTTCTTCCTTTTCTTTCATCTCCATCTCTTTTTGTTTTATTTCCAGTTGTCGCCTGTGTTCAGCTTCTTTGATTTGTTCTTCGGCGTCAATTTTTGCCTTAGAAGTCATGGTTCCTGTTTTCTTGTGTTGGGGTGCCCTCCGGTGTTTATCTTCTGAACTGCAGGCTCTGTTCCCTCCTGGAGTCTGCCTAGCAACAGTGCTTTTTTCCTTTTCTCTCTCTAGCTAATGTTCAATGAAGGGAAACCAGAAAAACCACTTTATTTGCATGCATATAAGTGCTGGTACTTGCCTCCTAATGGGAGGGCTATTGCATGACAAAAGACCCTTAACAGTTTGGTAATGGCTTCTCGCTTAACATGCAAGCCACAAACTGCCAGAGAGAGCAGAAAAAAAAATTCTCTCTGGTTCCCTTTTTAAAACCAACTGTTTCTCTCTCTGCTAAAAAGCCCTTAGCAGAGAAAAGAAAAATATAATATTCCTACTGGCTTCTGGATTCTGTCTATATCCCACCAGCTGCCACTCATGTGATAACCTTATTCCCAGATTTGGACCTTAGCGTCCAAAATATGGGGGTTAGCATGAAAACCTCCAAGCTTAGTTACCTGCTTGGACCTGGTACCTGCTGCCACCACCCAAAAAAATTAGAGTGTTTTGGGGCACTCTGGTCCCTCTGAAAAACCTTCCCTGGGGACCCCAAGACCCAAATCCCTTGAGTCTCACAACAAAGGGAAATAATCCTTTTTCCCTTCCCCCCTCCAGATGCTCCTGGAGAGATACACAGACATAAGCTCTGTGAAACTACACAGAGTGACTCCCCCTCTCTGTTTCCAGTCCTGGAAGCAAAAAGTACTTTCCTATTCCCCCAGAGGGAATGCAAAGTCAGGCTAGCAATCCAACACACAGATCTCCCCTTGACTTCTTCCTCCCACCAATTCCCTGGTGAGTACAGACTCAATTTCCCTGAAGTAAAGAAAAACTCCAACAGGTCTTAAAAGAAGGCTTTATATAAAAAGAAAGAAAAATACATACAAATGTTCTCTCTGTATTAGATGATACAACACAGGGTCAATTGCTTAAAAGAATATTGAATAAACAGCCTTATTCAAAAAGAATACAAATCAAAGCACTCCAGCACTTATATTCATGCAAATACCAAAGAAAAGAAAACCATAGAACTTACTATCTGATCTCTTTGTCCTTACACTTAGAAACAGAAGATTAGAAAGTAGAACTACTTCTCCAAAGCTCAGAGAAAGCAGGCAGGCAGACAAAAGACTCAGAGACACAATTCCCTCCACCCAAAGTTGAAAAAATACGGTTTCCTGATTGGTCCTCTGGTCAGGTGCTTCAGGTGAAAGAGACATTAACCCTTAGCTATCTGTTTATGACAGTCTTACATTCTCATTCCTTCATTCACACTCTACTCAAAATAATACTCAAGGAAAGCTCCTGGACTGGTTCTCATACTCCTTTTTTATTTTAGGTGAGGCACTGTGATTATCCTTACACTTATGTTTAATTGAAAGGCGCGTTCACACCCATCAATCTCATATTTTACCTCAACCTATAGCAAACTCATAACAACTGTATTCAGAGCACACCAGGTGCTTAACCACTGCAGTGTGCTTTGTAGTTGCAGCTAGCTGTGGTCTAGTAGCCACTTGTTCTACGCCTGGACTGAATTGCCTGCCAAAGCTGTCGTCGCCTCCATTTTGATTGGAAACTGTGTTCTTCTTTACTTACTGTCCCAACAACTGCCACATGGCTTGGATGTATTTCAGTCCAGAGGTCATTGAATATCAGGGTTGGAAGGGACCTCAGGAGGTCATCGAGTCCCACACCCTGCTCAAAGCAGGACCAATCCCTGACTAAGTCATCCCAGCCAGGGCTTGTCAAGCCTGACCTTAAAAACTTCTAAGGATGGAGATTCCACTACCTCCCTAGGTAACCCATTCCAGTGCTTCACCACCCTCCTTGTGAAAAAGTTTGGACTAGATGACCTCCCGAGGTCCCTTCCAACCCTGATATTCTATGAATATCCAACCTAGACCTCCCCCACTGCAACTTGAGACCATTACTCCTTGTTCTGTCATCTGCTACCACTGAGAACAGTCTAGATTCATCCTCTTTGGAACCTCCTTTCAGGTAGTTGAAAGCAGCTATCAAATTCCCTGCAGATTAAACAATCCCAGTTCCCTCAGCCTCTCCTCATAAATCATACGCACCAGCCCCCTAAACATTTTTGTTGCCCTCCGCTGGACTCTTTCCAATTTCTCCACATCTTTCTTGTAGTGTGGGGCCCAAAATTGGATAACAGTACTCCAGATGAGGCCTCACCAATGTTGAATAGCGGGGAATGATCATGTCCCTCAATTTGCTGGCAATGCCCCTACTTATACAGCCCAAAATGCCATTAGCCTTCTTGGCAACAAGGGCACACTGTTGACTCATATCCAGCTTCTCATCCACTGTAAACCCAAGGTCCTTTTCTGCAGAACTGCTGCCTAGCCATTCGGTCCCTAGTCTCAGAGTAGCAGCCATGTTAGTCTGTATCCGCAAAAAGAACAGGAGTACTTGTGGCACCTTAGAAACTAACAAATTTATTTCAACATAAGCTTTTGTGGGCTACAGCTCACTTCTTCGGGTGCATAGACAGAAGATATTTATACATACAGAGAACATGAAAAGGTGGAAGTACGTATACCAACTGTAAGAGTCCAATCAATTGAGATGAGCTATTATTCGCAGGAGAAAAAAAACCTTTGAAGTGATAATCAAGATGACCCATAGAAGGTGTGAGGAGAACTTAACATAGGGAAATAGATTCAATTAGTGTAATGACCCAACCATTCCCAGTCTGTTTAAACCTAAGTTAATTGTATCTAATTTGCATATTAATTTGAGTTCAGCAGTCTCTCTTTGGAGTCTGTTTTTGAAGTTTTTTTGTTGCAAAATTGCCACCTTCAAGTCTGTCACTGAGTGGTTAGAGAGGCTGAAGTGTTCTCCCACTGGTTTTTGAATGTTATGATTCCTGATGTCAGATGTCCCTTGTTTGTGACAGTAAACAGGATTCTTCCATCCTAAGTGCAGGACTCTGCACTTGTCCTTGTTGAACCTCATCAGGTTTCTTTTGGCCCAATCCTCTAATCTGTCTAGGTCCCTCTGTATCCTATCCCGACCCTCCAGCGTATCTACCACTCCTCCAAGTTTAGTGTCATCTGCAAACTTGCTGAGGGTGCAAGTTCACACCATTCTCCAGATCATTAATGAAGATATTGAACAAAACCAGCCCCAGGACCGACCCTTGGGGCACTCCGTTTGAAACCGGCTGCGAACTAGACAGAGCCATTGATCATTACCTGTTGAGCCAGATGATCTAGCCAGCTTTCTATCCACCTTATAGTCCAATCATCCAGCCCATCCTTCTTTAACTTGCTGGCAAGAATACTGTGGGAGACCGTATCAAAATCTTTGCTAAAGTCAAGGAATAACACGTCCACTGCTTTCCCCTCATCCACAGAACTAGTTATCTCATCATAGAAGGCAATTAGGTTAGTCAGGCCATTGGTGAATCCATGCTGACTGTTGCTGATCTCTTTCCTCTCCTCTAAGTGCTTCAGAATTGAGTTCTTGAGGACCTTCTCCATGACTGCATTTCAATGCTAAGTGAAGCGTTCCTATATCTAAGTTTGTATATCAGTTCGGTTCACCAAGCCCTTTGAGATTCCACTGAGACAAAAAAGCTGTTATTTAAATGCAATATTTTATTATTCCACCAGACTGCTGGCAAGAACATCCGTTCACTTTGGGACCGATCACGGTTTCACCCCTTGCAGTAAGCTCTGATGTGGGACTGGTGGTTTTATTTACCAGGAGAGCTCAGACTAGACTCACTATTTTTTGTGTCCTTACATCAGAGAGAATTTAGTGCCAGTGCCAGAATGACTGAAATACTCTATATACCCAAAGAACAAACATGGCACCAGCCCAAACTGACTCAAATGGCCCCCTCTAGACCGCTAAATCCACTCAGTCCTTGGCTTCTTGGCTAAGAGTGCCAGCAAGTGTAGTTATGATCAGTTACATGGACTCTTGTCCTCCAAGCACTGGACTGAAACTCCACCTCATTTCACATAGGCAACAACTTTTACTCAACTGACCCAACGGGATTGGAATTGGCAACCCAACATGACACTCAGGCAGCAAAATGATGAGTGGGATATAAAAGGCTAGACAGAGGCCAAGGGCTCCCATTGCCAATGCCTTGAGCCACTCACTTCCTGATACCCTGCTCTCAACTAAGTAGTGGACATGAGGCAGCAAAGCATGGAGGGCCCACTCCTGCTGTTCCTGCACACCCCGGAGTCTCACTGCAGGCAAGCAGGTGCACAAGAAATGAAGGATCAAGCCTGTGCTTTCATCCAGTGTGTGGCAGCTGTTCTGAGCACATGACTGATTAAAAACAAACACACATGCAGACATCACCGCATCTGCAAAAGGAATTCAAGCATTAAGAGACACTGCCCCCAACCAGCAAGGTATATCACACTTCTCACTTCACTTCCTAGCATCCTCCTGTTCTTCTTTTGTAACAGCACTAGTGCATCAGGTGAGAATGGGACCGAATGAAAGACAAGAACAGCTGGTTGCAATCAGAGAGAGGAGGGCAAGTTACAGAAACAGAACTCAGCCTTACTGTTTGTCTACACCCGGAAAATGTGTCAGCATTTTAAAAGCACTGATGCAAGTCTACCCGTGGCAGATGATGTAGTGGAGACAGGATGCAGGAACTAGTCAGAAGAGGTCTAGACGCCAGAGTGGTAAAAAATCCTGGTTGCACTTATTCTCAGGGTGGATGCACAAAAAGTTTGTCTTTTCACTGCTTTGAAGTTAAAGTAGTTATATGCACCTGTGCAAAATATCCCCAGATCCTCACACAAAAAGACAGTGGACAGCCAGCATAGCCAGCCCAAAGTATCTAGAGTGGAGCCATTAGAATCAAAAAGTTACAGAGCAGCACTTTCATGCAAAGCACACTCCTTTTTCAGGAAGTTCTGAGAACCGCCTAAAACACAATCCTAGGCCAGATGTGGTTTTTATTATCCAGACAAAGCTGGCTGAAATCCATCAAATAATTCTGGCAATATTTTCAGAAGACACTACAACCACCACAGAAGCTGCAGCTGAGAGGGAAATTTCAGGCAGTTCACGCCTCACTGGGCTGCCTTCGAACACCAGCACAATATGGTGTGTGTCTCTGCATCCGCATGTTCCCTTTGAGCCAAATTCCAGGCAGACACCCCTGCTGTGACACCACACTGAGATCCGAATACAAGTCAGACCAGAATTCGGCCCATTATACATTTATACTGCACTCCTTCTTCCAAAGAGTGGATGGTGGAGGAAAGAGAAGGATGTAGCCAAAATAATAGCCCAGAGTTCTACAGTGCATCCTCACATCTTCTAAGGGGTCTATGGAGATTACAGGCTTCAGTACACAATGCTCCATGTGGATTATTATTATTTGTATTACGGCACTGCCTCCGGGCCCTAACAGGATCAAAGGCTCACTTTGCTGGGCACTTGGGCAAACACAGTGAAACACAGGGGTTTCCCTCTGCAGCTGCCACAAAGTCTGCACCACAAGCAGCTGCCACCACTTATTTCCCCACATGTATAAGAAAGAAGCTAGGCAGAGCTAAATGAAGAGCAGAACACTGGATCCCTCAGGGTAAAGAAACTGCAAGTATTTGTGCTGCTACATTTATTGCCCAAGAGAACCCTGATTTTGATTAATAAAAAGTAAATGAAGCAGCTCAGCAGAGTAAGCTTTAGTGGATGGGAGAATAGGAGAGAGGCTTTTATTAATTAAAACTCAGCATAGATTACAATGGCTGTAACACTTTCTACTTCAGCAGTGTTAATATTTCAGCTAGCTGGTTAGGGGAACAGTGTTCCCTCGCAAAATATTTGGGAGATCTCACTGTATTAAAGATATGTATCACTGTGGTCCAGGGACAGCATGTAATTCATGGAGGAAGGTGACCACAGCTTTCCAGGAACTAGGAACAGTTTGGGGGGATGGGAGGTGATGAGGCAAATTTACTCAGGTTGTAATACCTCCCGAGCGGTACCACCATTCCTACCTGCAAAGGCTCACATATACTGGTTCAAACTGGATTCTCCAGAGACCAACAGACAAAAAAATAACTTTTGGATAAATAGCCTGAGTGTAAATGGACTCGGTGCCTTCTTGCTGATTCAGCAAACAGATAGAACCTTCTATCCAAAGGGGGGCCCAATTCCTCCAAGGGTTGGAAGGGCTTTGACCTACTCGGGCCACATAAAACTGATGAGTGATCTCTGGTACGCTTTTAACATGTACATAGGAACTTTCATTGTTGTTAATCTTTACTCTGCAATGCTTTCACCTTAAGAATAAATGTACTTGCTTAGAAAGGGCTGCGTGGTAACGCCTAACTGTTGGCAATACACTGTTCATAATCTTTGAAAAGAAAGCAAAGCACAGATGCTGGCCTGTTGGGAATATCCCAATGCAGGTAGGGAACTGTGCAGCCTGGAAAACACCCTGTCAGGGTGGGGCACTGTGGAACAGCTTCTGAAAGGCAGCAACAGTCGATGTTAGCAACGCAGCGTCTACACTGACATTGTGTTGACCTAACTACATTGATTTAATGCTACACCTCTCACAGAGGTGGAGTTAAGTCGGTACAGTAGTCAAGTTATGTCAGTGGGACCTACATTTTAGTACACAGTTAGGTTGACATAAGCTGCCTTATGTTGACCTAACTCTGTAGTGTAGACCAGGCCTGTGTCAGCTATGATAAGAGAAGTGAGGAGTTACTGTAACTTCTTTTTTTTAACGTTGTAGTTATGTTCTTGAAAAATGCGACTTTAAGCGAAACGATGTTAAGCGAATCCAATTTCCCCATAAGAATTAATGTAAATAGAGAGGGTTAGGTTCTAGGGAAATTTTTTTCACCAGACAAAAAATTATTTTACACACACATCACATACATACACACACACACACACACACAGTACACGTTTTAAACAAACGATTTAATACTGTTCACAACTATGATGATTGTGAAGCTTGGTTGAGGTGGTGAAATTAGAGGGTAGAAGAGGGTGGGATATTTCCCAGGGAATGCCTTGCTGCTAAATGATGAACTAGCACTCAGCTGAGCCCTCAAGGGTTAACACGTTGTTAATGCAGTAGCATAGCTGGAGGGGCGTGGGGGAGCAGCTGCTCCCCTACCGAGCACAAGTGGCGCCTTTTTAATTTTACTCACCCGGGAGCAAAAAAAAAAAAAAAAGGCGCCACCCACTGTGGTGCTTTTACTGATGGGGCGGTGCTGTGGGTCTTCAGCGGCATGACCTTCACTCACTTCATGAGTGTCTTCAGCAGCACTGAAGCTTCATCGCCGAAATGCCACCGAAGACCAGCGGAGCAAGTGAAGCTCCTGCCGCCAAGGTGCTGCCGAAGACCCGGAGCACCGCCTCGTCAGTAAAAGCACCGCAGCAGGTGGTGCCTTTATATCCCGCTCCCCCTCTTCCCTCCACCTGGCTACGCCACTGTGTTAATGTAGCCTCTCACTCTACCAGGCAGCAGGAATGGAGTGGAGGGGAGACAGCATAGCAGACAGAAACAGACACACACCTTGAGAAATACACACTGCCTCTTTAAGTAAGCTGACCCACTCTAAGTGCACTGGCTTTTCAAGTGGATCAGGAAGTTGAGACAGCAGATGCTGCCCCAGGCTCTCTGTCCTCTCCTCACCCTGCTCTATATGGTGAAGAAACGATAAGTGGGGTGTAGGAGCAGGGGGGAAGGGGACATTAGCCCCCTCCACCCCCTTCCCCTGCACAGCAAGCAGGAGTCTCAGAGAGCAGCTCCAAGCAGAGGGCAGGAGCAGCACATGGCAGTAAGGGGAGGGACAGCTGCAACTGCTAGTCTGCTGGGCACCTGCTGCACAGGGAACGTTGGGGAGTGGGGAGTTGATGGGGGGCTACCGGTTCATCCTGGTTCTAAGCCCCCACCAGCTAGCTGCAACGGGCTGCTCTTCCTGCAAGCAGTGGACAAAGCAGGCAGCTGCCAAATGACGTTAGAAGGCAGCATTGCACAACTTTAAACAAGCATGTTCCCTAATTGATCAGCAACATAACAATGAAACAATGTTAACCAGGAAGACTTTAAGTGAGGAGTTACTGTATCTTATTTCTTTGTACTCTCCTGTGGGTCTGTCTGTCGTCACCTGCTGTCTCTTGTCTCATACCTGTAATATAAAGCTCATTGAGGCAGGGACTGTCTTTTTAGTCGGCATTTGTATAGCACCTAGCACAATGGGGTCCTGATCTATGACTGGGGCTCCTGGGTGCTCCAATAATACAAATAATTAATCCAACTCACATCTTATCAGGTGAGAGAGGAACTGATAAAATGTAAATGTCTTTTAAAATATTTGTATTTATTTCCTTTCTATTTAGAATGAAAAAGGGCACCTGTACACTCAATCATCTAGTTATAATTACCAACTAATGATGAATTTCAGTCAGCTCACCCCTTCCACCTAGCAGCAGCTCTAACACCCACCCTGAAAACATTATCAGTGTTTGCTCTTGAATAGCCATTTCTCAAGATTACGGAGTCAGGATTGAGGTAGGGCCTTCTCTTTGTATTGGATGTTTGCCTTGGAAATGCTGAGAGGATTTGACAGCAGAAACACAACTATAAATGCAAGATCATCCAAACTGACAGATCCATCTGAAACAAACCCAACTTAATGTACAGAATTCTTACTGATTTAGGACCCTAAAGTTAGACAGACAGACAGATACACACCCACACACATACTTTGTTTAAGCAGGGTTACAGTTGATCTTTAAGGTCTAAAGTAAAAATTATTTATCCCTTTCCCCCATTAAATAATAAATAAATTAATCCCCTGCGGGAATATCAGATAAGACAACTGGTCCACAGGCCTCTGTGTGTGGAACTGGGAATGTCGCCTTACCCCTCTGTACCTGTTTTCCCTTCGTGCCTGACCTGTTGCTGGGAGACATAGTTATCAGCTGGTGAGTGATTTGAGACACTTGGTTGGAAGGTGTTGTGGGCTCTATAGGAGTGCACAGAAATAGTGGCTAGTAATTGATACTTCAAACTAAGTTGTAAAACATGCCCTGTTGCATTACTGGGGCAGGGGAAATCTTCACTGAACACAAAACATGGAGCAATCTACTCAACCTATTTTAAGCTAAGAATCCTCTGTGTTTTCTGCCTGGTATAGTTAGTGAGCTACGAGGCCTTGCTGATGGGTTTGGTCAAACTGTGGCTGGAGTCTTCCTCCTTCTGAGCGAAAACTTTCAATGTCTCCAGGTTTGTACACTAGAGACTGAGCAACAGGTTCCCTTAGTGAACCTGTCAACAGCTGTTCCCAAGCAATCCTCCTTTGTTCTACAGCAGAAGTCTCAAACACCCGGCCCGAGTTATTTGCTGAGGCCCGCCAAGCTCCCTGTGCCCCCCAGTTATTTACTGCGGCTGCCAAGCTCCCCTCACCTGCCACCCCCCCTATATCCCAGCTTGCTGCATCCCCGCTCCTCTGCCTACCTCCAGGTGCTTCCTGCCACCAAACAGTTGTTTGGTGGCGCTTAGCACTTTCCAGGAGGGAGGGGGGAGAAGCAGGGAGCAGTGTACTCAGGGGAGGAGGCGGAGCAGGGGTGGGGATTTGGGGAAGGGATTGGAATAGGGGCAGGGAGGGGGTGAAGTTGGGATGGGGACTTTAGGGAAGGGGTTGAATGTGGGCGGGGAAGGGGTGGGAAGAGGCAGGGCAGAGGCGGGGCCTCATGGATGGGGTGGAGTGGGGGCAGAGCCGCAGGCAGCAGGGGGAGGTGTCAGTCATGCAGCCCTCACGCGAATGTACTAGTTCTCATGTGGCCCCTGTGGTCATTTGAGTTTGAGACCCCTGATCTACAGGGACCCTGACTCAGAGGCTGGCTAGAAACTCTGAGAAGGGCCGCTCTGGAGATCGAGTTAGTTCATATTTCATGAGCATTTTTTGAGTGAACTAAAACCATTACGCAGTAATTAAAATTGAGTTTACAAGTCTAAGCAGCTTAGAGAGATTTCTTTTCATCTCAGCGGCTCTTATCAGCATAGTTCAGGAGGAGGCTGCCTTCCGAGTCAGGCTAATCAAAAAGCTGACCGCAGTTCAGGCGTGTTTTCAAAACACAGCCACTACCAGCACGCCTCGCGCACAGCCTGGATTCCACACAACCCCATGAATCTGGGCACACGTTCCAATGCCACTCAAGACTCCGCCATGCTTTCTCTTATTCTGCCAACCACCCGAGGCTGGCTACAGATGAGCCCACGCAGGGTGACATTCCTTCCCTGCTCCCTACAGGGATCCCTCTCAGTGAGCCCCAATAGTAGACAGCATGTATTGGCAGGACTCCTTCCATGCACAGCTTCCCAACGCGTCTTGGAAGGAAGCTAAGAGATAGGGTGCTGCATTAGGTCGGACTCAGGAGACCTAGATTTGATTCCTGGCACTGCCAATGGCCTGCTGGGTGACCATGGGCAAGTCACTTCCTGCCTTGTGCCTCAGTTTCCCTATTTGTAAAATGGGGATAATGACACTGACCTCCTTTGTAAGGTGCTTTGATATCTAAAGATGAACGTAGTAGGTATTGTTATTGATAACTACAAGGGAAGATGAATGGACAGAGGCAAGAGGAAGGAAAGTAAATCCAAGAAGAACAGAGTAGGGAGGAGGAGGGAAATTATGGGACATACTGTGAGTAAGAGGGAGAGGAGGAGTGGGTCAGAGCAGTGATGGTCTCCATTGCATTTTTTTATTTTCCCTTATTTTAGGGCTGCATGTCCCCCATTACACCTCTTTGTCTGAGATCAGCATTCCCCAATACAACACTGTGAGGTAGAATTTCCAAAAAAAGCCATTCCTGTTTATATCTGTTATCAGGGCAGGATTTTCGTCTAATGATCAGAGCAGGATACCAGGTCCTATATGCAACTCTGCCCCCGATTTATTGTACACCCTTGGGCAAATCACTTAACCTTTGTGCCTCAGCTTCCCCATCTGTAAAATGGCATCATGCAATGCATGTTATAACTGGTTCCCTAAATCATAAGGTCTTTAGGAAAGGGACTGGCTGTTTGTTAACCCAAAGGGGTTCTGTCCGGGACTGGGGCTCCTGGCTGCCACCATGTTGGAACTGTGATGGATTTGGAGCAGCTCTGTAATAGTTGGTGAATGCTGTAAGTCATTGGGATTTTATTGTATGAATGCGCTGGGTTAACTCAATAGAGGGAAGCCTGGGAAAACAGGCATGAAGGTACACAGATTGGCTAAAGATATACTCCCTCTCAGCAAATACTTCAGAGTTAACTGTTACGAGACAACGCCAAAACTATTAGCTTTGATTATTTTGCCTCCTCTCCAGCCAGCCTACAAAACCGGTTGAGGACAAATGAACTCTGGCTGGACAAAAAGACCCTTTTTCAAGAAAGGTGGGTAGTTGTTTGGGGGAACCAGACAGATGCAGGGCCCCTGCTGGGCGTGTCTAGGTTACCATCTGGGGATGGCAGCCTTTAGGTAAAACAGATGTGTCCTGACTGTTGTTTTAAAACTCTCTCTCTCTACAAGCTTTGTTCCAACAGTTAAAATAAACATGTTGGTTTTAAAAGGCTGTCTGGTTACTGTATTTACTCATGATCACAGACTCCTGAAAGGAAGAATCAAAGATGCCCAAATGTAGTTGGATCTGCTGGGTAAGTACTATTGATGCACAGGGTACTGTAGCCCAAGGACTGGTCTAAGTGTGGGAGAAGTGTGAAATTCCACCCCAGGAAAGGTACAGGCCCGAGATCTGACACCTCAGGGGGTGCGCTCACAGAGACCCAGGAAAGGGGCCAAGGCATAGCTAACCACAACAATAATGAATATGATTTAGGCGGTAGGGGGAGGAATTGTGAGGCTTATATTGTTTAAAGCCCTTTGATATCTTTGGGTGGTCAGCCCTGTCAAAACTACAAAGACATTATTATTCTCTGCGGAATCAAGGGCATCAGCCATAACAGAGCAGCATCGCCCATGTTTCATAATCAGGAGAATTGTAAAAAAAAGCCCAATAAGAACGACCCTATTTCAGTTACTAAGATAAGAAATTAATATACGTCAGCATGTCAGCCCGCTCGGACTACTTACAAGGTCAATATGCTGCTCTACACACACAGATATACCTTCCTACAAAGCTCTAGCCCATCACCCTTACTCTTTTTGTATATGTCGCTGTTCATGCGAGACACTGCAGGTTCTCAAAAGTATCTGACAAACCAGAACCCACATTTGGAAAAGCTCCTCTTCAAACTCTGCTGCTTGGGCCCACCTCCAATTACATACAGAACAAACAATGCGAGGGTTCAGTCTAGGGAAACTGCAGCGGGACGGTCTAACTCCTTCGGGGAAGTATCACTCACCACTTCAACAAGAAGCCTGGTTTATATACATCTTGTAAATACACCTTATGATAAGAGTCTTAAGGAACTCAGACTATTGGTGCCTTACTGGATGCAGCATTGGACTGGGAGTCAAGAGACCTGGGATCTATTCCTGGCTTGGCCACTGGCCTGCAGGGTGACCTTGGGTGAGTCACGGCACCCATCTGTAAAATGGCGGTAATGATACTGACTTCTTTTGTAAAGATCTACTTTCTACTTTGCTGCAAGATCTACAAGTAACAACTGGCTATTGTTATCAAGCTAACTTGTTCACAGTCTAAAAGTCTCTTACATTAGAGGCCTCTTTAATCTAGCAGGCAAAGCAAGATGTAATAGCTAGAAGGTGAGGCTATTCAAACTGGAAATAAAACAATTGAAAGACCAGAAAGGGTAATTAACCACTACAGCCATTTACTAAGGGATGTAGTAAATTAATCATCACTTGGAGCCTTTAAATCCAGATTGGGCTGTTATTCTGAAACATCCTCCAGTTCAAAACACACGTTACTGGGGTTGATGGTGCTCAGTTGCATATTAGGGAAGAATAATTCCCTGCACTGCAGAAATCACATTCTATGGCCTGTGCTTTACAGGATGTCAAATTAGATTATCGGGATTGGGGGGGGGGTCCTTTTCTGGTTTAACAGTCTATAGCTAGGTCTACACTGATGGAGGGGGGTGTCGACCTAAGATACCCAACCTAAGATACTCAAATCAGCGTATCTTAGGTAGATTTACCTGGCCGTGAGGATGGCGGTGAGTCGACTGCTGCCACTCCCCCGTCGACTCCGCTTCCGCCTCTCGCCGCGGTGGAGTTCCAGAGTCGTCGGCAGAGCGATCAGGGATCTATTTCATCGCGTCTACTCTAGATGCGATAAATCAATCCCCAATAGACCGATTACTATCCGCTGAACCAGGGAGTAGTGTAGACGTAACTTAAGACTGAAGTAATAGAGCTTAGCTAAAGAAAGGAGGCTCAAAAGGAGAATTTACAGGATAACCTGTAGGATATGAATGGTCAAGAAAAGGAAATTCACACCAAACCTCCGAATATAGTAAGTGCTTTGATGCCTCACATTAAGAGAGTTGGAATGATGCTGTAACTTAAATGGTTTTATGGATTTAGTGAATGGTGTGCTGGACAGCATACCAATTACCATTGTCTGAAGTAGTCTTCCCTCACCTCCACTGGATACAATTTTTTTTTTTTTTTTAAGGCACTAAAGCTCACACACAGAATGAAAAATGTCTTCAATCTTCTGAGCTGCTAACATTCAGTTAGTCAGTGTGATTCAAAGAACCTCATGATGGAGATTTTATATCACTTCTCCCCGCTCCCCCCCACCAGCAAGCTCTCAAAGCCAATTACTTCCATTTTAGATAATAATCAGTCCATGGGATTAACATTCAAAGTTTCAGTCCTTCCCAAGAATTAAGAGAAGTTGATCTTTTTTTTTCTTCCTCTGAAAAACCAAGGGGATTGAAAGAGGCGGTCTGGTGAGCTTCCCTACCCTAAATGCCAAGTAAGAGTGTAGGCAAGTACAATGGAAGATTCCCTAGCCACATCTTCCAGTGCAATTCAACCCGCATTACTCCAGTTCTGGCTCAGAGATGATTAGTTCTTTGACACTATGCAGTATTTTCCTCCAGCATACAGAAAGACATATGGTGCTAGGTTAAGACTCGCCTACTTCATTCCCCTTGTGACCTCAGTAGCAAGTGAACCCACCTCCGCTGAGGGGAAAGGCTAATGCATTAAGTCGCGGTAGTAGTTGACCCCTCTGCAGCAAGTCAGAATCTGAACATACCGCAACTTTAAAATTCTGCTTTGATTATCAAAGTGATTAATCTTCGCAACAGTACATTGATTGAAGTTGGCTGCTCTGTTATAATGGGCCACAGCACCTAATCCTCATAGCAATGTATCGCAGCCGATGGCTTCAGGCTACTAATGACAGAATTTAATAGAAAATTTAACTGTTCAGCTCTGTCTGTGAAGCAAACAGACCCAAGTTTTTAGGATTCTCACCTACTGACACCTAGCACCAGATCTCATAAGAATTACAACAATCTCATATGAAAAATGTTTTATTAAAACAAATAAAAGCTTTATTTAGTATCAGGATTCACTCCCTTCAGCCAAATCCTTAAGAGCACTGAAATAAAAAGTTCAGAGAAAAGTCTGCAGCATTCTTCACCACCTTCAGCTCACGTACATCACTGTCAATACCACACGGCACTGCTCCATAAACCAATCTCATCCACCTCCAACAGACACCAAAAAGTAACAGAGGGTATAGTTGCACTGAAATCAATGCTGGTGTAGTTAAGCACCAAAAGTTATAAATTCAGTCAAACCTAGTTAGTGTGTCCTTGGAAAAGTAACATGGGACAGATTTCCAAGAGTGTTCAGGAACCAACAGCTCCCAATCTGACACTTCCAGCAAGATTTTGCAAATTGAACAATAAGCAAAAAACAAAGATTAGCAAAAGTGCTTTGAGATTCTCAGACAGCAGTTGATACAGAAGTGCAAAGAAAGGTTATACTTTTATCTCACATCCCACTCGAGCTCTGCCCTAATCCCCCCCATGTAGGTAGCGCTAGATTGACTGGAGAAGCTCTCTCATTAACATAATCCACCACCCAGAGAGGCTAACTATGCCATTGGGAGAAGCTCTCAATTCTGCATAGGAGCATCTTCAGTAAAGTGCTGTAGTGATGCAGCTGCACCAGTATAGCTGGGCCACTGTAGGGCTGTACATAAGAACAAGCCCTTAGTCTGCTGGTGTGCAGAGACCACATGCTGACCAATATTGTGTTATTGTTTACTTGTACTCCCCTGTCTGCATTCATCTGCTGTCTCCAGCCCTATACTTTGATTGTAAGCTCCTCGGGCAAGGACTGTCTTTTGTTCTGTATTTGCAGAAAAAGGTTCTGATCCGTAAATAGGGCTCCTAGGCCCTACAACAGTACAAATAATACTTTGTGTTGTCTGACTGAAACCTTTATTTAGTGCAGACTAATGGGCATTCATACAGCATAATGAAGTGGCTATAGAAGCCTCAACATAGATTGGATAAAGGCTGATGCAGAGCCATTGCTTCTAGAATATTTACTCTGACCACACCAAACAATGAAAACCCCACTCTGCTAATTGTATTGTTTATTCTCTCTCTCTCTCTCTCTCTCACACACACACACACACACACACACACACTCTCACTCTTAATTGGCCTTAATGTCAAGTTTTACAGGACAAGAAAAAAGTGAACAGTTTAGATCTGTAGCAACACTGTGGTGCTGGTTTTTAAATGATCTGATACCAGCAATCCATGTTTCTATGAACCCATCCTGATCCAATACCAATCAAATGGTTTGAAATTAGGAAACCTGACTGCAGGCCCTGTTCCTGCAAAATCAATGGGGCTACTTGCAGTCTGTAAAATTATAATTACAAACCATGATGATTTTTGCAAGACTGGGACCTTACTGGCTTTCAGAGGGGACCAAGGACAATTTTGATTTGTTCTGAGAGGGAATGTGCAATGAGAAATTTAAGACGAGAACGTGCCACTCAGGAATCAGCAGCTAAAGTTTTACAATTTTAAATCATCTGGGGTTTTTGTTTTGTTTTATCTTCTGCAGAACAGAAAAAAAAATGTCAGATGTGATGCTCCATTCTGCACACTAGTTAGAAGTGTGTCAGACAATCCATTCACTCTCAACAGTATTTCTTTTATTCCTGATACTTTCAATTAACTTTAACATGTTGCCAACTCCCATCCTCCAATAAATTATAAAATCAAAGCCTCTGAAAGAGGCCCAGCCTCTATTTCTATTTACTAGACTGGAGTAAAAAATTGTTTGCCTTCTGCTTACAGAAGACTGATGTATCAGAATGAAAGATACCCTACTTTACTCCCCCCAAATGAACCATTATTAAAAATGAAAGCATTTGGACAGTGAATGTGAGCCATTCATGGCTTGAGTCAGGTCAGCAGGAGGGCCCTAAAGAATGTTGAAAAATCAAGGCTGTCCCAGTTACTTCTCTGGTAGGTGGCAGACTGCAAAGAGTCTCCTGGACGCATGGGTTAATCCTGCTACATGCTGGTACACACTGTGGCATATTTAAGTGGGTGAATAAAGATTTTTTTAAAGAACTAAAAAAAAAAAAAAAAAGATCAAATTACAGCTTTGAGAAACTAGGAAAGCCCCCTGGGAAAGTTAGTCAGTCAGACACACACACACCCTCTACAGAAGTGGTTGTCAACCTATAGTCCATGGACTCATGGAAGTCTGCAGGCTATGTCTAAGATTTCCAAAGGGGTCCACATCAGCATTCAGATTTTTTTTTAGGGGTTTACAAATGAAAAAATGTTGAAAACCAGTGTTCTAGAGCAACTGAAGAAACTAAAAGTCCACAATAAGCCAAAAAGGTGAAAACAAGTTACTGATTTATACGACAAAATAGGCCATGTGCTAAGTATGTCATATGACCTATATAACTTACATACTTATGCAAAAGTCCATTGGCCCAGATCTAATGCATCTGAGGGTGCTGAGAGAACTGGCTGATGTGACTGCAGAGTCATTGGCCATTATCTTTAAAAACTTGTGGAGATCGGGAGAGGTCCCGGACAATTGGAAAAAGGCAAATATAGTGCCCATCTTTAAAAACGGGAAGAAGGAGAACCCGGGGAACTATAGACCAGTCAGCCTCACCTCAGTCCCTGGAAAAATCGTGGAGCAGGTCCTCAAGGAAACCATTTTGAAGTACTTGGAGCAGAGAAAGGTAATCAGGAACAGTCAACATGGATTCACCAAGGGTAAGTCATGCCTGACCAACCTGACTGCCTTCTGTGATGAGACAACTGGCTCTGTGAATATGGGGAAAGCAGTGGATGTGTTATTTCTTGACTTTAGCAAATATTTTGATACGGTCTCCCACAGTATTCTTGCCAGCAAGTTAAAGAAGTATGGGCTGGATGATTGGACTATAAGGTGGATAGAAAGCTGGCTAGATTGTCGGGCTCAACAGGTAGTGATCAACAGCTCGATGTCTAGTTGGCAGCCGGTATCAAGTGGAGTGCCCCAAAGGACGGTTCTGGGGCTGGTTTTGTTCAACATCTTTATTAATGATCTGGATGATGGGATGGATTGCACCCTCAGCAAGTTCGAAGATGACACTAAAATGCAGGGAGAGGTAGATATGCTGGAGGGTAGGGATAGGGTCCAGAGTGACCTAGACAAATTGGAGGATTGGGCCAAAACAAATCTGATGAGGTTCAACAAGGACAAGTGCAGAATACCACACTTAAGACAGAAGAATCCCATGCACCGCTACAGGCTGGGGACCAACTAGCTAAGCAGCAGTTCTACAGAAAAGGACCTGGGGATTACAGTGGACAAGAAACTGGATATGAGTCAGCAGCGTACCCTTGTTGGCAAGAAGGCCAACAGCATGATCATAACTATTATGTATTCAAGCAATCCTCTGGGAAGTCTTCAGATCAGCCTGTATTATCCACTTGACTAGAATCATTACCAGCAAGCCAGTCTTTTCTCAGCCTCGCCACTGACCGACCAGCTGATGTGACTTTTGGGCCAGTTGCCCATTAGGAACAGTTTTATTTTGGCAGAGAGCATGTGATCTAGACTGAATTAGCATTGTGCAAGATACAGTTTGTATGTAAACTGACCATTTATGCAAGGAGAGGACACCAGAGACATTGATCTATTAAAAAAACAAAACAAAACAGTATGTGGGAGCTGAGAAACAAGCCTTATACTGACTGGTCTGGAGGATTTCACTTTGGGCAGTGACTTGCACTAAATTCAGGATGTCCAAATGCTACTCAATTTTATCAACACTGGACACAGACATTTTATTTATTTATTTTTAATGACAGCCACTTGTTTCAAAGTTCCTTCTTTTTAGCTGAATGATGTCCAACAAAGTTCAAGTTAAACAGGCTGGAGAAGACAGGCTATTTAAATGGGATTTAAGTGGCCAGTGATCATTTGAAACCCGTCAAGCACCATACATAGAGCAAGTAATTACAAAACCATCTTTCCAGCTATAGCTCTCCAGATAACGTCTTGGAAGATGAAGGATCACCTTGGTATTCTCTCCTACTTGTGGTCACCCCTCAAAATAAACCATTTTAATCTTGTTTTTGCTGGTACATTCACCCATCCCACAACACTCGAGTCAGCCTCCTCTATTACAGGCACGTAGGTGTGGGTGCTCTGCCTAGAAATCTTACGGACTTTAGAACTATTTGTTTTTTTACAACATTCAAAATAATATCAGGCTAGGTGAGTGAAACCTATGCAACAGAATCTTTTATCTATGAGGTAAGAAGCCCCATCACCTTCTCTCATCTGCCTTTCAAATAGCTCAGTCCCTGGATACTTCTGCGCTGTCAGGCTTCTGTGGAACTTTCCATGCTACCCAGTAAGCTAGTAAAATTTGGTTTAAGGCCCCACCCCCACCAACAGTGTGCTGGAAAATGTGTTACTCCAAATTGGTTGTAAACACCGTTTAAACATGATTGAGGTTAATTCTGTTTAAACATGACCCTAGCAAGCCTGGCTCGCCAAACCGTGTTTAAATGGCTTTACCCTGAACCAGTGACTGAAACACAGTTTGCGTCCCAAAACTGTGCAAACAGGCCTTGCACTCAGTTTTCCAGGGGAGATATTTTCCTAGACTCGGTGTTGCAAATTCTCGTCATTTTAAATCACACCTCAGGGAACTTGGCGGTTTTTCTTAAAGCACCAGCTCCTGGAGTCACGTGATTGCACAAGAACCTCAGCTTCCAATAAAAAATAAAAAAAGTACTTCTCAAGCACTCATGGTTAAAGAGAGAAACTTGGAAATGTGACCCCCCTCAAAGGCTTCAAGGCAAATAAAAAAATAAAACTATTTTTGGAAGTCTGGAGTTGGCAATACAGGAGAGTCCTATTTGCCTACCTGCCTCCCCCACTCCACATCCACACTTTGCTCAGCTACTATTTCAGACCGCACATCTGTAGACTCAGTATGACAGTCCTTGCAATGGATCATATTCAGATTTTCCTTTACTATCATGCTGAAACATATTGGGGGAGATGGGGGTAAAACAAAAAAAAAGAAAAGCAAAAGGGGGAGGGGCTTAAGCTTGGGGAACTAAGTAAAGAGCTTGTATATTGCTTGCAGAGACACCAAGTACTTTTTTTGTAGCATCTGCAAAACCAAATTGCAGAGGCTTCTCCCACTTCCAGTCTCTGGCCCTCCCCTGTGGATAAACGGGAGATGGATACACTTGGTGGCTCTGCTGAACTGGAGACAATCTCAATATTAAATCATTAAATCAGGCTGTACTGCTGAAAACTGGACAGGTTTCAATTTCCCTCCTGCCTCACTAAATCAGCTATTCCCACCAGTCATTCTGGAGGTACTAATCTAAAACAGCGAAGTAGACGAGCCAGTGTCACTCAGCAGCTGAGGACAGAGCCAGAAATGCTTTTAGATATTGTACCACGGGATCCGTAGTGAGCAGGACAAGACAACAGCCTTGGGTCACAGACATGAGGAACACCCCTTCTCCCTCAGTATTCTTGTGAAAGAAGGGGTCATAGATTCATCATCTGTTTTAAGGCCAGAAGAGACAGCTGTGATCATCTGGTGCGTAACCCAAGCCACAGAGTTTCACCCAGTGATTCCTTCACCAAGTCCATAATTTATGGCTGAGCTAGAGCGTAACATTTTAAAAGACACCGGGTCTTGATTCCCTGGCTGGCTGAGGGCGGATGAAATGGAGCAATGCCAGACACGTGGGCCTTATCTACTCTTGTGCAAAATGCACTCTTGTTGACACTGGTTCAGCTGTACCAGGTGCAGCAATGTGGGGCGCCCCACAGCAAGCTGGCCAATGGCTGTCGCTCAGCGATATATATCAAAGGAGGGTGAAACACCAGCAGCCTGTTTGCACCAGAGCTCCCGCCATCGGGACAACTGGTGGAGCTGCGCCAGTACTAGCAACAAAGGGATATTTTAAGGGGTAAAAAGCCTAGTGCAGACTGGTGAGTGGGTAGGACAGGTCCCGCTCTGTGCCCAATCCACAAAGAACGGGCATTTGTTACAGCCCCATGTAGAGAGCTTCAGTTCTTTAGTACAAGCTGGAGAGACTCTTGCGTTTAGCTCTAGTGGTTCCCAATTCAATGCCCGGTACGTTGGCCAAGATGGCAGCAAGCATTAAAGCTGGTCAGGAAATACCTGATGGACAGGTTTTCCAGCAGAAAATGCAGAGTTGTCAAATTGGAAATTTTTCATGGGAAGGTGCCAGTTTCAACAAAACTATGGAATTACGGGGAGCAGAAATAAAAGACACAACCCAAAGAAGCAAATAACCAGTAGCCTGGTTGTTAGGGTGTTCCCCAGGGACTTGAATTTTGGCCTCCCGCATCCCTGTGAATGCCAGGATACTGGCTAGTTTGGGTCTCTCTGGTTAGTTTTTCAATGAAATTTAGACAGGTCCTGGACTTCGTCATGATGCAAAATGAGAAACTTTTCAGTATTTCAAAACGTTCTGCAGGACAGGAAAACCATTTCCTGCCCAGTTCTCGACATCACACATGTACCCTTTCCAAAGCTCATAGACTAATATCCCATTCCTTCCATCGCCCTGACCACCCAAGTACTTACCCATGCCACTCATACTTAGCTCCTACATTTTCTTTTATGTCAGCCCCCAGAACACTCTCATCAACTGTTATTCTCTGAACTCCCTGCTGCTTATCACCCACTAGCATTAGCAAGGAATAGTCGGGGTATTTATTTAGAATCAGAATAGACAGCATCTTGTATATATGAAAGAGATCCAATGTGTTCCAACTATCGTTTAAATTCCCTGGAGAATAATGCTATCGGTATTAATTCATGTTCCTTTCTGTGAGCTGAGAAGGGAGGAGCAGAAATCAGAGTGGATTAATAAAATGGGATAAATGGATGATATTAAGCATAAGTGCTGGAACTAGGAATACAGGGGGTGCTGCCACATCCCTTGGATTGAAGTAGTAACAACCACCCAAATACATGGTTTCCACCTTCAGCAACCCCCACCATAAAAAACTGTTCCAGCACCACTGAAATTTAAGTGAACAATTTAGGCTGGGATTTATTAGCTTGAGGAATAATCTGCCAAGGAAAGTGACAGAAGTCCCATTGCTTGGTGCATTTCAAGTTAAACTGGAAAAAACACCGGTCATAATAACAGCAAAGAACAATAACTTGTAACAGTCCTACAGTGGCAGAGGATAGATCAAATAACTTAACAGATTTCTTCTCTCCCCAGTTACAGGAAAACCTGCTAAGTAATCTTAACTATAGGTGTTGCTAACATTTTTCCTTATATAAAACCTATATTGGACAGCAAATGCTCTCTTGTAGATTTATGGTTTGATTAGATTGTTTTAAAATACAAAAATAGAGCTAACAGAAGCAGGGAAAACACAAACAATGTTGCTAAAACATTTCCAATTCATCACCAACTTCTTCAGACATATCAGTACACCTCACCTACTCCAGGCAAATATTTACAAAACTGGAGACCTCTCAACAGCTAAAGAAGACTGTCACAATATTAGCCTTTATCTTATCCCCAAACAAGCTGAAAGAACAACATACAGTAAAGCTTTATTTTGCTAACAGAATTGCACACAGCAATTCTGAGATATTCTAGGGGTCACAACTGGATCAAGTAGGTAAAGCAATGCCTATGCCATCCCCATTATAAGAAATGTGGATGTGTTTGATTTAGGGCCATAAAAGTTATTTTGGGGAAAGAGAAATTGACACAGATTTAAAAACTAACAACAGGACTGATTTCCTTGTTTTTTTTAAGGGGGAAAAAAATCCCATGTACCTGGCCTATGGCCCAGCAAAATTCAGGGTTTGCGTCTGGGGATATTTATCTTCAAGCAAAGGTTTTAGAAGCCCCTGATCCTACAGCACCGTCTGCACACTCAGTTGTGTCGAGCTGGGATTTGATTTTACTCTAAGTATGTCTCAGGCCTATTCCAACCCTTAGTTGTAAAGCACTAGGAGTCTCAGTCATGGACCAGGAACGCATTGTGCTCTGCTCTACACACAAGAGATAGTCCCTGCCCCAAGGACCTTACAAGAGGAAAAGTGCAATAAGTGAAAAGTATTATTACTTTATTTCTCTGAGCAGCCCATAAACCCTTTCTATATTCTATTCAAAGAAACGAGACTGGGTTTTGGAGCAGGCCAGACAAGCTTCCAGGTTGGGAGAACAGTCAGCTTGTACTTAATTCACTTTTTTTTTTTTAAACACAGTAATTATCAACAAGTGGACCCCCCTACAATAATTTAATTGCTCAACGTACCATCCTCCAGAACAATGGTTCTCAACCACAGGTACATGTACCCTGGGGGCATACAGGGGTCCTCTGAGGGTACATAAACTCATCTAGATATTTGCTTAATTTTACAACAGGCTATATAAAAAGCACAAGTGAAGTCAGTACAAACTAAAATTTCATACAATTCGTTGTTTATACTGCTCTATATACTGCATTGTAAGTACAATATTTACGTTCCAATTCATTTTATAATTGTATGGTAAAAATGAGAAAGTTGGCAATTTTGCAGTAATAGTGTGCTGGAACACTTTTGTATTTTTATGTCTGATTTTGTAAGCAAGTCGTTTTTAAGTGAGGTGAAATTTGATGGTACGGAAGAGAAATGAGACTCCTGAGAGAGGTACAGTAGCCTGGAAAGTTTGAGAGCCAGTGCCGCGGAATGAAACGGTTCTAGCACAGGCTGCAGCTACGGTCAGACCTTCTAAGAACAAGCAGTACACTTCTGCAACATTGTCTGGCAGCAACTCTGCAAACCCCATTGCTGCACCTTTGCCCACAGCACAACTGAGGAGACTCCTACCACTCTCTCAACTACTTGTTTCTAAGGTGGAGGAAATTCAACCCCCCTTTCTAAATTAGGCACGTCTTTAAGAGAGTGGCAAGTAAAGCAATGGGATGACTCAGGATCCCGCTGAAGGGAAGGGCCATTTGGGATCTGGAGTTTAGAGCACAGCTTTCCCAGTGATGGAAATATTTAAAGCTGATGGTCCCTCCCTCTCTGCGCTACCCCTTCAAAACACCCTGCAGCTGCTCGTTGTTACATTAGCTTTTGTATGCAAACAACATGCAGCTCAGCAATTCCTTTTCACTAGATCAGGATGCTGCAGCATGTGGGACAAATTGGGCACCCAAAAATCCCTGGACATTTGGTTAAACCTTGATCAGTGTGCATCTACATAGCACATGCACCTGTACGTTATTTCATTATTTCAACAGACCCTCTCACACATGAATCTTCATATCAGCAGGGTAACCTCACAACAGCAAAACATACAGATTAGACAGACTCTTACTCAACAAATACAGCATCAGCAACCAGAGGTGGACAACACAAAGCACAGAGCAAACCCAGAGAAGAATGACTGTGCAACCAACATCAAAGAGGAGAGATTGAGTCACTTCCTACTCCAGTGTCCAAAACACAAAGGTGTGCAAGGAAAACACTTCAAGCTACCAGAAAGGAATCAAATTTCCCTTAAAAAGGACGAAGAGCACTGCATGTAAGACAGGGAGAAAGGGAACAGACAGAAGGGATTGCATCACCCTATCTAGCAGCCTGCCACCAAATCAGGAATGGATATTAAAGGCCCAGGGTTTCAAAGTCCAAACACACTGCAAAACCGTAGCCTGGGCAGATGCTTCCTGTATTGTTTCTACCTCTGACAGAGACAGAATTTCTCGGTCCCCACTACGCTCTGGCAACGTTCATACAGCTGGTCCCCTCGGGAGTATTTTGAATTGCAGTTTATAGTGGAGTATGCAGTGCTGCCCTCTCTTCTCTGTGCAGCACAGTCACCTTGGACTGCTGTCAAGGTGGCAACACTGTGAATAAAGTCCAGACAATGGAGGAGGCGAAAAAATGACACAACTTTGTCAGTTCAAAGGGTGATTGATCATCATCAGATGGCTTGGATTACTGCTGAGGCAAGTGAAGCAGCTGGCTTGGCAGCTCCATGCTGTACATTTCTGGAAGTCCTGCAGCGAGCACACGCAGATGCCCCCCCAAATACTAATGCTTGATGTAGCACTGCCCAAAAGGACGCTCCTACGTGAACAAATCCCCATGAGAAATGAAAGAGGCGATGCTCCCTGCCTTTGGGGCTCAGTGGTTTGAGCATTAGCCTGCTAAACCCAGGGTTGTGAGCTCAATCCTTGAGAAGACCACTTGGGGCAAAAATCTGTCTGGGGATTGGGCCTGCTTTGAGCAGGGGGTTGGACTAGATGACCTCCTGAGCTCCCTTCCAACCCTGGTATTCTATACACCTACGTATTTACATTTTTCTGCAAGGACAATGCATGTGTGGACATGGAGACACACAGGCCGGCCTATTAAAAAAGTCTCAGCCTAGCTTCTGAAAACCTTCTCTCTCTGGGATGGCATAACCAACTCCAAGTCCCTTTGGAATATAACTCAACTGCAGTAATTGAGTCAGCTGGAGAGGATTACTTCCTCCTCCCTCATCACGGGCTGCAAGTCTTTTCAGCGTGCTGAGTCCTGGTCTGGAGGGCTTGGGAACTGAGCTCAGTCCTGAAATCCAATCCCCACAGAGGACGGCACCTAGGGAGTGCCACCAGGAGTCAGCAAGAAAGTTTTTATTATGTGCGGAAGGGCATACCCAGACTCAAGTAAACTGTGCCAATAATAATTCTAGGGAAAGAGGGAACTGATTGATACACGTCATTCAAATACTAAGTCACAATACTTTTTTATTTGGTTTAAGGTGAAATCTATGCAGTTTTACAGGTTTAATGAAGTTCCGTTCCCTTTGCTGGGGGAGATCATGTTCTCCCTGCTGAGATATCAGGGTATAAATACAAAACTGAGGCAGTTGTCACATTAAAAAGGCAGCCTTTGTTTTGAATTGACTGTCTGACTCAGCACAAGTCTAGCTAATAGCTCCAAGACTGAAAACAGGAGACAGGCCGAAAACCATCATTTCCCACTGCAGGCCATGAATCCTGGCGGATTTTTATTGCTAGTGGAGCTCTCAGATAGATGATTCCAAGCAACATTTCGTACAGAAAATCCTTCTTTGTGGCTCAGTCCATCTCCTAGCCTAGAAAGTGCTGCCTGCATAATAGCTCCTAAGAGATTCGGGGGAGGGACAACAGAGAAGGAGCAGGGACAAATGTATCCCTTATTTTTATAGCATCTGGGTTGGGTTCTTTTCACCCAGATTCCCCTGAAAGAAAACGCTGCAGTTCCTGTCCCTGTCAGTCAGTTACCACTTGACTTGTCTGCCTGTCCCCCCCAGTCTTTGAGCACTTTGAAAATGGAGTATAATTGGCAGCAAAACACAGCAGGCGTCTATGCCACTGTAATTTGTGACAAAAACTTAAGAGTTCGGACTTTGGCTGTACCACCAACTCACTGGGTGGCCTTGGGCTACTCACTTAGGCTCCTAAATCCCTTATAAATCAGGCCTTAATTCATACATATCTTAAAAAACATGGGCCAAAGTGACTCTGGATTGGAGTTTCGCCATCTGCTAAAATGGGAATGATAGTGCTTAGTGAAGGGTGGCCAATCTGAGCCTGAGAAGGAGCCAGAATTTACCAATGTACATTGCCAAAGAGCCACAGTAATACATTAGCAGCCTCACATCAGCTCTCCTCCCCTCCAGCTCCCAGCGCCTCCTGCCCACTGGCAGCCGTGCCGATCAACGCCTCCCCCTCCCTTCCAATCACCTGTTTCGTGGTGTGCAAGAGGCTGGCGGAGGGGGAGGGGGAGGCGAGGGCATGGCAGGCTCGGGGAGGGGGCAGGAAGGGGTGGAGTGGGGGCAGGGCCTGTGGCAGAGCCAGGGGTTGAGCAGTGAGCACCCCACAACACACTGGAAAGTGGGCGCCTGTAGCTCCAACCCTGGAGTCAATGCCTATACAAGGCTCTGCATATTAACTTCTGAAGAGCCACACGTGGCTCCGGAGCCACAGGCTGGCCACCCCGGCTTAGTGGCTACTTGCGATCACTGCCCCAGCTGGCTATGAACTGCAAACAACGTATCATTTGTGTTATTCTGCCTCTTTCTACCACCCTCTGTTTGCTTATCTCATCCACTCTTATGTCTTCACTTTTACATTGTAAGTGGTCAGTTTCTCTATAACATAAGAAATGCCATACTGGCTCAGAGCAATAGTCCAGATTGCCCTGTATTCTGTCTCCAACAGTGTCCAATACCACAGCTTCAGGGGGAGTGTACAGAACAGTGCAATTTTGGAGAGATCCACCCGTCTTCCTCTCCCAACTGCTGGAAGCCAGAGGTTTAGGGTCACCCAGAGCAAGGGTTTACATCCCTAACCATTAATAGACCTATCCTCATGAACTTATCTAGTTCTTTTTTTAACCCAGTTATAATTTTGGTTATCATAACATCCTATGGCAATGAGTTCCACAGGTTAATTTTGTCCTATGTGAAAAAGTACTTCCTCTCGTTTGTATTAAACTTGCTGCCTAGTAATTTCATCAGGTGACCCCAGCTTTGTATTGTGGGAAAGGGTAAATAAACACTTTTCTATTCACTTTCTCCATACCATTCATGATTTTATAGACCTCAATCATATCCTGCTTTACTCATCTCTTTTCTAAGCTGAACAGCCCTAATCTTTTCAGTCTCTGTCCCATATCCTAGATCATCTTTGTTGTCCTTCTCTGATCCTTTTCCAGTTCCACTATATCCTTTTTGAGATGGGATGACCAAACCTGGACACACATTCAAGGTGTGGCGGTTCCATGATTTTATATAGTTGACATTATGTTTTCTGTCTTATTTTCTATCCCTTTCCTAATCGTTCTTAACGTTTTGTTATCCTTTTCGACCCCTGCTGTGCCGTGAGCTAAAGTTTTCAGAGAATTATCTGTGACAAGATCTCTTTCTTGAGTGCTCACAGCTAATTCAGAACCCATCCTTACGTATGTATAGCTGGGAATATTTCTTCCCATGTGCACTACTTTGTCTTATAATTGAATTTCATCTGCCTTTTTGTTGTGCAGTCTCCCAGTTTTGTGAGATCTCTCTGTACCTCTTTGCAGTCAGCTTTGGACTTAAACTACCTTGAATGATTTTGTTTCATCTGCAAACTTTGTCACTTCACTGTTCACTCCCTTTTCCAGAGCATTTATGAATATGTTGAACAGTACTGGTGCCTGTACAGATCCTTGGGGGACCCTGCTGTTTACCCTTTGTTTCCTGACATGTAATCAATTACTGATCCATGAGAGGACCTTCCCTCTTATCCCAGGACTGCTTAGTTTTCTTAAGAGCCTTTGGTGAAGGACCTTCTCAAAGGCTTTCTGAAAGTCCAAGTACACTATATCCACTGGATCACCTTTCTCCACATGCTTGTTGACTCCCCTCAAGAATTCTAATGGATTGGTGAGGCATGACTTTTACTATGTCACTGAAAGGCTCCTCTGTGTACCTCTCTGTCTCCCAGTGCAGCCACTCTGGCTTCCACAGCCCATACTCAGTCTCTGAGGGCCGTGTGTTTGTACAACATCCGGTAGGTTGGCTCCAAGGCACTAGTGCAAAAGAAAGCGTTAAGTATTAGTACAATTATCTAACTACCTCAGCAAGTGTCTTGTGTGGTTGAGCTAATGTTTGTACAGCACTTTCAGACTGTGAAGGGTTGTTATTATGGAGAGAGAACTCTCTGTAGTTAAGTTGTGGCTAGTTTTTCATTAAAACCCATCTCTCTCTCTCTCATGCACACACACACACACTTTAGCTCTCTAAATGTCACTGAAAGCCCTGGGACACCTTTATATCTGCACACCCAACTTCAAAACATGGACAAATTTACACCTACAATTCTTATTCTTTAATATTTGTACTACCATAGCACCTAGGAGCTCTAGTCCTAGACCAGGATCCTATTATGTTAGGTACTGTACAAAGGCAGAACAAAAAGGCAGCCCCTGGCATAAGATCCTTCCAGTCAAAATTAACTGTAATACACAACGCACAACTACACAATCTCAAACTACCCTCCAGTCAATCCTCCCCTTACAATGCAACAACATCAACATATTCTCTCATCATTACCTGGAATACACAAAGACCTATCCACCTCCCATCTCACCTTCCCAATAAAGTTTGCTGGAAGTTTAACTGCTAATTGAACTCTTCACAGCAGTAAGTCTTCTGTAGCTGTGGACAGCTGAAATCTCATGTTTCCTTATTACTTATTATTTTTACTGCAGCAGTGTCTAGCAGGCCTAGCCATGACCAGGACCCCACTCTGCTAGAGGCTGTACAAACACACACCCAGCAGACAGTCCCTGCCCAAAGCACTTCCAATCATACTTAAAGCACTTGATAGTACACAATTTTTACTATCCGTGGATTAACCAACAGAATTATATTTCAACAATCTATGGGTATTAAATGTCCCAAGGAATTCAACATTTAAGATATCAGTCTGTTAGGTCACTTGCCACTTGGATGAAGGAAGAGGATAATGGGCAGAGTTAAGGGCTATCTTAGCTCAGATACCTTAACTCTGCATTTTCATCTCTCTATTTGTTTTAACTTTCACCTTCCTTTTGAATTTCCTGGCTGCTGTTTACTACCCCATGATTTCAATGGGAGTTAGGCACCTAGGCGCTTTGAAAAACCCACTCAGCACCTATCTGCGTGTTTAGGTGCCTAAATACCTTTAAAAATCTGGCCCTCCGTGCCTCAGTTCCGCATCTGTAAAATGGGAATAATTGCCCATCCCTAGCTCACAGAGATGAAAACAGTAAAGAACGAAGTGCTCCAATACTATGGTAATGTGGGCCACGTAAGTACTTTAGATAGATGGAAAGATTCCCATTGACTGTAATGCACTTTGGGGAAGTCTCTTAGATTGTAAACTCTTTGGGGCAGGTTTCTTACTATGGATATGGACAGCACTTAACACAATCTATAATTTGTATTACTATAGCACATAATATTTGTTCTGGATCAGGACCCCATTGTGCTGGGCGTTGTACAAACACTGAACAAAAAAGATGTTCCTTGTCCCAAGGAAGCATGATCTCAACTGAGATCTTAACTCTAGGAGCTACCAGACACAAAGAGTAAATAATGATAGAGAAGCATTTTAAAAAATTAATTAAAACTAGACCCCAAGAGCGCTCAGTGTTAAACAAGGGCACTGACAGCTACAATAAACTCTTTCCCCAACATGGTACACTGCAATTTACTGTCCCCCAGCTCTTTGTTTACATTTTGTGCCATGAGTTCTAGACTACCCGAAGTCAATGCTCAAGTTAAGATTTCATGAGGCATGTTATTAAGTGAGTCTATGAAAGCCTAGGTACAGCCTGGCCACTCTGCGGTTTTATGTTATCCGAGACAAACATAGAAAACAGATCATCAGGCATCGAGAAAAGAGGCTTCCATTCTACGTTGTGATTTCCATTCTAGCAGTCATCCCCCCCCACAGCACAAACGTAATGCAGAGGCGTGTCATTAAAATTCCTCCTTCAGATCTCTGCAGCCAAGAAGGAGCTGGATTCCTAGAGGGACTGTGTGTGCTGGGACTTGGTACAAGCTCAGAAAAGCAATGGAGGGAATAGCAGCCTTGTATTTTGTGGTCTGAATAAAACCATGTACTATTGATTTATCACAGGATTTATGATTCCAATTATATGGCTATGCTTGGACTGAGCGTATGTATTCAGCCATCCTAGAAGCTACACATTTGAAGCAAGCTCTGCAAATCTTAACCAAATTTTTCCCCTCTCCTTGTATGTATTTAATACCTATTAAATTACACCAACATTGTTTAACGCAGAGTCAGCATCATCACCTAGACCTGCAGTGCCAGAGTGTGGTGGGGGAAGGGAGGTGGTTCAGCAAGGGGAAAGGAAATAGGTCAGCTCCTTTATTTGAAAGCAGACAGATGCAGTGGTCTAGAAGGATCCAGCGGAGCATCACAATGAAGGACAAGCTACCCACACAGCACAATACACACCAGGGCTGGAAAAGGCTTTGGTTTTAAAAAAGTAGGCAGGATTTATTTTTAAATGGGAGGCACCATGGGGGGAGGGGGGAACTGTTTCCAGAAAAGGTCTCTCTCCCTTCACTTTGCCTCCCAAGCGCCAGTTGGTTTTTGGCCGTGGCAAATCCTGGAAAAGGGGTGGGGGGATTGCTCTATGGGAGGGCAGGGCTGGACAGCATGCTGACATAATCCAGCTTGGTGAAGCAGTGGCTGAAGTGGGGAGGGGAGGGACTGGCTTTCAGGGCTGGGCAGAGGGCAAAGAACAAAGCACTCGGCACACAGGGCAGCTCCTCCTCTGCCAGCCCACGAGGCTGAGGCGGGCTCTGGCAGCCAAAGCAACGAAAGGCTTAACTTGGAGACTTCAGCTAAAATGTGCCTTCAGTCTGGGGGAGAGGCACCAACTCCTCCCCCTCCACCACTGACTCCTCCATGCACGACCCAGCTGCAGCATTCTAAGGAAGACACTGAGGGAGGGGCATATTGGAAGGGACAGGGATTGTAAACTAGGGGGTTGGCCCTGCTGCCAGGCAAGGAAAGCAAACTCCACGCCCCGTCCTTTGTAAGGCCTCTTCCTCTTCCTCAGGGCGCTGTTAACGGGTTATTACAACCCTCATAAACAAGACACAAATGAAGTCACTGGTCCTAACTGCCACAGAAATTGGTCCAATGAAAGATATTACCTCAGCCACCTTGTCTCTCTAACATCCTGGGACCCACAAGGCTACAACTACACTGCATGCTAATCCCCACAGGCATTTCTGGCCTCTACCAGCAAAGGGGGCTGGGGGAACTCCCCTTCCCACTGCCCCCAGCTTCCTCTTCCTTATGTATCCCACCCTGAAGAAGAGCTCTGTGTAGCTGGAAAGCTCGTCTCTTTCACCAACAGAAGTTGGTCCAATAAAAGATATTACCTCACTCACCTTGTCTCAGCCAAATGATGGTTAAGATGGTTAACCCCTTCCAGACTGCAGCTTTACTTTACTAACAGCACCTAGCTCTTATACAAGGTGTTTCATTTGCAGCTTTCAAAACAAAGGAGGTCTGGATCATTATCCCCATTTTATAGACGGGGAAACCAAGGCACAGAGAAGTGAAATGACTTAATCCAGGTCACCCAGCAGGCCAGTGGCAAAGCTGGGAATAACCTAGGCCTACTGAGTCCCAATACAGTGCCCGATCCACTAGGCCACGCTTTTGTGGCAGTGATATTTTATACTTTTAAAATGCAGGTTGTATAAACCATGTCTGCAGATTTACCTGCCTCTCCCTTCATCTGTTAGTTTCCACACTTTTAAAACGCATGGGGTTTGGTTTAAACTGTAACAATCCTTAGTGACACCCAACGTTTTCACCACTGCAGGGTTTTGTTTGATTGGGTGACTTTGCTTTGAAGAGAACACACTGCAACACTGTATTTGTTTTCTCCTAAGCATTGTGGGATGAAGCCTGCAGTGGTTGCTGAAGGCCTCAGCTGAGATCTGGGGGGCAGTGCACCCCTCTGTACCTCATGAACCAGAGCTCATTTCAGACAGCATACCCTAGGAACAGTGCCCCCCAGCGTATCTCCCTGCTGATTTTCTAAGGTCTACAGGGATGTTTATTACGAGATAAAGAAGTGAGACAGGTTGAGCTTAAGGGTGAAGGAAGAAGCTGGGGAGGAGTAGCAGCAACAGTGGAGAAGGGAGAGGCCTTGAGGAACCAAGGAAGAATCTGGGTTCTCTCTGCTCCCTCCCTCCTTGCATGCTTCCTAAAGTCACCTACTCTCTGCTCCACAGCTTCCCCTTTGCCCTCATGCTCCCCGATCTCCTTCCTCTCTCAGAGTCTCCCAAACTGAGGTCTGCAGCGTGCTGGCTGCTTCCATGGCACTGGTCTCCTCCTCATTTCCCGCTACTTCTACAGGTCCAGGCTCTACCAAAGCAAATGGATACAAGGAGGAGGAGTCTCTTCTAGGAGCCGCAGCTACATAACCAGGACCTGGAGGAGAGGACAGAGCAGCCACCGCCAAGCTCTGGAGCCAGCAGTGCAGCTGGAGCTGCCATCAGGAGAGGCATTTCTAGAACTCCATACAATCCCTTTATGAATTGGTGCTCAGTGCTCTGAGACTGTGCGGGAACAGCAGCCCCAGAAAATTAGCATCCCTGTGGGCATTCTAAGGTCTGTATCAGCTACTAGGTAACCTTTGCAGGGGCAGAAATAAATGCCCCGATGCCAGGTTTTTAAGACGCGTGAGGGCAGAGAAAGTGCAGTGGGGGGAGTGAAGAGGGAAACAGGTGGAATATGGGAAGTGTTCTACAGCAAACAGATTTTATTTTCCCAAACATGTGTTTAATTTAAAAGCCTGCCTGGATTTGAAAAACTATCAGCCACTAAATAATCACAGGGCAGATGTATCACAAATAACTACACATCAGTGTGGCTAGCGCTCAACCGCATGCACTGTGGTTTTCCAAGTCAACTAAAATAATGCTGGAGTGGTTAACTGCAAGTGCTGCTTCAGGAGGGCTCTGGAATAATAGCCTCCTGAATCTTGGTGGAACTGACAGCCCAGACGTTGCTAATGGGCCTTTCAGCTCAACATGCCAAGTCCTTCTGAAGGTCATTCTCCCCTGGCGAATTAAAACAGGGAACAGTAGGAGCCAATAAACCAGCGTCCAGGGCAAGTATAACATGTTACCGTGAAGTTTAACCAGTACCACCCTGCACGGAACAACATGGAATACAGAACCTAAACACTAGAAGGTGGCTGGGAGTGGTTACTGTGCAGTTAAAAACTGGTGTAGCAGAGTGAAAAAACAAAGAAGTCTTATCAGTTTGAAAGTACTTGCAGTTTGGGTTGCTTGCAGATTAACCCACGATGAAGAGGGGCTGGATGGAGCTAGAGGGAAAAAAAAAAAAAGACTCCATCTCTATGTGGTGCTAACACTACTCATTTGTATTATTGCAATTTTTCTGATCCAGTTAGTCACTGGAGTTAGTTAAAAATCCATATTTGGTTTTCTGGATTTCAGGAGAAATAAGCAGAGGAATGATGCGGGTCATATTCTTTACTGTAAAACCACACCACTGAACAGTTATAGTTCACTGCTAAACAATCCTTCTTATCCAGGGTTTCACAACTGAGCCCCCTCAAGAGAAATGAACAGAATCACAACCTCCCTGCATCCCAGCTTTGTGTTGTTAAAAGCCTACACACATGAATTTCTACACACACCCACAACAGTCTTCACACACCCACTTCCCTCAGGAAATGAGGATGTAGAGCTTCTTAACAGGACGCTTCCTCTCTTTTCTGACATGCTTTGATGAGCAGAGATATAGTCAGAAGTACCGACATTTAAAATACCATCCCTGGCATCTTATTCAGGACCCATAAAACGGGCCCGTTCAACACCTCGCAGCTGTTTCAGGCTTTCTGAAAACTCAAGCAGGCTTTGTTGCATCCGTTACAAAATGGACCCAAATGTAGGTTTTCTTTAGAACCATAATGGGTAGAGACTTATTTAATAGAAGAAAAAAGTCTGAGTTTCTAGAGGACAACTGAGAAACTTTCCATGCCCCACCGACAGCATGCCCTGAGCAGCAGGGTCCCCACTTCGGGGACCACTCCTTCACTAAACCAAACCAAGCCTTGAGGATGTGTGCAGCAAATTGAGACATATCTACAAACAATTATCTTGGGTATGTTTTTCATGATAGTGCCGTCAGCACTAGTTCTAACAGTTCAGGGAGGGAAGTAGTGATCCACACAAACTGTAGCTAATCTTGAGTTACACAAGCAAGTTTGAGAATATTACACAAAAACAGAGCTTTAAAGATTGATATCAAGCTCTCCCAAAATGATAACTGCTTCTCTGTAAACATTGAAAAAGATTAGCAAAACAGCATTTAAAGGTTACTGACTCACTTTAAAAAAGAGTTGTGACTTTTTTGCTTCTAAATAATACAGAAATAAAGCCTGGAAGGCATTGTTGGTTTTTTCCCCTACTTGTTTCTTATTTCAGCAGTTCAGGCCTTGTCAAACCATGGAAGATTCTTGAGCTACTGGGGATTTAGTGATATAATGACATTGCAAAAGACTGAAAGCTGAACCATTAGGAAGGAAAGGATTTAAGTCAGGCTATTTAAACCAAGTGATGTGGCAATTTCTCCCATCACTTGGGGTTTTAAAATCAAGTAGTATCACTAAAAATATTCTATAGTTGAAACAGAAGTGATGGGTTTGATGCAGAAATAACTGGATGATGTTTGTTGGACGGCAGAAGGTCAGATTAGATCAACATTTCTCAAATGCAGCCACTTGGCTGCTTGTGCCCACCAGGGGCCTCCTGGGCAGTGACTGCAGGGGGGGCGGAACCATTCACCCCTTCTCTGGGGCCACCAGTAGGGGTTGGGCCCTGCCCCCCTCTGGAGTCACAAACACCAGAGGAGCAGGCCCCCTGTGTGAGTTCCCCCCTTTCCCAAGGGCAGTGGGGCTCGATCTTCCAGTTTCAGCCCTGGGGCGCTGGGTGGCAGCCTCCAGGCATGGGGCTTTGGGTTCTGGCTACAGGACTTCAGGCTCCATCCCCCAGCCATGTGGCTTTGGGCTCTGGCCCACATCGCCCATGGCCCTCACTGCCTTCCTCAGCTCTACATTGCCCCGGCCCCTACTGCCTCCCAACCCACCTCTCCATTAAAGAGCTTAATTTGTCCGCCAGTTTGCCAGGGCTGAGTAAGTCTGCTGTGAAAAGTGATATTAACAAACCTACAAATATCAGTTTTCACATGAGTAGACTTAATTGCTAATAAATCTAAAAAAAAACAAAAACAAACCCAGCAACCAAAAAAAAACAAAAGAAACAAAAACAAAAAAGAGAAGAATGTGCAAAGCATCCTACTTTGTTTTTATTCTGTTTAGGTCCAGTAAAGAATAGAGACAACTGTACATTATTTTTATTACTGAGTCGGAAAAAAAACCCTACATAAATAAAATACAATGATTTGGACATGGATATGCGCACATTTGTTTTTCCTAAAGTTAATTAAGTATTTTAGGAAAAATAGTCGGAGCATTCTAAGACCACCAAAACATTTCTTGTGGGAACTCCTGGATTAGATGATCACAACGGTACCGTCTGGCACTGAAAGCTTTGTCTTCTGTGTATTTTTGCTAATAAACTTTTAACTTGGGTGCCTAATTAACAGGAGGGAAAGGATGCCTTTCCGAAGGCTTGTGAGAGCTCACAATACTCTCCTCCAGAGATTTCCAAAGAGTCCTCCAGCAAGGCCATGGAACAGCGCATTCCTGATATTCCTCCGATAAAGTCAAGCAGAAAAATACCCTCTCATTGAGCCTTTTAATTTCAAAGGTTCTTTATATATCATACAGAAGCGCAAAAAAAAAAAAAAAAAAGACAATTTTCAATAAACATCCTTTGCCCAACTGCTTGTAAGACAACAACAAAACCCCACTAAAGCGAAGCAGTCCACAGTGAAGGCAAGAACTTTATCCATGGCTCTCCCCAGTGGCAATAAAAAAGCAAAGATAAACAGAAAACATTCCCAACCAGATCCTGAAAACCTAGAGCAGAGAATAAACATCAGTCTAGCTGCCACAGAGGTGAACTCTACAGAAAACCTTACAACTGTTCGGCAGCGGGTGTGCTACACCCACTGCCCATCATGCTGACCAATATTAGCCCGTTGTTTCCTTATGCTCCTCAATCTCCCCCGTCGTCTCCCTTCTTATATTTAGATTGTAAGCTCTTTGGGACAAGAACTGCCATTTTGTTCTGCATTTGTACAGCACCAGGGGTCCAGGCCCAGCACTAGGAGTTGCCGCAATACAAATAATAATAATAATAATAATAATAAACAAACGTCCAGTAAAGACATACACGAGAAGTCCTAAAGAAACTGTCAACTAAAAAAAAATTCCCACATTGCACTGTCCGAATTTTTCTTAAACTTAGTTCTGTCATAAATTACATCTAAGATAATGAAATGAAGGATTTTACAGAAAAAAATAATTGTACTACAGTAGCACTAAGATTGGGGTCTCCCGGTTGGATTATCTATATTTCTTCAGTATGGGATGTCTACATCAGGGGTAGGCAAACCAAGTCACACTGTCCCTTTAAGTAAATTCTCCTCACCCGGTTACACAATCTTTAAAACACATCAGCTGCTAAACTAATTTTTTTAAAAAAACCTGAGACCATAGATCCCATTTGCCAAGCTTTCAAAGCAAAATGTTTGCAGCAGAATTGTAAGCCCCTTAAAAAAAAAATCTAATCAGTTTAGCAGCGTGCGATAACTCATCACCTCACAGAAGTTAAAAAAGAATTTCCTAAAACTGCACAAGCCTGCATATTTTACCATAAAGCTTTCAGGTGAAGAACTGCTGCAATATTACAGACTTCAGTTACCAGACTAACAGCCTAGTTTTCCCCATCTTTAAACCAGAGAAGAATTTAATCTACCATCTGCCTCCAAATTCATCAGCTAATTAGGCAAAGGGTACCTATGCTGTTCCATATTTAGAGCTCTCCCAAAGTGAATACTATGCTTTACACCTGTACAAGACACGGTCCATTGATTTCTAAGGACGATAGGTGAAATGCTGGCTCCATTCTATAGCATTAAGTCAGAAAGACAAATGACACACATGGAAACATTTTTCTATTAGTAGCATCCAACAAAGCAGCAACATCATCAGTTCCTGCTTCTTTTCCTCTCATATAAACACCAAAGATGGTACTACTTATAATTGCAACACTGAGACACTTAAATCTAATCCTCTCTTAATAACACAGGGGCGCAGTCTATTGTCAAAGAATACATAGTCCATTAATCTCTCTGACTCACTGCAAGAATCTGCTTCTGGAAAACTGACTTCCACTGTCTCCCTTTGCCAAAAAAACCAAGAACACAAGAGCAGTAGTTTCCTGCGAGTCAAAAAAGGCTCCCACTTCACAGGGACACACCACAATGTCAGACGCACAAGAGGAAAGAGACTAATATTTAAAAGGATTCTCCCAAACCTTTTGCATTTATGGTAGGTAAGCCAGAAAGGCAGAAAACCATCAGTGTGACATGTAAGGGCCACAAGGTGTGCCCAGGGGATTTAGGAGCACAGGTCCCCAAGGAAAGTCATTAAGATGCTTTTGAAAATCTTCCTCATACATTTTCAAATGTGAACACTGATTTTAGGTGCCCAACCAGAGACACTCTATGCCTGCACTTCCGAAGTGTTGAGCACCCCCACTGTTCCCCACTGCAGTCACCCAAACATCATGTCATCCCAAATCAGTAGTCACTTTGGCCTCACTCACTAGCTAAATTGAGAAGTACAAACAATATGCCAGGAGAGTAACAGATTAAGTTTCTCAGCAGGATACTGAAAGGAAAGGCTCCTGGAGCTTACGTGATCAACTCGGCAAGTAGACAGGAAGTGGGTATGTGAGCAAAAAACAAAAAAAAATAGTTTCATAACAGTCCAGGGAGATCTGCAGAGATGCACTGCAGCAGCCACTTGTTCCTTTTTCAATGTTGACTACAAGGAATCTCGATAACAAAGAGGACATTTGATAAAAGAGAAAAGGGAGGGCAAAATCATCAAAAAAATCCTTAAAAAATTAAAACAACTGAATTTTCATCACACTAGATCCCTCTCCAAATCAGCTCTTAAAAGTACACGTTCACAGAACAGGAAAACCATTACACGTTGGACATACAGACCAACCTTCTAAAACTGCCAGGAAAGCGTATTCACCCAGATGCAGAGCAAGTCCCACCATGACGATCACTAGGATGAGATAAAAAATTGTGTTCTTCTGATTAAAACAAAAATCCAGCATTCTCCTCAGATGAGCAAGGGAGTAGACGTTTTACAAGGCCAATCTAATTACAGTTCCCAACTCCAGCAGGAGTAACGCAATACCACTGTACTCTGTTGCAGCAGAGTAACTTCTGCCATAAGAACTCCAGGGGATAAGGCAATGGGCTGGGAGTCAGGAGACCCGGGTTCTATTATCTGATCTCCTACCAACCTGCTGTATTACCCTGGGCCAGCTGCTCCATATCTGTGCCTCAGTTTCCTAAACTGGGAAATGGGGCTAATGATTAGGGCTGTCAATTAATTGCCATTAACTCAAAAAAATGAATCGCAATTCATTGCAGTTTTAATTACACTGTTAAACAATAGAATATCAATTGAAATGTATTTAATATTTTTGGATTTTTTCTACATTTTCAAACATTGATTTCAGTTACAACACAGAATACAAAGTGTATAGTGTTCACTTTATACAATTATTTTGATTACAAATATTTGCACTGTAAAATGATAAACAAAAATAGTATTTTTCAATTCACCTCATACAAGTACTGTAGTGCAAGCTCTTTGTAGTGAAAGTGCAATTTACAAATGTAGATTTTTTTTGTTACATAACTGCACTCAAAAACAAAACAGTGTAAAACTTCAGAGCCTACAAGTCCACTCAGTCTTACTTTTTTTTTTTAAGCCAATCGCTAAGAGAAACAAGTTTGTTTACATTTATGGGAGATAATGCTGTCTGCTTCCTATTTACAATGTCTCCTGAAAGTGAGAACAGGCATTTGCTTGGCACTTTTGTAGCTGGCATTGCAAGGTATTTACATGTCAGATATGCTAAACATTTGTATGGCTGTTCACGCTTCTGCATCATTCCAGAGGACATGCTTCCATGCTGATGACTCTCATTAAAAATATAATGCATTAATTAAAATTGTGACCGAACTCCTTGGGGGAGAACTGCACGTCCCCAGCTCTGTTTTACCCACATTCTGCCATATATTTCATATTATAGCAGTCTTGGATGATGACCCAGCATGTTGTTCATTTTAAGAACACCAAAGAAGGTACCAATGTGATATTTCTAAAGATAGCTACAGCACTCAACCCAAGATTTAAGAATCTGAAGTGCGTTCCAAAATCTGAGCAGGACGAGGTATGGATCATGCTTTCAGAAGTCTTAAAAGTGCAACACTCTGATTCAGAACCTTCTTCTGGTGGCACCTGACTCAGATAATGAAAATTTTATATTTCATAATTGGAGATATACCCATCTCCTAGAACTGGAAGGGACCTTGAAAGGTCATTGAGTCTAGCCCCCTGCCTTCACTAGCAGGACCAAGTACTGATTTTTGCCCCAGATCCCTAAGTGGCCCCCTCAAGGACTGAACTCACAACCCTGGGTTTAGCAGGCCTGAACTGGCATTGGTCTGCACTGCTTTGGATTGTTATCTAACAGAACCTGTCATCAGCACGGATGCACGTCCTCTGGAATGGTGGTTAAAGCATGAAGGGACATAAGCATCTTTAGTATATCTGGCATGTAAATATCTTGCGACACGCCACTACAACAGTGCCATATGAACACCTGTTCTCACTTTCAGATGACATTATAAACAAGAAGCAGACAACATTATCTCCTGAAAATGTAAACAAACTTGTTTGCCTGAGCAATTGGCTGTACAAGAAGTAGGACTGAGTGCACTTTCTAGGCTCTAAAGTTTTACATTGTTTTATTTTCGACTGCAGGTTTGTTTGTTTTTTTCACATAATTCTGCATTTGTAAGTTCAACTTTCATGATAAAGAGATTGCACTACAGTACTTGCATTAGGTGAACTGAGAAATACTATTTATTTAGTTTTTTACAATGCAAATATTTGTAATAAAAATAAATATAAAGTGAGCACTGCATACTTTGTATTCTGTGTTGTAATTGAAATCAAAATATTTGAAAATTTAGAAAACATCAAAAAATATTTAAATAAATGGTTTTCTATTATTAACAGGGCGATTAATCACGATTAATTTTTTTAATCACTTGATAGCCCTACTAATGATTCCTTCCTTAGTAAAATGTGTGAGATTGATGGGGGAAAAGCACGATATGCTCCATGTATGAGCTACATACTATTAATGATTATTGGAAGACAAGAAATACATTTGCTACATGCCCTCCAGGGTTGGAATTCTGCTACCAGCCAAATTTGCTTTCAATTTGCTCACCTGCCTGTCAAAATTGCCACATACTTATTAATGAAAGAACATTTCCAAATATGACATCTAGTAAGAGCATGCACATCATAGGATTGGCTTTGCAACTGGACTGCCCCTCAGGTGCCAAAAATGCCAGAAGTGCACATGCAGGCAGTAAATTTAACACCCGCACAGGGAAGCAATTGCTTTTTCATATATAGAATCCATTTCTCTCAACAGACCTGGCATGTGCAATTACTAATCGAGTGCATACACTGGTGCTGGTGCACAAAAATGCCCTTGCACAAGTGGCCATGGTGGTGAGGTCTCACTGAAAACATCTCAAACAAAACTGGCCCAATGACCTCCACTAGTGTTTTACTGTTCATATACTGTCAAAGATACAACAGTAATGTTCTCAACTAACAGTGTCGTGATTATGAAAGCTGATGTCAAACCACACACTTCTCTATGAGTTTTCTGCTTTTGCTCGGGGAACTTGGATTCCTGCAGTCCCTAAGCTTTCCATGCGAGATGCACAGTATTTAGACTCAGAGGACTAACATGGGCATGGCTAATGACATCCGGAGGAGAGAAAGAATAAGGAAAGCAATCTCATTTCAGTTGTATACCACTTTTCATGGTCACAGAACTCTGACCCCACTCCCGCCCACCACCACCTCCTAGCTCTGCCACGGCCATGCCAAGACACAACTTGTAGACCCCCAGTTTCTCAATGACGATATACTCCTTACCGACCTCAAAGCAGGCTGTGAGGCTTAACTAGTGACTGTTGTCCCTATATGAAAGGCTCTCTAAAATGCTAAGTATTATTAAACACCTATAGGACAGACTCTTCTCTTCCACACAGCAGTGAGCTCCATACCATCAGATAGCAGGTCAAGACAGAACAGAGAAGTGTCACTGCATCTTCATCAGCTCCTCCTTCTGCAGAGGAAACTTAGGTCTTGTCTACACTACAGACCTACCTGTATCGGTATAACTACATTGCTCAGGGGTGGGGAAAATCCACACCCTGAGTAATATAGTTATACTGACCTAACCCCCTGTGTGTAGACAGTGCTATGTCAGCAGGAGAGATCTCCTGTCAATGCAGTTAATCCACCTCTCTGATAAGCGGTAGCTAAGCAGACAGGAGAGCAATCCCCCATCTGCTTAAAGGATAGGTTGCCAGCCCTCCAGGATTCTCCTGGAGTCTTCAGGAATTAAAGGTTAGTCTTTAACTAAAGGTTATGTCACGTGATGAAACCTCCAGGAATACATCCAACCATAATGAAGATCCTCTAATAGGGTTGCCAATTTAAGCACCAGAGCAGTGCAGCTGCATCAATACAGCGTTTTAAGTGTAAAGGTGCCCTGAGTTTGCTAAATTGCTCCGAAGCACTTGGGCAATTGCAGCATAACCAACTTGCCATTTAGTGGACAGGGAGACTAAAAAGTATATCAGGGCAACTGGTTAGACAGCTAGGAACAGCTGCTGCTTCATCAAGGTTAGTGTGTGACTTACCCCCGCCCTTTAACTATTCCCAGTTCCATGCTTACATCAAGGATCAGGACACCCAAGTATTCCTAGGAACACAGGACACCAGCACAGCAGAGCAGGTTTGCTCATGGGTCAATTCAGATAAGAGTTTCAAGAATCAAGGCTTTAATAAGAAGGCCAACAGGATCAAATACATGTAAGAACCAAGACCGCTGCCCCCTATATTCTCCCCCATTTTCCATCTGCAATGATTGTCCTCCCACATGTAATCAGATAGGTACATTTATCTTCCTCAGGATTCAAAGCAATGTATCCATAGGGTACAGATTTTTCTTTCCCACAAATGGCCAGTCAGCAAAAAGAATGAGTAAAGCAGACCTATTTTCTGATTATACGAATGAGACATAGCAATCGTATTCAAAACACATGACAATACAGTACACTTCTCTGGGGCATTTCAGCAGAGCATCTCATCCAAGGCCCTCAACACCCTTGTAAGTAAGGGAAGGAACACTTCTCCTACCAATTAAATGTAGCCACCTCTGAACAACACTATGTGGCAGTTTAAATATCATCCATTGGGGAGACATGGGGGATTACGTTTCTGTCTGGAAAAGGTGCTTACCTCCAATAGTTACAAGTGGTACTGAAGATTAATATATGTGAAAGAAAAACTTAACAGAAAACCCTATATTATTCCAATTTATTTACTTTGTGTATAGACAAGTTTGTTGTTTCCCTTGCACAGTCAGTTTCCTCCTTGCTGGAAATCTACTTACAAACATCAGCAAGGGAGAAGAAAACCCTTTGGACATTTGTCATGGTACAATTCCCCACTCTGAACCTTAGCGTCCAAAAGATGGGGTACCAGCATGAATTCCTCTAAGCTCAATTACTAGCTTAGAACCTGTAGCACTGCCACCAACCAGGAATTCCAGTGCCTGGTACACTCTGGTCCCCCCAAAACCTTGCCCAGGGACCCCCAAGACCCAGACCCTCCGGATCTTAACACAAGGAAAGTAAACTCTTTCCCTCACCGTTGTCTCTCCCAGGCTTCCCCTCCCTGGGTTACCCTGGAAGATCACTGTGATTCAAACTACTTCAATCTTAAAACAGAGAGGAAAATTCACCCTTCCCCCTCCTTCTGTCTCCCCCTCCCAGATTCTCCCTGAGAGAGAACGTAATCCTAACACAGAGAGAAAATAACCTCTCTCCTCCTTCCCTCCTTTCTCCCCACCAATTCCCTGGTGGATCCAGACCCCGTTCCCTGGGGTCTCACACCAGAATAAAAAAAAAATCAGGTTCTCAAACAAGAAACTTTTAATTAAAGAAAGAAAAAACAGTAACAATTATCTTTGTAAATTTAAGAAATGGAATAGGTACAGGGTCTTTCAGCTATAGACACTGGGAATACCCTCCCAGCCTAAGTATACAAGTACAAATTAAAATCTTTTCAGCAAAATATCAATTTGAACTCCTTTCAGCCAAATACACATTTGCAAATAAAGAAAACAACCATAAGCCTAACTCACTTTATCTACCTAGTACTCACTATTCTGAACTTATAAGAGCCTGTATCAGGAGAGATTGGAGAGAAACCTGGTTGCACATCTGGTCCCTCTGAGCCCCCAGAGTGAACAACAACCAAAAACTAACAGCACACACAAAACTTCCCTCCCTCAAGATTTGAAAGTATCCTGTCCCCTGATTGGTCCTCTGGTCAGGTGACAGCCTGGCTCACTGATCTTGTTAACCCTTTACAGGCAAAAGAGATATGAAGTACTTCTGTTCCATTAACTCTTAACTATCCGTTTATGACAACATTATTTCAGATAATTAACTTTTAAAAAATTCAGGACATGCTATTTAAAGTGCAATTTAAAAAAAAATCAAATTGACAAGATCCCTTTAAAAGAAGATGGGAAGAATTCTATGGGAACTGCAGAGGGAGTTTACGGAGATAGATTTAAATTGCCCAAGCTCGAATTGGTTCCTAGGTTAAATGCCTTCAAGCCCTATATTTCTTGCAAGAGTAACCACCAAGAATGGTCAGGACTTCAGTTTTACAGCCTGAAAGACTGCACTCACACAACAGCACAGCCCCCCTCACCATGAGGCAAAGCACCCCCTACTCCTAAATGCCAAGGCTTGCAAGATTACATTCATTTACTCCCTGCCTGTTGGTGAGAAGCTGTTTCTCAAGTAAGGAGCCTGGGCCATCAGTGTCCACAGAAATCAAGCTTTGGGGTTTTTTATAAGTTAAATTCCTAGTTTTTACTGTTGCCAAAATAATCTTCCCAACATAACTGATGCTGCATTGAGGCTGCATTGTCCTTGGGCTGCAGACAACCTGGAACTACCACTAGCTCTGAGGGGTGTAAACTACCTCGCACATCATTTGTATTCATTATTCACTCTGAAACCTAATGGGTATGTGTAAATACCAACATTGCTAATCATTTCTCTGCTGATCAGCTTAGCAGAAGGAAACTGTCCGATAATGTGCTTGTCCATTTTTACTGGAATTTAAACATACCTGAATCTGCTGGAGGATAACTAGTCTGCAGCACCAGGATGTAATCATGTCAATCAACTTCAGTTTGCTCCTGCTCAGGATGGCAGAGAGCAGCAAGGGCAGGTACTGGAGTTACAGGGGAAGGGCACCCAAAATGAGAGGCTGGAGGTGAAGGTTAGAGTAGTGGAGACTTGCCCTTGTAGCAGCCAGGGGAATGGAAGAGGGTAAACATAGTGGAAACAATCCTCCCCAGAAAACAAAACTGTGAAGCTTGGAGGGACAAAAAAGAGAGCACGCAAAAGAGCGTGCTTTTCCCTTCCAGCAATGAGAGCTGGGGAAGAGGCAGCAATACAAAGAGTGCAATGAGGTCACAGAACCAGCCCACTTCCTGCAACTAGCAGTGGAACTCAGTACCCCACTGCTGTCCCGTTCCGTATTTGGTATCGGTCTCTGGCTATAGCAGCTATCTGGTAACTTTTCAAGCTCTGACCACCACTTTCTGCAGCAACCTGGGTTTCCCCTAGAAGATTCCCATCTAATTAGTGACCCAGCCTGACCCTACTTAGATGAGATTGCAGTTTCAGGTGGCATGGCTGTAGGAATTTAACTGCTCTCACAGAGACCTCACTGCAAACGCGTAATGTACAGATTTGTGCTATGTAGCAAGACACGTTGAATTGGCTTCCTCCTAAACAATTCCTCAGGTCTCACAGAACCCCATGTACAAGAATGTGAAGTAAACTTTCTGCATTTGCACTATTAAATGCATGACACCTTCCAGAGTGGAACTTGTACGCAGAGGGCTCAATTCCGACCTTAGATACACATCAGTGGGACCTCTGTGCACGTGTCCAAGCAGAGCTGAAGCTGACGCACAGGACATTGCATTCAGAGGTGGAGTTTTAAATACAAACACAGGCAGAGTTCCCTTATGCACACAACATTTCTACTTCAGCCAAGTGCAACATGCTTAGCCTGATCAGATCTCACTAATAAATTAGTGTGCTTTTTAAAGCTTTTACTGCTAAGGACTGTAAAAGGTTTTAGTCTGGATGCAAAAATCCAGACTAAAACTTTTTACAGTCCTTAGCAGTAAAAGTTGAAAAAAAAAACACTAATTTATTTTAGCTAAAGCGTTAAAACCATTTGCTTGTCAGAGGCATAAAATCATTGCCAGAGAAGAAAGCAAACCATTACATCAGGCAAGAATCCCTCAACCAATGCAGGATCCTTCCTTGCAATGGGCCACCATATTCTCAGCTGGTATTAAGTGACACAGCCAGTGCAGCTACTGATTCACACCAACTGAGACACTCCTCAGATTTTAAGATCGGAAGGAACCATCAGATCATCTAGTCTGACCTCCTGTATCGCACAGGCCACTACCACCACCCAGCAATCCAATAATCAAAGAGAGACCAAAGTGTTACAAACCCCAGGAAACTAGACTACTGTGTGTCACTACAAGGTGCCCCAATGCCTGAGGCCCCACAATGGCAAGGAAATGGTTAAAAAGAGATATACCCAGATAATCCCGGCAAGTGACCCACACCCAAACTGCAGAGGAAAGCGAAAACCTCCCAAGGTCACTGCCAATCTGACCTAGAGGAAAATCCTTTCCTGACTCCACATATGGGGATCAGTCATACCCTGAGCATGCAAGCAAGAACCAGACAGCCAAGCACTTGAGAGAGAGAATGCTCGGTACCAGCTCAGAGCCCGGGCCCAACTCCCTCACTGTCCTATCTCCAGCTGTGGCCATCTCCAGATGTTTCAGATCAGCTAGTCTGATTCTCTGTATAACACAGGCCTCAGAATCTCACCCAATTACCCCTGTACTGAGCCCAATAACTTGTAACCTTTAAAAGAAAATAATACTGGCTTGACCATGGCTTTTACATACACACACTAAAATAATTCAGTGAAAGGCTGAACAATGACAGGAGAACAGTACACCATAGAAGCTCAGAAATTATCATATACATTCCACACAGAGAAAACCTGGATTCCAAGTAAGATGCTGGTAGTCTGACTGATCCAACTCTCTTGATTTCAGTGGAATTACTCAATTTACACCAGGTTAAGTGAGATCGGAATTTGGAAATCAGATTACAGTAAGAATATGAGTAGCTGCTGATCACGGATACCAGTGATACTTTTCCTTCCCCATGTTAGGAGACATTCAATTGTTTTGCTGTTGGTGTCAAAGGGATAAAACCATTGGCAACAGCAATTGAGAAAGGAACAGTGGGCACTTCTGCGATTCACAAATCCCTGTCAGTAAAGACATTTTCCTCATATTCTATCTTGGCAGCAAAACCTGCAAAAGAAACAACTGTAGAGATCCCATCATTTTTACAGGAAGGGGCAAGAAAAAATGTCTCTCTCTTCCTGCCACATACATGACTAGTAGGCTCTAAAAAATGGCATCTGACTCTATCCTAATCTAATAAAACCACCCAAGGCAACCTCATTGAGTTTCTCTGCACACAGTCAACTGTAGTAACTGGAGCCAACCCTAGACTTGTTCTCTTTACTTATGGGGTTGTTTGGAGATTCCCCAAAATAGTCCTTACATTAAATTATAAAAGGTCATACAGGAGTTTTTAAACAGAGCTAGGGGAAAGCTGGCAGGTGCAGAGGAGCACACAGCTTAGACACAGACATTCCTTGCGGGAGGATTTATTAAAGGGGAACCTCTATATCCTAGTTAAGAGGAGAGGATATAAATTGATAAAGTACAGGCTGGAACTGAAGAGAAAGAGTCCCATTCAATTACATCACAGGAAGGCAGACAACTAGATATTGACAAATGCTATAAGTGCTTGTATACAAATGCAAGAAGTCTAGATACTAAGACGGGGGAGCTAGAATGCCTGGTATTGAGCGAGGATATTGATAGAATAGGCATCACAGAAACTTGCTGAAATGATGATAATCAATGGGACACCATAATACCAGGAAACAAAATATACAGGAACGATAGAGTAGGTCATGGTGGTGAGCGAGTGGCACTAAATCTCCAAGAAAGCATAAAGTCAAATATAGTAAAAATCTTAAACAAATCAAACAGTACCATAGAATCATTATGGATAGAAATTCCATGTTTGAATAATGAGAGCATAGCAGTAAGAATATACTATCGACCACCTGACCAGGATGGCTACATGATTGTTAAATGCTCAGGGAGATTAGAGATGCCACCAAACAGAAACCCTCAAAATAATGGGGGATTTAAACTATCCCCATGTTATCTGGGTACGTTTCCTCAGAATGGGATGCAAAGATAAATCTTCTGGACACCATTAATGACTGTTTCTTGGAGTAGTTTGTCCTGGAACCTACAAGAGGAGAAGCAATTTCTGATTTAGTCTTAAGTGGCACAAAGGATCTGGTGCAAGAAGAGAATATAGCTGAACTGCTCAGTAATAATGACCATAATGTAATTAAATTTAATATCCTCATGGGGCAGTGGGAGGGAAATACCAAAGAAACCCATCACAGTAGCATTTAACTTCAAAAAGGGGAACTACACACACAAAAAAAGAAGCTAGTTACATGGCATTAAAAGAAGAGGGACTGGCTAGAGTAGTCAGGAGAGCGTTAAGCTATTAGCAAGAGGGAGATAAAAAAAAGGAAAATATGACCAGCCAATTAGCACAAAATTGAGATGTTAAGAATAAAATTAATCAAGGAACCAAAGAACATGAAAAATTGCCTTTACGCCAATGCTAGGAGCCTGGGTAACAAAAAAGAGGAAGCATAATGGCTCATTTATGAACATAAACTCAGTGTAGCTGGTATTAGCGAAACCTGGTTGGGCTGATTCGCAGCATTGGAACACTAAAATGAACGCCTATAACTAGGGCCCTACCAAATTGACAGCTATGAAAAAAACGTCACGGACCTATTGTAGGGGGGTTGCAGTGTTGTCACCTTTACTTCTTCGCTGCCTTCAGAGCTGGATGGCCGGAGAGTGGTGGCTGCTGGCTGGGAGCCCAGCTCTGAAGGCAGCGCCTCCACCAGCAGCAATGCAGCAGTGAAGGTGGCATGGTATGGTATTGCCACCCTCCTGTGCAGCCGGGGGGGCAGCAGCAGCAGCAGAGAAGTAAGGATGGCAATACCATACCATGCCATCTTCACTTCTACACTGTCCCTGGTGGCAGTGCTGCCTTCAGAGCTGGGCTCCCGGCCAACAGCCACGACTCTCACGCAGCCCAGCTGTGAAGGCAGCACAAAAGTAAGGGTGATAGCAGCATGACCATCCCCGCTCCCCACAACAGCCTTGTAACGGATCCCCAGTTTTGAGAAATGCTGATTTAAGTGTTTTAATATTTATATTTTTAAATACATATTCATGATTTGTGACCATACAGTGAAATTTAAGATTTAAATATCTGTAATGGTGAAATTCAAGGTTTTTAAAATGCTATGATCGTGAAATTTACCAAAATGGACCATGAATTTAGTAGGGTCCTACCTATAACCTATTTTGGAAGGCTTGAGTGGGCAAAAGGGAAGGGAGAGTGGCACTCTATGTCAAAAATGGCATTACCTGCTTCTCAGTCACAGAATTCTGGGGGAAAAAAGATCCTGAATGCTTATGGATTGATGTCCTAACAGATAAACCACAAGATGGGGTACTAGTTGGCGTTTTCTACAGAGCATCAAATCACAGTAGAGTACAGGGTAACCTCTTCCGTATGCATTTATCTATAATGTGTAGGGAAAAACTGTGTGATCATGGAGGACTTCAAATTGAGTGGCATATGCTGGATGTCTCACTCTGCTACTACAGAAACATCCTTGGAATTTCTAAACATTTTAGATGACAACTTCCTAACTCAAAAAGTGTTGCTGCCAACACAGGAGAAGTCTACGTTAGACCTTGTCCTAACAGATAAAAAGGAACTCATCATAGAACTAAAAATTAATGGTCGCTTAGGTAGAAGTAAATGTGATCAGGTCACATTTATAATGTGCAAACAGAATAAAGTTCAGACCAGTAATATACATACTTGGTCCTTTAACAAGGATAATTTTACAAAACTGAAAACAATTATAAGCCAAATCAGTTGGGAAGATGAATTTAATCAGAAAAATATTAATTATATTTGGGAATCATTTAAGAGCACCTTACCAGATACCCAAAAAGCTACAATTCCACAACTGAGGAACATGGTTAATAAATCAGTTGGTCTAGAGGGGAAATGAAGGCAGCTGTAAAAAATAAAATTGAATATAGCAAATGGAAGAAAGAGGAAGTTGATAGTAATGAATATAAATTAAAAGTTAAGAATTGTAGAAAATTAATAAGTGAAGTCAAGGGACACAGGGAAACATCTATGGCTAGCAAACTTAAGGACAATAAGAAGTTTTGTTACTATATTAGGAACAAAAAGAATCCTGACAATAGTCTTGGTCCATTGCCAGATGGAAGTGTTAGAATTATCAACAATAATGCAGAAAAGGCAGAGGTATTCAATAAATATTTCTTTTCTGTATTTGCGGGGAAAACAGCTGATGCAGTCTCATCATATAGTGATGATAGTACACTTTCCATTCCACTTGTAACTCTGGAGGATGTTAAATAGAAGCTACAAAAATTAGACATTTTTAAAACAGCAAGTCCAGATAACTTGCATCCAAGACCTTTAAAAGAGCTGGCTGAGGAGCTCGCTGGACCATTAATGTTGATTTTCAGTAAGTCTTGAACACTGGGAAAGTTCCAGAAAATTGAAAGAAAGCTAATTCTGCGACAATTTTTAAAAAGTGTAAACAGGATAACCCAGGTTATTACAGGCCTGTTAGCCTGACATTGATGCCAGGCAAGATAACAGAGCACTTAATAAGGGACTAAAGGAGGATAACGTTATTAATGCAAATCAACATGGATTTATAGAATAAAGATTATCAAAGTAACCTGATATATTTTTAATGAGATTACACATTTGATTGATAAAGATAATAGTGTTGATGTAATATGTTCAGGGCCGGCGCTACCATTTAGGCGACCTAGGGCGCCAGAATTGTTGGGGGGCGCTATTTTGCCGGGGGGGGGCGGCACGCAGGTCCGGTGGCTCTACCGCAGTCATGCCAGCGGACGGTCCGCTGCTGGAAAGGCTCCGGTGGAGCTGCCGCAGTCATTTCGGCGGACGGTGCACTGATGTAAAGGCTCCGGCAGACCTACCGCAGTCATGCCTGTGGCAGGTCCACCGGAGCCTTTAGACCAGCGGACCGCCCGCCGGCATCACTGTGGCAGCTCCACCGGAGCCTTTCCAGGAGCAGACCGTCCGCCGGCATGACTGCGGTAGGTCAACCGGGGCTGTGGGGGGCGGCGAAATGGCCGTCCGCCTAGGGCATCAGAAACCCTGGTGCCGCTCCTGAATATATTTAGACTTCTGTAAGGCATCTGACCTGATGCTGCATGACAGCTGGATTAAAAAACTAGAACAATATAAATTTAACATGACACACATTAAGTGGATTAAAAACTGGCTAAATGATAGGTCTCAAAATGTAACTGTAAAAGGGGAATCATCATTCAGTGGGTCTGTTTCCAGTGGGTCCCGCAGGGCTCTTGATCCTACGATATTGAACATCTTTATCAATGACCTGGAAGAAAACATAAAATTGTCACAGATAAAGTTGCAGATGACACAAAAATTGGGGGAGTGGTAAATAATAAAGAGGACAGGTCAGTCATTCAGCTATCTAGCTTGCTTAGTAAACTAGGTGCAAGTAAACAATATATATTTTAATATGGTTAAATGTAAATGTATATCTATAGGAACAAAGAATGTAGGCCATACCTACAGGATGGTGGACTCTAACCCAGGAAGCAGTGAGTTGAAAAAAGATTTGGGGATAGGGGTGGATTATTAGCTGAACTTGAGTTCCTAGCATGATGCTTGGCCAAAACAGCTAATAGGCTCCTGGGATGCATAAATAGGGGAATCTGGAGTAGAGAGGTTATTTACCTCTGTGTTTGGCACTGATATGATTGCTGCTGGAATACTGTGTCCAGTTCCAGTGCCCACAATTCAAGAAGGGTGTTGATTAATAGGAGAGGGTTCAGGGAAGAGCCAGGAGAATGAGCAAAGGATTAGAAAAACGATTTATAGTACCAGACTGAAGGAGCGCAATCTATTTAGCTGCCCTTTGACACAGCTCCAATGATCCTGCTCCAAAGCACGGTGACAACTAGCCCCTGATCCTGTCCCACAGATGGCAACGGCAGAACTCCCTAAAAAGGGTGAATGGCTTTTTTAACCTAATCCTAAAGTTAGGCTTCAATATCCTACACTGTTGATATTTATCCAAGCCCTCAATAACCCAATATTTGTGCCACAATGCTTTATTAGTCTAGGTAGGGTCCAGACATGCTTTTATTTTGCAGGAAATGGTGTGGCAATATACTACAGCTATTATTACAGGCTTCAGCAGACCACTGACTCTGGCCTATACTACATGTTATTCGTCATTTTTCTACTGCTTTCAAATCATTGTTTTGTTTTCCTCAGAAAAACTGACTCCTGCGTTTAAATTAATGGGAATTAGGTTTAAAGCAAAATTCATGTCTTCACAGGAGGATTCGTCTAGTCATAATACAACTGGGGAGAGGGGGGGAATTCCTTGAAGGTCAGCCAGGCATCCATAAATTCAGACCTATCCCTCTTGAATCTAAAAAAAAAAAAAAAATGGGTTGGAAATCAGAATTAAAAGCTTTTTTTGGTCAATTTTCACACTTCAGTTTTAGAGAAAAATTGTGAGTGGAGAAAAACAATTAGCAAAAGGAGGCAGTGCTATGTAGTGGTTAGAGGGGCTTATGAATCAGGAAACTGAAGTACTGTGCCTAATTCTGCCATGTGAATCGTGGATAGATCATTTAGTCTCACTGTGCCCTTATCTGTGCAAATAGAGATAATGCTCCGCAAAGTGCTTTGAGGTCCTCTGCGAAAAGTGCACATCATTGCTTCAGAACCCCAAACAAGGCTCTTCTTTTCTGCGTGCCCCAGAGGAGAACAGGAAAGATGTTCATGTGGAGAAGGCAGGGGAGTGGGAGGCAGGGTGCCTGAGTTCTCCTCTGAGCTGTGGGCCAAGTTACAATTTCTCTGCGCCTCTGCTTCCCCCACCTCTACCAGGGGGCTAAGAACCCTGAGGCCTGTGCATAGGGCAGTCAGATGGGACATACACAGGAGCAGAGTTCCCTACACTTTACTCTTCCCCACATGCAAAACCAACTGGCCTGAGCACCTCTGGAGTCTAAAGCTGATGGGACCAATCCCCTCGCAGGCATTTCAGGCTCCTCAGGGCAGAGAAAAACGTGACCCCATGTAGCATCTTCCCCTCCACCGCAGTGAGTACAACCAGCCAGGGCTGGCGGGGAGTGGGAGCTGCTGGCACTCAGTGCCAGGGCAGGGGTGGGGGCTCAGGATGGCAGCAGAGAGCTGCAGCTGCTGCCCACTGCAAGCGCCTCCTCGCCTCCCCCAACGCTACAGCAGCGCCGCCAGCCAGCTGCTGTGTCACTTTCCCCGGCCCAGGGGCAGCTCTTACGTGGCGCGGGGCTGGGGCGCCTGCGGCTCCCACCCAGCTCGGAGCCTTTGTCCGGCTCCTCGCCGGGCGGAGCGAGGGATGCCCCGGGGGTGGGGAGGAGGAGGCGGCGGGGTCTACTCGAATCAGCCGGAGGTGCCAGAGCGGGAGCGGGGGGGCGTCTCTCCCAGGCACCGGGGCCGCACCCAAATCTAGGTACCGCTCGCTGGCATGGGCTAGGGGCCGGGCTGGCCCTATCGCACCCCCCTCACCCCCTTAATTCCTGCAGCAAATCGCGGGTAACGCACGAGGGCAGGGCGTTGACAGAGGGAGCTGCCGTGGGGTAGGGGGAATAAAAGCCATCGAGGTGACTACAGATCCACACCCAGACTTTCATTGCGTTCGCCCGCAGACTGGCAATGGATCTAGTTAATGCGAATTGGGCTCTACCTCTTAAACCACAGCCAGTTGTGATCCCATACCCCACCTCACTACCTCTGTCTGTACCGACACCCAATTAGTTAGGACTTGATTTATACATACCGAAGTCATGTAAAACCCATATAAAAATAAAGCCCACTTCGGATCGTTCTGTGCGCACACAGCCTAATTATAATAGACGAATAGGATCCGAATTCAATGTAGACAAATGCACAGCTAGCCAGCACAACCACAGTCACTTAATTCTAAGTAACCACACACACACACAAAACCCACCACTCTCTAAAGCAGCTGGGTTCAGTGGAAACTAAAAGGATTACAATATCTCACACCAATTAATCCTATATCATCATCAGGAGGGAGAGAAGGCCCCGAGAATGCATCATTAATCAACAACATACAAAAAAGCTTCTATCAATTAGACACGTTTCTGGAACAAACAGTATTGTAGGAAACAGAGCAAAGCTCAGGAACAATCTCGCCTCCCCATACATTGCTCCCTATTGTTGGGGGGCGGGGAGGCAGGCACGCCTCATTTATCTAAACAGTCTTTTAATACGGGTCTGACCGCGATCAAGCTGCGTGCACCCTCCCACCCAAGAGCAGGCATCCCCCGAGTGCCTCGTTTGTCCGAGTGATTGTATCGGAACGATGCCATGAAAACAAAACCACACGCAATCCCGATAGCTCCAGAAGGCCCAATTTGCAATTCCTGATCCCGTTCGCACCACACACCGCAATGGGAGTTCTCCGACAGCGGAGGGGAGGGAGCAGTTCGGTCTAGACAACATGCAGTCAACACACAGCCACGCAAGACATTGCCCCTCTGGAAAAAAAACAGAGTCACATGGGAGGGATAAAAATGAAAGCAAACTGCATGCCGCTGTGGCCTGTGAAGAGGAAAGGGAACAGGATCCTGAATAATCACAGCGCTGGGCACAAAAGCATCCAGGCCACCGACATGCCCTTTTGCATTCGTGGCCGAAAAAATAAAATAAAAAAAAAAAAATGCGAACAGCTGCAAGCTGGCCATTGCAACTGCAACCCAATGCAGCAAAAGGAGGCTTCACAACAAAGGGAAAACACACCCCGCCTTGCAACACAGACATGACAGCGACAACATGGTTTATAGTCCATAGGCTCTTCCTTGCCACCAAAACTGAACTGCCCTTTTGCCGGTGAGCAGAAGCTGCTCCCAGCCTGAGAAATAGCTTGTCTGGCGCTGGGAAGGCAGATGAAAGCCATACACCCCAGAGAGTTACAATGGTGCGTATGTGTCTTTTACAGTGTCCCACTATTAGATGGTTCTTTCCTGGAAATCTGCACAGATACCCACAAAACAAACACAAGTGCAAAAAAACCCCAACCAAACACACCAACAGCCCCCTCCCCCATCTAGAGATTATCTTGATTTACCTTGCTGGCCGTCCAAGGCTCGTGCAGAGGGTGGCCTGGCGGGGGGAAGAGGGTCTGGATGTCAGATTCCTGCCTTTAGGTTCATGAGTCCTGCCTGGATGAGGGAGGTTTGACTGCCCAGTGCACAGGAGAAAAACCCGGCTCTGACACAGGCAAAGAGAATGCAGGAATGTGACGTCTCAGCTCCTCCTGACGACCCACGTGCATAGACTTTAAAAGAAAGGGACACGCTGGCCATGCTGGGAAATGTAGTTCCACTCCTCACCCTCCCTGGGCAGGGAAGAATTCTGGGGATGGAGTTTCTCTCCATCTGGGTAAGGGGGAGGTTGGCTTGTTCCTCATTAGGGGTCAGAGTTAGGGCCAGGGTCCGTTTGAAGTGGAACAAGGAAACGCTCTTGCATTAAGGCTCCTATTTCCCCTCTACACGCACACACACAAACACTTAAAAACTCTTCAGATAAAGCACTGGGGACCAATATACCAAAGGCAACAACCCCATAGTGGCCAGGAGAAAGTTTCGCTAGATGGATTATTTCAGGGGTTCCCAAACTTCATTGCACCACGACCCTCTTCTGACAACAAAAATTACCTTATGAGCCCAGGCCAGGGGACCAAAGCCTGAGCCTGCCCAAGCCCCACTGCCCTGAGTGGGCAGGCCAAAGTCTGAGCCCCACCACTCCATGCGGGGGGGCCAAAGCTGAAGTTCAAAGGCTTCAGCCCCAAGCAGGGAGTCTACAACCTGAGTCCTGCTGAAGCCCTTGGGCTTTGACTTTGGCCCTGAGCAGTGGGGCTCAGGCTTCAGCCCTGGGTCCCAGCAAGTCTAACACAGCCCTGGCAACCCCATTCAAGGGGGGTCATGACCCACTTTGGAGTCCTGAACCACTGGATTATTTCAACTGTAGGATCCCTGGAACACGGACCTAATCTCTCTTTCTTTATTTGTAAGACATCCAAGCAAATGTTGTGTGTTATGTACATAATTATTATTTATATTGTAGTACTGCTTAAAGGCCACACTCAGTGATTAGGACCCTACTGTGCTAGGCACTGTACACTCACATCTGACTCCAAGAGTTTTTATACTTCAAAAGATTGTAAACTCTTTGGGGGCAAGGACTGTCTTTAGAGATTACTAATAATTATAACTGACTGAAGGGGGAAGGATAGCTCAGTGGTTTGAGCATAGGCTTGCTAACTCCAGGGTTATGAGTTTAATCCTTAAGGGGGCCATCTAGGGTAAAATCAGTACTTGGTCCTGCAAATGAAGGCAGGGGGCTGGACTCAATGACCTTTCAGTTTATGAGATAGGTATATTTTTTTATATTACTACTTTAGTCTTTAGGGCAGGGACCCTCTTTAGGAACTACTAATTAGTGCTCTATTAGGCTAGGGCTTTTTCCATCCAATAATAAAACTATAAAACGCAACACTTTCAAAGTACTTTGCATGCAATGATTAGTGAGGCACGGATGCTAAGGGACCTGACCAAGGTCACAGAGGAAGTTGGTGGCAGAGCCAAGCCAGCACCTCTTTCATAGCCTTGCCCTCCAGGTATAGCACTGAGTATAGCTTGGCCAGACCAGTGATTCTAGGCATTTCTAGAAGTGGTGAGCCTACCCCAGCTGCTTCTGATTATGGCTATAGGTCATGGCAGCTCATCGGAAGAGCTGCCTCAGTGTTAAGTTGCCAGCTGGTAGGAAGCTTGCAGTAACTCACAGTACTGTCAGCAGTAGCCTGGGCAGTAATGCCTCCTACTACAGTGAAGTTGGTCTGGCCTCCCAGAATGAGTGCGATAGTTAACAGTCGGTATAATTTGTCCTTTAGGCATAATGAAACCTGAGTGTTCCATCTTTCAGTCATTTGGGGTTCTGGTGCGACGAGTTGGAGGGTTATGCCACAGCACAACCCCTTTGACTTCAATTGGGGCCTGTCACCACGGAATCAATATCTGGATCACAACCTAACTTTTTGTACCTCAGTTTCTCATCTTTACAATATGGCATAACACTACTCTCTTTCGCCCATCTTTTATCTGTCTTGTCTCTTTAGCTAGCAAGCTCTTTGAGGCAAGGGCTCTCTCTCTGTGTATGTTTGGACAGGGCCCCGAATTCAGCGGGGGTTGGTAGGCACTATAAATAGTGCTGTAAATAATGGTATTGGCTAACAATCATAAATTGGAAAATAGCAGCTAAAACATTTTGAAACAAAGTCACTTTACTTTTTTTAATTATAATTAAGACAATGTTAATACGAATAGTGTGCAAAAACCATTTTAAATTAAAAAATAGAACTTGTTTTTCCACACGTTCAGATGAATTTTACTTATTCCTTAGACCTCATTACGGCAGCTTTGAAATGTTTTCCTAGGCATTCAAATCCATTCTCCTTTCTCCCCTCAGGTCTAGTCTATACCATCAAGTTCTCTAGATGACAGTTTCTTATCTGATTGTGCCTTTCTTTAAAACTTTAAAACTTTTCTCGCGTATGCTACCTTGCAGTTTCTCTTTAACATGCACCTGTATAAATATATAAAGCTGCCAGACATACAAGTCTCTTACAGGGAGAATTGCCACCATACCTTAACTTGTCTAGCTGGCCTTTAAAAAAATTAATTTTATGTTGACAATGAAATCAGATTCAAAAGATTTCTCCCTGCTGTGCTTTATTTTTGACCATATAGTACATAGCTTTTCCTGGGCATGTTGCCATGGCAACCTTATATTCACCGGAGGGTGTCTGTAATTGGGAGAAGACATGGTTAATTTAGTTCTGGATTTTTATTTTAGTCACTGTTTTAGGCAAGAGGAACTGCTCAGATTTGAATATTTTTGCCCAAGATCAATTTAATTATTAAACCAGCACCAGTAGTATCACTCGGTTGAAGGTTGAGTTGGCATTTATCTTATAAAGAGGGAGCTCCCTGTAATGGACAACAGCTGTAGCCAAGACCCACATTCACTGGCCATTATCCTGGCCATAGTGTAATGTAGACAGACTCTGGTCTTCAGCAACCGGGATCAGATCTGGGACCTCTGCAGCTTAATGCATTAGCCTGTACTGCATGGAGCTAAAAGACACATGTCATTTAGACAACGCTGTAGCACACTCATTAATCTCTAGCTGATCTAAGATGTCAGTAGAGGGGGACAGAGCGCCACATCAAGCAGGCATAGGTTACATCGGGGTAGGCAACCTATGGCACATGTGCCAAAGACGGCGTACGAGCTTCTTTTCAGTGGCACTCACACTACCTGGGTCCTGGCCATTGGTCCAGGGGGCTCCGCATTTTAATTTAATTTTAAAATGAAGCTTCTTAAGCATTTTAAAAACCTTATTTACTTTACATACAACAATAGTTTAGTTATATACTATAGACTTATAGAAAGAGCTTCTAAAAACGTTAAAATGTATGACTGGCACGTGAAACCTTAAATTACAGTGAATAAATAAAGACTCGGCACACCACGTCTGAAAGGTTGCCGACCCCTGCGTTACATACATCCTCTAGCTGAGGGAGCATGATCCAAGCTTCAGAGACTTCCCAGTTGATATCCTGGACGAGTCCCCTCTTGTAACGCTGACAGACTCTGGCCAGTAGCGGCCGGGATCAAATCTGGGACCTCTGGAGCTTAACACATGAGCCTCTACTGCATGAGCTAAAAGACACATCTCTTAGCCAAAGCTGTAGCAGGCTCAATCGATAGCTTGTCGAGGTGCCGTTAGAGGGGTACAGAGCGCCACACCGAGCAGGTCTGGGTTCCACTAGCACTCACAGCCTTCAGCTCCACAACACAGACCACTGCCCAGCCACCTATGACCCCAGGCTGAGCACTCAGAACTAGGGTTGCCAACTTTCTAACTGCACAAACACACTTGCTCCTCCCCCTTCCCTGAGGCCTCACCCCCCAGTCACCTCATCCCCTCTCCTTCCGTTGCTCATTTCCCCCACTCTCACTCACTTTCACCGGGCTGGAGCAAGGGGTTGGGGTACAAGAGGGGGTGAGGACTGTGGCTGGGGGTGCGGACTCTGGGTGAGGCCAGAGATGAGGAGTTTGGGGTAAAGGAGGGGGCTCAGGACTGGGGCCGAGGGGTTCAGAGTGCAGGAAGGGGCTCAGGGCTGGGACAGGAGTCTGGGGTGTGGGAGCAGGTGTGGGCTTTGTCTGGGTGGCACTTACCTCAGGTGGCTCCCGGAAGCTGGCTCTTAGGTGGAGGCATGACCAGGCAGCTCTGTGCACTGTCTGCACCCGCAGGCGCCACCCCCGTAGCTCCCATTGGCCGCAGTTCCCAGCCAATGGGAGCTGTGGAGCTGGTGTTGGTGGGAGGAGCCAGCACACAGAGCCCCCGTGGCTGCCCTTGAGGCTAGGAGTTGTATATCCGAGCTGCTTCCATAGAGTCAGGGCAGGCAGGCAGGGAGCCTGCCTTAGCCCTGCTGCGCCACTGACTGGACTTTTTGTGGCCCGGTCAGAGGTGTTGAGTGGAGCCGCCAGGGTCCCTTTTTGACTGGGAGTTCCGGTCAAAAACCGGACACCTGGCAAACCTACCCAGAACCAAGATTCTCAAAATAACTCCATGCCTGAAGTTAGGTCCTCAAGTCCATTGGTAGGCCGATAAATAAGGACCCTGGTTTTCAAGAGTGCTGAGCACGCAGGCTATGTCCATAGTAGGAAAAAATTTGAAGCTTGAACATGTATTAACTCACATACAAAAATCCTTGTGTAGACAAGGCAGGTGTATTTTTAGTTGATGTGAGGTAAACTCTAGGTCCCCCAATGGTGGTGATGGGGGTAGGTTTTTACAAATATGCCTTCTTTCCTAGTTAAAGGCAAGGCCTCAACAGCTCCCACTTAGATCATGCCTAAATGTGGATTTAGGCATCTTATTGTAGTCATCCCATTTTGACAGTCATGGGCCATGCAAGTAGCTTTACTGCCGTGAGCAGTCTCATTGAGTTCATTGCAATAACTCACCTGAGTACAGTTACTCACTTGCATAAGCATTTGCAGAGTCAAGACTTAAAGCAGAACCCACAGTAGCTAAGCTAGTAGAGGGAACCTATATGCATATCAGGTTTGTAGTACTACTGCCTTGACATGGTTAGGACACAGTTTGGTCTGGTCTGCACAGGCAAACCAAACTGTGTCATAACATGATTGGGACACAACTGTGTTGTGAATGCATTCCCTACCATGGCTGTAACTGTAGTGACAACAAGTCCTTATTCAACATGGATGTGAGACTGCCTGGAGAGATCACAAAATGCCATGGGCTACCAGGCTATCAGTAAGTCAGTGGCACAGAGCCTGACTACATCCATCTCAGATACTGCCATCTCCTGGCTGTTCCAGTATCTGAAGGAAATTTGAACCGAGATGAAAGGAAGCTAGTGCAAGCTAAATCCAAAGAAGATGGAGGTTGTTATTATTCATTATTTAGAGCATAGAACACACAATATGCTAAGGAACTTCCATTTTCATTAGTACCAATGGAACTCCGGCTAAGGAAGGATGGAAAGAGGCACCATCAACTTTACTAGATTGCAGAAATGTACTTGAATAGTCATTTTATCTTGTGCATTTGAAGCTTGCCAGGTCCAACTCCATGGCGATGTTCTTTTCACAGCCTGTCCTGGCAGTGGGGAGAGATGCTGTCTTTAAAGGAACAGTAAGCTGTTGCTTAGTCTTGTCAAGCCCTTAGCCAGGCACAAAGCAGCATGTACTTCTGCTGGCTGTTACTGCACACTGGCAGAGTATTAGGGTGGGAGGAGCTGGGAGTGGCAAGGGAATTCCACTTTAAACAAAAATCCCACCATGGTCAGAGTTAGCTGTGAAAAGCAGAACAAGGAAAAGAGGCCATGACTGTTTCTCATACCATGTGCTAGGTAATAACATGAGATGACTCCAGGCTTGTTTAACTAAAGTGGCTCTTTAATCAAGCAACTATTTACAGACTTGCTACTACTGCAGCTTAGCAGTCTAGCCATGTGTCAAAGGAACCACTTTCTGTTGCTTCCTCCTAAGCCTGTTGCTCCTCCCTTTAAGTTCCATGAAGGTTGCTACAGTTGTGACTGTCATCTCGTGTGCAGCGGTGCAAATCAGGAATAAGTCCATTAAGAGACATTCTCAAAACTACAATACCCGCACGAGGAAATAAGAAAACAGATCAACAGAGCCAGACGTGTACCCAGAAGCCTCCTACTGCAAGACAAACCCAAGAAAGAAACCAACAGGACTCCACTGGCCATCACATACAGCCCCCAGCTAAAACCCCTCCAACGCATCATCAAGGATCTACAACCCATCCTGGACAATGATCCCACACTTTCACAGGCCTTGGGTAGCAGGCCAGTCCTTGCCCACAGACAACCTGCCAACCTGAAACATATTCTCACCAGTAACCGCACACCGCACCATAATAACTCTAGCTCAGGAACCAATCCATGCAACAAACTCTGCCCACATATCTACACCAGAGACACCATCACAGGACCTAACCAGATCAGCCACACCATCACCGGTTCATTCACCTGCACATCCACCAATGTAATATACGCCATCATATGCCAGCAATGCCCCTCTGCTATGTACATCGGCCAAACTGGACAGTCTCTACGGAAAAGGATAAATGGACACAAATCAGACATTAGGAATGGCAATATACAAAAACCTGTAGGAGAGCACTTCAACCTCCCTGGCTACACTATAGCAGACCTTAAGATGGCCATCCTGCAGCAAAAAAACTTCCGGACCAGACTTCAAAGAGAAACTGCTGAGCTTCAGTTCATCTGCAAATTTGACACCATCAGCTCAGGATTGAACAAAGACTGTGAATGGCTTGCCAATTACAGAACCAGTTTCTCCTCTCTTGGTTTTCACACCTCAACTGCTAGAACAGGGCCTCATCCTCCCTGATTGAACTGACCTCATTATCTCTAGCTTGCTTGCTAGCATATATATACCTGCCCCTGGAAATTTCCACTACATGCATCTGAGGAAGTGGGTATTCACCCACGAAAGCTCATGCTCCAAAATGTCTGTTAGTCTATAAAGTGCCACAGGACTCTTTGCTACTATTCAGCTGGAATTAGTGCAGTTGTCCTGAAGCGGGGGAAGCAGACCAAGAGTTGAGCTCACTCCCCAGTGACCTTGTCTGTGCCAGTGTCAGATAGAGAGATGACGCTTGGAAACACTGAGATGTGTAATGTCAGAGATGACACAATAACTGCAAAGGAAAGAGACTGGGAAGAATGAACTACAAGGCACAAGCTGTGGGACACTGAGATACAAAGACACTGGGCCATATTCTGTTCTCAGTTATACCCCAAGAACAGACTGATCGGTTAGCCCAGAAAGAAAGGGATGATACAGCTTTGAAGGGAAATGTGGAATAGTTACAATGTGTCACTGATTTCAATGGAACTTAGGATCCTAAATACCTTTGAGGATCTGGGCCAGTTTGCCTGCAAACCGTTCCCTTCTTGCTAATCTAGTGATGTACTCACACTGACTTCTGAAGAGTTGCTCTGAATTTACATTGTCATAGCTTTCAGCCTCTTGTATACTACTCAGCTTAAATATCCCTTATGTGAAAGTACTGTTATAAGTACAGGTAAGGGTATTTTGGGGAGATGAGAGAGAAAAGTGTGGTAATCCCTGCAATGTCTCCCAGTCCCTTGTGGATAGCTTGCAGGACACATCATGGAGATATAGTGGTCCTCTACAAGATTCCAACAGGAGTAAAGTGGCCAGCAATAGGCTGTGCAGAGATGCTGTGTACTTACGGTACATACTACGATGAAGGATACTATAGAAGAACTAGATAGATAGATCAAAGTTCTAATAGCCAGAGAGATCATTAATCCAATTGGTTTGCAGTTTATTTGAAACTGTAAGGAGGAAATGAAGCCAAAACTGGAGACAGAGGACTTCTATATTCCTCTCCAACCCTCAACTGACACACAACCTCACCAAGTGGCTCTGCGCTCCTCTTTCCTTAGGTCAGGATTGGTTAGAATACTCATCACGATGTCACAGATGAGTATCATATTTTGCACATGTGCAGCATATTCCACCTGTGAGTGCAAATCCCGAATGGTAAGTTAGCCTTACTGCACCTTGTGAGGCAAGTGAGTACTAGCCCACGGTACAGATGGAGAAACGGTAGCATGGAGAGGTGAAGTGACTTGCCCAAGGTCACACAAGAAATTTGTGGCAGGAGCCAGAAATAGAACCAAGGCCTCTTGCCATACAGTCCTGCGTGTGACCTTCCAGACTGTCCCTCCTGAACATTAGTCAAGCTTCAGAAAGAGCCACTACCAGGCAAAGATTGAATGGTCATAGCAAAAGGAAAGGATGGCACAGCCTCCCTTTGGAAACATGGCACACAGGGACAGAACTACATGCTCCTTTTTAAATTTATTTTTAGAAGGGTATTTGCATCCAGGGTGATGAACAATGCCAAAACTATTTTCAAGCCAGTACTGGATTTGCTGGCATCAGGTCAAAGTCTGAAATGGAGGATGGGTCTGTACTCCCGAAGAGCTGGCTTTGTAATTGAATTTCTGATAACACTGGCTTTTGCAAATGGTCTCCTGCATTCGTTGCCGTCCTCACTCATTAAAACTGAGCATTATACTTATCAGCTTTAGTACTCTTAGCACAAATCCCTGAGAGAAAGAGACACACTTGATTTCCTTCAGCTACAAAATTAGCTGGTCAATTAACAGGAGCCACTCTGTTCTGCGATAGCTCCTGAAGTCTGAGACCACACATCAATAAGGCTCTTTGTGCTGAGCTCTCCACTGCTGCAGAAAGAGAGAGTCTAGTTATTGTCTAAAGGCGGAGAGCTACCTGTGTGCTAGGGGATAGCTGCAAAAAGCAGATGGGAAAGGTAACAAGAATTTTACAACCAGATCAGACCAATGGCCCAGCTAGTCCAGTATCCTGCCTCTGGTAGTGGCCATTCCTGGATGGCTCAGAGAAAGCAAAGATACTGGCTTCTTCCTCCATGAGCACATTCTTCGTGTCCTCCTGCAGGTAAAACTCCCCACAAATCCCTGAGCATTTAGTTGGAATGAGGATTGCATCCCTCTTTTGGGTAAAATCAGAAGCCCCCTGCATCCCTTGTAGATTGTAGGCACCCTGTGGCAGGGACTGTGGGCCTGCTTCTGATCTCACTTCCACCCAAAGCCCACTGGAGTCAATAGCAGTGACAGGAACTCAAGAGGATGCTATGAAATTAAACCAGTGTAAAGCTGGTGCAAGAGCAGAATCAGGCACAGTGTCTTTATGCATGCCCCAGCCAGTGTGGAACCTGTACTTAAAAACATTATAAATGTAACTTACCCCTGGAACTGAACTCTTCCGAGCAGCACTGGGCCTTTTGAGGCTGTCCCACCACTACCTGCAATTCTGTGCAATGTTAGTTGAGGCTTCAGCTCCTGGTACCCATGGCTCATTCACATTTTGCATTGCAGTGAACCTTGCTCTTCGCAAACATGAACTCATCGGGGTTGGAAGGATCCCTTAGCTTCCTCACGAATAACTCCCAGGTCAACTTCAGACAATGGCATGGCATCTTCATCAGTATGGTCAAAAAGGTAGTCACAATCAAACAGGCCCCCGCAGGACAGTCATGCATAAGAGACACAGGAATTAGAAGACAGTTTCACAGCCCTAGGTAAAAGGAGAAATGCCCCACTCACTACGATCAAGGCACATTGCAACCAACTGAGGACATTCCTTGCTCTCTGTCTTTTCTGGGCTAACCATGCCTCTTTCACAGGTGACAAGTGTACCTGCTTTAGGATTCCCACAATGCCTTTCAGTTCTCCAGTCCATCCACTTCCCTCACCCTTTTAATAGTTTGAAGTGCAGAATGAAAGAGAGGCATAGCATGGCCTAGAGTTAACAAGAATAGAAGTCAGAACACCTGGGTTCTTTCCTTGGCTCTCCTGTTGACTCACTGCATAATCTAACACAAACCCCTCAATCTTCCTCCCTCCACTTCACAGTACTCATCTGTGTAATGGGGCTAATACTTCCTACCCGAGGATTGTTTGAGACCTAGTTAATTCATGTTTGTAAAAGGATTCTGAGATGCTCTGATGAAAGAGACCATAGAAGTCAATGTATTGTTATATATTTAAGAATAAACTACCATTTTAAGGTGTTGCTTCTCTTACAAACCTCAGGATACATGCAGGTATTTGCAAAGACGAAGGCATTTGGAGGACAGCTAAAGATGCCTTCCTGATGGCTAGCAGAGGTGGTGTTCTGGAAGACACTGTGGTTTGGGATGTGCGCTAGCCTACCATACCAGGCAAGACAGAGCCTGTCTTAGTGAACGTGCCATTCTGCTTGTGCAGAACAACAGAAAGCACCTTCAATGGTGACATAAAGAACTGCAGGGTTTCTGGAGAGTGAATTCATATTAACCACTGACAACAACAAATTAGCTTTTTACTGGGCTTGGCATAGGACAGACCACAATCTTGTGTATTCTGCAGGGGTATGACAGATAGCATTAGGCAGGCACCCAGGACTTACTGCACACAGTGCTAGGGCACAGTTCCCTGTTATATTCCTCTGTCATCTGAGCCTCACTGCCATTTGCAATCACTGATGAAATAATCTCTGTTCCGGTTCTTGTCCTCTGGTATCTACTTCGATTTTTCTCTGCAATTCCTTATTAGCTGGAAGATGTTAGCTGCATCCGATGACTGCTATGCTGTTTGGAAGGGTAAAGGGAGCATGCAGGAAGAGGTATCATGATGGCAATTAGGGGCAATGGTTAAAAGCCCTGTGGCCAGAGCCTGCCACCCCACCCCACCGGCCCGCCACCCCAGGGCTAAAGCCCAAAGCCTGAACCCCACTGTCCCCCGAAGGTGGGAAGCTGCCTGGTCCTCCAGCATTGTGCGCCAGGTATCTTCAATGGGGAGCAGGGCATAACCACTGCTGGAGGCCCCAGTAATCAACACCAAGGTGGTGCATCCAGGAGCAACAGGAAGAGGCTGCTATTTCCACCCCCGGATAACAGCCCAGGAGGCTGTGGCCACAAGAAAAGCCCCTGATAGTCGCATGCGGCCATGGGGGCCATATTTGAGAAACGCTGCACTAGCAGGTACCCAAGGTTTTACCATGATCCCCTAACATGTGAGGACTACAAACTGCCTTGTCATCACTAGGATTTTACCTTGTGTTAATAAACACCTCATAACATACCCTTCTTCCTATTGAAAACACAGCCTGAAAGCACATAGCTATAACCCTAGCAACAGGGAGTAGATTGTGCTTGGGGTCACCCTTGGGTTAGAATTCTTTGCCTTTGCTGAAAAGGAGAAAGCTGGTGAGGTAAGAAAATTCAGTCTGTTACTCTCTGCTTGCTGCAAATGTTGTAAAAAGAAAGGGTTCTGCCCCATTTTGTTGCGGTTTTTGAAGGGGGAAGCAGATGCTGATAGAGAAGACTACCAAGACTGTTCCCAATAAGGCAGAAGTGCCAGGGAACCACTTTAGGATACCACACCTGTTAAAAAACAGAGGGTGACAGTAGCACATTAGCTTTTTGAAGCATTACTTATATGTTCACTGTTCCCCCAAATGTGCAGGAGCTGTGTGGCTTGAAGAGATCTGTAATGAGGTTTACAATGCATCCTACATAACAGAGTCTCTGAACTGACTTGCATGACTATTTAGTGTTTTACTGCACGTGTATTTGCAATAGCACTCTCCTTTGGCTACACTACACCTGCTGTTAAATACAATTTATATACAGCATACTCCCGATTATTGAGGTAGCATGGGGGACATGCGTTTTATTGGGAATGTGAATAATCGAGCGGGCAGGAGTCATTCAGCAGCAGGGTGGCCTCTCATGCGGCCAGGCGCTTGTCCTCCTTCTCACAGACCTGGCTGGGGGTCTCTGCTCTGCCCTGCTCGCACATTTTCATGTGTTTACAAGTGGGGGTACAGGGCTTGTGACACCCAATCCCTGTTACAGCAAGGTGTGGGGGGCAGCTGTGGTCCTAGTGAGGCAGAGCAGAGATCCCCAAGCCAGGACTCAGCTGTGTACTGCCAGGACTGCAGCCTTCTCTTCAGCTTGTGCCTGCAGGAATCGGATGTTACTGGCCATGTGACAGCACAGGGAGCCCGCTACAGCTCTGCTGTCATGGCCCCACTCACTCAATCCTGAGAAAGCACCGTGTACTGTGGCCACAGCCATTCAGCTCCCCTGAGGCCTAGAGCTTATTCTGCTCCAGTCCTGGTCAGGGGCTTCTGCTCTACTATCTAAATCTCCACATAAGCCAAATCCCTTCCTTGTCCCCTAGCATGAGATACATGGGGAACAAGGATGAATTCAGATAATGCAGAGTTTAGGATAACAGGGTTGCTGATAAATGGGGATAAACTGTATTTTTAGTTCTGTATTTGTCACCGTTACAGAGCAAGTTGTGCTTTAGACCCCTTTTAATCCCTCCTGAGTGCACCCCTCCCCATGTGGAACCACGCAACCCTCTGGGTATCTGGGCTGCAGCTCTCCTGTTTACCAACCATGATAATATGGCAGATTTAGCATCTATATACCCTTTTCCCCTGGAGGTCTGTGACCAGGCCTGATTAAAGTGACTCAACAGCTTCTTCAAAGCAAAGCATTATTCTTTCACCCAGAGGTACACAGCACACAGAACAAAGGGATAAAACAAAGGCCTATAATGCCTGAGTCTTAACCAAAACTTGCAAGGAAAGAATAGTGTATGTTCCACTTAGCTCAGACTCCCTACACCTGGCCTCAGGGAGACTCCAGCCCTGCAGCATTCTCTCAGTGCTGCTTCTGACCACTTAATCCACTTCCTTTCTAGGCTGGGGACTTTAATGTGGTAGTGCCCCTTTGATCCTATGCTTGTCCTGGGGAAAAATAACCTTCTAGCTTGGAACAAGGCAGGTGGGCATTTCCCCATTAAAAGCGCTTCCATTGTTTCCTTAGAGAAAGACCCCTGACATTCTCTCTGGAGGTACCGTATCTCAGTGATGGTTTCATTTCATGTTTCCTCCAGCAGCCTCCTTTGACTGAGTTCCATGCGGTCAGGCAGGATAATATTAAACAGGTAAACTGACTCTCTCCCTAGTATACCATGACATTTCATAACCTTTTCTCTCAGCAGCTAGTTTTTGACAAAGGCCCACCGCAAGCTCACTCTGCTTAGGGTGACCAGATGTCCCTTATTATAGGGACAGTTCTGATATTTGGGGCTTTTTTTTATATGGACTCCTATTACCTCCCACCCCCGTCCTGATTTTTCACACTTGCTGTCTGGTCACCCTAACTCTGCTGTACATGGAGTATGCTCATTGGATGAATAAGAGTTGTGTGTTTATTTTATTTTTAACTCAAGTAACTTAAAACTGGACTTGGTAATGCTGTCTAGATCACTGCACTGGCTGAGGGAAAGCCTAATGACCTAATCAGTCTATGGGTTCCACAGTCTACTCTACAAGGTATTTTCTTTAGACAGACGATGACTGACAGGCATGGGTTAAGCTATAGAGCAAGTGCAAAACTTGCATCCAATCCTAGTTGTAGCTGTGTCACCGCTCCTCATTATAGCATGGCTGAAATATACAAGTTCTCCCTGTCCTAATATTTCACTCATCTTTTGTTCCCTCTTCCACCATCACCACCTGCACTATGTCCAAGAAAAAAGCCGATGAATTCCACCTGCCTGCCAAGCCAGTATGAGCCCTGAGAGTTCATTGCTCTCCCTCACTTGCTGTGTGCGCATATTAACTCCTGTTCATATCAATGGGAGTTATGTGTGCACATTGCAGGAAAGATAGCACCCCTTCTCCTGCCGAGGACTGGTTGTTTTTCAAAGCTTCTGGCATTGAAAATGCAGCTGAGGGACTAGTAGGCTTTAGAAGACTCCAAATCAAATCCAGTCAACAGCAGCAAAATAGAAGTGTGGTTGGATATTTGTCTTCAGCTCTCCCATGAGTATGACAAGCTGAGAGATTTTGCGCTGAACCTTCTTATTTCTCCTGTGACATAAAATATCTCATCCAATCTTACTGTGAAAATTTATATTTAAAAATAAAAGCAGCAAAGAGTCCTGTGACACCTTATAGACTAACAGACGTATTGGAGCATGAGCTTTCGTGGGTGAATACCCACTTCGTCGGATGCATGTAGTAGAAATTTCCAGAGGCAGGTATATATATGCAAGCAAGAAGCAGGCTAGAGATAACGAGGTTAGTTCAATCAGGGAGGATGAGGAGCTCTTCTAGCAGTTGAGGTGTGAACACCAAGGGAGGAGAAACTGCTTTTGTAGTTGGCAAGCCATTCACAGTCTTTGTTTAATCCTGAGCTGATGGTTTCAAATTTGCAGATGAACTGAAGCTCAGCAGTTTCTCTTTGAAGTCTAGTCCTGAAGTTTTTTTGCTGCAGGATGGCTACCTTCACACCTCAACTGCTAGAAGAGGGCCTCATCCTCCCTGACTGAACTAACCTCGTTATCTCTAGCCTGCTTCTTGCTTGCATATATATATGTAAGCAGAGTCAGGATAAGCTCTACCCTGACATCTGGTGGAAAGAATGTCAGAGAGTGTATTTGCATAGGCACGCCTACCCTATCCCAGACTGCTGAGCGGTGGGACTGCTTGGTGACAAATGACTCACCCTCAGTTGGGTGGTACTTGCTAGACAAGGGACATGGGTTCCAAAACCCAGTGAACTGAGAGAGGCTGGGGGCAGGTATTTGTGCCTGGTGGTGCAGGTTCCTTGTGGAGCCAGAAGCACCAGTTGCACCCCCTTCTCTCTCCACTGTGGAATGTTAGAGTTGATTTTTTTTATTCCCTCAAGAATCTAAATACAGGTTACTGAGCTGAATGCACTTTGAGCTAATGGTGCACTATCACTGGGGCTCCCCCACTAAGACCTGAGATCACTAAGAGTTGAAATCACGAAAGAGCTGAGATGACTGAGCTGAGAGCACTGAGTACTGTGCTAACTAGTGGGGGAGCCTGAAGATATACTGTGGAACAGAGCAGCTGGCGGAGTGGAGCAGTTGCGGGGATGGCTGGTGCGGATCACGGGACAGCTGGTGGCAGCAGAGCGGCTGGCAGAGCGGAGTAGCTGTGGGACAAGTGGAGCGGCCCACAGAGCGAGCGGAGCTGAGCAGTTTTGCAGAGCGGCTCATGGAGCAGAGCAGCTGGTGGAGCGGAGCAGTTCCTGAGGACGGCTGGAGGAGCAGAGTGGAGTAGCTGGTAAAGCGGAGCAGTTCGTGGAGAAGGTGGAAGCAGAACCCACGGAGAGGCAGGGCAGTTGGCCCCGGACCATGTAAGGTGCCCCTTTCTACCCAGGCTGGGGGGAGGGACCTCTACAGATAACTCTTGAACTCTGGGGTGACATTGACCAGAGACTTTTGGGTTGTTGGACTTTGGGGTGATTGGACTTAAAACCCTAAGGGGAAAAAGGACAGTGCCAAACGTACTTGGAGGTGGGTTTTTGTTTATGGTTTGTGTTATAACCCTGTTTGTGGTGTTTCTCCAATGGGATGCCGCATTGATTCCTTCCTTTATTAAAAAGATTTTGCTACACTCAGACTCCGTGCTTGCGAGAGGGGAAGGATTGCCTCCTAGAGGCGCCCAGGGGGGTGTGGTATGTGAGTGTCCCAGGTCACTGGGTGGGGGCTCGAACCGGTTATGCATTGTGTTACTGAAACGGAACCCCTGGATACTGAACCCGGCCCTTGTTGCCGCCAACTCAGAGGGGCAGAAGGGTTACATTTTTTGGGGGCTCGTCCGGGATCCCTGGGTCAGTACACCTCGCAAGCACCTGTTGAGTGTTCCACTGTATTGGGAAATAATTATGTTTATATTTTGAGGAAACTACTGTTTGTATAATGGCTAATATGTCGGGTTTGTTGGGCCCCAGTCCTGCAGCCTCTAGCTCAGGGGCGGCAGACTCAGCCTATGATTGGGCAAGAGCACTGGGGCATATATTGGAAAAGATTGTGTTGGCCTATGCTACGTTGAACTCTTGTCGTAAGTTAAGGTTATTTGATGGGGAAGAAGAGTTTGAACTCTGGTCGGAGCATACTACTGAAATGCTGTGGGAGTGGGCCGTACCCGATGTAGAAAAGCGACGATGTCTAATAGAGAACCTTAGTGGCCCAGCATTAGATGTAATTCGCACCCTGAAGCTCACTGACCCTGAGGTCAGTGTGAAGGACTGCCTAGAGGCCCTTGATAATACCTTTGGGAGCGTAGAGGGCCCTGAGGACAGTTACTGTAAATTCATTAATTCCCGACAGCAAAGGGGTGAGAAAATTTCAGCCTATATACAGAGTCTGGAGAGACTACTTCAGAGAGCTGTTATGAGGGGAGCAGTGACTGCTGAGCAGATGGATCAGACCAGACTGGCTCAAGTTGTAAGAGGGACTCAGTATCGGAACCCAATCCTACTTCATCTCCGACTAAGAGAACGGCAGGAACATCCCCCAAGTTACTCCCAGCTGATAAAGGAGGTCAGGGAAGAAGAAGAAAGGCAGGCAGCCAGCAAGTGTTGGGAAGCCCAAACATTGGAACCAGCCAGCACGACGCCACCGCCAATGGCCAGTGTACTGATGGTGAGCACCACAGAGGAACTTGCCCAACAAATGCAGGTCCTGACAGAACGGATAGCTGAGCTGCAAAGCATCATTGACCGAGCTAAGATTTCCAGGAATAAGGAGCTCAGACTGTGATGATAGAGAAGTCAGTATCTAGAGTCACCGTCCCACCTCGCCGAATGGGGAAAGGACACTTCTTTTGCTACCGGTGTGGTCAGGATGGGCACAGTGCTGCTAACTGCCATAAGGAAGAGAACCCCTCCTTAGTGTATGAAAAGCTGAGGATCAGTTGGGAGAGATCCAGTAGCTGCCAGAAGGTCCAGGGACGGAGACCACCTAGGCCTAGAGGATTTGAAGATTCCCCCAGAAGAGACCAACCAACTGGGATCTCTGCAGGACTGATAGGGCCTCGAGCAGAGGTCATGGTGAGGATTGAAGGGGCGGAGTGTAAAGCCGTGCTTGACACTGGATCTCAAGTGACTATTATATTTCAGTCATTCTACCAACAGATGCTTAGGCACCTGCCCATACAGCCACTGACTGGCATTGGTCTGTGTGGCCTCAGCATGGATGAATACCCCTATCAAGGGTATGTCATAGTGCACCTGGAATTCCCAGAGGAGGTTGCTGGGGTAAAGCAAGAGGTGGACACCGCTGCCTTAATATGCCCTGACCCGAAAGGGACTTCTGATGTGTCTGTGCTGATAGGGACCAACTCCAGCCTCTTCAAGGTGCTCGCGGATTACTGCAGACAACAGGCTGGGGACCAGTACCTGAGTACCCTGATGATCCATACGCTTTGTGCTGAAGCCTATAGGAAGATTGAGAGCGCTAAAAAGGAGACATCTGAGCTACCGATTGGGGCACTGAAGTACATGAGTACAACCCCCTTAGTAGTGCCTGCAAGGACGGAGCAAGAAGTACTTGTTATGAGTACCAGGCTGAAAGGCAGTAAAGGGGCATTAGCAATGATAGAGCAGCCGGCTGAAGGAGAGCTCCCGGAAGGAGTGCTGGTTCCCAGTGGAGTCATAACCCTACCTGCTGAAGCCCAGGAAAAGGTGACTATACTGATTACTAATGAAACAAGTAGAGATGTTGTTGTGAGGCAAGGAGAAAAGATAGCAGACCTCTTTGAGCCTGAATCAATTGTAAAACCCCAGTGTGAGACTCAAGTGCCAACAATAGACCCAGCAAAGTTTGACTTTGGAGATTCACCATTGTCCGAGGAGTGGAAAGATCGCCTAAGAAGGAAACTTTGTGAAAGATCCAAGGTGTTCTCATTGCATGAGTGGGATGTGGGATGTGCAAAAGGAGTAGAGCACAACATCAGACTACATGACTCTCGACCATTCAGAGAGAGATCTAGGAGGCTTGCTCTCTCCGAGATGGAAGATGTGCGACAACATCTTCAAGAGCTGGCTGCAAATGGCATCATTACAGAGTCCCGCAGCTCATACGCCTCGCCCATTGTGGTGGTCCGTAAAAAGACTGGGAAAATCCGGATGTGTATTGACTACCGCACCCTAAACCGCCGTACTGTGGTTGACCAGTACACAATGCCTCGAGTTCAAGATGCCTTAGACTGTTTGCTGGGAAGCCAGTGGTTCTCTGTTTTGGATCTTCGGAGTGGATACTACCAGATCCCTCTGGGTGAAGAAGATAAGGAGAAGACAGCCTTCATCTGCCCATTAGGGTTTTATCAGTTCGAACGCATGCCCCAAGGGATTTCTGGAGCACCTGCCACGTTTCAACGTCTTATGGAGAAAGTTGTGGGAGACATGAATTTACTGCAAGTGTTAGTTTATTTGGATGACCTGATTGTGTTTGGAAGAACTTTGGAGGAGCATGAAGAAAGATTTCTTAAAGTGCTTGATAGGCTGGAGGATTATGGTTTGAAGCTTTCAATTGACAAATGCCAGTTCTGCAGGACCTCGGTGAAGTATGTGGGGCACATCGTGTCCCAAGAGGGTGTGAGTACTGATCCTGATAAAATAGAAGCACTCACTACATGGCCACGTCCAAGCAACTACAGAGAACTCAAGACCTTCCTTGGGTTTAGTGGTTATTACCGTAGATTTGTGAAAAACTATGCTACAATTGTAAAACCCCTCAATGATCTTACCAGGGGATATCAGCCCAGCAAGGACAAATCTAAGACCAAGAATAAAAGGCCTTCCGTGCAGAGACACTATGGCCCCTTCGAACTCTTTGGGCCACGGTAGGATGAGAGATGTGAAAGGGCTTTTCGAGAAATCATTACTTGCCTAACTCATGCCCCAGTCCTAGTATTTGCTGACCCAAGCAAGCCATTTATCCTGCATACTGATGCCAGTTTGGAGGGTCTGGGGGCAGTATTGTACCAGGAGGTGGAAGGCAAGCGTAAACCTGTAGCCTTTGCTAGCCGAGGACTGTCTGATAGTGAAACCCGCTATCCCACCCACAAGCTGGAGTTCTTGGCCTTGAAATGGGCCATCACTGAGAAATTTCGAGACTACTTGTATGGGGCTCAGTTCCAGGTGTGGACAGACAACAACCCACTGACTTATGTGTTAACAAGTGCTAAACTGGATGCTACAGGGCAAAGATGGGTGGCCGCTTTGGCTAGCTATGACTCAGCATTCAATACCGATCAGGGAGAAGCAATGTAGATGCAGATGCATTGTCCAGGCGTCCACAGGCACCACGACTTGCTGTGATATCCATGGATGGAGTGAGAGCTATTTGCAGTGTAAGTCGCCGAGAGCCGGAGGCCCATGAGAGCCTTCATGGATGTGTTGCTGAAACTTTGGGCCTACCCCCTGAATGCGTGCCTTCTGCTTCAGTAAACTATATTGCTTTGGACCAATCTCCCTTGCCCATGCTCAATACGGCTGACTGGCAAGAGGCCCAACTGCAAGATACTGACATTCGTGATACACTACTTGCCAAAAGAGAGGAGCGAGGCCCAGCTGAGGTTGTCCCACCTACCCCAGAGGGCAAACTACTATTGAGAGAATGGACCAAACTAAAACTGATTCAGGGAGTGCTACACCGCACGACCACAGACCCTCTACAAAAGCAACGGAATCAACTAGTGCTGCCAAAAGATTACAGAGCCCTGGCCATGAAGGCCCTGCATGATGACTTTGGACATTTAGGGATGGAGAGGACCCTGGAACTTTTCCGCAGTAGATTCTATTGGCCACGGATGGCTGAAGATGTTTGCAGGAAATGTGAGACCTGCGCGCGATGTGTTCAAAGGAAAACTCTGCCCACGAGGGCTGCATATCTGAAGAACATCACCAGCAACAAACCTCTGGAGCTGGTTTGCATTGATTTCTTGTCTTTAGAAGTGGACAAGAGGAATATTGGGAACATCCTAGTAGTGACCGACCATTACACGCGATATGCGCAGGCATATCCCACACGTGATCAGAGGGCCACCACTGTCGCTTGAGTACTGTGGGAAAAATATTTCTCAGTTTATGGATTCCCAGCCTGGATACACTCGGATCAGGGACGAGATTTTGAGAGTCACCTTCTGAAGGAGGTGCTGAGGATAGCAGGTATTAAAAAGTCGAGGACAACGCCTTACCACCCACAAGGTGACCCTCAGCCAGAGAGGTTCAACCGAACCCTATTGGATATGTTAGGGACTTTGCGGCCAGAGCAGAAGGCAACCTGGAGCCAACATGTTGCATTTCTGGTGCACGCCTACAATGCCACAAAGAACGATGCTACGGGGGTCACCCCATATCTCTTGATGTTTGGGCGAGAACCAAGACTACCCATAGATTTGTGCTTTGGGGTATCAGAGGATGGCGATAGCTATGAAACCCATCAGCAATATGTATCCCGACTACGAGAAAAGCTACGGGATGCTTATCACTTAGCTACGTCTGCAGCTTGGAAGAATGCAGACCGCAACAAACAGCGATATGATGCTAGGGTGCGTCTTCAAGAGCTCCAGCCAGGGGACAGAGTCCTGCTGCGAAATTTGGGTATTGCTGGCAAACACAAGATAGCTGACAGATGGAAGGCAATACCTTACTTAGTGATGGAAAAGCTAGGAGACCTGCCGGTCTACAAGATCAAACCTGAAGAGGGTCCAGGGCAGACCAAAACCGTGCATAGAAACCTTTTGCTCCCCGTGGGAGAATTGGTAGGCAGCCCTTATGAGATGGGCCACAACAGGGCAACTGGGCAGAACGAAGGTGCTGTACCAAAGCCGCCTTCCAATGTGGACAGCCGGCCTCCTGCAGCTAACCTACCCCTACTCGGCACATCTGACAGTGAGTCTGAGGAGGAAGACACAACCATGGTGTATCCTGGGATGAAGACAAGATTTCAGTCTCGATCCGCTGAATCAGAAGACAGCACATCCTCTTCCGCTCTAAACCCCATGGCAGAAGTATTTAGGCCCATTCCTGACATCCCTGAGCCACTGGTGGGACCCTCGTGTAATGACTTACACAGGCTATTGGACAGTAGTGACATACAGATGGAGGATGTCCAGAGCACCTGCGACCCTCCACTGATAGAACTAGAAATGCAGGAGCCTATGCCAGTATCTGAGGGGAACTCACAGGAAACCTCCCCATCCAGCACTCAAGAGGATGTCCCCCCTGCCATAGCAACAGAGATTCTCAATAGGCGAGACAGGGTAATAACACCAGTGAAACGGTTAACTTACGATGCACCTGGGGTGATTTATGAGGAGCCTATACATTTAGCACACAGGTTTGTGAAAGCTAAAGTGGGCTATCTAATGCCTTTTGGAGGGGACCAATAAGTTGGTATAGTAGGGAATGTGATTTGTCGGGACGACAAATTCTTGGCTGGGGGGAGGATGTAAGCAGAGTCAGGATAAGCTCTACCCTGACATCTGGTGGAAAGAATGTCAGAGAGTGTATTTGCATAGGCACGGCTACCCTATCCCAGACTGCTGAGTGGTGGGACTGCTTGGTGACAAATGACTCACCCTCAGTTGGGTGGTACTTGCTAGACAAGGGACATGGGTTCCAAAACCCAGTGAACTGAGAGAGGCTGGGGATAGGTATCTGTGCCTGGTGGTGCAGGTGTCTTGTGGAGCAAGAAGCACCAGTTGCATCCCCTCCTCTCTCCACTGTGGAATGTCAGAGTTGATTTTTTTTATTCCCTCAAGAATCTAAATACAGGTTACTGAGCTGAATGCACTTTGGGCTAATGGTGCACTACCACTGGGGCTCCCCCACTAAGACCTGAGATCACTAAGAGTTGAAATCACGAAAGAGCTGAAATGACTGAGCTGAGAGCACTGAGTACTGTGCTAACTAGTGGGGGAGCCTGAAGATATACTGTGGAACAGAGCAGCTGGCGGAGTGGAGCAGTTGCGGGGATGGCTGGCGCGGATCACGGGACAGTTGGTGGCAGCAGAGCGGCTGGCAGAGCGGAGTAGCTGTGGGACAAGTGGAGCGGCCCACAGAGCGAGCGGAGCTGAGCAGTTTTGCAGAGCGGCTCATGGAGCAGAGCAGCTGGTGGAGCGGAGCAGTTCCTGAGGACGGCTGGAGGAGCAGAGTGGAGCAGCTGGTAAAGCGGAGCAGTTCGTGGAGAAGGCGGAAGCAGAACCCACGGAGAGGCAGGGCAGTTGGCCCTGGACCACGTAAGGTGCCCCTTTCTACCCAGGCTGGGGGTAGGGACCTCTACAGATAACTCTTGAACTCTGGGGTGGCATTGACCAGAGACTTTTGGGTTGTTGGATTTTGGGGTGATTGGACTTAAAACCCTAAGGGGAAAAAGGACAGTGCCAAACGTACTTGGAGGTGGGTTTTTGTTTATGGTTTGTGTTATAACCCTGTTTGTGGTGTTTCTCCAATGGGATGCCGCATTGATTCCTTCCTTTATTAAAAAGATTTTGCTACACTCAGACTCCGTGCTTGCGAGAGGGGAAGTATTGCCTCCTAGAGGCGCTCAGGGGGTGTGGTATGTGAGTGTCCCAGGTCACTGGGTGGGGGCTCGAGCCGGTTATGCATTGTGTTACTGAAACGGAACCCTAGGATACTGAACCCGGCCCTTGTTGCTGCCAACTCAGAGGGGCAGAAGGGTTACATATACCTACCTCTGGAAATTTCCACTACATGCAACCAACAAAGTGGGTATTCACCCACAAAAGCTCATGCTCCAAAATGTCTGTTAGTCTATAAGGTGCCACAGGACTCTTTGCTGTCCTAGCTAGTGGCACCAAGACCACTTAGCGAGAGAGAGATTAATGAGTTTGCTCTACAGCGTTAGCTAACAGGCAGTTGGCTTTTAGCTCATGTGGTAGAGCAGTGGTGGGTAACCTGCGGCCCGTCAGGGTAATCCACTGGTGGGCCGCAAGACAGTTGTTTACATTGACTGTCCGCAGGCATGGCTGCCCGCAACTCCCAGTGGCCATGATGAACCACGGCTCCTGGGAGCTGCGGGCGGCCGTGCCTGAGGACAGTCAGTGCAAACAAACTGTCTCGCACCTGCCAGCGGATGACCCTGATGGGCCGCATGCAGCTCATAGGCAGCAGGTTGCCCACCACTCCAGTAGAGGCTCATGCAATAAGCTTCAGAGGTCCCAGGTTAAATCCCTCCTGCCAACAACTGGGGTCTGTTGGAGTTACAAGTGGGGGCTTGTCTGGGATATCAGCTGGGAAGTCTCTGAAGCTCAGGACATGCCTCCTCAGCTAGGGGAAGTATGTGACTCACACACCTCCTGGGTGTGGTGTTCTGTCCCATCTAGTGGCACTAAGACCACTTAGCGAGAGAGAGAAATTAACGAATTGGCTCTACAGCCTTAGCTAACAGCCAGTGGCTTTTAGCTCATGCACTAAGCTTCATAGGTCCCTGGTTCAATCCTGCCTGCCAACAACCAGGGTCTGCCAGGGTTACAGTATCCCTTTAGGACTGCCCATTTAATGCACATGCATCAGTCTCTCAAGGACTAGACCTCAGTTTGGTAATTTTCACATTATCCAGAATTTTCCCACTAAACAACCTGAACATGAACTCACCAAACCAGAGGCAGACGTCTGCCAGTTCTTTAATGAAAAAGAGTGAAAGCATCAATCCATCTGCCCATGCTCTTCGGTCAAGGCACAGTTGCAGGTTTTCCTGAATCATGATTCATCCCCAGAGTTCTGTCTGCTCGCTGCACTGAAGGAGGCAAGAGTCCCTCATCAAGCAACATGGAGCTCTAAAATCTTTGCTAGAGCCACTGACATACACAAGCTAGTATCAGCCCTCAAATTCCTACAATGCTACTATTAGGCCTGGTCTACACTGGGGGTGGTGGTGGGGGTTGATGTAAGATACGCAACTTCAGCTACGGGAATAGCGTAGCTGAAGTCGATGTATCTTATTTCAATTTACCTCCCATCCTCATGGCACGGGATCGACGGCCGCAGCTCCCTCGTCGACTGCACTTCCTCCGCTCACCCTGGTGGAGTTCTGGAGTAGACAGAAGCGCGTTTGGGGCTCAATTTATCACGTCTAGACGAGACGCGATATATCGATCCCCGATAGATCGATCGCTACCCGCCAATCTGACGGGTAGTGTGGACGTACCCTTAGTTAGGGAAGTATTTTACTACCTATCTGTGGGGAATGGAGGGAGAAATTAAGTACCATAGTCACACTTAATGCTATAGACCAGTAACACTCAGATCTCAGTAATTCAGGAGCCAAATTAGCGCTCAACATTACCCAAAAGAGCCACAGTAGTGCAAACTCATTGTTTATATAATTATCACAGCAAAATGACTAACGAAGTATTATTTTATCAACTCAATTGGTTAATAACATAGTGAAAGCATCCTGATAGGTTAATAACTTAGACTTGTTAATAATAAATCACACCGTGTTTTAATACCGTCGGCTGCAAAGAGCCACAGGAGACACATTAAAGAGCCACCTGTGGCTTGCGCACCACAGTCTGAGTATCACTGCTATAGACTCTGGCATAGTTAAAACACAGATTCATTGCATTGATGAGCAAGGACCTGAAGCTAGTTTTGGTGTCGGTGAGGTTTTTTTTAATTTCAATTGTTAGCTCTTTGGGACAGGGACCATCTTTTTGTTCTGAGTTTGTACAACACTTAGCACAATGGGGTGCTGGTCCATGACAGGAGCTCTTACGCACTACCACGATACACAAATACTAAGGACTTTGTACCTGGCCTGATCCCATGCTATCCCTATTAAAGATGAAGCCACGTTTGCAATGGAACAATGGTGCTTTAGCCAGCAAGATGGTTGTTTTGCGAGTGTAGCTACATCTTGACCGGCGTCTCTGTTGGAAGGGACAGCGTTCCGATGTGAGAAAGCCTTGTCAAATGCTATTATCCTCCTCCTATTATAGAGCTGTTAAAAGGCCTCTTCCTTTGTTTCCACCCCTCCATCCGTTATCATGGACTGCTTTAAAAGCATAGAGGATACAGCTACTACAAATTCTGGCTCTTACCCAGCCTGCACTGTAGGGGGAAGAGGAGGCAGAGCAGAGTCTGAGTGGAGTCCGCTTGTCCATTCTGTCTAGAGCAAACCCTTGGTGCTCCTTTTTGGGGCAGCATGCATGACCCGCAGCGCCTGCATCCCGGTGTCTGGGAAGGGGCAGTGAAGGGCAGGCAGGTGGAACACAGACAGCCATGAAGTGAAGGAAGTCCCTCTGTATTGAAAACGTTTCCCTAACAGGAGCAAAACTGGTGAAGAGGCTGTGCCAGGCTCTCCCTCTGAAGAGAATTATGGTGCCAGACCCCACGACTCTTAACTTACACCAGTAAGGGTTATTATTGGGACAAAGGCCTGCAGGCCGAGGGCATGGGTTGTATTCGGTGGAGTTACACCAAAGTCCGGATGTGCTGCATTAAGTCGTTAATTGTTCCCATGTCCACCTTCATCCGCAGGGAAATAAAAAGTTAAAATTTAATTTTATTTCTAAATGATCCTAATGAAAAGGGGGCTAGTAATACAATTAAACAGGCTCCTCAGAGGGAGTTGCTGCTTCTTTGGAAGAAAACTAATCAGGAAAGGCCTGACTTGGGCCACGGGATAATATAGTTTCCAGCAGATAATCTTTAATTTGTCTATAATAGACCTGTGGTCCCCAGTCAGGCTCTGCGTCCATGTGGAGTGAGTGCAGACAGTTTTAATGCAGAGCCTCTGAACATTGGTTACTAACTTCAAAATACTGGAGCACAGAATAAGCTTTTCCTTTTGAAAGCCACAACGTTGTCCTAAACAATCCCCCCGTTTCCCACTAAGACTCCACTATGTCAATTGTCTTTTCCCTGTTCTTCAGCTCTTGCCATGAAAGGCTCTATATTGTTGCTGCATGCTGTTACACAGAACAGTTGTGCTTTTCACCCCAATGGTGGTTCCATTTCAGTGCTGGGCAAAGTGATTCCCATTATAAGCAGCTATATCACTCGAGTTAAAGCTACAAAACCGTTTCCATTCCAAGCCCCTGTTTTATTTGCTATTTCAAAACTTTCTGGAGCACTCACCTTTTGGGCTGAAATTTCCATGCTTGGTCTCTGCCCAAGAGAGCATTCTTTTTGCAGAGGAGGGAAGAAATTTGGACAAAGTTTCTTTCCCCATTTGGAGTGTTGCAGGACTGCCATCCCCATGTGTTCACAAATCAGGAGACTGGCTTAAAAATAAAGGAATTTAAGGAGAGAGAATAATACGCTTTTCATCTTTGCTTCTGATTTCTGAGACCTTCGAATGCAGCTGGGTCATACTTTCAAGCTTTTCTCCATGACTGTAAAGGCTATAAATGGTTTGTTTGGTTTTTTCAAAGGAAAGCAGAGATTGTCATGTGCTCTGTTAATTCCAACAGCTGGAGGCTATAAGAAAAGAAACCAAACATCCTGAGACTCATGGTAAAAATCTCAAGAGTTGGCAGCTCTGACGCTGAGATCAAAAATTGTATTTTGCCTTATTTCAAAGAAAAAAATTGGAACCCTTTTCCTAAGGGTGGATATTCCTAGTAAGGACTGGAGTTTAGAAAGGGCTCAACATTTTCACATTTCAAGCATGGAAACAGGCATGGGCTTTGCTAGGCCTGAAGAAAAACTGGTTTTGAAGTAAAAGGATGAACAACTGGAAAAGGAATATTCAGGGCCTGATCCGAAGCCCAATGAAATCACCGATTTCAATGGGCTTTGGGTCAGGTCTTTAGCATGGACAGAACAGAACGTTATTAAAACTGACAACCCTTAGGGTTAAAATCCTCATGTGACAAGCCTGTGACAGAGGGGTCTGATTGATCTGGGCTTCTGTACCCACTCCTATTACAGAAACAATCCTGAGACTGAATTAGCCTATCACACGGGTGCTCTTCTGCTCCACAGAGATCATTGCCTGGTGGTTCTCTTAAGTGGTGGACGCCAAGGCCCTACTTCTGCTCCTTCTTTGACCCAGCTCTCCAAACCTCCCCATACAGGATCACCCCATGCGACTGAGTTCTTCCACTGCCTTAATTCTGCCATGTGTGCCCTGCCATGTTTTTTTCTGGGTTCTGTGTCACAAGAAGTCTAGCTCTGTGATGCAGAACCAAGAAAAGGTTAAAAGGTGAGTTAATCGCAGTCAACAGGGAGAAGAGATTTCTGACAGTAGATGGCTCTTTAATTTAGCAGAAAAAGACATAACGATATCCAATGGCTGGACAGTGAAGCTAGACAAATTTAGACTAGAATGAAGGTGAACATTTTAAACAGAGGATAATTAACCATTGGAACAACTTACCAAAAGGTGTTTTGGATTCTCCATCACTTGCCATCAATACATCAAGACTGGTGTCTTTCTAAGAGATCTGCTACAGTTCAGACAAAGGTTATGGGCTTGATGCAAGAATTGGGTGAGATTATTTGGCCTGTGCTATGCAGGAGGTCATCTTAGATTATCACAGTGATTCCTTCTGACTTAAGATCCATCAGTATTCCTGCTTTCCTTGTGAAATGTCAGCTTTGACGCATCATTGTTAATGATATATACCGTAAAATACACAAGGTGTGCACTAAAGCCAAGTTAACATTTCACAAAGTTTAGCTTCTCTTGCAATGTCTAACGTTGATTTGCTTGATTAACATAACCTTTTGCTGTGACAGCTAAAGTACTTAAAACACAGCGTATGTGCAGTACCACAGTCGCTGGGTGAAGGCTGAGGTTGTCTCTTTTCTGTGCCTCGTCTCAGATCTATAGCATTAAATTGCTGTACACGCACGTCTTTGCTCTCAGCTGCCTGGCTCTCCTGGAGCAAAAGGGTTTGGTAGATGTGATGGCTAGTTACACACATGAATTATTGCATGGGAACATGACATAGTTACAAGTCATGGGCTTTCATAGCCATGGGTTTTACACTGGGGCACAGATTATAATATTCTTTATGCTATCACATACTGGTGAACATAGCCGCACTCCGCTGTCCTTGTGCATGTGGAACGGACTTGGGAGTGGATACAGCAGCAATGGAAGGTCACAAAAGGCTAGATAGGTAACTTCTCTGACCCTTATAGATTTTAAGGAGAAAGGGGGGAGGGTCAGCATTGCTAGTGGTGTGACACATAGGATTAATCCACACAGGATGGGGGTGAGGCCTTGCCTCCCCTGAATACCTGGTGGTGTAACAAACCCACGTTGTACAGACAACAGAACACAATCCCAGCATCACTCACCCACCTGGAGCCAGGCCTGGAGCCTTCATCCTATGGCTATAACACAGGCCCCTACCACTTTGGAGTTATGGAAAGACTCTTTTAGCTAGGAGGTCCTTCACCTTGATTAGAGGGCAATGCCACACAGGTACAACCACAGAGGGATGCATTGTGAACCTCTTACTCATCTTAAGGAGTATCTCACTCCTTGAATGTCACCATGGATGAGTAATCTGACCCAAGGCAAGTCTATTACATTAGGCTGGCACTGCAAAATGCCTCTCCACAGAGTTGTAGTGATCCATCATGCATCTCCATAGCATTGTATTAGTACTACTGCTCAGCATGCTCCCTTATCTGTGTCCCACTCACCTGGCCTCAGGCCCCCTGGGAGGGACACCAGCCCTTTAAAATCTATTTCAACTCTAGCAATCAGCCAACCCCTATATTATATTCCTCCCAAGCCTGGTAGCAAGACTCTAAGAGCTACAGGAGACTTGGACTTCCAGGAGTACAGGGAGACAGGTGCCTGCTTAGGGCCTTCACTTCCTCCCCCAGCATCTTACAGGCTTCTGATCCTGCTCCTTGGGCAGCTTCCTACCAGTTTGCTGCAGATGCAGGGTAGCCCTCAGCCTGTCTGTCAGCCACTCCCTTCTGCCAGGGCTGCAGCCTCCCATCCCAACTGTTGCTGGTCAACCAACTAGCCACAGTTGGGGAGGAAGTTACTCTGTCCCTTAATGCCTTAGTGACTGTGGCAGAGTGGCACTTATACACCCCATCACATCCCCACAACCATTGTGTCTCCTGCAGTTGCTGTGGGAGCAGGACTCCTCCATACCTCCCATCCCCAGCCCAGCTGACGCTACTAACACCACCATGTGGAGGTATCTTAGCCAAGTGTAGTGAAATAGATAATGGCATTTATTAGTGTATCAGTATAAATACATCTGAGAAAGCTGCCAACCATGTAAATTGGAGGCAAGTGTCAAAATCATTCTGGGCATTTCTGTAGTAGTCAGTGTGCACTGGGGAATAGAGTGGCTTAAAGTGTGAGGTTCCGCATTGCATTCCTTTTATTTTAAAGAGCTCAAACCCAATCTTAGTGTAAGTCTACCATATGCATATTCACCCAAGAATGTGGCTTTTGAGCCCTTCAGGTTGAGTAGATAGAAGGGATGCTGTATTAACTTTGTATTGGATTTAGTGTTCATACAAAATTAATGTGTGTCACACCAAAACATATTTTGGGAACAGCTGTTGAGCTATTGGAAATAAATTCCCCACGGCTGTGAACTGGGAGCACTGGAATTTTGCCCTCTGGTCCCACTTCCCAGCATTCTCAGAGCACTACACAAAGGCAGTGGGAGAGCACACAGTCCAGAGCATGGATCAATCCAGGGGGGATTCCACCCAGACATTTGAATGAGATGAATCAGTTGTTTTAGGTAGACTGACACAGGAAGTCTTTGGTCCAGATCCTCAAAGGTAGGTAGGTGCCTAACTCCCATAGTTACTCCCCTTTATAGATCTACAGCTGAGAGCACAGACTTGTACCGTGAGGGCTGCTTGAATGTACAATGCACTGTTTATACAGGTCTGAAATTCCCCAGTGAGGAGAGCAGGCTATCACGACACAGCAGTTTCTCAAAAAGGGATGGGTTAGTTCCCGCTCCTTTGTTCTACAGCAGGACTAACCCCAGTTGTGATGATAAAGACAATCTGATACCCCGCTGAGACCATCCAGCTGGAGAACAACAGCCCTTTACTGTGCCTATTCAACTGGAGAAATGAGAAGCAGCATCATTCTAAACTGCCCCCGCTTTAGAGACAGCAGAACTAAACCAGGGGTCTCTACTGGGTGCCCAGCAGATGCTGTCTAGTATCATGCACCCAGTTACATTGCAGAATAAACATGCTTGTGTAGACAGCCTGAGGATTTCAGTGTGTCCCAGCCATGTGTGTATTCCCCTCACTCTCCCTCTCGCACCTGTCTTACATCTCTTTCCTCCCTCCTTCTCTCCCTCCCATCTTCCATTCTCCTATTGTCAGCCCTTTGCTCCTCCTCCCCTTTTCTCTCTCTCTATCATTCATCCGGCCTGCTTGCAGAAAGAGAGGGCTCCGTTGTGAACCCCGCAGCGTCCCTGCCCGAGGGGGTGAGGGAGGGGTAAGGAGCCGTTTCACTACTCTGCACAGGCCACCCCCAGCACCAGGGCATCCTCTGTGCAGGGGGCAAGGGATCGCAGGGATGCAAAGCTGTGTCAGCAAAGGGCCTGGTCTGATTCCTCCCTTCCCCCACAAAGGAGACTCAGGGACGTCAGTCAGTCCAGCTCCTGCAGCTACACACTGCTCTCTGGTTGGGCTGGATCATCAACTTTTAAAGTGGGCCTCTGTGTAAGCTGCTGATTTCATCATGTTGCTCCTGTCATGACTCAGCCTCCTCCCTGCTGCTTGATGGACAGAGTTATTTCTCCCCTTCTCCTGCATGGGCTGGGGGCTGGGTTCCTTGCTGTGACGTTTGGTGCCTCCACCTGACGCAGCTCTTTTCCGTGCCTTGGGCATGTGCGGTGCTGTCCTTTGGGAAGCGGATTAATGCTCCTTGTTCAGAGTAGTATAACCCAGGACACAAGAAACACACACAATAATACAAACCCCACCAAATGAAATGTGACACCCCAAAACAACACCCAGTAAAGTCCCCACTTTTTTGGACAGGAAAGAGGCACCAGGGAAGGAAAGGGTTAAGGTTAACTAATAAATGCTAAAACATGAATACAACAAATTCTCCACCTCCTACTATTCACAACCGTGCCACGACCTCCAGCTCCCTCCCCAGGCAGATGGAGCATGTAAGATGAGTCTGGAAATGCATGCAGCAGCACCCCTAATGCTGGCTGGCTTAAAAAGAACAAACAGGGTCCTCTTCCAGTGTTTTTACCTGTGGATAGGATCCTCTCCTAGCTCCTTGGTCTGGAGTCCTGTGGCTGACCAGCACTGGGTCGGATTTCTGCCACTCTGGTCTCTGGAGGGCTGCAATGGTCTGACTCCTAGATCCCACTGCAGTTCAAACACCCCCTTTGTGCGGAGGGGGAGTTAGTCAGACTCCCTGGACTGTTCTGCTTCTCTCTCAGCTCCAAACTCAAACTAAACCTAGCCCCCAGGTCTCCGGGTCAGGCTGTCCCTCCCACTCAGCAACCCAGGCTCATATCCAGCCCAGCAAACTGCCTGTATAAATCATTCCAGCCAAGCCGACTAGTAGCAGCAGGAGTATCTGGCCCTTTCCATCCTCGCCCCTGACTCTGGGCAATGGTATCTGGAGGCTCTAGCGCCACTGGTGTTGTATTTCATGGGGTAGGACCTGGCTATATATATGGTCTAATCAAATAATGGCAATTGTTTAACTTCTAAAGGCACTTAAGACCTCTGAGTGCATTAGCAATAATAGAACAAGAGCAATGGAAATAAGCTTTACAGATGGGTCAAATCCAAAACCCAAAGGTCAAACACCCCTAAATTTTCTGCGGGCTCAGAATCTAAGGCATGATCCAGCTACGAGTCAGAGGGTTTAGCTCTTTAATTGTCTCTATTGAATGAAACTCTGGGAAGGTGCCACACTACGAAGAATAGGGGAAAAGGGAAAACAAGAGGATGGAACATTCTGACATCCGGGCAGGGACTCTGGGGAAGTACCAACATCCACGAGTCCAGCAACAGACTATTTAGAGGTGATTCTGAGAATAGCCCCACACTATTGATTCCATACCTCAGTGATTTGACATGGGTTGGTATTGACAAGCCTCTGGGATCTCAGCACCTCTCAGGATCAGGTCTATCATTGATAAACCTAGATCGAGGTGGCCAACCTGTGGCTCTGGAGCCACGTGTGGCTCTTCAGAAGTTAATATGCAGCTCCTTGTATAGGCACTGACTCCAGGGCTGGAGCTACAGGTGCCAACTTTCCAATTGGCTGGGGAGGGGGCGGCTCACTGCTCAACACCTGACCCCTAGATCCCACTGCCACAGGCCCTGCCCCCACTCCACCCCTTCCCTGAGCCTGCCATGCCCTTCCTCCTCCATCCCCAGCCTCCTGCACGCCACAAAACAGCTGATTGGGAGGGAGGGGGAGGTGCTGATCGGCAGGGCTGATGGGTGGGAGGCGCTGGGAAGAGGGGGTGGGGGGTGATGGGGGGCTGCTGACTTATTACTGTGGCTCTTTGGCAATGTACATTGGTAAATTCTGGCTGCTTCTCAGGCTCAGGTTGGTCACCTCTGACCTAGATGTTCAGTCTAAATACTAGAAATGACATGCAAGGCTTTGAATTGAGATATGAACTGGGTGTTCAGTGTGGGGACAGAGGTCTGTCTTTCCATAGCTGTTTTCTTTCTTTCCTCTGTATAAAAATCAAGTCCACAGTTTTGAGTCTGAGTTTGTCATTTACCTACAGAGATGTGATGATTGGTGGCGGCATTTTAGGCATGTTCTAGTCTGGAAGGAAAGAGAAATCTGACAACTTTAGTTTGGAGACAAGGGAAAGAATTTCCCAAGCTCCTTTTTACAAGTTTTTCTGACTGACAGATTTCAGCTGGACCAGACATGCTTAGGCTGACAGAAATCAGGAAAAGGATTGTGTGTGTGTGTGTGAAAGTGCCTAGCAAGTCACTGCGAATAAGCATTATATTGCAAGGAACTATTGCTTGACCTTGTAATACTTGTTCAACGCCTTGTATTTGCATACCACAGTTCAATCAGGGTTTTAAATTATAAGGGTCGGTTGCAACACCTGGGAGCGAGTCTTCAGCACAGTTCTGGTGCAAGAGTCTACAGAGGCAGTTGCACCAGTTCTGCTGGTTTTAACCCCAACCCCACAATGCAGTGCCTCACCTTTGGAAAATTCTCAGAAGCCCCTGCATTGAGCTGAATTCTGGAAAGATTACACCATGGTTTAAAGACCAGCTGTCAGTACAGTAAGGCTGCAATCAAAGCTGCAACAGTGGAAACTTTAAAGGAAAAAAAAAAATCTAGTACATAGACATAGGCCCTGTGGATAAGACTTACTACTAGGCAGGGTTAACTTAATCATCAGTTCTTGTAACATGCAATTATTCCAATGACACTGGGTGTAAAAGCTTGGTTTCAGGGATTATGGCCAGATCTTCCAAGGTATGGAGCGCTTACCTTCCTCTATTGATCTGCGCCTTTGTGCCCTCCACTCTAACCAGAGAAATTATTTAAAAAACAGAAGTTTAAGTAGGGGATGCTGTTTCTTCTACTCATTTCAAAGTTACGAGCCTTGGTCCATACATTCTAATCAGCACATGCGCAGGACAACCTCTTGAGGTCCGTTCCGGCCCTACCTGAGTCTATGTATTTGCTCTCCATAGCCAGTCACATGGACAGAATATGGGTTTAACTTCACCCCACCTAGTTGCTGATATGAAGTCTAACCTGTGTAGCAGATTTTGGTTAAGTTGTGAACTCTAGGGCTGACCCCATACAAATTTAAGCAGTGATAGTCTTGTACAAGAATACATATTGGCCAGCATTTTGGGCCTGCATTATCACTACTACTAGCCCCTCTTCCTGCGCCGCTGGAGACCCAGCACAGGTCAAAATTCTGCCATACGCACAGACTGCATTGTCCCCCTAAGATGTCTCATCAGGACCCTGCCACTTTCTCAGCAGACCTGCCTGGAACTGTTGTCAGCTCCCTGGTTGTATTATTCTACTCAAAGCTGCAGTTCCTGGACTCAGGTAATAACATGAGACTCTCAGCTTAAAAAAAAGTCTAACCTTAATTGTTGTAGAGAAACGTTTTAAAATGTAACTCTTAAAGGTTCAAAAACCAGGAGAAAAATAAAAAGAACCTCAAATGGTGATTTTTTTTTAAACTTATGATTTCAGCCAGGGCCTGACTCGTGATTTTTGTTTTTTAAAGACATCTAGGGTTAGCAATTCAGTATTTATTTGGCATTTATGTACCTGTCAAGGGCAGAATTTGGCCCTGAATTATATACACAACATCAATAAGTTATCAATACAAGAGCAGAGTGCACCAATGAAGAAGGTCCTTTCAGTCTCAATTTGTATGTAACCCTTCTGCCCCTCTGAGTTGGCAGCAACAAGGGCCGGGTTCAGTATCCTGGGGTTCTGTTTCAGTAACACAATGCATAACCGGCTCGAGCCCCCACCCAGTGACCTGGGACACTCACATTCCACACCCCCCTGGGCGCCTCTAGGAGGCAATACTTCCCCTCTCGCAAGCACGGAGTCTGAGTGTAGCAAAATCTTTTTAATAAAGGAAGGAATCAATGCGGCATCCCATTGGAGAAACACCACAAACAGGGTTTTAACAGAAACCATAAACAAAAACCCACCTCCAAGTACGTTTGGCACTGTCCTTTTTCCCCTTAGGGTTTTAAGTCCAATCACCCCAAAGTCCAACAACCCAAAAGTCTCTGGTCAATGCCACCCCAGAGTTCCAGAGTTTATCTGTAGAGGTCCCTCCCCCCAGCCTGGGTAGAAAGGGGCACCTTACGTGGTCCGGGGCCAACTGCCCTGCCTCTCCGTGGGTTCTGCTTCTGCCTTCTCCATGAACTGCTCCGCTTTACCAGCTGCTCCACCCTGCTCCTCCAGCCGTCCTCAGAAACTGCTCCGCTCCACCAGCTGCTCTGCTTCATGAGCTGCTCCAGTTCTCCCTGCAAACTGCTCGGCTCCGCTCGCTCTGTGGGCCGCTCCACCCGTCCCACAGCTACTCCGCTCTGCCAGCCGCTCCGCTGCCACCAGCTGTCCCGTGATCTGCTCCAGCCATCCCCGCAACTGCTCCTCTCCACCAGCTGCTCTGTTCCACAGTATAGCTTCAGGCTCCCCCACTAGTTAGCACAGTACTCAGTGCTCTCAGCTCAGTAATTTCAGCTCTTTAGTGATTTCAGCTCTTTAGTGATCTCAGCTCTAGAGGGGGAGCCCCAGTGCTAGTGCACCATTAGCCCAAAGTGAGTTCAGCTCAGTAACCTGTATTTAGATTCTTGAGGGAATAAAAAAAATCAACTCTGACATTCCACAGTGGAGAGAGGAAGGGGTAGAACTGGTGCTTCTGGCTCCACAAGGAGCCTGCACCACCAGGCACAGATACCTGTCCCCAGCCTCTCTCAATTCACTGGGTTTTGGAACCCATGTCCCTTGTCTAGCAAGTACCACCCAACTGAGGGTGAGTCATTTGTCACCAAGCAGTCCCACAGCTCGGCAGTCTGGGATAGGGTAGGCGTGCCTATGCAAATACACTCTCTGAAATTCTTTCCACCAGATGTCAGGGTAGAGCTTATCCTGACTCTGCTTACATGTATATTAGAGGGTTTAACTCAGAGTAGATGTGACAATATGGTAGTCCTGATAAAGACTCATGCATATCTCCTGGATGGAGAAGATGAATGCTTGTAGTAGAAATATTATTGAAGAGAAGCAGACCCTGCTGTCAGAAATCAACAGGCAAACTTTTATACTTTGGTCACATCAGACATACAGATGGAAATAACCTTGAGAAAGTTACCATGGAAGGAATGGTGGAGAGCGATCGCAATAGGGAGATGACCAGCAAGAGATGCATAGATGGTTTGCAGCATATCACTGGCAAGTCAGCTGCTCAAAGCCTTCTGAAAATTCTGCATGTCACCACCAGTAATCAGACATGAATAAATGGATTTAGCGCACTTACTGGATGAGATAACCGTTTGCTTTTGAGAACGTCAATTTTTCATTTGGAATCATGAGCTGGTAGTTTTCTGCAACAACCCCCTAGCTTAGAGCCTTATCCCTAAATTGTGTATATCCTACTTGAACTAAGTTTTCAAATTTACATGAAATATGGCCCTTTGTGCCTCTCCACTGTAGACAACATCAAACCAATGTCCCTTAACATAGATGACTTTGCAATATTTCATGCAGCATGAGAGATAATTAGGGATTGCACAGAGAAAGAAGAGCCAGCATGCAAGCAGCAAGTATAATTAAGCATGCTGCTTCACAACCAGGGGTATTTGTTTCTGAAAAGATATGGTACCACAAATATATAGGATATCACACATGGGATGAGATCACTGGTCCACCTAGTCAGAGGAACCCCCACTTGGTGCTCCAGGCTTTAATGCATCTGGTCCATTTTCTTCCTAAAACCACTGGCAGGCAGCATATGTCCTGTGTGACAAAGTTCCTCCTCTACCTTGGTGGGTCCTGTACTTAATGGCAGATTTGCTTGTCTCACAGATTCACCCTGTGGGTCAGAAAACAGCCCAGAGACCTTCCCCTCTGGTAGAAGCCACAGTCCAGGTCAATTCCTCCTGTGTTTCCTCAGGAGTTGGGAGGGAACTCAGGCTCGCCCTCTACTCTGGGTTCCAGCCCAGGGCCCTGTGGACTGCAGCTGTCTAGAGTACCTCCTGGTACAGTTGCACAACAGCTACAACTCCCTGGACTACTTCCCCATGGCCTCCTTCCAACACCTTCTTTAGCCTCACCACCAGACCTTCCTCCTGATGTCTGATAACGCTTTTACTTCTCAGTCCTCCAGCACTATACCTACTCACCCAGCTTCTTGCACACTTCTTGCTCCCAGTTTTACGCACGCACACACTTCCTCTCCTCTGGCTCCCCCTGGCCTGACTGGAGTGAGCCCTTTTATAACATCAGAGGGACCTTAATTAGAGTCAGGTGCTTAACTGCCTCACCTGACTCTTAGCAGGTTAATTGGAGTCAGGTGTTCTCAATAGCCTGGAGCGGCCCCTGCTCTGGTCACTCAGGGAACAGAAAACTGCTTCTTCATTGACCAATATATCTCCCTTCTACTACTCTGCTCTTCCCAACTGGCCTGGGTCTATCACACCTGAAGCATGAAGCTGGACTATCACCCTTACCATTGCTTTGTTACTTTTGACCACTGGTAATGTATGCATCCAGTCATTTTACAGATCTAGCCACAGTATGTGTCTTGATGACCTTCCTGGGTCAGGGAATTCCTCCAACACTTCATTGCTAAACTCCTATATAAGAGGGTTAGTACAATTGGGCCAGACTGTTCCCTCTAGGAGGGTGACATCCAGTGAGGGGCAGGGAAATGAGAGACTGGCCATGTGTAGTTGCCCTGGAATTTTTCCATAGGGCTGGGAGGCAAGGGGTGAGGTGTGGTTGGTGGAACTGGCTGTGTGTTCTACCCCAGGCCTCAAGGGACCTCAAAGGAACAGAACCATCCACAGTGACTCCCTACTTTCACCTGTCCTCCCTGGCAAGGACATTCCCACAGGCTGGTACCCCTGGAATTCATTCCTAAATGGTGAGTTCCCAGCTCAGAAGATGTGAGGAAGGGGTACTCACTGAGTATCATGGGTTTCAAAGGTATATGACACCACCTCCGCTGTCTCTTCCTTTTCATGGTCTCCCCACCCATGTTTCCCAGGTCTTCTGCGGGGAGGGGAACAATGCTGTGGAAGCATCATGACTCTTGGACCAATGTCTGCTGGCTCCTGTAAGTGGATGGGATGAGCTGATCCTTTACCATAAGGTAGAACACAGCTTCCAGGAGATGCAGCATGATCAAACACTGGGATGCTGCACTGGATTTGCACCTGAGTTCTCTTCCTGGCTGTGCTGGTGACCTACTGTGTGACCTGGGGCAAGTCTCTTCACCACTCTGTCTCTCCTCCCACTCTTTGCCCTATCTATTTAAAATTTGGGGCAAGAGCCATCTCATACCATGGCCACATCTGCACTACAGGGACTATACCTGCATAGCTATGGTGCCTGGCAGCATAACCCTGTAGTATAGATGCAGCCTATGCTGACGAAAGGAGTTTTTCTGTCAGTCTAGCAACATCACTTCCCAGAGCGATGGTAGGTAGGCTGAGGGAAGCACTCTTCCATGGACCTGGCTGTGTCTACACTGGGAGTTACACTGGCATAGCTACACCACTTGGGGTATGGATTTTTCACACCCCTGAGCAACATAGCTCCAACTGTAGGCCAGGCCTAAGTGTATGTACAGCACCAAGCACAAGGGGGCCCTGCTCTTGGTTGGGGCTTCTGGAAAGCAAGTAGTCTTGCTGTTGTGTAAAACACTGAAGGCTACACAGCCCATATCCCAGAAGTGTATAATCTAAACAGACAAAAACCCTAAATGCACTGGATGTCCCAGAGCATGGCTCTATCACAGTAAGTGAGGCAGGTGTGTAAAGTGGGTACAGATAGTTCCACCAGCTTAATTAGCCAAATGGAATCTTTCTACAAATTTGTTTTCCCCATTCTGATGTCAGCTAAGTTAGAGAAAGTTTAATAAGATCCAGCTCCTACAGACTGAATTTGGAAAACACTCCACCACTACACCCGGATTTGGGGGAATCACTACAAACCTTAGTCACCTGATTACTTCCTTAGCATAGCTTATGTAACAATGACATTGAAATGAGCAATCATCACCTATGTGTAGAACTGCAGGAACTATCCATTGCAAGTCATTGATCCAGAGGATTGTGCTCGTTTTTCTATTTTCAAATGACCCAGAAACAGACTTTAGTTTTTTACTAGTTTTGTCATTAACTAGAGTTTTTTGAGCACTCAGGGGAGTTGGTGAAAGTGCCTTTAACGCCAAGTGAATTCAGTGGAAGCTGAGGAGGCTTGGCACCTGACAGGCTGAGGCCCTTCATGCAAACAGATTTTAGCCTGTGGTGCAGTCCTGAGCTATTCATCTCAAATGGGAGTTCGCCTACTCACTCTTTGGTATCTGTGGCATGTGACTGGCCGCCTAAGTCACATTCTGTTGTTTCTACTGGATGAAGCTTTTAAACAAATGTTACATCAGAACATTTGAAGTGGCTGCACAGAGAACTGCACTTTCATGAACATTTTTGCAAACGGACAGTCACTCAGACGTGAATTGGAGAATGAATACTGAGGACGGCAAACAGCACTGAAGCAAGTTCTCAGCTTTTTTACTCAGGCAGATATCTGTGACTGTTTCTTACTTGCCCTGATTTATATACAAGGGAGTTCTGCTCCTTGTATTCATCACCTGCTTTAAAACAGGGTACAATGGTAGGATCTCTCTCACTCACATACACAGCAAAAGCAGACCCTGGGGCCTTGCTGCACGGCTGGCAACATATGGTTCCCCCACCTGACCATAATAGCGACTTCTTTGCAGAGTGCCAGCTGGCCAGTAGCAAGCATAGTCCAGCTTGCAAAAGAACTGCAGTGGCAGCTGTTAAAAACGAGCCTTTTTCATTTAGCAACAGATGTAACGAGATACCTAAATGACCACTAGGGGGAGCAACACACCAGCAATACACCCATAGTTCTAACCAAGCACAAGGTTGCACATTAATAGACAAGCTGAAGCAGGCTGACATTCTGCGTGTGTCTTACCGAATTCTTCTCCCACCTTTAGTTAAAGTATTGTGACTGTTTTTAGAACAGCAATGCCACAAAATTCAAATACATTATTTAACAAATCTATTACTATTTGCCCAGCTCTTACAGCTGGGATATTAGTAAAAAAGGTTTATTAAAGATCTGAGTAGTTTATTCTACTTTCAATTATTTTATCCAACCAACCCAAAGCCATACTGTTTGTTTCATTTGCTACGGCACTGCAGCAAAGCTATGGCCACCTAGCACTTCACTCATCTTCACTGCCAGAAGATACAGAACTTAGCTTCAATAGTCCCGAAAGCACAAGCCCCTGTCTTGGGAGTTAGAGGAGAATTCACCAGTAGATGTCAGTACTGGAGAGTCTATGGCATACAGTTGAGAAAGTAGATGGCTGTGGTACACCTACACATTACTTCTTGTTGTATCCCCTTCATATTAGAAATGTGGACATTTCCTTTGTTCGCGAGGAATTTGTAATGGTAACACCCAGTTTATCAATGATAAGCCTTCAGTCTTAAGATGCTATTGTCTCAGTTTGCTTTGGCTTTCCGCTAAGCTGCTCAAGAGTAACATCCCCGCATGTCCCGTAAGCAGGTTATTTCCTTCCAGCTGGACTGTTTAATATTTAACATCCTTATTCCATTTTAACATTGGCTTAATCCGGATTTTCTCTCTCAGACACTGGGTTCCCCTACCATTTGAGTCACTAGTGATTGATCAAACTCACCTCTAATACAAACAGGTGCCACCCCAGGGAAGCCAGATGAATTTAGAGGTTACATTTTGGAAAGGAGTGGACAATAGTAACCAGCTCAGAAGCACTACTTTTATTTTATACACAAAACCAGGTAACAGTTTATAATAAAATCTTTCAATTATTTCTACTACAGTAGCTCCTAAATGCTTCAGTCTGGATTGGCCCCAGTATACTAGTCACTGTGCAAACATTACGGTAAGAGACAGACCCTGCCCTAATTAGCTTATACTCTAGGTAGACAAGACAGACCCAGTGAAAGAAGGGAAACAGAGGCACAGATCTGCTAGAACACAATGAAAAGCCAATACAGAGCAGCTCTAAATTGGCTTGGTCCCAGCACTCAGACTAGCACAGAAAGAGTCCCAGAGCTGGATGATTTGCAAAAGGTACAGGAGAGCTTTTTCTCTGGCAGAAAGTTACCTACTAAGGAGGAAATGCTTCCTCTCTCTCAGACCCGTGCAACACCAGCCTAAGCATGCCTTGTGCATGGGACACAAGGAGCCTTGGCAGATTGGAGCAGCATCAACAGGACAGCTGCAACAGCCCTTAGTAACGGCTCAGGCATCTGAGCCTTAACCCAACCTTCCCATTGCAGCAGAAACCAGCCTCCCAGAACGAGTTATTGTGCACACAGCCAGTGTGGACTCTCCCTGCATGGCTTGTCTGCAGCTTGCTCCATGCAGGAGAACCACAGGCTATGGGCCTTCTTTGCTCATGTAATAGGTGGGTAGGGGGAGGCTTTAGAGGAGCGGCTTGCCTGTTGCCATATCCTCTCATAGCTGGGCATGGTGTAGCTGGCTCCTCTCCTTGGGCACCAGGCACTCTGGGCCTGCTGTGGTCTACGCAGAATCATGCTTAGTCCCACCCCTTCCAGGTTATCCGAGTCCCACAAAACAATAGTGCAGTGACTTTATGCCAGATCTTTGGCCCAACACTGGGCTCAATGGCCCTTACACTCTTTATATCAGGGTGACCTTCATGCCACTTTCCACAGTGGCCAGTAGGGAGACCCAGACCCCTCCCCCCACTCTGAATTCCAGTCCAGGCACCCTGTAGAAAGCTAGGTTGGTTTCCTCCTACTCCCTGCTGCCTTCCGGGACCACTTCTTACCTCAGCCTGTCTCTGCCAAAATGCCGCAGAAATTCGGCGGATGCTCCAACACCACCACAGTCCTTCATCTGCCTCCTGCCAGATGAAAATGTTGGGACCACTGCTCTAGGCCCTTTCCCCCAGTCCCTTCCCGGGCTTCCCCCTCCATAGACTCTGCCCCCCTTCCCAGGATCTGCAGAGCTTTACCAGGAAACACCTCTTGTTCTCCCTGGAGGTCCAGTTAGGGTGACCAGACAGCAAGTGTAAAAAATCAGGAAGGGGGGTAATAAGTGCTTATATAAGAAAAAGCCTCCAAAATTGGGACTGTCCCTATAAAATTGGGACATCTGGTCCTCCCTAGGTCCAGTCCTTGTTTGTCTCTTCCCAGGCTTTGTGTGTCCATCTCTCTCCCAGGGCCTGTTGTCAAGGCTCACAGTAGGGGCTCACTCCATTCCTAGACCTACCCAGTCTCTCTCTTACCTACTCATCTCAGGAGCTTAGCTCCAGGCCTACTCCCAACTCATATCCTTCCTTTAGTAGTCATTCAGCCCCAGCCCAGCTGGGACTCAGCTTTAATTCAACCACCCAGTTCCTCCCCAGCTGGGTCTAATGCTAAATTAGGCCTAGCCCATCCCCCAGGTGCAACCAGGAGCATGATTTGTGCACTGGCTCCAGTTAACCCTCTCTCTGCCAGTGTGGGGTATACACACCTTCTCACAGAGACATTTTGGGCCAAAGAAATGGTCACAATGTTCTAGCTGGAACTTACTCCACCGGCAAAGAGGTGCAGAGCTCCTTGGTGGAGCATCCTCACCTGGTGCATACAAAAGAGGTATGAACAGCAAAGCATAATCATATTTTTAATTTGGCAAATATCTCAGGGATATTCAAGGTATTAGCCCAATGCTGGAATTAATTCACAGTGTAACCTTGGTTGTTATCCATGCGACTGTGTGCCTCAGGCATAGTCAATGCTTAAAAACCACCACAGAAAAACCCTACAGGACACACATGCAAGCCAAGACTTTCAGCAGTGACTAGTGATGTTGAGTGCCCAGCTTGTGACAAGCAGGGACCCCTGCCGCCCACGGTGGGAACTCAACACTTTCTGAAAATCAGGTGTCTCAAGTAAGGCACTTCAAAACTGACACTCAAAATTAATAGGGACTTTTAAAAAAAACTTGGCAGGTGTTTGCCAGCCCACTGGACTCTGTTAATAGTATTGTCTCTAATGTAGGCAACAAATGCATTGATATAACTAACACGCAGCAAGGCTCAAACCCAGAACCTTCAGTATCAAGAGGATAAGCCTCTAAGCCTGAACTACAAGATTCCACTGATGGCAAATCTCAAGTAGCATATAGATACCTGTGCTTTGGGTGCTACAGATCCCAGCCCCTATCCCAGACTAGTCCTGCTGCATGTGTGTCTGCAGCCATGGTTCCCACCATCAGGGCCAGCTTTAGGCCAGTTCCACCAATTCCCCGGAATCGGGCCCATTGCCTAAGAGGGCCCTGCGCGCAGTGGCAGGGCCTTCAGGGAGGGCAAGTGGCCGAGAATAACCTCCCTGGCTAGAGGCTCCTTTTTAATTTTTACTCACCCAGCAGCGCTCTGGGTCTTGGGCAGCACTTGGGTGGTGGGTCTTTCACACGCTCCAGGTCTTCAGCAGCACTTCAGCGGCAGATCCTTCAGTGCCGCTGAAGACCTTGAGTGAGTGAAGGACACGCCTCCGAAGACTAGGAGCACTGCCCGGTGAGTACAAGACCCACGTGTTTTTTCATGTGTGTGGTTTTTTTTCAGTCATCCCTGCTGGGACCCCATTGAAACAGTTCGAATCGGACCCCGCACTTGCTAAAGCTGGCCCTGGTTAGGGCTCCTATGCGTCGGGTGCCCCGTCCTAGGGTTAGAGTTCCTATGGGTAGGGCACGTGGCATTAGGGTTCCTATGAGTAGGGCTTGCTGCCCTAGGGTTAGGGTTCCTAAGGGTAGGGCACTTGGAGCTAGGGTCAGGGTTCCGACGGGTAGGGCGCCCCACCCTAGGCTTAGGGTTCCTATGGGTAGGGGACTTGGAGCTAGGGTTAGGCTTCCTAAGGGTAGGGCACTTCGAGCTCGGGTTAGGGTCCCTATGGGTTGGGTTTCCCGCACTACCGTTAGGGTTCCTAAGGGTAGGGCACTTGGAGCTAGGGTTAGAGTTCCTATACGTACGGCACTTGGAGCTAGGGTTATGGTTCCTGTGGGTAGGGCACTTGGAGCTAGGGTTAGGGTTCCTATGGGTAGGGTGCCCAACCTTAGGGTTAGGGTTCCTAAGGGTAGTGTACTTGGAGCTAGGGTTAGGGTTCCTATGAGTAGGAGACTTGGAGCTAGGCTTAGATTTCCAATGTTTAGGGCCATCCGCCAAAAGGTTAGAGTTCCTAAGGATAGGGCACTTGGAGCTAAGGTTAGGGTGCCTATAGACAGGGTGCCGCGGCCTAGGGTTAGGGTTATTATGGGTAGGGCACTTGCAACTAGGGTTAGAGTTCCTATAGGTAGGGTGCCCCGGACTAGGGTTAGGGTTACAATAGGTAGGGCACTTGGAGCTAGGGATAGGGTTCCTATGGGTAGGGCTTCACGCTCTATGGTTAGGGTTGCTAAGGGTAGGGCACTTGGAGGTAGGGTTAGGGTTATTATAGGTAGGGTGCCCCACTCTAGGGTTAGGGTTCCTTTGGGTAGGACACATGGAGCTAGGGTTAGAGTTCCAATGGGTAGGGCTACCCACCCTAGGGTTAGGGTTTCCAAGGGTCGGGCACTAGGAGCTATGGTTAGGGTTCCTATAGGCAGAGCATTTGGAGCTAGGGTTAGGGTTCATATAAGTAGGCTTTCCTGCCTGAGGGTTAGGGCTCCTAAGGGTAGGACACTTGGAGCTAGGGTTAGGGTTCCTATGCGTAGGCCTTCCCGCCCTAGGTTTAGGGTTCCTAAGGGTAGGGCACTTGGAGTTAGGGTTAGGGTTCCTATGCGTAGGCCTTCCCGCCCTAGGTTTAGGGTTCCTAAGGGTAGGGTACTTGAAGCTAGAGATAGAGTTCCTATGCGTAGGGCGACCCGCCCTAGCATTAGGGTTCCTATGGGCAGGGGACTTGGAGCTAATGCTAGGGTTCCTATGGGTAGGGAGCCGTGCCCTGGGGTAGGGTTTCTATGGGTAGGGATTCCTGCCCCAGGGTTAGGGTTCTTAAGAGTAGGGCACTTGGAGCTAGGGTTAGGGTTCCTAAGGGTAGGGCACTTAGAGTTAGGTTTAGCAATCCTATAGGTAGGGCACTTGGAGCTACGGTTAGGGTTCCTATGGCTCGGGCTTGCCGCTCTAGCATTAGGATTACTATGGGTAGGGCACTTGGAGCTAGGGTTAGGCTTCCGAAGGGTAGGGCACTTGGAGTTAGGGTTACGGCTCCTATGGATAGGGCACTTGGAACTAGGGTTAGGTTTCCTATTGGTAGGGCACTTGGAGCTAAGGTTAGGGCTCCTATGGGTAGGGCCCCACGCCCTAGGGTTAGGGTTCCTATGTGTAGTACACTTGGTGATACGGTTTGGGTTCCTATTGGTTGCTCACTCCGCCCTAGGGTTAGGGTTCCTAAGGTTAGGGAACTTGGAGCTAGGGTTAGGGTTCCTATTGGTAGGGCACTTGGAGCTAGGGTTAGGGTTCCTATGGTTAGGGGCAACTGACCTAAGGTTAGGATTCCTAAGGATAGGGCACTTGGAGCTAGGGTTAGGGTTCCTATAGGTAGGGTGCCCCGGCCTAGGGTTAGGGTTACTATGGGTAGGGCACTTGGAGCTAGGTTTAGGTTTTCTATGGGTGGGGCAATTGGAGCTATGGTAAGGATTCGAATGGGTAGGGCGTCCAGCCCTAGGGCTGGGGTATCTAAGGGTAGGGTACTAGGAGCTAGGTTTAGAGTTCCTACAGGTAGGGCACTTGGAGCTAGGGTCAGGGTTCCTATGCGTAGGCCGCCCGACCCGAGGCTTAGGGTTCCAGTGGTTAGGGCACTTGGAGCTATGGTTAGGGTTCCTATGGCCAGGGCACTTGGAGCTAGGGTTAGGGTTCCTATGGCCAGGGCATTTGGACCTAGGGTTTGGTTTCCTCTAAGTAGGGCGCCCCGCCCTAGGGTTAGAGTTGCTATGGCTAGGACAGTTGCATCTCGGATTAGGGTTCCAAAGGGTAGGGCACTTGGAGCTAGGGTCAGAGTTCCTATGGGTAGGCTGCCCTGCCCTAGGTTTAGGGTTTCTAAGGGTAGCCAATTGGAGATAGGGTTAGAGTTCCTACAGGTAGGGCACCCCGCCCTAGGGTTAGGGGTCCTAAGGGTAGGGCACTTGGAGCTAGGGTTAGGGTTACTATAGGTAGGGCGCCCCGAACTAGGTTTAGAGTTCCTATGCGTAGGACACGTGGAGCTAGGGTTAGGGTTCCTATGAGTAGGGCGACCCGCCCTAGCGTTACAGTTCCTAAGGGTAGGGCACTAGGAGCTAGGGTTAGGGTTCCTATGGCCAGGGCACTTGGAGCTAGGGTTAGGGTTCCTATGGCCAGGGCATTTGGAGCTAGGGTTAGGGTTCCTATAGGTAGTGTTTCCTGCCTGAGGGTCAGGGTTCCTAAGGATAGGGCACTTGGGGCTAGGGTTATGGTTCCTATGTGTAGAAATTCCCGCCCTAGGTTTAAGGTTCCTAAAGGTAGGGCACTTGGAGCTAGAGACAGGTTCCTGTGCATAGGGCGTCCCGACCTAGGGTTAGGGCTCCTATGGGTAGGACGCCGCACCCTAGGGTTAGCGTTCCTATAGATAGAGCACTTGGAGCTAGGGTTAGGGTTCCTAAGGGTAGGGCTTGCCACCCTAGGGTTAGGGTTCCTAAAGGTAGGGCAATTGCAGCTAGGGTCAGGGTTTCCATTGGTAGTGCACTTGGAGCTAGGGTTAGGGTTTCTGTGGGTAGGGGACTTGGAGCTAGGTTAGGGCTCCTATGGTTAGGTCCACCCACCCTAAGGTTAGAGTTCCTAAGGATAGGGCACTTGAAGCTAGGGTTAAGGTTCCTATAGGTAGGGTGCCCTGGCATAGGGTTAGGATTACTACGGGTCGGGAACTTGGAGCTAGGGTTAGGGTTCCTATAGGCAGAGTGCCCCGGCCAAGGGTTAGAGTTACTATGGGTTGGGTGCCTAGAGCTAGGTTTAGGGTTCCTATGGGTAGGGCACCCCGCCCTAGGGTTAGGGTTCCAATGGGTAGGGCACTTGGAGCTAGGGTTAGGGTTCCAATAGGTAAGGCTTGTCTTCCTAGGGTTAGGATTCCCATGGCTAGGGAATTTGGAGCTGGGGTTAGGGTTTCTATGGACTGGGCGCCCTGCCTTACGGTTAGCATTCATATGGGTAGGAGACTTGGAGCTAGGGTTAGGGTTACTATGGGTAGGGCATCCCGCCCTAAGATTAGAGTTCCTAAGGGTAGGGCACTTGGAGCTAGAGATAGGATTCCTATGCGTAGGCCGCCCCGCCCTAGGGTTAGGGTTCCTAAGCGTAGGGCCTCGCGCCCTACGGTTAGGCTTCCTAAGGGTAGGGGACTTGGAGCTAGGGTTAGGGTTCCTACGGGTTCGGTACTTGGATCTAGGGTTAGGGTTCTTATGGGTAAGGCTTCCCACCCTACGGTTAGGGTTCCTAAGGTCAGGTCACTTTGAGCGAGGGTTTGGGTTCCTATGGGTTGGGCTGTCCGCCCTAGGGTTAGGGTTCCTATGGGTAGGGCATTTGGAGCTAGGGTTATGGTTCATATGGGTAGGGCTTCTCACCATAGGGTTAGGGTTCCTAAGAGTAGGGCACTTGGATCTAGGGTTATGGTTCCTATGGGTAGGGCGCCCCGCCCTAGGGTTAGAGTTCCTATGGGAGGGCACTTGGAGCTAGGCTTAGGGTTCCTAAGGGCAAGGCACTTGGAGCTGGGGTTAGGATTCCTATGGATAAGGCACCCCGCCCCAAGGCTAGGGTTCCTATGGGTAGGGCACTTGGGGCTAGGGGTAGGGTTCCCATGAGTAGGGCACTTGGAGGTAGGGTTAGGGTTCCTATGAGTAGGGCACTTGGAGGTAGGGTTAGGATTCCTAAGGGTTGGGCACTTGGAGGTAGGGTAGGGTTGGGTCAGGGCCGGTTTTATGCCAATTCCACCAATTCGCCCGAATTGGGCCCCGCGCCTAAGAGGGCCCCGCGCGCAGTGGCAGGGCCGCTGCGGGGGCAAGTGGCCAAGAAGCTCTTCCCTGGCTAGAGGCTCCTTTTTAATTTTTACTCACCCGGCGGCGCTCCGGGTCTTTGGCAGCACTTCAGCGGCAGGTCCTTCAGTGTTGTCGAAGACCCGGAGCGAGTGAAGGGCTCACCTCTGAAGACTAGGAGTGCCGCCTGGTGAGTACAAGCCCCAAGTGTTTTTTTTATGTTTTTTTTTCCAGTCATCCCTGCTGGGGCCCCGCTGAAACTGTTCGAATTGGGCCCCACACTTGCTAAAGCCAGCCCTGCCCACAATCATCCCAGCAATGTGTGTTCTTAAATCACTGTGCCATAAAAACAAAAAGAGAATCCTGTTGCTTCTGTGAAGGATACGGATGTGCAGGAGACACATCTGCTCATCCAGACCAATCATGCATCCAAGTATTTAAATACACAGTTGTTTTCTTAGCCATGGCCAGCTGACTGATACCTCAGGTACCCAACTCAGACTCTAGAGATCCCCTTTTTGCCCTTTGATTCATAGAGCTCACAGCTAAGCTAGTGCAGAGCTGCCCTCTAGTGGCCATTGTAATATATTCTCAGCCTCCAAGATCTTGTAAAAACGTAGTTTTGCAAGACCATAAGTACATATTAAGGATTTAAAGAGAAAAAAGAATGAGTGAATATTGCAGCTCAAACAGCCATGCATGCAAACAGCTATGTTTGAGAGGTAGGAAATTCAAAGGGTAGGCCTACACTCATTGACATCCCTAACACTGGAAACTATGGAACTGGAGAGTTAACTTTTGATGGGGGTTTAACTGTGCACATCCGCTAGCTGTGATATTTGTCATGTACATGCATCTGCCCGACACACAGGAGGGAGGGAGAATATGGCAGCCATGCTAAGGTCTGAGCTAGCTGATTATTCGTTTTCATACTTTTCACAGTTTGGAATTTATTTGAAGCGTGACTTTTGTTTTGAATTCCCTGGCTCTCTGTTTGAAAGGTGGTTTTAGTACACATTATTTATATTGTACTAGTGCCCAGATACCCGGTCAGGTTTTGCGGCCCACTGCGCTAGACACTGCACCCACACAGGAAGACAGGGCACCTGTTCCAGAGAGTTTATACACCTAAGAAAATAAATCCGCTGGCCAGTTTTCATAGGTAGAAGTGCTTGCCACAGTGGGGTTCGAAGCCGGAGAGAAGCCGCAGCCCCGTGCCTGCTGGGGACAGAGAACTGCACCCACAGCCTGCAGCCCTGGAGAAGCCAGAGAGAAGCTGCGGCCCCGTGCCTGCCCCCGGGGACAGAGAACATCGGCGCCAGCAGCCTGCAGCCCTGGCATTCTCTGTCCCTAGCAAGTGCGGGGCCCTGGCTTCTCTTCCCTGCTAGGCACTAGGCAGGAGCACATAAATACCCCAGCGGGCGCCATGGCACCTACGGGCACCACGTTGGGGACCACTGCTCTAGATGTTCCTGTAGTACATTTAAAAAGTGTTAAGATTCACAGTGATGCTTTATTAGGGTTCTGGCCAAGCATTCGAATGACAGAATTCCTCACGGGAGAAAAACATCTCCTAGTAAAACCTGATCTGAATTGGAAAGTTGTGAACTTTTTTTCTTTCAGCACAGCCCTCACAGCACTACGGCCCATGAGCACTGCACAAGCAGATGTAACGTACCCAATTTGAGGATAGACTATTTTCTTGCTAGCTTCAGAGGATTTCAGTGGCTGGTAGGTAAACAGGACAGCCAATCTACTGCTGGGGCTGCAGTGGTCTGAAAATTGTTTGTCTCGTGGCACACAGGATCAGGGAGGCCATTCCAGGCATGGGAGAAAACACAAAGGTGCTTATTAGAGAAGGATACAAATGGGGTGTGAAGGGACGTGGGGTAGCAGAACCCAGAGTCCGAGCAAAGGGGAGTACAAGATACGGGCAGGGATTAAGGTCCAAAGGGCCTTGAAGGGGAGGATGCGGAATTTGGTATAATTACGATGCATGAAACTGGGGAAGGGTGCGAGAGCATAAAAATGGAGCTGTGTCCTCAAATGTCAGCCTTCTGCTGCTAGTGGCCAGGGTACCTCTCCTTGTCTAGGCTTCAGATCACCGCCCCTAGGTGCTGTCAGCATTTAGCAGTTTTAAAACACTTCAGAGGCACTTTCTTTAACACCCCCTGCCAAAGAAGTTAAAGATACAAGCACTGCCTCGTGATCAGAGCACCTGGAAACCTGCTACACAGTGTACCCGAGCTGTTCTGTTCTGTTCAAGACCTGAACCTCTAGCCTTGTGCACTCAGAATTGCCATTCATCCAATGGGGCCAGATCCTCAGCTGCTGTCAGGCTGAGCTGTCAGCTGTCAGCATCAGCTCTATAGATTTACACCATCTGAGGATTAAACCAAGTGGACTGCAAGATCTCTCATGTATTTCTAAAAGGCCTATTTAGAAATCCAAGCACTTGGCCATTATGATTTTAACATGGTTGGGGCTGGGACCAGATCCCCCTCTGTGCGTGGGACCAATCGTGAGCACTTGGTGAGCTAAACTGTTCATTGGTGCAAACATTGTTCAACTTAGTGCTGCCCAGCAAGCAGTTTGCTTGGTGTTAACACTATTCGGACAATGCACAGGCTGGTCTGCGATTGTTCACGCTGGAGGCCTCGCTCGGTGCAGTCACCATAGCCTGAGTCCCACGTTGGGGGAAGCCCTTAGGACCTCATTGAAAAAATAGGTCAAACAAAGCTTCAGAGACAGGCCAAGCTAATAAGCTCCTCGATTTCTGAATGGTGTTTGGCACCTGACTACCAGCCCCAGCGCCTGTAAAAGTCCTTCTTTCCTTCTCCCACTGCAGGTGTCTCGGATGGCTCATTATTTCCATCAGACTAAAGCTGACAGTCAGGTTTCAGCTATTATTTATGAAGATTCTTATTTTAGCCTCTGGAGAGGTTCCAGTCTGCAGCCCGGGTGAGATTATTCTTCGTACTGTAGTAGTGCCTAGGAGGCCCAGTCTTGGACCAGGACCCCATTGTGCTAGGTGCTGTACAAGCACCGAACAAAAAGACTGTCCCTGCCCCAAGGAGCCAACAATCAAGAGACAACAGAGAGAGACAGACAGGCGGACGGGGTAGTACAACTGAACAATGAATCGATACTGAGCAGCATGGTAGGCGGTGCTTCTAGCACACCCGCAGCCTGAGCCTTGTCAAGCTTTTGTAGCAAAAGGAGAATTTTAAGGAGGGATCTGAAGGAGGAGGAGGAGTTAGTTTGGTAGATGTTTACTGGGAGCACCTCCGAAGTGTATGGGGCAGCGCAGGAGTCCAGTCTAGCGTGACAGGCTTGGGGTTGCTTTGTAATAATTCATGAATGCTGGATGTTGGCCTGATTCTTGGGGTGGACTGTACAGGTTATACTCAGTTGGAGTTTGAGTGAAAAGACAGACAGGCAGGAAAGGAATGGCTCAAGAAAGCCAGCCCCCACCAAACACTTCGGAGGTGGTGAGGGACAATGCCAGAGCGCTCAGCTTACATTCTGCCTCTGTCTCCAACCAACCTACAAAACTGGTTTTAACCAGGACAGAAGTCGACTTGTGACCACAGAAGAACTAAAAACTGTAGCAGGATTTAAGGGACACTCGAACAAGTTATTCGGGGAGACCCAGAGACCCACTGGGTGTGCGTGGAGGAGCTAGGTCTGCCTACACCACCATTGCAGAAGGACGAGCCTTTCGGTAAGACAGACATTGCATGGAGACTGTTCTTTTAAAATCCTCTCTCTCAAAAAGCTTGGCTTCGACTGCAAAAATAAACAATTCTTTGGCTGCAGAAAGTCGTGTGTCACTGCACACCACTGGGCAGAGACCCCGAAGGGAAGAACTGCAGCTGCCCAAACTCAGTCAGACCTGCAGGGTAAAAACAGTGGGTCCAAGAGTTACTGTAGCCGAGGGGCCGGACTCAGAGTGGGAGAACTGTGGACTTCCACGCCAGGAGAGGAAGAGGCACGTGGCCTGACACCTGAGGGGGTGCACTCAGAGACCAGCGAGGGGACTGAGGTGCAGCTGGCCCTGTAACCATGACAAGTAGGATATAATATGAGGCCAGTGGAGGGACCTCACTAAGCAGAAGCCAGTCTGCTCTTCGATCAGGGCCAGACTCGGTTTTGTTTGCCAGATGTGAGCCTTGATCTTTTCAATGCTCGTTTGTTTAGTCGCTGCTCCAAAATCTACCAGTGCTTCCGGTATCTTACCTGTACTGTCCTAAGGCCTAATCCTGCAAAACCTACACATGCAAGTTGTCTCTTTGGAGGACAGCTCCATAACGTCAATACGGCCTCTTTATGCTTCTCCCAGGTCAGAAAGGCCAACTTTCCAACCCTGAAGTGGGCAGTAGCAGACTGAAACCCTCAAGGGGCACAGGCAGAGGTGAAAGTAAGCCTGTACGGTCCAGTACCATGTAACGGCAAGAGCTGGTACGCTGTGCCTGACTGGACTGGCTTCCCCGGTGGTGATTTAAAGGGCCCAGGGCTCCAGCTGCTGCAAAGAGCCCTGGGACCTTTAAATCACCACCAGAGCTCCGGCAGCTGGGCTCAAGTGGGGATTTGAAGGGCACAGAGCTCCAGCCGCTGTGGGGAGCCCCGCGCCCTTTAAAGTGCCGCTGGAGCTCCGCAGTGGCAGGAGCACCAGGTCCTTTAAATCCCTGCCCAAGCCCGGCTTCCAGATCCCCAGCAGCGGCAGGGCTCCGGCAGCGCTTTAAAGGGCCTGGGGCTCCCCGCAGTGGCAGGAGCACCGGGCCCCTTAAATCCCTGCCCACGCCCAGCTGTCAGAGCCCCAGCGGTGGCAGGGCTCCAGCAGCGCTTTAAAGGGCCTGGGCTCTCCTCAGTGATGGAGTCCCGGGACCTTTAAATCACTGCCAGAGCTCTGCTGCCATGGGGTGGCAGTGGCAGGGCTCTTGCGGTGATTTAAAGGGCCCAGAGCTCCATGGCAGTCAGAGCCCCGGGCCCTTTAATTCACCCCTTAGTCCCGGGGCTCCCAGCTGCCTCTGCAGCTAGAAGCTGCGGGGTGATTTAAAGGCCCTGGGTCTTCCAGCCATAGCTGGAGCCCCAGGGCCTTTAAATCTTGAAAGGCCCCACCTCTTCCAGTCGAGGTCACACCCCGGCTCAGGACTCCAGCATACAAGTCCTTTAAGTTACTTTCACCCCTGGGCACAGGGCAGACAGAGCTGCCTCTTTGCTATTTCCTCCTGGTCCCACTTGACAGAGGGGCACATCGCAGGTGTAACTAGAAGGGCACATGCTGCATGGCCAGAATGTTGCTACATTTCCTGGCTGCCATAATGGACCCCTGGGAGCCATTATCAGCAACTGTTAGAGCCACCTCAATTCTTACTTATGCCAGAAGCAGAAGAGGCCTCAGGCAGCCCTGGCTCTGCGTGTGTGTGTGCACGCACACATATTAAAAAAGTAGATACCTTGAGACTCCCCTCTCTGCACATTCCCTCCACCCCCACCCATGTGATTTCTTCTAACTGCAGAAAGCTTGAATGTCGGCTGTTAATGCTGGAAGATCCCTCCCCAAGTTACATCAGGGCTGTGATTATTATGCAGCATATTAAACTTAGTCCCTCGCATGACCGACATCAGGGAAAGCTGTGACAAAGGATGCCTCTTATACAAGTCAGGCAGAAACTAGGTAGCCATAAGTTAGGAGAGGAAGCATGGTCTAATGGTTAAGCCAGCATTTAGGGAGCCAAGAAATCTGGGGCCTATTTCCAACCCCAAAACAGATTTATAATGTTGGTCTAGTCTCTGAATCGCTCTCTGTGCTTGTTGTCTGCCCCCATCCCCAGCTGTAGCAGATGAATAAGAACAGAGCTCATCAATGTTAGCCAGCTGCTTTTCGATCCTGCATGACTGCAACTCATTTTAGCTAGGAAGGAAGCCAAATGCCCCGAGAAAGCTCCAGCTGGTGCAAATACAGCACTCTGCTAAGAAACCCAGGCTGCTGTTAATATCTCACCCCAGTGCTCCTCTCTCTGTGCTGGCTCCCGGCTAAATACAGAGTCCTAGTCACATTCACTCTCCCAATACTCAAAGCCCTGATGGATATTGGCATACCTTATTTGAGGCAGTGAGATACAGTGGGCAGAGCAGTTGGCTGAAACTCACTAGACCTGGGTTCTCTAGTCCTAACTCTGCCTCTGGCCTGCTAGGTGACCTTGGGCACGTCCTTCCCTGTCTTTCATTTTCCCCATTTGTAAAACAGGGACAATGATACTCACGCCCCCAGTAAAGTGCGGCTTTGCACTGGAATAATTCAGTCAGGCCACAGGGGGAAGTTTGTGTGGGTGTGCAAAGAGGTTCACTCACTGCAGGCAGGGCTGCCCAGAAAATTCAGGGGGCCTGGGCAAAGCAATTTTGGGGGCCCCTTCCATAAAAAAAAGTTGCAATATTATAGAATACCATCTCGTGGGGGTCCCTGCGGGGCCCGGGGCAAATTGCCTCACTTGCCCCCGCCTCTGGGCAGCCCTGACTGCAGGACCGCCCCCTCATGGTGTAGCAATTGTCTTTCACTCTGGCAGTCGCTGCCGTGGTCTCTCTTCTGCAACTCAGGCCAGGTCACACCTCTTTTGGGGTAAAATATTCCAAAGCTTTGGCCCTGTTTCTGGGTCCAACAGTTACCATGTCCCACCAGGCACCAAATTATCCTTAGCCCTTTATGTCAAGGGGCTTTATGCAATCTCCCCAGTGACTGGTAGGAGAACCCAGGCTCTCCCCTCTAGCCTGGGTTCCTGCCCAGGACCCTATAACCAGCAGCCAAGGTCTGCACAGTCCTGCTCCCTACGGCGAAAAGAACAGGAGTACTTGTGGCACCTTAGAGACTAACAAATTTATTTCAGCATAAGCTTTCGTGGGCTACAGCATCTGAAGAAGTGAGCTGTAGCCCACGAAAGCTTATGCTGAAATAAATTTGTTAGTCTCTAAGGTGCCACAAGTACTCCTGTTGTTTTTGCGGATACAGACTAACATGGTCCCTAGTGCTGTTTCCCTGGGCTTCTTTTTTGTTCCTTGCAGCATCTTTTGGTTGATCCTTCTTTCAGGGCTAGTATCCCAACACGTATTCCCCCCCCATTTCTTACTCACCACCTTTTGGTTCCCAGAGAGTGAGGGCAGACTCCCTCCCTGCGGCCCCTTTGTGTGTCAAACTTCCTCATGATAATAACCAGTCTGCTCCCGCCCAGCTGGGCTTCATGATCACTGAAACCTGGCTCCCCCTGCAGGTGCAGCCAAATAATACAACTGACTCCTGAAACCAATACTAATCCCATCAGAGCCTGGGGTCCAAACACCCCAACACAGGGGGTGACAGCACTTCTGCAAGGCTGAGACTGAGAGTATAGAAAGCAAGGCCACAAGAGGTGGCACTGACCATGGGAGGCACTACCACAGTTAAGTGTAAAGATCTCTCCCCCCCACATTAGTTTTCTCTCAATCATTTCTCCACACACACACAAGCTATTTATAAGCTAATCAAGCTATTTCACTTATAAGCTGAGAAAGAAGACAGAGTTACAAATAGAGGTAACAACAGTTTGATTGGTGCTCAGATGCCAGGGTGATGGCAGCCACATCAAGCCAGATTTACACTAGAAAAGATTTCCCAGTACAGCTAAACCAGTAAACCCTCCTGGCATAGATGCAGCTTATATCAGCAAAAATGATTTTGCCAGTATAGCTTATACCAGGCGTGGGCAACCTTTCAGAAGTGGTGTGCCGAGTCTTCATTTATTCACCCTAATTTAAGGTTTTGCATGCCGGTAATACATGTTAACATTTTTAGAAGGTCTCTTTCTATAAATCTATAATATTTAACTAATCTATTCTTGTATGTAAAGTAAATAAAGTTTTTAAAATGCTTAAGAAGCTTCATTTAAAATTAAATTAAAATGCAGAGCCCCCCAGACCGGTGGCCAGGACCAGACAGTGTGAGTGACACTGAAAATCAGCTCATGTGCCACCTTTGGCATACGTGCCATAGGTTGCCGACCCCTGGCTTATACTGATTCCCTAAGGAATATTAGCTATACTGGTATTACTGTGTTTAAACGAAGGCTTTTGCCAATATAAAATGCCCCCCCCTCCAAAAAAAATCCCCCATTCTCCTTGCCAACAATACTATATCGGCAAAAGTTTTGGGTGTAGATGTGGCCTCAGTTACTTAGCTAACCAGATGAAAGTGAAGTCATCCAGCCCTTTAGTTTAACAGAATCTCCATCAGGGATTGGAGATCAATGGTTCAGAGAAGTTTCCTAATGTAGGTGCTGAGACAGATTTCTACAGCAGCTTGTCAGAATCAAGGCATAAGAATAACGATTTCTCTCTTGCTGGTCCCTGCCTATGCAGCTGATTTTTTCATACTAACAACGGGACAGAAGTCCTTTATTATTGCTATTGACAAGCTTTTATATGGCATTGCCTGTGCAACAGCACTTTTCAAATATACAGAGTCAGGCAGGTTCCCTGCCCCAAAGCGAGGCGATAAGTTAGACTGGTGAAAAGATCCTTTGGGTTCCATTTTGTTCCACATGCCTGGAGCCTCCTGTTATAGAATATTGGCTTTTGTTTTGCTCATGTGTCTGCTCGGAGCATATATTGGGGGAAAGGGCTCCCATCCCTCTGGGTCAGTGACTGCATGTTCATTTCACAGCTCTAAAGGGCCCAGGGTTGGTTCCACCACCCCAATATCCTGAGAATCCATTTTGCTCAATGATGCTCTTTCCTTATCCTCACACATTTCATCAGCTAAATGTGCTGCACTGGGCTGGCAACTGAGACTACAAACCTCCCTCTTCCTAGATCATCCTCTCACTCCAGAATACACCGCCAGGGTGTGCAAGAGACTGATGCACATTGCATTAGTCTCTTCAAGTCAGACTGAGATCATCACCTCATTGCTCTCAGTTTGAAGTGACACAAGTACCGTATCTAAGATGACGAGATGAGATGAAGAAAATATTGGGACACATGAGGTGGGAGGTCCGCCAGCAGAGCAAAAAAAAAAAAAAGCCGAGGGCTGCCGGCGGAGCAAAATATCAAGACAAATATCGGGACAACCACCCAAATATTGGTCTGATCACCCTAGCTGTATCCACAGGAACCACAGCCAGTTTCTATTGCTGAATCTCACTGAACGATTAAAAAAAAACTGGCAGCAGAAAATATTTCAGACTCTATCAGCCCTTCCTGCGTGCCTTGAAAACTCTGACAGCCAAGTTTAACAAATGGAGCATCGTTGATCATATAAATGCTGAACAAGACAAGGCACTATGCCAACATGTCAGTCATGCAAAGGGATGCTTGTCAATAACCTAGTCCCAGATTTGGACCTTAGCGTCCAAAATATGGGGGTTAGCATGAAAACCTCCAAGCTTAGTTACCAGCTGGACCTGGTACTGCTGCCACCACCCAAAAAATTAGAGTGTTTTGGGGAACTCTGGTCCCCCCAAAAACCTTCCCTGGGGACCCCAAGACCCAAATCCCTTGAGTCTCACAACAAAGGGAAATAAACCTTTTCCCTTCCCCCCCTCCAGGTGTTCCTGGAGAGAGACACCGAAGTAAGCTTCGTGAATCTAAACAGAGGGATTCCACCCTCCCCCTTCCCAGCCTTGGAAAACAGAAGTACCGAGAGTTAATCTCTCTTTCCCCCCTCACCCAGAGGGTATGCAAAGTCAGGCTAGTAAATCTAACACACACAGATTTTCCTCTGACTTCTTCCTCCCACCAATTCCCTGGTGAGTACAGACTCAATTTCCCTGAAGTCCCTCACTAAAGAAAAACTCCAACAGGTCTTAAAAGAAAGCTTTATATAAAAGAAAGAAAAATACATACAAATGGTCTCTCTGTATTAAGGTGACAAATACAGGGTCAATTGCTTAAAAGAAATATGAATAAACAGCCTTATTCCAAAAGAATACAATTTAAAGCACTCCAGCAACTATAGACATGTAAATACAAAAGAACATAAAAATCCCCTATCTGATCTTTGGTACTTACAACTGGGAAACAGAAGATTAGAAAGCAGGAAATAGAAAAATCCTGCTCATAGCTGAGAGAGAGGCAGACAGAAGACAAACAACTCAGACACAAACTTCCCTCCATCCAGAGTTGAAAAAATCCTGTTTCCTGATTGGTCCTCTGGTCAAGTGCTTCAGGAACTTCTTTCCAGGTGTAAGAACATTAACCCTTAGCTATCTGTTTATGACACGCCCCCCAAATTGCAGACAGTGGGGAAGCTCACTGGCGGCGATTTCCTTCTAGAACTTTAAAATAAACAGATTAATACAACACATGCACGTTTACATATACCACTAAGTATATAACTAACAGACTTCTACATGGTAAGAACACTTTTTAACTACTGGATTCTGGGAAACTCTCACGGGAGAGTGCATCAGCTACTTTGTTAGAAGCTCCTGAGATGTGCTGAATATCAAAATCAAAATCTTGGAGAGCTAAACTGCAACGAAGAAGTTTCTTGTTGTTCCCCTTGGCAGTATGAAGCCACTTTAGTGCAGCATGGTCAGTTTGTAGCTGGAACCGCCATCCCCAAACATATGGGCGTAGCTTTTCCAGGGCGTACACAATGGCATAGCTTTCCTTTTCACTGACTGACCAGCGACTTTCCCTCTCAGACAGTTTCTTGCTGAGAAACACGACAGGATGGAAGTTGTGATCTGTTGCTTCCTGCATGAGAACTGCTCCTATACCACGCTCAGATGCATCCGTGGTTACTAGCAATGGCTTGTTAAAGTCCGGGGCCCTGAGCACAGGGTCAGACATGAGCGTCGCCTTAAGCTGGGTAAAGGCCTTTTGACACTCATCAGTCCACTTAACTGCATTTGGCTGGGTCTTTTTGGTCAGGTCGGTTAGTGGGGAAGCGATTTGGCTGTAGTGTGGTACAAATCGCCTGTAGTACCCGGCCAAGCCTAAGAAGGATTGGACCTGTTTCTTTGATCTTGGGACAGGCCCCTTTTGGATAGCATCCACCTTGGCCTGTAGGGGGTTTATGGTTCCTCGACCCACCTGGTGCCCCAGGTAAGTCACTCTGTTTTGGCCTATTTGACACTTTTTGGCCTTAACAGTTAGTCCAGCCTGCCTGATGCGCTCAAAGACCTTTTTCAGGTGTAGTAGGTGTTTGGGCCAGGAGTCTGAAAAAATGGCCACATCATCAAGGTAGGCAACTGCATATTCTCCCAGTCCTGCTAGTAGACCATCTACCAGCCTCTGGAAGGTGGCGGGTGCATTTCGAAGGCCGAAAGGAAGGACATTAAATTCATACACCCCCGCATGGGTGACGAATGCTGACCTCTCCTTGGCAGGTTCATCTAGCGGTACTTGCCAGTACCCCTTGGTTTAGTCTATTGTAGAGATGAACTGGGCCCGTCCCAACTTTTCCAATAGCTCATCGGTGCATGGCATTGGATAGTTGTCCGGACGAGTTACCGCATTTAGCTTACGGTAGTCCACACAAAAGCGTATTTCCCCATCTGGTTTGGGTACCAGAACCACTGGAGATGCCCATGCACTGGTAGATGAGTGGATTATACCCATCTGTAGCATGTTCTGGATCTCCCGTTCTATAGCAGCTTGGGCATGAGGAGACACCCGGTAGGGTGGGGTTCTAATGGGGTGAGCATTACCTGTGTCAATGGAGTGGTATGCCCGTTCAGTCCGTCCTGGGGTGGCTGAGAACAATGGGGCGAAGCTAGGGCACAGCTCCTTGATCTGTCACCGCTGCAGACGTTCCAGGGTGGTTGAGAGGTTCACCTCTTCCACGCCACCGTCTTTTTTCCCGTCGTAGTAGACACCGTCAGGCCACTCAGCATCATCTCCCTGGACTGTAAACTGACAAACCTGTAAGTCTCTGGAATAGAAAGGCTTGAGAGAATTAACATGGTACACTCTGGGCTTTAGTGAGGAATTGGGAAATGCTATGAGGTAGTTCACAGTTCCCAGGCGCTCTTGGACCGTGAATGGCCCTTCTCATGATGCTTCCATCTTATGGGCCTGTTGCGCCTTCAAGACCATAACCTGGTCTCCTACCTTGAAGGAACGTTCTCTGGCATGTCTGTCATACCAGGCCTTTTGCTCTTCCTGAGCATCCTTTAGGTTTTCTCTGGCAAGGGCTAAAGAGTGTCAGAGGGTGCTTTGTAGGTTGCTTACAAAGTCCAGAATGTTAATTCCTGGAGAAGGCGTAAACCCCTCCCATTGCTGCTTCACCAACTGTAATGGCCCCTTAACCTCGTGACCATACACAAGTTCAAACGGTGAAAACCCTAAACTGGGATGTGGTACAGCCCTGTAGGCAAACAGCAACTGCTGCAACACTAGGTCCCAATTATTGGAGTATTCGTTGATGAATTTACGTATCATGGCCCTCAAAGTTCCATTAAACCTTTCCACCAGGCCATTGGTTTGATGGTGGTACGGGGTGGCAACCAAGTGGTTCACCCCATGAGTTTCCCACAGTTTTTGCATGGTCCCTGCCAGGAAATTAGATCCTGAATCTGTAAGGATGTCAGAGGGCCAACCTACCCTGGCAAAAATGTGTTAGGGCCAGGCACACAGTGTTAGCCCTGGTGTTGCCTAGAGCTACTGCTTCCGGCCATCGGGTAGCAAAGTCCACTAAAGTCAGTACGTACTGCTTTCCTCTGGGCGTCTTTTTGGGAAAGGACCCAGAATATCCACAGCTACTCGCTGAAATGGGACCTCAATTATGGGGAGTGGCTAGAGAGGGGCCTTGACCTGGTCTTGAGGCTTTCCCACTCTTTGGCATACCTCACAAGACCGGAAATACTTGGCAACGTCCTTGCCCATCCCCTCCCAGTGGAAGGACTTCCCCAACCAGTCTTTGGTTCTGTTCACCCCAGCATGGCCACTGGGATGATCATGGGCTAAGCTTAAGAGCTTCCCCCGGTACTTAGTTGGAACCACCAACTGTTTTTGCGGCTGCCATTCTTCCCGGTGTCCACCAGAAAGAATTTCCTTGTATAAAAGTCCATGGTGTATAACAAACCGGGATCGATTAGAAGAGCTGAGAGGCGGTGGGGTGCTCCGTGCCGCCGCCCAAGCTTTCTGAAGGCTGTCATCTGCTTCCAGCTCAGTCTGGAACTGTTCCCTTGAGGCTGGGGTCACCAGTTCTTCCTCAGACTGTGGACTTGGGCTTGGTCCCTCTGGAAGCGATGTAGGTGATGGGGTTGTTTCCGTTGCTGGTGAACCGCTCTCCGGTGGTGCACCTGAGGGTATTTCAGGCTCTGGCTGAGCCTTTTGGGTATGGCTGTCTGTTGCTTCTGCCAGTTCTGGCTCGCTGGCGCCCTCTGGCGTTGAGTTTGAAGATGTGGTTGCACTTGCTGGTGCTGGTTGCTGTTCCAGTTCCGGGCCTGGGACTGGAGGTGCTGTGGCTGTTTCAGTGGTTGGCATGGAATCCGGGTCCACTACCTCTGTCTGGGTCTCTGGTAACACAGACGGGCGTCTGTGGACGGCTCAGGAACAGGAATGGGTCTGGAAGCTTGCCTGGTTTGGCTACGTGTAACCATTCCCACCCGCTTGGCCCGCTTCACCTGGTTGGCCAAGTCTTCCCCCAGTAGCATGGGGATAGGATAATTGTCATAGACTGCAAAAGTCCACATTCCTGACCAGCCTTTGTGCTGGACAGGCAGTTCAGTTGTAGGCAAGTCTACAGCTTGTGACATGAAGGGGTAAATTGTCACTTTGGCCTTTGGGTTGATGAATTTGGGGTCTACGAAGGATTGGTGGATAGCTGACACTTGTGCCCCCGTGTCTCTCCACACAGTAACCTTCTTTCCGCCCACTCTCAAATTTTCCCTTCGCTCCAAGGGTATTTGAGAGGCATCTGGGCCTGGGGATCTTTGGTGTGATGGTGGTGTAATGAATTGCACTCGCATGGTGTTCTTTGGACAGTTGGCCTTGATATGTCCCAGTTCATTACACTTAAAGCATCTTCCATCTGATGGGTCAGTGGGTCGAGGTGAGTTACTGGAGACTGGTGAGGTGGAAGAATAGGGCGTCTGTGGCTTTACTTGGGTTGTATGTGGGGTCTTTGGCTGTCCTCGGTTGTAGGGTTTATGGTCGGTGTGCCCCCTGGGGTATTCATTCCCCTTGACAGTAGCTTTCTTGCTTTCTGCCACTTTCATCCATCTGGCTCCAATCTCCCCCGCCTCAGCCAGATTTTTGGGTTTTCCATCTTGTATGTACCGTGTTATGTCCTCAGGAACACCATCCAAGAACTGCTCCATTTGTATGAGGAGGTGCAGTTCTTCCAAGGTTTTAACATTGTGTCCTGATATCCAGGCCTCATAATTTTTCCCAACGTAGTAGGCTTGTTTGGGAAATGACACATCTGGTTTCCACTTTTGGGTTCTGAAACGCCGACGGGCATGATCCGGGGTTATCCCCATTCTGTATCTGGCCTTGGTTTGAAAAAATTTATAGTCGTTCATGTTCTCCTTAGGCATTTCAGCTGCCACCTCTGCTAAAGGTCCACTGAGCTGTGGCCTCAATTCTACCATGTACTGGTCTTCAGGGATGCGGTACCCAAGACAAGCTCTTTCAAAATTTTCCAAGAAGGCCTCGGTGTCATCACCTGCCTTGTAGGTGGGAAATTTTCTGTGCTGTGGAACCATAATTGGTGGAGGATTGTTAGGATTGGCTGGAGCCTGTTGCTTAGCCTTTTCTAATTCCAGGGTCTGGCGGTGTGCCTCCCTCTGGAGTTCTATCTGTCTTTTGTGGGCTGCATCTTCTTCTTCTAGTTTTCTCTGGTGGGCTGCATTTTTGGCGTCTTGTTCTCTTTTATGGGCTGCCTGTTTGATCTGTTCTTCCTTTTCTTTCAGCTCCACCTCTTTTTGTCTTTTTTCCAGTTGTCGCCTGTGTTCAGCTTCTTTGATTTGTCCTTCCGCCTCCATTTTTGTATTGGAAGGCATGGTTCCTGTTTTCTTGTGTTGGGGTGCCCTCTGGTGTTTGTTGTATGAACTGCAGGCTCTGTTGCCTCCTGGCATCTGCCTAGCAACAGTGCCTTTTTCCCTTTCTTCCTAGCTAATTTTTTTTCAATGTAAAGTAAACCAGAAAAACCACTTTATTTGCATGAGTATAGTGCTGGTATTTGCCTCCTAATGGGAGTGCTATTGTCACAAAAGACCCTTAACAGCTCCTTAATGGTTGGTTGCTTAATATGCAAGCCAAAAACTGCCAGAGAGAGCAGAAAAAAAAAATTCTCTCTGGTTCCCTTTTAAAACCAAAATGGTTTTTCTCTGCTAAAAAGCCCCTAGCAGAGAAAAGAAAAATATAATATTCCTACTGGCTTCTGGATTCTATCTATCCCACTTCTGCCACCATGTCAATAACCTAGTCCCAGATTTGGACCTTAGCGTCCAAAATATGGGGGTTAGCATGAAAACCTCCAAGCTTAGTTACCAGCTTGGACCTGGTACAGCTGCCACCACCCAAAAAATTAGAGTGTTTTGGGGCACTCTGGTCCCCCCAAAAACCTTCCCTGGGGACCCCAAGACCCAAATCCCTTGAGTCTCACAACAAAGGGAAATAAACCTTTTCCCTTCCCCCCCTCCAGGTGTTCCTGGAGAGAAGTAAGCTTCGTGAATCTAAACAGAGGGATTCCACCCTCCCCCTTCCCAGCCTTGGAAAACAGAAGTACCGAGAGTTAATCTCTCTTTCCCTCCTCACCCAGAGGGTATGCAAAGTCAGGCTAGTAAATCTAACACACACAGATTTTCCTCTGACTTCTTCCTCCCACCAATTCCCTGGTGAGTACAGACTCAATTTCCCTGAAGTCCCTCACTAAAGAAAAACTCCAACAGGTCTTAAAAGAAAGCTTTATATAAAAAGAAAGAAAAATACATACAAATGGTCTCTCTGTATTAAGGTGACAAATACAGGGTCAATTGCTTAAAAGAAATATGAATAAACAGCCTTATTCCAAAAGAATACAATTTAAAGCACTCCAGCAACTATAGACATGTAAATACAAAAGAACATAAAAATCCCCTATCTGATCTTTGGTACTTACAACTGGGAAACAGAAGATTAGAAAGCAGGAAATAGAAAAATCCTGCTCATAGCTGAGAGAGAGGCAGACAGAAGACAAAGAACTCAGACACAAACTTCCCTCCACCCAGAGTTGAAAAAATCCTGTTTCCTGATTGGTCCTCTGGTCAGGTGCTTCAGGAACTTCTTTCCAGGTGTAAGAACATTAACCCTTAGCTATCTGTTTATGACAATGCTATTCTATTCTATCTAGGTGTTTTTATACTGCCCTCGTACCCGTAATATTTGAGCGCCTTCCAGTAGTCCATGAAGTAACATGACTGTCATGTGTTTGTTCTCTTGTCCTCTCCCCAGAAGAGTGTGGAGTGACAAGTCTTGTTTTGGTAGGGTGGTGGCAGTGTTATTTTGTTAACTGTATCTGATGCTCAGTGTTGACATTAGAGAAGGCAAGTCAAAGAAATGCACCTTGCTCTTGGGTGGAAAATGGTCAGGTTTGTGACAGTCCTTAGTTCCAATGGGAGTTCATTCCACAGTCTCAGCCCACTCCTGGAGAAGTTTTGGTCTCCCTGAAGATACCATGAACCACAACAGGAAACTGGAGCGATTTGTAGCATAAGAACATCAATTCCATTTCCATCCATTTGACTGAATTAAGTACTTGAGTTTGTTGGCCAAAATTCTCAAGAATGATGACAGTAAATATGGAGAACCCACCCTCTGAAAAATCAGACCCTTCTAGAAATGTCTCCTTGTGGATATCCAAAACCCACAAACCAGCCGCTTTGAAAAAAATCTTAGCTGCTACCCTCTCACAGTATCTAGATGCCTTTGATCTTCTTGACCCTTGGCAATCTAGGTATAGACCTGGCTATGGCACACAGACTGCATTGGCTGATGATCTCCACCTGGCAATGGATGAAAACCAGGTGTCCATGTTGATATTATCCGCTGCTTTTGACACAGTTGATCACATGGTGTTGCTGTCTTGCCTGCGGAGCCTAGCAGGAGGAGGCAGGGCTGATCTTCAGTGGCTTCATTCTTTTGTCTTAGAGAGATCTCAGCGGGTAGTTGTGGGCAATTGCTCCTCCTTCCAAACAGCAATCAATACTGCTTCTAGGGGGACCAAGATGTTCCCTTACCTACTTTTACTGGACCTACTTCTGTTGGTGGAAGGTACAAGCTTTCGAGCAAAGAGAGCTCTTCTTCGGGTTCTGATGGCACTTCCACTTGGGCTCAGAACATGAGCTGCATCCACCCCCTTCTCCCCGTGTTAGAAGATGTCTAGACCAAAGATAAACTTCAGTTTGGATAGTCTGCCTGGCACTAGTTTACATCAATAATTTTTTCTAGAGCACCACATTAAATAAATATAAACCCATCTGCTAGAGGGACATCTCTGAACAACAGTTACCTTTAACAGTGATTAGGGAACATGCAGAGCAATGTGCCGTACTTCAGTCCTGTTCTCTGTTACTAAGTCATCGCAGTTTTGAATAGGTCATAGATTCTTAGATTTTGAGGCCAGAAAGGACCATTCTGATCATCTAGTCTGAGTTCCTGCGTTACACTGGTCACGAAATTTCACCCAGTGGTTCCAGCATCTTGCCCAGCAACTTGTGGTAGAACAATAACTCTTAGCATTTTGCATCTTCAAGGAGCTTATTTACCTTGTAGATTCTGTAACTGGGATCAGAGCCCCACTGTGCTAGGGACGATTCAGATCCAGAGTAACAGAGAGTCCCTGTCCCGGAGAGCTCACAATCTAATTTAAAATGCAAGAAGTGAGCGCTGCCACAATAAGGAGGAGCAAGAGGGGTGGGAGGAGAAATGAGGGAAGGTGTAATAAGGACATGAATTCACGTAGGCAGTCATGTGCACAGCTAGGTGGTTTTGAATGGGTTAATTAAAACTAGAGATCAGTAACATCAGGAGTCCCTCCTAGCTCTCTGACCAGCTTTACTGACATAAGGAGGTTGATCACACTTTGTAACTGTGCACCTAGCTCGTAGAACAGGCACTCTACTAACCAATAAACAGAGACCTCTCAGATCCCTCCACTCCTGGGAGAGGCAAAGTATGGAAGGGATCTCAAGCCACGACTATGTACAAGAGACATAATCCATAAATTTAGAGAACTGGAGCAAATGAACAGAGGAAAGAGGGCTTCCTCCAGCCAGAGTTCAGCTAACAAGAGCTTCTGGGAACTCAAGTGCAATACACAGACAGGAGAAAGAGACAGTCTCCTTAGTGCCCCACTCTGCAAAACTCTTTTCATAGTTCTGGTTGCTACCTAATGGGGCAGACCGTTCCTGCTGGGCTAACTGGCTCCTATCCCTTCCAGCCCTGGCTAACAACGGGCAGAGTATATGAAGGGACAGGAAAGAGACCAATGCAAGATGACAGGGTGGAGTGGGAAGGAGAGGGGAAGAGATCAAATCTGTGAGGTCTGGAGTCTTAGAAAGAAGGGCAATTTGAACTAGGCTACTCTAAGTACAGATGATTTGTGGCGGGGGGAGAAAGAAACATACACAAAGTGACTAACGATGATGCAGGAGCTCAGTTATTTAGAATAGTGCTTGTGTCTTTTCACACCTGTATGATGAACATTCATTATAAAACAGGACCAGTCCCAATAATCGCCATCCTCAGACAGCCCCCTGGGTCCCGGGTCACTTGCAAATCCTGGTTTCGTTTGCCTTTTTAAAAAAATGCAGCACCTTGTTGCAGGGTGATTTATATCTCCAGCATCAGGTGCAGCCACCGGCTCGGCTTCCGGATTGGTTGGGTAGTTTAACCAAAAACAGCGCCCGCCCCCCTTCCAAGATAAACTAGACTCCAGGGGAACAAAAGCTCAACAACTCTGCAATTCTTGGTGCAAGGGCTCACAAACTGTCCTGTACCAAATGGGAATCTCTTACCCCTCCCTGGGAGTCTTTCCCCCCTGGCTGCACTAGCCTCCTCTCCACTCCCTCTCACTGGGAAACCCTAGCACAGGTGGATTTTCCCCCACTCAGAACAGGGAGGTTCCCTATAGTCCTCTGCCCCCTTTCCCAGCAGCCTTTGCTCTCAGAATAGACTTGTCTATGCTCCCTTGGGAACTGCAGAATGTGTCAGCTCTGGGTTGCAACAGAAACAGGGCTATACTGGGGCTTGTTCTTAAAGGGCCAACATACGGTGCCTCTATTGACTCACGTTGGCCTGCCCCCTGGGTTTTGCCTGACTCTGTTCCCCTTCGTCACTGCAGCTTCTGCTCGCCTAGCACTGGCCTCCTCTAGAGCTGGTGGAAAATACAGGAACATTATTTTGTGAGCTTTTCAGTTTAAAACATTCAAAATTCTTTGACCAGCTCTGGTCTCCGCTCCATCTTTTCAAGCAAACTGGCTTCCTGCTTCTCCTGTGCTGTGCATGTAACCTGGAGCAGTCTGCCTGTTTCTCTGCCTCATCCATTGTCTTTTTCATTTCACATCTCAGCTGAATACACGTTTTCTGTCTTGCTCTTCGGTTCTCTCTCCATCTGCTCTTATTTGGAACACCTCCTGCCACCTGCTTAGCACTTCTGCAGCACTCTGCAGCCAAAGATCTCAAAGAAATTCCACAACTGTTAAGGAACTGCTTAGCAAACAGGATCTGCTAACAGGGAGTTTTGCAAGGGAGTTCTCCAGGTGAAGGAGGAGCACATACAGCATCTGTGGGCAGAGCAGAGCCGACAGGGAGCTGTAGACGGGAATATGAGAGAGTTTGACAGAGGGAGGCTTACAATGGTGAGGAGGACCCGCAACACCTGTGCCAGCACTGCTTCTGTCTCCTCCACCTGCGCCTGTAGCCAGACAGAGCACCAAAGCATGGATGCTTTTACCCAGATTCTGGTGTGGGCTTGCAAAGATTGTAATTTGCAATTTCCACTTACTGATATCCAGGCTGGGGGTAGCATCCAATGTGAAAGGTGCCTACTGGTGGAATCTCTCAGGCAGCAGGTGGGAGAGCTACAGGAGGAGGTGGCTAGGCTGAGGAACATCCATATCCATGAGCAATTCCTGGACAGTATCCATGTGGAGACAGCTGACGTAGCTGTCCCAGTTGACAGGACTACCGACACACCAGTGGAGGAGGAGATGCCTCAGGGTGTGTCTGACACACCAGTGGAGGAGGAGGCTCAGGGTGGACACAGCCAGCTGGTTACTTCTAGCAGCAGGCAGTGCTCCACCGCTGCTGCGAACCCTCCTGCTGTGGTAAAAGATAACCGTTATGCTCTTCTTGATACAGGAGAGAAGGAATCACCCCCAACAGTTAGGGAGGTGAAGCCTCGTACCCCTAAGGCTGGGAGGTCTGCTGCCACCACTGATAAGAAACGTAGGGTAGTGGTGGTTGGAGACTCTCTGCTGAGGGGGACAGAGACACCCATCTGTCGCCCTGACCGTTCATCCCGGGAGGTATGCTGCCTGCCAGGGGCCCGTATCCGAGATGTTACAGAGGCATTGTCGAGGATTATCCGGCCTTCTGACTACTACCCCATGCCATTCATCCATGTGGGCACAAATGATACTGCGAGGTGTGACACTGAGCATATCAAGAGTGATTACAGGGCTCTGGGAGTACGGGTTAAGGAGTTTGGAGCGCAGGTGGCATTCTCTTCGATTCTTCCTGTTGAAGGTAGGGGTCCGGGCAGAGACAGATGCATCGTGGAGGTGAATGCCTGGCTGCGAAGATGGTGTCGCCAGGAGGGCTTTGGCTTCCTCGACCACGGGATGCTATTTTCGAGGAAGGACTGCTAGGAACAGATGGCGTTCACCTTTTGAAGAGGGGAAAGGCCTTATTTGCGCACAGACTGGCTAACCTAGTAAGGAGGGCTTTAAACTAGGTTCGACGGGGACAGGTGAGCAAAGCCCACAGGTAAGTGGGGAACAAGACCTGGGAGATGGGTTGGAAACAGGAGGGAGCACGGGCTATAATGGCAGAGAGGAAGGAGGGTCAGGGCAAAGCTGGGAGGCAAGATCAAACCAGTATCTTAGATGCCTATATACAAATGCAAGAAGTATGGGTAATAAGCAGGAGGAACTGGAAGTGCTAATAAATAGATACAACTATGACATTATTGGCATTACTGAAACTTGGTGGGATAATACACACAACTGGAATGTTGGTGTGGATGGGTATAGTTTGCTCAGGAAGGATAGACAGGGGAAAAAGGGAGGAGGTGTTGCCTTATATATTAAAAATGTACACACTTGGACTGAGGTGGAGATGGACATAGGAGACGGAAGTGTGGAGAGTCTCTGGGTTAGGCTAAAAGGGGTAAAAAACACAGGTGATGTCGTGCTGGGAGTCTACTACAGGCCACCTAATCAGGTGGAAGAGGTGGATGAGGCTTTTTTCAAACAACTAACAAAATCATCCAAAGTCCAAGATTTGGTGGTGATGGGGGACTTCAACTATCCAGATATATGTTGGGAAAATAACACCGCGGGGCACAGACTATCCAATAAGTTCCTGGACTGCATTGCAGACAACTTTTTATTTCAGAAAGTTGAAAAAGCTACTAGGGGGGAAGCTGTTCTAGACTTGATTTTAACAAATAGGGAGGAACTTGTTGAGAATTTGAAAGTAGAAGGAAGCTTGGGTGAAAGTGATCATGAAATCATAGAATTTGCAATTCTAAGGAAGGGTAGAAGGGAGTACAGCAGAATAGAGACAATGGATTTCAGGAAGGCGGATTTTGGTAAGCTCAGAGAGCTGATAGGTAAGGTCCCATGGGAATTAAGACTGAGGGGAAAAACAACTGAGGAAAGTTGGCAGTTTTTCAAAGGGACACTATTAAGGGCCCAAAAGCAAGTTATTCCGATGGTTAGGAAAGATAGAAAATGTGGCAAAAGACCACCTTGGCTTACCCTTGAGATCTTGCGTGACCTACAAAATAAAAAGGCGTCATATAAAAAATGGAAACTAGGTCAGATCATGAAGGATGAATATAGGCAAATAACACAGGAATGCAGAGGCAAGATTAGAAAAGCAAAGGCACAGAATGAACTCAAACTAGCTATGGGAATAAAGAGAAACAAGAAGACTTTTTATCAATACATTAGAAGCAAGAGGAAGACTAAGGACAGGGTAGGCCCACTGCTCAATGAGGAGGGGGAAACAGTAACGGGAGACTTGGAAATGGCAGAGATGCTTAATGACTTCTTCGTTTCGGTCTTCACTGAGAAGTCTGAAGGAATGTCTAGTATAGTGAATGCTTACGGGAAGAGGGTAGGTTTAGAAGAGAAAATAAAAAAAGAGCAAGTAAAAAATCACTTAGAAAAGTTAGATGCCTGCAAGTCACCAGGGCCTGATGAAATGCATCCTAGAATACTCAAGGAGTTAATAGAAGAGGTATCTGAGCCTCTAGCTATTATCTTTGGGAAATCATGGGAGACGGGGGAGATTCCAGAAGACTGGAAGGGGGCAAATATAGTGCCCATCTATAAAAAGGGAAATAAAAACAACCCAGGAAACTACAGACTAACTACAGTTAGTTTAACTTCTGTGCCAGGAAAGATAATGGAGCAGGTAATCAAAGAAATCATCTGCAAACACTTGGAAGGTGGTAAGGTGATAGGGAATAGCCAGCATGGATTTGTAAAGAACAAGTCGTGTCAAACTAATCTGATAGCGTTCTTTGATAGGACAACAAGCCTTGTGGATAAGGGAGAAGCAGTGGATGTGATATACCTAGACTTTAGTAAGGCATTTGATACAGTCTCGCATGATATTCTTATAGATAAACTAGGAAAGTACAATTTAGATGGGGCTACTATAAGGTGGGTGCATAACTGGCTGGATAACCGTACTCAGAGAGTAGTTGTTAATGGCTCCCAATCCTGCTGGAAAGGTATAACAAGTGGGGTTCCACAGGGGTCTGTTTTAGGACCGGTTCTGTTCAATATCTTCACCAACGATTTAGATGTTGGCATAGAAAGTACGCTTATTAAGTTTGCGGACGATACCAAACTGGGAGGGATTGCAACTACTTTGGAGGACAGGGTCAAAATTCAAAATGATCTGGACAAATTGGAGAAATGGTCTGAGGTAAACAGGATGAAGTTCAATAAAGATAAATGCAAAGTACTCCACTTAGGAAGGAACAATCAGTTTCACACATACAGAATGGGAAGAGACTGTCTAGGAAGGAGTATGGCAGAAAGAGATCTAGGGGTCATAGTAGACCACAAGCTTAATATGAGTCAACAGTGTGATACTGTTGCAAAAAAAGCAAACATGATTCTGGGATGCATTAACAGGTGTGTTGTAAACAAGACACGAGAAGTCATTCTTCCGCTTTACTCTGCGCTGGTTAGGCCTCAACTGGAGTATTGTGTCCAGTTCTGGGCACCGCATTTCAAGAAAGATGTGGAGAAATTGGAGAGGGTCCAGAGAAGAGCAACAAGAATGATTAAAGGTCTTGAGAACATGACCTATGAAAGAAGGCTGAAGGAATTGGGTTTATTTAGTTTGGAAAAGAGAAGACTGAGAGGGGACATGATAGCAGTTTTCAGGTATCTAAAAGGGAGTCATCAGGAGGAGGGAGAAAACTTGTTCACCTTAGCCTCCAATGATAGAACAAGAAGCAATGGGCTTAAACTGCAGCAAGGGAGATTTAGGTTGGACATTAGGAAAAAGTTCCTAACTGCCAGGGTAGTTAAACACTGGAATAGATTGCCTAGGGAAGTTGTGGAATCTCCATCTCTGGAGATATTTAAGAGTAGGTTAGATAAATGTCTATTAGGGATGGTCTAGACAGTATTTGGTCCTGCCATGAGGGCAGGGGACTGGACTCGATGACCTCTCGAGGTCCCTTCCAGTCCTAGAGTCTATGAGTCTATGAATTCAGCTGTGCCTCACCCCGATGAAGTAAGTAACAATGACCTTGTAGAGAGAGAAACTGAGGGCATTCTCTTTAGCTCAGTTACACAGCACACAGATTCTAAACTCACTCCCGGTTTTGCCTTTCATCTCATGCAACCACCCTTCTTTCTCTTTTCTTTGTGACTGTGTCATACAACTCTAAAAAGCATTTGGGGACACAACTTGCTTGAAAGATGCTATACCGAATATCCTTGCAATGCACTGTGCTTGGATCAGATCTGGCAACACCTGCATTTGCAAATGTGACCTTGGTTTAAAACTGGAACCCATCCCAGATCCTTCTGCTTCATTAATATATTTAGAGGCCTTGCAGAGCCTGACAGGCCAGAAGCAGCTAAGCTGAACTCACATGGTATCAGAAGGAATGTGCTGCAATCTGAGGGTATGTGCTGCAATTGAAAGGCTAAGGTAGAGCAGCAGTTGTGCAACTGAACTGGGCATAGGAATCCAAAAGTGTTCTTTGGATCTTAGACACAGGCTCTTTCAGAAGAAAACGATATACTGTCTCCAGCACAAGATGTTTGCTTTGGGAGACTAACATCTGGTGATGATAATTGCACAAGGACATCTTATACTGTAGTCTCTGGGAGTGGCCACCTTCTTTTAAAAACATAGGACAGCTTTTGCCAGGATTAGCCTGGTTATTGAACTCTGTTATTACTTCTCACCAGGCTGATTTATATGGGGAAGAGTTTTTTTGCTGGGGCCAGACACCACTCAAGAGGAGTGGGAGAGACCGGGACAGCTGCAGGTGGGCCATGCTGAGGAAGAGACTGATTTTGTCATGTTGACATTTGTGGACGAAGTGCCAAGGAAAAAAGACGGGGGGTGAAATCCTGGCCTCACTGAAGTCAAAGGTCAATTTCTCATTGACTTTAATGGGGCCTGTCATAACATTTCCTCCCAGATCTGGACCTTAGTGTCCAAAATATGGGTGTTAGCATGAAAACCTCCAAGCTTAGTTACCAGCTTGGACCTGGTATCGCTGCCACCAGCTAGGAATTATACAATGCCTAGCTCACTGTGGTCTCCCCAAAACCTTCCCTGGGGGACCCCCAGACTCAGATGCCTTGAGTCTTACAACAAAGGGAAATAACCCCTCCCCTTGTTTCCTTGTTACTTCCTCCCAGGCTCCCCTCCCTGGATGACCCTAGGAGATTCCCTGCTTCCAGTCCTGGAAACACAAGTACCGAGAGATCTAATCTCTCTTCCCCCTCACCCAGAGGGTATGCAAAGTCAGGCTTAGTAAATCTAACACAAAGAGATTTTCCCCCTGACTTCTTCCTCCCACCAATTCCCTGGTGAGCTGCAGACTCAATTCCCTGGAGTCCCCACTGAAGAAAAACTCCAACAGGTCTTAAAAAGAAAGCTTTATATAAAAAAGAAAGAAAAAGACATTAAAAATAGTCTCTGTATAAAGGTGACAATATATAGGGTCAATTGCTTAAAGGAAAAAAAGTGAATAAACAGCCTTATCTAAAAAGAATACAATTTAAAACATTCCAGCAACTACACACATGTAAATACAAAAGAAAACAATATAAACCTATTGTATTACTATCCTTGTACTTACAACTTGGAAACAGAAGATTAGAAAGCCAGGAGATAGAAAAAATCACTCTCAGAGCCGAGAAAAGGAACAGACCCAAGACAAAGAACAAAACTCACACCCAAAACTTCCCTCCACCCAGATTTGAAAAAGTCTTGTTTCCTGATTGGTCCTCTGGTCAGGTGTTTGGTTCCCTGTGTTAACCCTTTACAGGTAAAAGAACATTAACCCTTAGCTATCTGTTTATGACAGGGCCAGGAGGTCATTCCACATGTGATGGTCTGAGAAGACACAAACGCATTGGACCATGCATCTGGCAAGAAGTTGAATCTTCATTTCAAAATATCAGGTGATTTTTTTGTTCTGATGCTTTGTTTTGCACAGCTTTATAGAAGATGGATACGTCGCTCCTTTTCTCTTGAGCTGGGCAAATGGTTCAGAAACCCCCTAGATTCAAGCCCAGACTGAGTTTGCGGGACTGAAAATAAGCATCACTGGGCTAGATCCCCACCTCATGTAAACTAGCTTAGCTCCTTAGATTTTAGGGGAACACCAGCTAAGAATCTGGTCCATGCATAGTCTCATATGTAATGCCCTCAACTGATACAATGCCGACCTAAGAGCAGTTGCGTTTTAAGACACTTGATCATACAATCATGTCTGCTGTCACCTGTACACCATTCCTGGAGCACAGGCTCTGCAGGGTGATGTCGCAGAAAAATGATACTAAAACATGATGTACATATTGGGGCCTGTACCTGGAATCTGAAGCTCCTGGAGTTTATTTACTATGCCTCAACAGTTTTTTCAGCTTTGCAAACACTAGTGAGTTCAGCCTCAGAATTAGCAGAAAGTGAAAATCAGGATCCCTTCACCTCTAACTACTAGATCTGCATTTGCGACCAAATAGAGGTGCAAGAATCCAAATCTGCATCAGAAATAGATTGCAGGCCCCAAAATTTCATGCAACTGTTATTGGTGCAAAATTCTCTTGCTCCAACTTTGCTACCACCCACGTGGGAGTAAGGGATAAATCCCTGCACCTGTTGAGGTGTCTACCACTGCTGGAAGTGCTACAACCCCTGCCCCAACCCCTACCCACCCAGCCCTTGTATTGAGGAATGATGGTTGTCATTTGTAAAGGAGGAGAATGGAGAAAAAAGAGTTCTCAGATCTCTCCCCAACCCCTCACAAGAGAGATCAGACTGTGGCCCAAAGTTTTTAGTAATGAGATGAACTTGGATGGTCTGCAGAATGGTTTTGGAAAACAGTCTTGCACCAATACAAGTTTAGCAAACAGTTGTACACAGAGCAGTATTCCAGTAGGTACTGGAGCAGGCAGGTAGAGTGTTGGGTCTCAGTATCAGTAATCAAAGACCTTGCGTGGAAAACTGGTACTTACGTCCACAGGAAGGTCCCTGAATTCTGTGGCATGTTGGTGAAGCCAACTGGAAATCAGGCAGCTGTGGAGACTGGGCAGAGAACTCTGCCCGGAGTGTTTCTTCTAAAATAACCAACAGTAAAACATGTAGGCAGTGTTGTTGTAGCCATGATGGTCCTGGGATATTAGAGAGACAAAGTAAAGGAGGTAATATCTTTTATTAGACCAACTTCTGTTGGTGAGAGAGACAAGCTTCTGAGCTTACACAGAGCTCTTCTTCAGGTCCATGTAAGCTCAAAAGCTTGTCTCTCTCACCAACAGAAGTTGGTCCAGTAAAAAATATTACCTCACCCCCTTGCCTCATTAGTGAAACAGGCACAGCTGTGTTTTCCTCTCTTTACACAAGAAATATGAAGAAAACACAAGGGCACCATGTTTACTAAATATTCACAAATGTCGCAGCATCCGTACTGCTACTCTGATTGACTTCTGGAGGCCTCCACAACAGAAAACACAATGAGCACCAGTATGGGGCACACAATCTATTTAAAGGGATAATACCCGATTCCTATACACTAGGTTTAGCAATACTGGTGTTTAATGTCTTACTATTAGCATTAATGTTCCATTAAGATTAATGAGGCATTTCACACCTTTCAAAGCTATATTTCAAGATGCTTGCAGATTAAGGCAACAGTGCACCAGTTTAAAAGAGAGTTTAGACTATGGGCTTGTCTACACTTAAAATGCTGCAGCTGTGCCATAGACACTACCCACCCATCAGCAGAGGTAATTTACCTCCCTGAGAGGCAGTAGCTACGTCACCAGCTACTCATTCACCTGCACACCTACCAGTGTGATATATGCCATCATGTGCCAGCAATGCCCTTCTGCCATGTACATTGGCCAAACCGGACAGTCTTTATGCAAAAGAATAAATGGACACAAATCTGACATCAGAAATCATAATGGGGGGGAGGGATAGCTCAGTGGTTTGAGCATTGGCTTGCTAAACCCAGGGTTATGAGTTCAATCCTTGAGGGGGCCACTTAGGGATCTGGGGCAAAAATCAGTACTTGGTCCTACTAGTGAAGGTAGGGGACTAGACTCAATGACCTTTCAAGGTCCCTTCCAGTTCTAGGAGATGGGTATATCTCCAATTATTAAAAAAAATTAACATTCAAAAACCACTAGGAAAACACTTCAACCACCCTAGTCACTCAGTAACAGACTTAAAGGTGGCAATCTCACAACAGAAAAGCTTCAAAAACAGACTCCAACAAGAAACTGCTGAACTTGAATTAATATGCAAACTAGATACCATCAATTTAGGCTTGAACAGACTGGGAATGGCTGAGCCATTACACATATTGAATCTATTTCCTCATGTTAAGTATCCTCACCCCTTCTTGTCATTATCACTATAAAAGTTTCTTTTCCTCCTGCTGATAATGGCTCATCTAAATTAATTAGCCTCTTAGAGTTGGTAGGGCAACTCCCACCTTTTCATGTTCTCTGTATGTGTATATATATCTCCTTACTATATGTTCCATTCTATGCTTCCAATGAAGTGGGCTGTAGCCCATGAAAGCTTATGCTCAAATAAATTTGTTAGTCTGTAAGGTGCCACAAGTACTCCTGTTCTTTTTTTAGTATATGCTGCAGTTCACACCCCTGTAGTCTGACCTGCGGGGCCATGTAGGTAAGCCTTTAGGATTCTGCAGCACAATTCTGTGGCAAGGAGTAGATTCTGCAGCAAATTCCATAGCTGTGGAACTGTGGAATCCAGGAGGCCCTATCACTATTTATACACTTCCTACAGTTTTACATATTTCCTTGCTCTAACTTTCCCAGCTTGTAAGAAGGAAAAGCACTGGGGAACCCTGACAAAGTGTGGGGATAAGAGACAGATGGATTGTGAGCCCCCATTTCCACACAAGCTTCCCATTCAAACCTAACCCACTTCTGGCTCTGCTGCCTTCTCCTTCTGTTACAAAAAAACAGAAGAGAAAACTCTGATGGGCTCCAACAGGGCCGCTCCCTTTCTGCTATATCTAAGCATTGGGAAAAAGAGCCGGAAACTGCCTCAGAGTTGACAGTTGAAGCAGACTCAAGCTGCATTTAGCTGTTTGGGAGCCCGTGTAATATGTAAATCCCCTTACATCAAAATAACAGCATCCAAAAAGCCTCATCAGTCACTTGGTATCAAACCCAGGGTCTGCTCAGAAGCTGCCAGCACAACAGTTTAGGGAAGGTGCCAAAGAGGAGTTTGATATTGCTAGGGAAAATGGTCCTTCAATGAGCACTTGCCTTCTGAGATCTATCTATGGTGCTTACATGGCCTTCATTACTGCGGTAACATATTATTTTTCCTCCCAACAGGAAAGGAAGTGCTGTTATCCCATTTTACAGATGTAGAACTGAGGGACAGAAAGGCTAGGGCTCAGATCCTCAATGGCTCTTAATTTCCATTGGATTCAGTGGAAATTAGGAGCCTAAATACTGCTTATAGTTGGGGCCCCAGTGACTTGCCCAAGGTCACACAGGAAATCTGTGGCAGAGCAGGGAATTTAAGCTTTATCTCCCAAGTCCCAGGCTAGCACCCTAGCCTTTGGACCAGCCTTATTCTTCTGGTGGGCATTTAAATACAATGAAAAGGAAGGAGAAATAGTGCCTGTACCCGTGGTCCTGAGTCCAGCGTGGTTTATTTCAAACAATACATGCATATGTGCAAAAACACAATGGGTACAATTTTGAAAATAACCTATGTGACTTAGGTGCTTAAAACCCAACTATTTTTCAATAAAACTTAAGACCCTAAGTCACTTAGGCTTGTTTGAAAATTTTACCCACTGGTGATGTTTTGACCAGTCCTATAGAGAATAAGTATGATTGTGTGGGTGCAGAGGGTTGCATAAGATACCTCCTATGCCACACATGAAATTTGTAGGGGCTTTTTTTGGGATATGTATTGATTTAATGCTGGTGAAAGATGTCAGATATTGAATATTCACCCACAAAAGCTTATGCTCCAATTGGTCTGTTAGTTTATAAGATGCCACAGGACTCTGTCGCTTTTTACAGATCCAGACTAACACGGCCACCCCTCTGATACTAGATATTGCTCAGACTACCAGCTGTTTTATACTCTGCATCTGATGATTCATGTAAGATGCTCAGATACTAGTATGACATGTACTATAAATGCGTAGAGACACAGCTCCAAAGAATGAAGTCCTCCATTTACACATACAAAACGGATACTGAAATGCAAAGTTTCCCACAAAGTCCTCCAACCAATGTGTGTCAAGCCAGACCTGGAGGAAGTGAGAGGGGAGTTCTGTCTCCCTGTCTGTTCAGTCACTGCTAATACTGCATATAACCAGAGGGGCCACTCAGTATTGGCTTTTGTAATAGGGACATGAACCTATCTGGAACTACACTCACGTCACCAAAGTCATCCATCTGATAACAACAAATTTCAATCAGTACCAGGCTGGATTTGAACCAGAAACCTAAATGTTCTTCATCCCATTAAAAAAAGTCTTCTGACCTATCCAGTTCCTGGTACGTCCAAATTACATTACCTGACAGGTGCTGTCATCCACTCGGGTTGTTTTGATTTATCTGCCTGTTGTGTCTTGTCATTCACCAAGATTATAAGGTGTTTGGAGCTGGGATTCTCTTTTAACATGTTTTATACAGCATCTGGAACACAGGACCTCGATCCCTGATTGAAGCCTGTGGGCTCTGCAGTAACGCCAATAATAAACATCGTGATGCAGTACATACAGGGAGATAACAAAACCAGAAGTAATAAGTGAGGACTAACAAACTCACAGGAGACAGAGTTCCCTATGGAGCTAACATCAACAGACCTGTTTTGATACATTTCAGAGATAATTACTGTAGTGACGTGCACATTTCTGAAGTGCAAAAACTATACTTTCACTTTGCAAATGCGAAGACTCATCTCTCTTTCTGGGGAAAAAAAAAAAAAAAAAGCCTGATGGGATCTCAACTCAAGACAATGAATCTATCTATTCACAAAGGATTACAGCACTTAAAAAAAACCACAGAAAAGCTGCAGAAATCTTCCCAGTGTAAACTCCTGCTCCATGCATTGATCCATAGTGTTGGAAGAGAAGGCAGCCCAGATACAATCTTGCCTTAACCGAGGTAAAACTGATATTACTATACTGCTCAGGGAAATGATTACCATGTTGCATTGGGGGAGGGACAGCAAATGCCCTGCAGGTGTTAATGGACTAGCTCAACCCCTGGCTCTGCTGCAGATCCTGTCCTCACTCCAGCCCTTCCTGCAAGGCCCCACCCATGCCATGCCTCTTCCTGCCCATTTCTGCCTCCTCCCCCAAGGATGCACCACATCCTCGCCCCTCCCCCCGCCCTCCCAGCCTCTTGCCTGCATGCCAGGAAAGAGCTGATTGTAGTGGGTGGGAGGAGGAGGCGCTGATCCGCAGGGCCCGCTGGTGGGCAGGAGGTGCTGGGGGTGGAGAGAAAGCTGATGGGGGGCTGCTAGTCCCCATGGGTGCTCCAGCCCCAGAGGCGGCGCCTAAGGCTGAAGATGTCAATCCAACTCCGTTTGGTAATGACCGGTAGTTACTCTGGGGTGATCTGTATGAAACAAGTTGACTGAGCTCCTGGTTCTAGTGGACAGTTGTCAAGCCAGCTCATTGCACAGCTTGGCATCCGTGTTGGTGGAGAAGTCACTGAGTGGTTTGGAGGTGTCCCCTGGAAGCGCACAGTTCAGGGCGGCTACACCTATAATCCCCCTGTGTGAGCTACCAAAGGCGCCCATGCTGGGCTCGCAGCTCCTCAGCCATCACCTCTCTTGGGTGGAGACCCACATTTCTTCACCAGGCTGCACAGTTCCCTGCCTACTCTATGATATTCCCAGCAAGACAGACTGCCTATATAGGCCAGCGCCTGCACTTGGCTTTCCCTGTGAAGGCTATGAACAGCAGTGCTCTTTGTAAACAAGCATATTTATTTTTAAGGTGAAAGCATTAACATAAAAAAAATATGAAAAACAATCAAAGAACCTACACACGTGCTAATAAGCTTACCAGAGCTCACCCGCCAACTTCAACAAGAGCTGTGGGATGAGTCAGGCTTCAAACGCCACAAATGGATTTTTCTGTGGTTACACGTTCAAATCAGTCTTAGCTCAGAACAAGCACCTCCTGAATAGTTCAGTTTTTCTTTTATACATCTTGGGCCTTTGATCTTTAGATTCCGGGAACAGGTCATCGGCAGACAAGGGGCTCCTCCCTCAGGGAGTAGCTTCAAAAGGCTGGCGTGGGAAATTTGCATTAATCTCCCCATACAGATCCCTAGGAAAACCACTTGACACTGTTTGCCCCCAAAGGCAATTCTTGTCTGGCCTATTGTTCAATAAGGTCCTCTGAAGTTCATAACACTTCCCAAGGGCCCCATCCCATCTGCCATCTAGAGAAGTTACATATAATCCCAGTGCACAATAATTCATAATCTTTGCATTTCATACAATGGACTCCAAAGATATTTGAACTTAATTCACTAAGGTTTTCCAAGGATGCTGCAGGAAATTGCCACAACTGTCAGAGTACACTGGGGGTCGCTTGTGTTGCCAGCTCTCATACCAGCTTTGACCTGTGAAGAAATGGAGAATTTAGCTCTCTGGGACTGACAGGACAGCACCTTTTGCCAGCACTAAATTCTCACATAGACACATTGACGTCAAACAGTTGCCTACAAAAGGCAAAGCTATTAGCACAAAGGGCATAGGGCCTCCTTAAACCTCAGAGATCCCTGGCAGCCCTAATTTCCCCTTCTGGCTATCACCAACCTGTGTAAACTACAGAAGCTTCTCAGCTGCTCTTTATTTATGTAAGTGGCTGACCCAGCCCAAGACCGGGGTGGGTGCACGAAGTGTACCTACCCCAGTTTGACTTGCTCTGAATATGCCTTGGCCAAAGCAGCAAATCAAGGCAGTATAGATTGCTAGCCCCTCACCTGAGCAAGCACTGTGAACACACACACCTTACACCAGGGTTTATGACAGGATAAGGGGAAAAGATTTTGTCAAAGCCCTTTCTTAAAATACTGGTTGCACATAACTGGGACATCTATAGGCATTTAGGGAGGGCAGGTCACACAGGATTGGGTCCAATACATATTTCTGCCATAGTCTTTTTTCCTAAGCCCACTGCCCTTTAAACAACTCTGTGCCCGTCTGAAGTCCTGCAAGTCCTAGGATCAGCATCTGCTTCCACTGACATCAATATCCGTGCTTTGATGGAAGCAGGAGTGAGGCCCCAGTGGGTAGATAGCTCCGCCCATGCTTAACCTGTTGCTCCTACTATTTTGTTCCTATCTGTGGGAACAGGATGTGGGAGGAAGCCCTGCCTGGATAACTGCATTTTCTTCCCTGTACCACACCTGACTATGCTCGTTGTTTTTATGTATGTCTTTTTTTTCTAACTAAATGAAAAGTCTGAACAAGTCTTTCAGTTGTAAGACACTCACTCGAGGCCACAAGAAAAGAACCACAACTCTTTTAAGTAAGGATGCTCCTTTTTGTTTTCATGACCACCTTTCTAACTGTGAGTGATGTGTGCTCAGATCAACACCAATTCACCTAACAGGAGAACAAAGGTTTGCTCAACACACCACAATATGCTGGAATGCAGCCTAGAACAGGCCTGCACAACTCATATTACTCCAAAGAAAACAGCTGAGGGCCGAAAGCTCCCAGCCCTGCAGAAACACCCCACCCCAGGGCCACCCAGCCCTGCGGAAACAAACCCTCCTTCCCCAGCGCCACCCCACCAAAACAGCTGTGGGCCAAAAAGGAAGGCTAGGGGTGGGGAGGTGATACTTTATTTTAAATCTACTGGGGGCTCCCAGCTGAAGAGGTGACTGGGAGCCCTCAGGGTCAAATTAAAGGGCCCGGGGTTCCGGCAGCTGGGGGAACCTGGCAGGGCCAGCTCTAGGTTTTTTCTGCCTCAAGCAAAAAAAAATTTGGCTGCTCCCCATCCCAGCCCTGGGCTCCCCTCTGTACCTTCCTGCTATCCCAGTCCTGGGCTCTCCCCCCACCGACCCACACCCCCTGCTGCCCCAGCGCTGGGCTTCCCCCTTTCCTCCCCACCAGTGCCCTCTCCCCACCCCGCTGCTGCCCCAGCCCTGAGCTCCTCCCCACCAGTGCCGTCCCCACACACCTCCTGCCACTCCATCCCTGGGTCACTGGTAATGCTCCCAGGGCGGGTCATTCAGCAGGAATTTTGGATGTGCACAAAACACAGACAGGATTGGTTCCCATATGGTTACAGAGCTGCAGGAAAGTGGAACAATTTTCAGCTTGTGTGACTGGAGGATTTCTGGATGCATATTATAAGACTGTCCTCCATAAATGAGGAAAAGCTGAGGTGCCCTTATTATTCTTTTGTTCCACTTTTTCTTTCTATGGGGAATTTGCCAATGCGATATCACTGTCTTCCTTTTAAACAAACAAAAAGGCAATGGCTGTTGAAAATAGCAATTCCAGTCCTAATAAGCATTTCTTGCTCAATTTTATCCTACTTCTTCTACAGCAAGTTACAGTGGATCAGTGTATTTGATCTGGGAGAAATGAAGTAACAGCTGCCCAAACTGAGACTGAGCACTCCTGAATTTTGAGGTGTTCAAATCTGGAAGGCAGGTGCTGGGGGGAGGGCCTGTGGGCTCCGTGGGGGAGCATGGCAGCAACGTGTCTGGAGCTGCATGGAGCCAGACACGCTGGTCTGAGTGGCACGGTAAGGGGGCTGGGGGTTGGAGAAGGGTTAGGGGGTTCGGGGGGGGCAGTCAAGGGACAGAGAGCAGGGGGGTTGAATGGGGTGGAGGTTCAGGGGGGCAGTCAGGGGACAGGCAGCAGTTGGATAGGCATGGGAGTCCCAGGGGTTTATCAGGGGACAGGTAGGGGGTGGGATCCTGGGGAAAAGTTGGGGGGGTCTCGAGAGGGGGCAATCGGGGGACAAGGAGCAGCGGCATTTAGATAGGGGGTGGGGTCCTGGGAGGCAGTTAGGGGCAGGGGTCCAAGGAAAGGGGTATCAGGGGACAAGGACCAGCGGTGTTAGGGGGTGGGGGTCCTGGGGGGCAGTTGGGGCAGGGATCCGGGGAAGGGGCAATCAGCGGCCGCGGACCGGGATTCAAAGGGCTCTGGGCTGCCTGCAGCCAAGGGAAGCCCTGAGCCCTTTAAATCCCAGCCATGGCTGGGAATCTCTGCGGGCAGCCCAGAGCCCTTTGACTCCTGGCCACGGCTGGGATTTAAAGGGTTCTTGGCTCCCCGTGGCTGTGGGCAGCCGAGAGCCTTTTGATTCCGAGCCGGCTGAGATTTAAAGGGCTCTGTGCTCCCTGCGGCTGCAGGGAGCCCAGAGCCCTCTGACTCCAGGCTGCGGCTGGGATTTAAAGGGCTCTGGGCTCCCTGCCACTGCGGGCAGCCCAGCACCCTCTGACTCCCGGCTGCGGCTGGGATTTAAAGGGCTTTAGGCTGCCCGCAGAATGCCGTGTGAATCTCCCTGCAGGCCACACAGTGAGGCTCCACGGGCCGCATGTTGTGCAGGTCTGGCCTAGAAACACATCCACTTGCCTGAAGGACATACAGCAGCCACAGCTAAACTGTGTTTGTAATAAGGACAAACCTATACACTGGACAATCTTGTCTTCTCTGCGCTTTGGGAAACTTTAGGATTTTTCACACTGAAGGAAAAAAGAAATCACACAAAACTACTGCATCCTTTAGCTCCAAGGAAAGTCTTTTGGTAGGGGTCAGCCTCTAAAGCACTAGCATGAAACATAAACATTATCTATGGACAAGTGCATGAGCCTTTACAATCAGATTGGGTTAATCAAGTTATTTTCATTAGTTAACCATTGTCTTTGCCATACAATCTCTCCCCGCATTTGGGGTATGCAATAAAAAGTCAGGAGCATTTACAAGTTACACTTGATCTCTTGCAGCTCAGAGCTGAATGAACCCTTACCAAAGGCCTGATCCAGAGCCTACTGAACATAAGAACATAAGAGTGGACATAGTGAGTCAGACCAAAGATACATCTAGCCCAGTATCCTGTCTTCTGACAGGCCAATGCCAGGTGCCCCAGAGGGAATGAACAGAACGGGGAATCATCAAGTGATCCATCCCATCACCCATTCTCAGGTTCTGGTAAACAGAGGCTAGGGACACTATCCCTGCCCATCCCAGCTAACAGCCATTGATGGACCTATCCTCCATGAACTTATCTAGTTCTTTTTGAACCCTGTTATAGTCTTGGCTTTCACAACAGCCTTTGGTAAAGAGTCCCAGGGCTTGACTGTACATTGTTTGAAGAAATACTTCCTTTTGTTTGTTTTAAACTTGTTGCCTATTAATTTCATTTGGTGACCCCTAGTTCTTGTGTTATGAGAAGGAGTAAATAACACTTCCTTATTTACTTTCTCCTCATCAGTCATGATTTTATAGACTTCAACCATATCCTCCCTTAGTCATTTCTTTTCCAAGCTGAAAAGTCCCAGTCTTAATCTCTCCTCATATGGAAGCTGTTCCATAACCCTCAAAAATTTTGTTGTCTTTTTTTTAACCTTTTCCAATTCCAATATATATTTTTGAGATAGGCAACCAGATCTGCATGCAGTATTCAAGATGTGGGCGTATCATGGATTTATATAGAGGCAATATGATATTTTCTGTCTTTTTCTCTATCCCTTTCTGAATGATTCCCAACATTCTGGTAGCTTTTTTGACAAGTAGAGATGCATGGTAACATGGACGTGGATGCTGATGGCTCCTATCTAATGGATCTGAGGGGGCCCCTTCCTTGTGGATTGCCAAGATCCATGGGGTTTGCAGGTCTTGTCCCCGAAAATGTTGCCTACCCCTAACCCCTGCCCATTGAAAGGGATACTTTGCAGGAAGCTCAGGGAGGAAAACCTCTGTTTTTCCTGTCCCTCTGGTTTCACCTGCCGTACATTCGATGCTGAGGTGACAGGTGCCTTCAAGATACCTAAAACTGTAAGCAGATGTGACACTAAGAGTCTAGGATTATTTCATATAATATTCATCTGTTTATGAAACTCCACACTCATAACCTTGTACAAGGGGAACAACAGAGTTATATAACTAAGATTTCTTTAAAATTGCCACTGGGTCTCCTTATGGATATTTTGAAAATGCCAGAACTATTCACTGGAGCTTTTTAAGAGGCCTTATGAGATGAACAACAAAATATGCTGAAAGGTTACCATCAAAATCGCTAAGGACCATGATCATCTGTATGTGATGTGCAGCCCTTGCTTCAGCGGCATATTTTCTGAGCAGCTCTCCTTTGGCTCATGTAAAAGAATGTGCTCTGAAAGGTCAGAAAGGTAATTAAAGAGACAAAAGACCAGCTCTTCCCAACCACCGAAGCAGGTGCTCAGTCTAAACGTTTGCCTGCCAGATTGTATCTCTTTAGGCTTATTAAAAATTAAGTGTTTGTTTTTATGAGATGGATCATGACGATCGCAAACTGAACTGCAAGTACAATCAGAATCACTTAGAAAACTATTCTATTTTTGGTTATGCAAATATTTGAAAAGCAACCTGCTTTGTTATACTATTGCAACATTAGGAAACCCTAAGCCAGACCCTCCAGCAATGCAAACCCAATGTAACTGGCTAGTTTATCAGTTTACAGCTGCGATGAATGACTGGCGTGGTGCCAAGGTGGCCAGAATAAACCAATGAATCTGGCTCACTGTGTATGAAATGGGAAGGCCTGATTTGTGTTCCAGGGTGACATACTGACAGTGTGGGAGGGATTCTCTATTGTGCCAGACAGGTTGGAAAGCAGTTGGATCTGGCCAGCTGAGAATTCACCTGGCATGATAGGGCAGAGACAGCCTATCTGGCTCCCGCAGCACCCACCAGCCGGTCCCAAAGCAGGGAATGTATCTAGGGCTGGGGCGGAAATGCACTGAACTCTGGCTGTAACCAGCTGCTGCGTGGTCCCTTAGAAAACTTGGCACTGCGGAGAATCTTGGCTTGTGTTTGTAAAGACCAGAGTATGTACCACAGCGCCACCGCCGTCCCATCCTTCTCCCCTCCGTATCAGTCATATCCTGTTGGATCAACCCAGGCTATTAGTTTGCAGGAGCAAATCTGGGTCACTAGCATTAGCTGCTTTTGCTCAATGGTATTTGATCACTCTTGCGGACTGCAGTTGTTGCATGCTTCTCCTCGCATCCAGGAAGGCAGGTGAGTAATAAGCCCATCCATAGAACTGGTGCCAGTTCCTTTGTGTGCATGAGCTGACTCGGGACTCTCTGGATGGACGTGCTACACTCCTTTTCTCCCAGAGGCTCATCTTCATTCCTGAAAATGCAGTCAATTTTTCCTGGCCCAGAGCCTGGGAACAGGAGTCTCTTCCTAAACCCAGGTTTCCTGAGCAGTCTACTGACTTGGGAATACTTCTCCATGCCATTTTCCCTGAAGGCAGTTCACATCCATGCCTATGCTGTCTTGGCTGTCTTGCCTTCATTGGATGGCTGGAGCCCCTTTGGCAACTACATTAAATGTTATAAAGGAGAATGATACTTGTGCCAATACCAGAGAGATTCAGATGCTCTCTCCTCTGGAATCTCGATTGCCAGGAAATTCTTACACTATCAGGGCTAGATTCCCAGCTGGTGTAATTCAGTGTCCCTCCGCTGAAGTCTGCCTCAGAATCCTTTTGAAAGTCCTGACTGAGTTGCCAGCCTGTTAGCCGCATCCCAGCATAGGTCTCTAGAAGCAATCAAGGCTAGATTTTTAAAGGTATTTAAGTGATTAAAAATGCTGGTAGACACTTTTGGGATTCCCACTAGGTGCCTACATGCTTCTGAAAATCACACTAGGCATTTAGCTGTATCTTTAGGTGCCTAAATACCTTTAAAATTTGTCTGTCAGCCCCTAGTGCTCTTACGAGTCTTGGGCACAACTAAGCCCTGGTCTACACAGGGGGTATGGGTGGGAATCGCTCTAAGGCCTTGGCTACACTGGCACTTTACAGCGCTGCAACTTTTGCGCTCCGGAGTGTGAAAAAACACCCCCCTGAGTGCTGCAAGATACAGCGCTGTAAAGCCTCAGTGTAATCAGTGCCACAGTGCTGGGAGTGCGGCTCCCAACGCTGCAAGCTACACCCGTAAGGGATGTGGTTTATGTGCAGCGCTGGGAGAGCTCTCTCCCAGCGCCGGCGCTCCGACCACACTCACACTTCAAAGCGCTGCAGCGGCAGCGCTTTGAAATTTCAAGTGTAGCCATACCCTAAGTTACGCAACTTCAGCTATGTGAAATATGTAGCTGAAGTTGACATACTTAGATCGACTTACTGTGGTGTCTTCACTGCAGTAGGTCGACTGCTGACGTTCCCTCATTGACTTCGCCTACGCTTCTTGCTCCAGTGGAGTACCGGAGTCGACGGGAGAGCGCTCGGCGGTCGATTTATTGCATCTTCACCAGAGTCCTTCCCCTGCCCTGCCTTTCAGTGTCCTGGTTTTGCACCAGGGCAATCTGGTCACCCTGCTTATTCACCATGCAAGCCCTAAAGGTATAAGTTGGGCATAAGTGATGCCTAGGCTTTGGTGCAGGCCCTCTTCACAATGGCGAATCGTGCCAGGGCATTTCCCTAGTTCATGCCGGTCGATTTCAACTTCAGCCAGGGCCGGTGCAAGGATGTTTTGCGCCCTAGGCGAAACTTCCACCTTGCGCCCTCGCCCTCCCCCGCGCACCCTGCCCTGAGGCACCCTCCCCGCAGCAGCTCCCCCCCTCCACTCTGAGATGCCCCCCCCGCCCCAGCTCACCCCTGCTCTGCACACCCCGAGCACGTCGTGGCTGCTTCACTTCTCCCACCTTCCAGGCGTGTGGTGCCAATCAGCTTAGGTGCTGCAAGCCTGGGAGGCGGGAGAAGTGAAGCGGCCATGGCATGCTCGGGGAGGAGGCAGAGAAGGGGTGAGCTGGGGTGGGGAGTTCCCCTGCGTGCCGCTTCCCCTACCCTTACTTGTTGCAGGCAGCCCTCCCCGCGCTCCCCTGCTCCAGCTCCCTCCGCCTAAATGCCGGCAGCGAGCAGGGCGGCCGAAGATCTGGCCGCCGCGGTCCCTGCTGAAGAAAATCACGCCCCCCAAATGCCAGCGCCCTAGGCGACCACCTAGGTCACCTAAATGGTTGCACTGGCCCTGACTTCAGCCATCTTGTTTCATAAGAGAAGAGAGGTTGAAATGTTTCAGTGAGATTCAAATCCCAGTTTCAAAGCTGGGCATGCAGATCCCGAATTGGAGCTCTCCACTTTGTGCTAAAGGGTATATGGGTACTGGGGGCCCCGAACCTGCAATGAGGATCCCTGTCAATGTTGACGACAAGGGAGTGCCTGTGCGGAGTTAATTGCAGGATCAGGGCCTATATGACTATTTAGTAGCCTGATGTAGCCTTCATCGGTGAAATCCTGACCCCAGTGAAGACATGAATGGGGTCAGGATTTCACCCCACAATCCCTAACTTAAGTACCCATCTTTGAACAATGGGCCCACAGTGTGTTTTTCGGTCATCAGCTTAATTAGATAATGACATTATAGTGTCTTAGACCTCAGAAGGAATAGGGACCTATCAGGCGTATAGGATTTTACAACAAAACCACACTCACCACCAGATTTAAATCATTATACATGAAGCAGATGCATAATCCACTAAACTACAGCTTCAGCAGCTAGAGAAATCTGCAGGAGTTAAATTAGCCACCAGAGGGAGCTCACAATATTCCATGAAGGCAAAAGAAACAGGAAAAAGAACAGGAGTACTTGTGGCACTTTAGAGACTAACAAATTTATTTGAGCATAAGCTTTCGTGGGCTACAGCCCACTTCATCGGATGCATAGACTAGAACATAAAAGAAACAGGGAATGCTACCAAGCAAACATATGAGAGCTGCAGAATTCCTAGCCCATTCAGCAAGGTGGATTTCCATATTGTGGCAGCTTTATTCACACACCAACACCCGATGTAATAAACTGAAATGCGGATGATATTCTGAGAGAAGGAGAACTTTCCTCCAGTACTAATTCTGTTTGTCCTGAGGTCTTGAGCCAAGACTATTTGTATTTGAGCCACTGGAAAATCCAGAGTTTGCCTTGGTGCTAAATATTACATGTATTTTATTTAAAAACCTGCACAGATATTGGCCAAATCTTGAGTTCCTCACTCAGGAAAAACTTTCATGAGTTTCAATGGGACCTGAGGACTTAGCCCTATATTCTTGTCTAGTGATATTTACTATTTAGCAATGGTCAAATCCATGCCCCTCATTCTAGGACGTTATATGTGTCACTCTGACCCCTCAGAACAGGAGGTTTAGGTTTAGAACGCATATCCTCTGGCTCCAAGAGCACAGGCCCTTACCACCTGAACTAATGAACATTCTCCATTAGCAGTCAGTAGTAGAAGGGTCAAAGGCACACAGCTGAGCAATGCCTGTTCCATCCAGAAGACGGCCATGGCACACATACACATTTGCCTACAGCATTATAACTAGTCACGCCAATTGTTGTCTTTGATGCAATCCACAATGCTTTTAACTAGCTAGCAGATGCTCCCCACTGGCCATCTTTATTATTTTCACTTAACATACATCAGCAGGCACAGGAATCTGCTAAATTTATCTTCTGTGCCTGAATCTAAATGCACAGGCCACACAGGATATTTTTAATTGTAGGTAAACCTCCTCTACAAACACCTTCTCATTTCAATACTATAGATGGTACATTTTCCAGGTCACTTGGACTCAAAACCTGTACTTTCTTTCCACAAGCCCCAAATCACTGTTTTCTCCTGGTACTTTTGGTGCTAGTGTAAGCAGGACGTCACTTGGCAAGGAAATCAGCTCTACGGGAGAGCTGGGGAAGGATGTGGCCCATGGCTCTGAGCATTTGGCTCATGCTGGAGTTAAAGCCAGGGAGATTTTTGTGCCTAAAGCAACATGGTTCATGCAAATGCCAGAGTCACTGAAAGCGCCAGGCTCTGAGGACAAACAAAATGTCAAAAAAAAAAAAGTTATTTTTCTGCTAGGTTCACAAAACCCCATGGCATACAAATGAAAATAAGCCATCTGGTCAATCATTCTGAGATCTTAAGTTGAGCATCCAGAGTCAAATTTTGCTCAGTTACACCAATGCAACCCCATTGGCGCTATTCACAGGCAAAACACTCATATTTGCCATCAGCTGCTGTCATGGAATAAACTTCTTAAGTAACTCTGGGCCCATTCATGCTCTCATTGAGATCAACTGGTGTACAGGATTGGCCTCACAGCCCCCTCACTTCCTCTTTTGGACAGTTTCTGAACTGAGATCCTGTCCATTCTCTTATGTTTAGGTTCTTATATTGCACGTATTAGCATATGTGCCACATGGCATCTATCTGAAGAAAGCTCTGAACAGATACTTGGCCCCACTGAAGCCAATGGAGTTTTGTCATTGGCTTCAATAGGGCCAGGATTCTGTCCCTGATTTTCCTGGTTTCCTCATCCTGTCTACGGACACTCTGTCATTATAATTATTTACATTAATGTGCCACCTGAAATTGGGGCCCCCAGTGCTAAATCCTGCCCCTCAAAGTTTACAGAAAAAAGGGGGGATTATTATTCCATGGTACAGATGAAGATTTGAGACACAGAGAGTTTAAGTGACTTGTCCAAAGTCACAGGCAGAGTTTGTGGCAAACCCATGAACTGAAGCCACATCTTCTAAGTCACAGTCCACTGCTTTAACCACAAGGCCATCCTGCCTCTGTTCTTCTTCCCTCCCCGCTAATTTTCAAATAGTTAAGTGTCCACCCCTCCTCCTTGAGGGCCTGATTCTGACCTCACTTGCACTACTGTAAATCAGGAGTAATTCCACTGACATCAATGGAATTAGCCTGCTGTTAAAACCCATGTAAGGGAGAGAAGAATATGAGTTATCCACGGAGAGTTCTCCGTGATTTACCAATAAATACATAAATAAATAAATAAAAATCAGTTTTGCTCCTTGTTGAACTGTCAGCTACAGACCAAAATCAATTACTGAGTTCTTTGAGTAAAGCAAATAATGTTATAATGGAAAGGGAAGAACCATTAGATTTCTTGGCAGAATCCCACACTTCAGCTGTGAGTATTCAAACTGGCAGCATACCATATTTAAAAAGGCAGACATTTCAGAAACAGTGATCTACATCTGTAGTGGATATAGCTATGCAGGGGTCTTCTTCTTTTGTATGGCTTGGGTAGGTAGCAACGATTACAAATTTATATCTAGATTTGATAGCCAGCGCATTGTCACAGCAGTGAGCTGGTGAATGTCCTTCAGGCCCCCGGACAAATAATGAAGGGGACACTCAGATATGATGTTTTCCATCGTTTGTGCCTGGTGACCACAGTTGTATACAGGTGTTCGCCTCATTTTCCATTTTAAGAGGGTTTGTCCACATCTCCCATGAGAGGTCCTGATGAGATTCAATCTGCACCAGTCTTTCCACATAAATCAAAACCCAGTAGTTCCTTGGCAGGGTCAATGACGTGCTGTTTGTTCTGAGCAGTCATCAAGTTGGGGGTAAGGGTCTTGTGCAGTTCCATAGAAGGTTATGGGATTTAAATGTTGTCTTTGGTGGGTTCTGAAGGTCATCGTGCAATGGGATCCTCTTGTTTGCACTGACATGGTTGAGAAAGTGAGATGACTGGGTAGTTCTTCTAATCTGTGGAGGCTGGATGTGCGATAGGATCGGGAGCCAGTCAACTGGAGTTGATTTGAGTGTCCCTGACACTGTACGCATGGTGCTATTGAGGTGAGTATCAAGGAGTTTAGTATAACTTCTGGGAGACCCCACATTGGTGCACAGCATTGAGCTACAGAATATAGCAAGGCAATTGTTGTGGTTCATAAGGTCTGTGGACTGGAGTCCCATGATATTCTGGCCAATTTTCTGATAAGTGTGACACGAGATATGACATTATCGTGGGTGTTCTCAAGGTGTTGTCGAAAGATCAAACTCTGGTCCAGTGTAACATCAAGATACTTTGGGCCAGCCTCATGGCTGATGCTCTCACCGCAGAACTGCATATCGAGTTTGGTATTAGACATCGTATTGTTCAGATGGAAAGTAGTCACCATGGGTTTTGTATTTTCTAAATTAGGCCTACATTTCCAGCATTGGAAATAATCAGCCATTGTGCTAAGATCTTGGGTTAGGGTGCAGCTGATGGTATGGAGGCTTGTGTGCTGAACAGCTAGGGCACTGTCATCTGCTTACATGAATTTCCTTGACTCCGTCACTGCTATATCTGTGGTGTACTGATAAAAAACTATCAGTGCCAGGACAGAGCCCTGAGGAATGCCTGAGTTAAGAGTTCTTGATCTACTGTTCTGGCCATGAAGGTATACCTTAAAGTGGCAGTCCCTGGTCATCGCCACCAAGAGGCAAATAGTTTGCTGGCAGTGAATGACATGGGAGATCTTGAGGAGAAGGCCCTGTCTCCAGACGGTATCATATGATGAGGACAAATCAACAAGTATATGACAGAGAAGATATGGAGCTATTTATCTGTCAGTCCATCTCTCAAGCATGAGATCTAGGCTTTGGTTCAGCCCCATCTCTGGCCAGGAGAAAAAAATTCACAAGTGGATCCACCCAAGAGAGACATTTGGACTGCTTAGAATAGAGAATTATCTCTCTGGAGCTTCATTGTTAGTGCTTTCCCAGCTAGCAGCTGGCCCAGTACCCAGTACCAAGAGAGACTGCAGACCGTTTTCCATGGGGAAAATAACTGGACTGGCAAGGGGAAGATGGGCCTCCCTTCCTTCCAGCCTACTCACTTCTCCCCAGAACCACTCACTGCCCATCCCCACTACACGTTGAACGTTGGATCTGCAAGGTGCCCTCCGTAGGGGCTGGAGGCACGGGGAAGCTGTGCTGCAGAGGCCAGTGCCCTCCCGTTCTGTGTGGAGGCATGAGAAGGAAGGCCCCCTCTGTGCATGGACCTAGGGGATACGATAAGCCTCATGTTTGCTGAGTAAGAACAGAGTCAAAAAAGAAAGACTCAGAGCAGTGTTTTGAAAACCCTGTCCCTGGGCTTGAGCTATGTTTGATGATACAAACTACAAAGGCAAGGATGCTCTGGCACTGACTTTGGGGATTTCCTATGAGCCCCTTGTTAAAATTCCATCAAACTGAAAGGAGGGTTGGGATCATTTTCCTGTCCCTGGTGGGGTTTTGTTGTTGCATGATTTTCTCTCTGCAGTGACACTTTCTACCCCTATCAATGTGCTCTGCCTATGACTGCCTCCCTAGCAGTGTATTATTCTTTGTGCCTACCAGGCGGTCACTAGGCGAAGGTGTGCACCGCTTAGTTAGCACGTCTGGTACGGCTGTGCTCTCTAAGACTCCTGAATGCTGATGGAGACAATAGGCTGGCTGTTGATGGGTTTAGGAGGCAGGACACGTATCCTGAGGTCAGGAAGCAGCAGCACATTCTGTCTCTCAACCACAGGAGTGTGTTTTACATCGGCTTGTTATTTTGAAAATAATCAGGGCCAAATGTGGTAACTAGCGAGCAGGCTAAGTGCTGGGTTGTTAGCTAGATTTCTCCATGAGGGCTGGAAGGAAATCTCCCCAGGAAGGCTGCAGGGGAGCAACACTATATCTAGTACTACAGCTTCTGTAGCTAGTGCACTCCCTCTGCATCAGGGAAATTGGCTGGTAGATCCTCACAGCTGCTGATCCACTAGCCCTGCCTCCAAACCCTTGAGGCACGGGGGGCAAAGGCAGAACAGATCTTCATGACACGCAGGCTTTGTGGATGCTGGGTGATGTCCACAAAGCCTGCCCTGACTTTCTGCAGTGGAAGCACTCTTCTGCATCAGCGGAGAAGGCTCAGGATTTGGCTCTCCAGTTCTTTCTAATGGGAACTCCAATGTTGCAGTCCTAGGGTCCAATCCGACACTTAGTTATGGAAGATTTCTATTTAAATCAATGGGAGTTTTGTCTAGGTAAAGCATTCAGGATCAGAACCCTAGTTTGGATCATTAGATTAGCAAGGTTATCGGTACTGAAGTAGCACCAAAACACAATCAGGGCCCTGTTGTGGTAGGTGCTGTTCACACACAAAAGATACACTTGAGAACAACATACCAAAAAAACAGTGGCTTGATACTAAGTGTCTCTGTAAAATATGAGGGGAGTTTGTTTCCTGGCCCAACAGTGTTAGAAGATATCCTGGAAATGTCCTGGATTTAGGTGTGAATAAAAAAAAAAAAAAAAACAAATTACTGACGTGAAGGATGGAGTATGCAGCAACTGCTTAATGTTAAAGTTCAGAGCATGCTGGTATGACTCATCATAAGCTTACTGCTCTCTGAAAGCTGGGGGACGGGAGGGGAAGAGAGTGGAAGGGAGGAAATTGATGACATTCAGGGTTACCAGATGAAGCGCAGTGTAGGTTACTTTCTGATTGTGATTTGGGAAAACATCACATGAAAAATAAACAAACTGCTGTCAGATGCTCACTTTTTCTTCCTTTTGCAGCAGAGACAAATGAGTACTTGAACTAACCTGACTCAACAAAGGGAGGAGCTGTAGAGACTTATCACTCTTCTAATTTTAAAGAATAAATAGGATTTATTTCAGTTATTTATCTACTTTCTGAGGGCCAAATCTTACTCTCTCTTGATGTACCTGCAGGAGGTTGAAGAGCAGACCAGGAAATTCTGCAAGAGTTACCTCATTGTGGCATTAGCATCTGCAGAAGATGCAGGGAGTGTAGCCTCCTGATCTTAAGATCCATGGAAAAGGACACATCCCACTCCCATGGAGGGTCTTTATCTCCATGTAGCTATTCTAGCTCCCCACACCTCCTTTGTAAGCACAATCAAGAATCTGAGTAGCAGGTAGCATCCACACACCAAGGAGCAGCAGCAGCTGTTGCAAAAGAAACTCAGTGGGAATTCATGCTGTTCAAACATCCCTAACTCCCAATGAATTTCCCATAAAAAATCCATATGGTCAGCAGGGGATAATGCCCTGGATAATGTCTATTTCCCTGCTCCACCACTTTGCATACCTGGATCTACACGCATAGAGCTGAGGAGCATCCCTGAGGGTCACCGTCTCACAGAGAGGTGATGAAACTATAGAGCAGTGATTCCCTCTGACAGCAGGGACCTGGGGTATTTCATCTTCTCCATGTATGACGGCTTCTTTACGGGAACTGCTCAACAGAGCAGTTTGTCCATCCTTCAGGTTTACTCTAGAGGGAGGGCGATTTCCAAAGTAAACTCTGCACAGCTTATTAGTCACTGTGAAAATCAGCAGAGCTGGTTGTACTGGGAATGGAAATGGGCTGGAGCTGTTTTTGTCTGTTTGCAGCAGTTTGACCAAGAGACCCAGGAAACCCTGACAGAAATTGTCAGTCTGCCGTTTAACTGGGCAGGAGGTGATCATATGATCAAATATATTGGGGGATAACCTGGGGGCGAGAGGGGAGAGAGCGATTTACACTAATGAACAATACTAGCACAAGGACAAATGGGTATAAACTGGCCATGAAGAAATTCAGGCTGGAAATTAGTAGGTTTCTAACTATCAGAGGCAGGGGTGTGCACAGGAATAAAAAAAAAATGTGGCCACTTTTGGAGGGGCACTTTTTGTCCCCCTCTCCGGACAGAGGAGCTGCCTCCCCCAGTCCGGAAGGGCTGCCTCCAGCCTCCCCAGCCCTGGCACTGGCGGAGCTGCCTCTCCCTCCCCACACAGCCCCAGCAACTGGAGGAGCTCTCATCTCCCCCCCACACCCTCCCTCAGCCCTGGGGTTGGAGGGGCTCGCTCCTCTTGCCCTGGCCCCCAAGTTCTGTGCCCCACCGATGGAGGGGGGCATACCTTCTGGAACAGCTTTCCCTTAGAAGGCATGTGGGTAAACAAGCTAAGGAGTTTTAAGAGACAGCTTGATAAGTTTATGTGTGGGAATCGGGATTACATGAGGGTTTCCAACAATAGCAGGGAACTGAACGCGATGACCCAGAAAGTCCCTTCCAGTCCAATGTGTCTAGATGCCTAAACCAAAACACAGCCATGTATTGCCACCTTAACCCATCCCTGCCTTAGGCGCTTCCATTGTTGAGTATGAGGGGTAAGTCTGCCCCCAGGACAGGCAGCATTCCTCTCAACACGGCTGCATGAATATAATTAATTCCTGGGCCCGTTCCTCTCAACTTTTCTTTATGTATCCACTTCTATTCTTGCCGCCTCCCTTCCTTGCCTGCTGTTCAGTGAGCTTACTTCTGGCACAGTCTCCCGCTGCCACGCTGTGCTCAGGCAAAACTCCCACTGGCTTTTACTCGAGCACTCCTGGAGTGAAGATTGCAGGGTTTATATTCTTATTATTTAACACTTACATTGCAGTAACCCCTGGAACTCACAAGCAAGTCAGAGCCACGTTGTGCTAGGTGCTGTACAAACAGAGTACACGACCATCCTCGCCTCAAAGAGCTTAACTGGCTGAAAGAAAAGACAACAGGCGGATGAGAGAAACAAGTGGGAGGGAAGGGGGTGGCCAGGAGAAGAGAATGAATAGGATTTTCTTGCACAGACAACTTACATATACAAGTCCTAGCTAGTCAGTTGCAGCCAGCCACAACTTTACTACCTGCACATCCAGTACCAGAGACCCATTTCCTGTGCACGGTGGCAAAGGGTTTTGAAGCAGAGTAACGCGGTGGCTTTACAGATTCTGGAGCGGGAGTTTCCCCCCCAGGCATACGGGGCAGGGCAGGCAAAAGCACCAAGGTGCTCACCGTGCGGGAAGCAGGCGAGCCCGGCTGCAGAGGGAAGGCGGCAGTCAGCCTTGGCGCAGCAGCAAGGAGAGACAGAAGGAGGTTACGCTATGACGGTCGGGAGGACAAGGAGCTTGTGCTCGAAGTGGAGGCTCCAGCCTGAAGCGCGTGGCCCCAGGGATGCCCCCCTGGGCTGGGTCAGCTCAGGCCGCCCCGGCTGCAAGGGGGAGCTGAGGGGCTGATTTGCAGCAAACGGGAGAGAAGCGGCCCGTAGCCCCGGCTCCCGCCGCTGGCCCCATGGGGAGCCTCCCCCCGCCTCCCAACTCATTCATCAGGGCTCCGCCTTCGCTTTCTCCCACGCTCGACCCGCGCCCTCGGCCCCTGATTGGCTCCTTCCCGCGTCAGTCGGCCTGGGCTTCTTTGGTCGCGTGGAGCTGTCAAGTCCGGCTGGGTATGCGGGGGATGTGGCTTGACCGCCCCCCCTGCTCCCACGTGGCAGGCTGGGCTGGCAGCGGCGGGCAGCACGTCCGAGGCCAGGTCTCCTGCGGCCTTTGCAGGCGGGCCGGGGGCAGCGGAAAGTCTGAACCGGCGCAGCCAGGGATCCCGCTGCCGGCCATGAAGCAGTGGGGACTTCCCCTGGCCCCCGGCTGTTAAGAATTAGCGGTGCAGATACCTGGGAGCGCCCCCCCCAGCAATGCACAACCCCCCCCCCCCGCACGCACTGAGTAAGGGAAGCCCTGCGAGCCGCGCCTCCCGGGGAGTTCCTCCCGCCATGCCAAGAATTAAGGGAACCCCTGGCGCGCAGTGACTCAAAGGGACCCTCCTTTCTACGCAGCGGTTCAGGAGATTCCCTTGTCCCACCCACCCAGCCGCAGGGAAACCTGTGGGCGCTCAGGGACTCCCCTGGGCTCGGCTCTTTGTTGGCTACCTTGAGCGCGGGGCTCGCACGGGCTGGCCCATGTTCTCCCAAACCCAAAAGGCAGCGCCGGGCAAACTGCTGCCTTCTCCGCGGGGAGGGAGCCCACCAGCTGCCGGGAGTGCGACCCAGCAGAGCCCCCAGCCAGCAGCACCCCCAGCCCCGTGGGCAGGGACATGCCCTAGATAGCCAAAGCTGCACCCCCTCCTCCATTCCCGGCAAGCCCGGGGGTGCGGGGCAGGACAGGCTCAGGCGCTGGGCCGGGAAGGGAGGGTGTGGCAAAGGGTGGACGGCGCGCCTCGCCCCCTGCCCCGTCTGTCCCAGCCACAGTTCGCATCTCAAGCCATAGAGGGAAGAGTGTGCAGAGGCGACACGCCGAGTGCATGTGTGAACAGGGGGGAGGAAGAGGGGAGGGGAGGGAGCAGGCTACAGACATCCGGGCCCTTTGCACATTCCAGTCCCACAGCCCTGAGCAGCCGCCACCTCCGGGAGACGCTGCCAGCCGCCAGCAGAGCGAGCGCGGCAGGGCTCGAGCCCCGCGGTGCAGCAGCGGCAGCGGCAGCTGCTGCCAGCCCGGCCAGAGCCGCAGCTGGGGCCGGCTGCGCGGCGGGGAGACGCTGACAGCTGAGCCGGTGCCGCCTCCAGGAGACACTGACAGCCGCGGCAGTTGTGCGCCAAGTGAGGCGGGGGCGCTGCGCCCGCAGCTGGGCAGCGGGCGGAGGCGCCTTCATCCAGCACCCAGGTTTGTGCCCCGGCTGCGCTCCGCACGCGTTCCCCGAGCCACCTGTCCCACCCTCGGTCCGGCTCTGGTGCCCGCCAGAGGGATGCTGCCATGCTTGCGGGAGGAGGGCTCGAGTGGTTCTTTCAGGTCCCGGGGGGAGGGCTCCGGGCTGGCATTAGTGGGCGAGATGGCTGGGAGAGAGGATCTTGCATCTGCAGGCAGGGGAGGGTTGTGTCTGCTGGGGAGATGCAGGGGATGGTGGTAGGGGGGAAGCATTCGCAGAGCGATCAGACAGGTGGTTTCCTTGGGAAGTTTTGCTGTAGTTTGCGTGGAAACGATAGTTTCCACAAGTCTGCTTGGCATTTGGAGGCGATTTCCTGTCCTACCCTATTGGAGTTTATTTATTTACAGAGGCTGTGCCGGAGCCATGGAGCTGCCTGCAGCTGGGCAGTGTAACAGCACCTCCTTGCAATGGCTAGTGGAAAGCTGGGGATGAGGGGTGCTAGTGCTGAAGTAGTGAGAGGACAAAGCTTTCAGCACATCACTGGGATTTAAGGCACCCAGCAGGCTGTAAGAATTGCCAACTTGTTACATTTTACAGCAGCAGTTAGAATTTTATCCTTAATTGTTTTTAGTGCAGACTTCTAGATGGGCAAAAGATGAAGAGTGGTTTGGTGACATGAAGGAGAAAAAGTAAAGAATTAAGAAATGGCTTTAACAAGTCTCTCTTGGCTTAAAAATTACATACTAAAACCAACCCCCTAAACGCCTTACCTGTGTTGATAATAAACTGTCAATTTTAAAATCTAAATGGACGTTAATTTTGTAGGCAGCTTTACTTTTAGGATCTTATGTTCTAGTGCATGTTTATGTTTTAGTAGGAAACATTGGGCAGGGAGTGTGTGTGTGTTTAAACCCTATTTATAATGGTGTCTTTGAAAAAGAATGAAAGCATTTCTGCTGTTCTTAGCTTCTGTAAATTCTTGTTTTTACAAAATCTAAATTTTCAGACAGATTTGACCCCAAGACTTACTGTACTTTTAAGCATCTGCAATGTTCATGCCACAATTAGGAATTAAATGGAAAGATAAGTATATCCTTTCACTGATTTGCTCCATAACTTGATGTAAATGGTTAAAAGAAATCCATCAAAACTCTGCTAATGCAATGTGCTTTTGTACTTACAACAAATGGAACAGTCTCCCACTAAATTTGTATCCAGGAGGGAAAGGCTGTCTTGTGGTTAAGGCACTGATTGTGACTCAGGAGACTTGGATTTAGCTCCCAGCTCTTCCTGTGCGACCATGGACTTTCTTCATTTTCTGTGCCTCAATTCCTTCTCTGAAAATGGGTTTAATAATATTTCCTTACCTCTTGGGCGTGCTGCAAGGATAAATCTATTAATATTTGTGAAGCACTCAGGATATTCTGGTGAGGGAGCTGCGTAAGTAGATATAACTGAAATTGCATTTCCCTCTTGTCTATAATCAAATAGGATAAAGAAACGTCATCAACTGGAAATCCTCCTAGGGGACTGTAGGAGGGCATTGAAGTCTGTAAATTCTTGTTTTGTTTGGGCCTGAATTTGCAGTCATTGCAGGTGGAGGTTAAGGACTGCTGGGTCAGTGATGAGAGCAGCCTTGAGACCTCCTGGAACAGAACACTGTATTGGGGAAGGGGGGTGAACGGGACACCTAGACTTTACTAGTAACTGTGCGAAACTGAGAAGGAAGTCTTGCTGTTTCAGTATTCCAGCATGGATTAAGGAATGTGTCAGACTTGTGGATTTGTTTATTGTTGGCACAGATGTTAAATTCAAGGATTTGGACACCTTTCTGGATTCCTTTTTGCAGTAGTTTAGAAGCTTGCAGATGAACAAAGATGGGGCTACTCTTTCCCAGGGCTATCGTGGCTTTATCTTATGTTGTAGCTAACAGCATAAAAAGATAAAAGAATAATAATAATCCAACACGTAAGTAAAACAACAGGAAGCATTATTCTCACCTGAAGATTCTCTGCTACTTTACAACAACCTACATTGCAGATCCTGAATCACAGATAGCAGAGAAGGCAGAGAACTCTTTAAGTTATGTTGTCCATCTCCCAGCTAGCTGAAAATTTGTTCCACCTTGCAGTATTCTTGAGTATTCTCCCTGAGATTCAGGCAGCAAGTAAGCAAGCCAAAGACTAGATTGAAGCTGACTAGGTAGAAGGTGCACATTTTTAACAGTGCAGATAACTAACCATTAGAAGGGGTTGCCAAGGGATGTGGTGTATTCTCTGTGTCTTGGAATCTTTAAATCAAGACTGGAAGTCTTTTGGAAAGATACACTCTAGTTCGGTCAGAATTTATGGGCTAGCCGCTAGATGCATAACACAAGCTTTGGAATGTCACCCAGTGTTTCCTGCAAGAGGTCAGACTAGATGATCATAATGGCTTTAAAATCTATGATTCCTCCTCCCCTTGATGGCCCAATCTGCTGTCTTTATTGAGATGACACTCCTGCCGAAAGCTGCCAGTAACACAACTTAATTTAATAGCTCTTACACTCAAGCAAATATAACTTTGAATGAGAACGTCTGTATCAGTTGATATAGCCTGCTATAGAGCATCCTGTAACTTACAACATGTTCTTTTACTACTTGTAAATGACACTGTCTTCCTATTTTATGCCCTCCAATTTTGTGTTTATGGGGAGGTATCTCTGCTGCAGCAGATTGCTGCCATGAATTATCTATCACATCTCCTTTGCTCATCCTCTCAGCACTAATTTCACAAACTCTCTTTACAATGGAGTGGGCCCAATCCTTCTCCCATTGAAACCCATTGCAGGACTCCCTTTGACTTTAATGGGAACTAGGGTGACCAGATGTCCTGATTTTATAGGGACAGTCCCGATATTTGGGGCTTTTTCTTATAGAGGTGCAAATTACCTCCCACCCCCTGTCCCGATTTTTCACACTTACTATCTGGTCACCCTAATGGGAACAGGACAGGAACTCTGTTTTATGTATTAGCTTTTCAAATTCACTGCAGGCCAAACGCTTCCTTCTGGTTGTGGGAGTGGAGGGGAGGCTGAAGCCATGGGTCTCAGTTGGGAGGGAGAGGGAGGGAGCGAAAGCTGCAGATTATTCCCCCCGGGTAAGGGTAAGCCTTGTCTGTGAGAGCTCATGGGGCTTCAGCCAAATGGGTAAGGCAGGGACTGGCTGGAGCAAAAAGGGGTTAGAGGAGCAGCTGGACTCCACTATATTCCTTTCCCCCTTCAAGCCCATAGGCCAAGCCAGTGCCTGCTGCTGCTCTGTGCATGTACAAATGCAGTGGTTCCACTCAGCTCTGCATGGCTCCAATGACCCCTTGTTTCCAGAGTATCTTCTACAATGGACGGTCCCTGGAGCTCATGGGGAAGAAGGAGAGGTTCTGTTGAGCCAACGTCCACACCTCCATTTACTCATAATGTCTAATGGAACGTGGACCAGGCTGTGCGGGATTAACTAATGGGCGGGGATACAGTTGTGGCTCATTCAATGGCAGGACCTGCATACAAATCTAACTTTAGTGCCCTCGTGGCCAAGATGGAGTCTGCTCTGCAGGCAGCTCTGGCCAAGAGACAGCGCACACAGGAATGCAGCAGGAGAAATCCCTTCCACCCCAGGGGCTTCTGTTCCAAACCCCCCAGAGTGAACACACAGACACACACACAGAGGAAAAGTACAATGGATATAACAAAGGGAAGTATTTATTTACAGAGGGATGAGAGGAGAAATACAGCAAGAGGAAATATAAGGGGAGCAGTAAAACAGGGCTGCATCCAAACCAAGGGCCCATAGGCCCAGTGGTAGCACAGTCTGACAGGGCAGACACTGAGCAATTGTCTGCACACAGAGTTCAGGAGGCCTGAGCAAAGTTCCAGTCTGGTGATGAGTCTTTGGGTGCTCCTGGTCGTCTTCGGCACCAGTGAACTTTCCCCAGCAAACCCTTCCAGTGCCCTCTTCTGCGGCTCTCTGCAAAACCACACAGAGCGACCACCTCCCCACTTAACTAGCTAGCGGCCTCCCTCCTTGTTCCCAGTGCAGAGTCACAAGTCCCAGTACTCACAGCCCCATGCACATCTGGGCAGGCGTGATACTGGGTCCAGCTCCGGCCTGTCCTTCTTGGACGATTCCTCCCTGGCACAGTGCTCCTCCTGGCTCCTGTCCTGGGCTGTCCTGATCGGGCCTGTCCTGCTCAGGCCTCAGGCAGGTTCTCCCTGCTTCCTTCTCCCTGGGCCTGCAGGCTGCCTCTCTCCTCCCTGGAGCTCCAGACCCGCCCCCTGGAGTTTCCCTCCTTTTTTCTTACTTTCCCCCTCCCCCCTGGGAAAAGGATTTTCAGGGGCCATGCTTTCTAAACCCCAAAGGGATTACACAAACTTATTAGTTGACTCTTGTCTTTATAATTGGATCCATGTGTGTGGAATGGTCAGTGGAGCTCAGCATGTGTATCTGAGCCCTCCTGTGTAGATCTGATGGCTGGATTGTGGGCTTGCATGGTAAATTTTGGGGGGCAGAGACTGTGGGTGAAATCCTGGTTCCACTGCAGTCAATGGGAGCTTTGCTGCTGACTTCAGTGAGGCCTGGATTTCACTCCTTAGCTTGGGTACTGTGTATATGTACAGCACCTAGCACCATGGGGCTCTGAATGGAATCTTTGGGCACTATTGAAATACCAGTACTACTAATGTTACTAAAAAGTGGGAAAGGTTGGCTGAGAAGGGGAAAAGACTGGAGTGGACTCCTGCTGGGCAGCGAATGCATTGCTCTACCATGGAAGGGGGAGGGGAACTTGGCGGGCAGTTTCAGTGCTGATAACGGAGGGACCTTGCCTTTGACAGGTCTGTTAGTGTTAGCAATTACCAGGATGTACAAGCAGTGGTTAAAGTAGATTGGAACAGGAGCGGGAGCTCTCAGGGCATCAGTCACAGGGGTTGGGGAGCTGGGAGGCAGCACTGCTTACACAGTCCTAATGTAGCTCCCTCTGTTTTTAGCAAAGGAGGGGCAGCTGTGCTCCCCTCCCTCCCCCGCCCGATTCCCCTTACTTTAACCTGCTGTATACTGAGAAATATTAGTCATTATCTTTGACTTTATTATTAAGCCTTAAGATGTGTGTGTTTTTTTAAATCTAAATATTGCAGGCCATACTATGCCATTGATTTTTTTTTTAAGTCAAACTTCCCACTGAAATCATTAAAGCTTAAAAATTGATAGTACAATATGGCCTTTTATTAGCAACATAACTTTCTTTTTTAATCAACACGAAAGGGCAGTCTAAGCTCAGATTTGTGTTCCGCATCTCTGCAACACTCAGACAATACCCCCTCCTCCGCATAGCAGCTCCATAGCTGTCAATGCAGCTTTACAAGGCTATTCTTTAAGAAAAACATAAAGAAGAGAATCAATGTCTGCGAGGTCCCCTTTTCTACTCTCCTCTTCCAAGGCCCTAGAGTGTGGAGAATGGTTCTATGTATTGTTTTAAAATGAAAATAGGTGAAAATTGACTTTAGTGGTCTATTATTTGTTATGTCTCTCGCTGCTCATGCAGAGACAGAGTTTCTGGTAGGAATGAACTTGCTATTTTAGTAACCGTGGCATTTTCCTCAAGGGAATCCCTCAGGGTTGGTCATTATGGTGTGGTACTGTAACTCAGTAAAAAGATAGATTAGCTGGATGGATCTCCTCAGATGTGATTCTTTCCAAATGGCAGGTTTCAGCTAATTATGCCTGCACCTGTTATAATACTTAGCACTTATATAGTGCTTTGCATGTTCAAAACCTTGCACATTCACTAGTTAATCAACCCCCTGAGAGGTAGGTATATATTAGTGTCCCTTCTCAGCTGGGATTATCAAGGTCCAGTGTTGCTAACTGTTGTGATTTTATTGAGTCTTGTGATATAGTTGATTTTTTTTATTTAAAGCCCCCACTCCTGGAGTCAGGTGAGCACATCAGAATCTCAGCTTTTAATTTTTTAAAAAATGAGAGTCTAGCCACAGAAAAGCTTGCAAGTGTGACCTGAGTGCACCCCAAAGGCTCAGAAGCCAGAAGACAAATAAAAAGAGCCCCAAATGTATTTTTTTCAAGTCTCATGATTTCTGAGGTGGGGAGATTGGAGTCCCGAGGGTCACATAGCTAGTCGGTGCCAGAGTGGGGATTAGAAATCATGAAGATTAACTTCTGTGTGGCCTTGGCCAAGTCATTTTTGCTCACTGCCTCAGTTTCCCCAGCAGTATAAAGAGTGTGTTGGGTTCCTAGCTTTCACTGCTATGGTTATGTCAGTGCTTCACACTTTCCCTGCCCTTCCACCTGAACTGGCTTCTGCACCCCACTGTTTTCAGGGCTCCTATTCTTCTGCTGGGGGGCGGGTATGGAATACCTCCACCCTGAAATGCCTTCCTGCCCACACCTGCTCTTCCATAGTGGGAGCAAGAAAATCCGCCTTTGAGGTGGTTGATGCAGCCATTCTTTCAAAGCAGCTGGAACTGCAAGAGAGATTTGCTCTCCCTCTGTGGATAGCGGTACTGGTTTCAGGCCTAACTTGCAGCTGGGGGAAATGCTGCCCCTTCCAGTGGTTAGTGGATGTGCTGTTTGCTTAGTTATCCTGTAGGAAAGTGGTGCTACTATGAAGATAGCTGCTCCCACGCTATCCCCTTGGAATTGTGGGCTGTTTGGAACTGATGGTCAGTGTTAGGACCTGATCATATTCAGCACACTTTACTCCCTCTGATGTTGGCAGGAGGGGAGAGTTCTCAGTGCTTCTCAGGATTCAGGCCTCGGTTTGCGATCTCTACAGAATGACTGTTAATTCCTGTCACTTTATTAGCACCTAGCTGTGAGCACAGTGGGCTGACAACTCTGATCTGGCTGAGCCATGTGCAGAACTACATGAGGTAGAGCAAAGGTGGCTTTAATTATGCAGTGACTTGTGAGCTGGAGGCCAGCTTGACTCCTGGTGCTGCTTAAAGCAGAGGTGGCTTAAGGAGAATGTGGACCCGATTGTGCAAACCTCGTTTACTGCTGGGAGTAAACCTTACTCATAGGAGTGCTCTGCCACTGCCTTCAATGGGACTGTTTGGGGGAATGTGTGTTTTTCACAAGGCTATGGCTTGTAGGATTGGGCCCTGTGTGAGAAATTCCTCCTTCAGAATGGAGGAATGCACACAGTATAAAATCTGGGGACTATTTCACAGCCGATAAGCACATGCCCCTACAATCTGTAATTATTATACAATACATTCAGACTGGGAATAAGGCATAAGTGTTTAACAATGAGGGTAATTAACCACTGAAACAACTTAACAAGGGCTGTGATGGATTCTCCATCACTGGCAATTTTTAAATCAAGATTGGAAAAAGTCTGCTTTAGTTCAAACAGGAATTATTTTGGGGGAGGTCTCTGTTATGCAGGAGGTCAGCCTAGATGATCACACTGGTCCCTTCTGACCTTGGAATCTGAATCACACTCTGTTACTGAAAATTGCAAAGGCATAAAGCAAGAAAGGGGCTTGCCTAAGCCAGGCTGTCTGGAAAACTAATGAAAAGTGTGGTGATGGCTTAATCAGACTGACTCTCTTATCTCTGTGGTAGGTAAATCTCCTAGTAATGTTACTGCACTTTTTACAGACAAGAAGAAATAAAAGTAAAGATGCTGGAGGTGTAGATTTTTTAATCATCACATTTTTAGGACTGTTTTTTCTACAGCCATAGCACCTGATTACACAAATGGGTGAGTAACTTTACTCTGGTGAATAAAGGCATGTGTGTGTTTGCAGGCTTGGGCCTGCAATAAGTATGGGGGGAGGTCAGAAAGGGATTTTCGAAAGTACCTAAGTGACTAAGGAACACAGGACAATGGGAGTTGGGCACCTGAATCACATTTGAACATCGCATCTCTCTCTCTCTCTCTCTCTCTCTGTATGTATGTATGTGTGTGTATATATATATATATATATATATATATAAGCAGGATGAGATTTTCATGTCTGCAGGAGTCAGATGCACAAGTCCATTGACTTTGAATGAGAGTTGGGTACCTAACTTCCTTAGGTGGTCATGGAAATCTTATCCTATTATAAGGAAAAGGCAGAATGAATTCTCCAAGGACTTATTGCTCAGCTGTGCTGGGTTTACTGCCCTCTCTTCAGTTGCTTGCTGGAAACAAAGTTTCTTACCCCAAGTCAGAATAAGCCAGAGTTTTCACATTTCTTGGTCGAAATCTGCTGACAAAGGTACTTTTGAAGACTAAGTGAAACTGAGGATTTTAGAAACGAGGCCGAGGAACATAAATATCACTTTCAGCTACTTTTAAAAGTTCAACGCCCACATTTGCAAACATGGGTGCTTACTGTTAGGCACCTAAATCCAGATTCAGGCTTCTACATGAAAGTGGCCTGATTTCTTTTCTTTTCGTAGGTGCTAAGTACCCCCAGCTCCTAAGGGATTCAGAGAGAACCGTGGGTGCTCACACCTTTGAAGATCAGGTCATTTATATTTAGGTGCCTACACATGGCTTTAGAAGCCTAAAATTAAGCACCTAAGTTTGAAAATGTTGTCTAGTGTATCCTCGTTTACTGCCAAACCATACTCACATTTGCAGTGCTGCCATTCTCCATCACCCGTCATTTAGATGAGGTTCACTGAAACAGACGTTTAGTGACAGAACAGGTGTATTCAACTAGAAATACATACTATCATTGTTTTATTCAGTGTTTGTACAGTGCCTTGCACAACTGGATCCTGGTCTGTGACTGGGGCTCCTAGGTGCTAGGGTAATACAATAATAATAATAATAAATACTTTATTGCAGTAAAATGGACAGTTCTTCTTACTAGCATACCTCCCATGGATGCTGTGAGCCTTAATTAGTCTTAGCAAAATATTTGGGATGATCAGATGTATCATGCTACATACATGCAAACTATTATGGTTATTGGTTTTAAAAAGTATCCAGGAAGACAGCAAAGCTTTTGAAGGGCCAGATCCAAGACCCATTGAAATCAGTGGACAGATATCTGTTGCCTTGGGTAGGTGTTGGATCATGTCCTAAGGGTACGTTTACACTGCAAAAAACACCCCGCCCCCCCGTAGCAGTGAGTCTCAGAGCCTGGGTCTGCAGACTTGGGCTCATAGGGTTTGTGCTACAGTGCTAAAAATAGCAGTATAGACGTTCCTTCTCAGGCTGGAATATGGGCTCTGAAGCCTGGATCTCAGATCTTGAGCTCTAGACAGAGAGGGAATCGCTACACTCCTATTTTTAGCAGCGTAGTGTGAGCCTCACTTTCTGGACCCAGGCCCTGAGACTCACTCCCACAGGTTTGGTTGGGTTTTTCTGTTTTTGTTTTCGCAGTGTAGATGTACCCTAAGTGTCTGACCTTACATGTGAAGAGCAATAGCCTATGTTAATTTCAGGTAATGTAAAGGAGGAAAACCCTCTAATCATTAGAATAGGGAAGTTACAGGATTATTGGCTATGTGTGGTTCTGTGACAGAGTGCTGGGCAAAAGTACCCGAACCGGCACTCTGGTCACTGCAACTTGAATTAATTACTCCAGAGCAGACCTCATTAAGAAGAGCCGTGCCTAACTGAGGAGAACTAAAGAGGCTATTTAGACATTTAGGGGATGATACAAAAGGCACAGGAAGGAAATGGGATGGGAAGAAATGGAGAAATTGCTTCTCCCTGCTTGCTTCAGGAGCGGAGGACTCCCCAGGACTGTAGGTGTGAGGCTGTAAGACTCTCTAGGACTGTAAGCATAAGACTCTCTAGGACTGTATAAGAGTGGTGGAAACCAATATTGTAAATAAACTGCACGAGGTGTTTTACCAGCAAAAAGGTCACTGAGCTGTTTGTGAACTTGAGCAGAGGCAGGAGCGAGCAGGCCCTACCACACGCTGATATAATGCATTGTTTGTTTTTTCATTGATTTGTTTTAAATTAAATCATACTAACTCTCCTAACAAAATAAAGAATAGGCCTTAGCCTGCATTCTTTCCATGCATGCCACTCCCACTGAAGGCAATGGGAATTCAGCATGCTTTTGGACAACACGGCATATTTCAATGCTTTGTACTTCTACAGTGCTTCCTATCTGAGACTCTCAAAGTATTTTGCAAGCATTAGCTGTGGTGCCAGATCTCCTGATTTATCCTGAGTCTTGTAACATTCGATGGTTTTCTTGAGGTCCCAACTCCTGAAGTCATGGAAATATGAGAATTTCAGCTTTAATTTAAAAAAATAAAGTTTGTAGCCCTCATGGCTGTAGAGAAAATCTTGAAAATGTGATCCCAGTGTATCTCAAAGGTATAAAAAACAGAAAGTGGAAAGAACCTAACCTATACTAATAAGTTTGGTTGTTTTTTTTTAAGCCAATTTCATGATTTTGGAATGTTTGAGTTTAGCAATACTGCATTAGTAAAGCCTTGTCATAACTCTCTCAGGCACTTATAGCCATTGTACAGATTGAGAAGACTCAGGTACAATGATGTTAAAAGGGCTTGATTCTGTGAGGCGCTCAGCTTCCTCAACCCCTCACTTAGGCTCAGGCACTAAGATTTTCAACGCTTGGTGCCTCAATCCATATTTAGTCACCTAAATACAAGTGGCCTGAGTTTCAAAAGTACTGAAATCAATGTAAACAGATGAGTGCTGAGCACTTTGAAAAATCAGGCCACTTACGTTTACATGCCAAAATACGGATGTAGGAGCCTAACTGCTGGCTTGTGTTTTTGAAAATTTTAGCCAAAGTGACTTGCCCCAGGCAATTCAGGGAGGCTATGGAAGAGGTAGGAGTGGAACCCAGACTACATGACAGCCCAGACTGTGTTTTTACCACAAGACCACTCTTTCCCTCATAGGGCTTGTCTACACTTAAAATGATACAGCAGCACAGCATTAGGCTGGATACTGCCTGCACCAGTGGGGGAGAGGGGGCAGGTTTCTCCCGTCGCTGTAGGTAATCCACCTCGCCGAGAGGTGTTATGGTATCTAGTTTGATGGAAGAATTCTTCTGTCGACTGAGTGCAGTCTACATGGGACTTAATTCGGTTTAACTGTGCCGTTCAGGGATGTGGATTTTTTGCATCCCCACCGTGACGTTGCTATGCCGATGTAATACTTTAATGTAGACCAGGCCTGAGTGAGGAGTTTCTGTTCTCCTCTCCCATAAGCACAGACGAAGAACAACCCCAAGCTTATACTATTTTCTCCAGGCAAGATTCTTGTAAGCTATTATTTTAAGTACATTGTTTGTTTGTTTGTTTTGTTTTTTTCAAATGAGATAAGTTTTCATTGTATTTGAAAAGCTCTGGGGTTTCCTTTCCCCTCCCTCTCCTGGATAGACTTTTATAGACTCTGGCTATAAAAACGGGGAGGCTCCATCCAGGAAGTATTAGAATATAAAAGGAAATATTTCAGTTCTGTAGTGAATGAAGCTTGGCAAGTCCAGAGAGGATGTGGAGAGAAATGGCGGGGGGGGGAAGTGGCAGGTGTGTTTAGAGGGAAAGGCGTGCCATCAAATATATTTTAAGCTCTGGAAGTTCTCATTTTACTGCACTCTGGAGAAAAGACGTTTGGTTGCTTTTTTTTTTTTTATCCTCTAGTGACACACTTTAAGAGACAACCCTAGCTGTTCTTTTAACTTGTTTCAACTCATCGAATTAATCAGAGCCTAGTTTATCTCTTGCGCTTTTTCGAGGGAGATGCCCAAGGTTTATTTAACAAAGAGCTCTTGCCTTACAGAACAAAAGTTTGCATTTTTGTAGGAAATAGTGTTTTAAGGAAATATCCTACCCATAAGTAGGGTGACCAAATAACAAATGTGAAAAATCGGGATGGGTGGAGGGTGATAGGAGCCTATATAAGAAAAAGACCCCCCAAAAACGGGACTGTCCCTATAAAATCCGGACATCTGGTCACCCCTACTCATAAGGCTGCCCGCTTCCTCTGCTGGATCCCAAGGGAGTGGCTGCAAAGGACCTGGGTTACAAAGGAAGGCTTCGAAGAGCAAGATGAAATGAGCAATTCAGCCAGATGAGGGGAGGTTTGGAGTTAGGGCACTGCTCTTGTTGAAGTTGATGAGAAAACTCTCAGGGAGCAGGATTGGGCCCTAAGGCTTTTGTCAAAGAAAAACTGTATAAGGGAAGCCAAATGGAGTGCAGCATGCTCAGCACCTGGCAGGACCAGGCCCAAAGATGGAGGGAATCAGCTGCTTGTTCTTATCTTCAGGAAGGAGAGTCGCTTTCCAGTGTTTAACTCTTTGACATTTAGAATACTGCATGGGCTGATGACGTGTGATCTGCCCATCCACACAGACTAAAACCAAACTGGGGAAAGAGTGGGGGAGGGGATTTGGTCAATGTGGTTAATATGCAGGATGTTGGGGAGAGATTCTCTAGTGTGCAGAGAGCAATTATCCTAACGAGGACATAGCTGGAGAGCCTCTTTTTCAGTGACTGGGTTCACAGAGCACCTTGCAGAGGGGTGGACTCATGCTTGTATTGTAATGCTGTTGCTTTCATAACATAGATTAATGTGTTGATGCAATAATACAGTACAGACATCTCAATATGACAGGATTTTGGGGCATTCTGACTCCCTAGTCTCTCTACCTGAAGTATGGACTCCATGCCAGTCACATGTGGAAGGATGGTCTTATGGTTAATGTATTGGACTGGTACTCAGGAGCTCTGGGTTCAGTTTCTGGCTGTGCCATAGCCTTCCTACCTAGGATCATAGAAGATTAGGGTTGGAAGGGACCTCAGAAGGTCAGTCTAGTCCAATCCCCTGCTCAAAGCAGGACCAATCCCCAGACAGATTTTTACCCCAGTTCCCTAAATGGCCCCCTCAAGGATTGAACTCACAACTCTGGGTTTAGCAGGCCAATGCTCAAACCACTGAGCTATCCATTCCCCCCCAGATATTGGGCAAGTCCTTTTTTCTCTGGGCTCAATTCTCCATCTGTAAAATAGAGATAATCATACTTCCTTTTTCTGTCTTCTCTAATTACATTGCAAGCTCTTCAGAGCAGGGACTGTCTCTTACTATTTGTGGGGATGGTGCCTAACACGACGTGGCCTCAATCTTGATTGGCACCTCAAGGAGCTACTGTAATACAAATAAATATTAATGAAGTAGCATTCAACAGAGCAATGAGTTGAAGATCTTACATTTACAGAGGGGCTTTCATCAGAAATGATGCCAAAGTGTTCACATAGACATGAAATGCTGCTGCCAGCACTGAAATGTAGCCCTCTCTGGGGTGGAAAGCAGCTGCTACCTAACACAACAGCGTAGGACCTAGAGTATAGAACACTGCATCCGCTTGAAATGGTAGGACGAATGTAGTTCAACCAATGTAATTAAGCAGATTGGAATTTGACCAGGCTACTACTGCTAATACCCAACTCCCGTGATAAGTATCACAGGATCTTTATTGTCTGCCAGTGGGCATGACATTGATTTTATGAATCATTGGGAAGTTTTCACCTTCTGCAGCATAGTGATCCCTGCAGGGGCGTTGGGTCTTTGGGGTCCTGAGTGGCATGCTGCCATGTAAAGTGTGGCATATTGTCATTTGTTACTGACTGACAGGGCAAAGTGTTGCCTTCTGAAGTGCCATCGGCACTTCCTGTAGATCTTGGGTTTTCCCCGTATAGTGCATACCTGATTTACCTCTGCTTAGCTTCTGCAATCTTGGGCAGTCACAACTCTTTCAGTCTCCATAGTAGGTCTGAACTGTCTTCTTGTAAAAGGGACAACTGTGCAATTTGCAACAGCCCTTAGCAGCTGGTCTAACATATGTACAGGGAGGGGGAATTGTTTTTAATGCCTAGTTTACTTAGGGCAAGTCTCCACTAGAAACACTATAGCACCTGCACTGCAGCTGGGCCACTGTAGCGCTGTAGTGTAGACACTTACACTGTGACGGAAGGGGGTTCTTCCATCGCTGTAGTAAATCCATCTCTCTGAGTGGCGGTAGTTAGGGTTGACAGAAAAATTCTAATGGTGTCTGTACTGGGATATGGGTTAGATTAATTATATTGCATAGGGTGTGAAATTTTTCACCCTCAAATTTGCATTTCCTTTTTCTGTGCCTATTTGACTGTAGTATTTTCTAGCCTAATGTATTAATTTTTATTTTACAGTTGTGCTTAGGTGTGGAGAGAGAGGATATGGCCATGTGTGAATGCATAACTTACGGTGTTAAACGCTAGCTGAGTGCCACTCCAGAAGCAGCTGCAGGAATATTGGGTGGAGGGATTCTTGTTCTATAAACCATTCATAGAGTGGTTTGGGATCTCTTGCTATATAAATCCAAATTACTATGTCCTGCTTTCAAATACAAGCTACTGAGTAATCACATAAGTAAGTACTTATTCTCCCCATAATGTTTATAACAGCCTCCTAAAGAAAGAGACAGACTTGATGGTATTAATGGGGACCATGTGGTTCAGTTGCAGGCTCTTACACAGAAGGTTAAAACAGCTGTAAATGGACTCTTATACAGCAACCTGATCAAAAGGGCAGGCAAAGAGAAGACTGTTTTTTGTTTTTCATTGTATTTTTTTTTACAAGGGCTGGCTTTATGATAAACACACGATTAAAATGAAAACCCCAAAGTAAAAATAAAAAAGGGTGGGCAGGAACACAGTGACCTCAAGTAGACCATAAATGGGCTTGAGGTTAGAGTCCCAAAGGGCCTGAGACACGAAAGTCTGCAACTGTTTACAGTTTAAGGATTAAATTTCCTCTCTTGGCTTCCAGACGTCAATCTCTGTGACATGAAGAAGGATATGAAAGAAAACATTCTGGGTATTCATTGTCACTTTTAAGCGTGCTGATTGTCAATGAAATAGAGGAGAAGAGAAACATGACTGATGATAGTCACTTAAGTTGCTCAGTAGGGATTTGTAGCTGGCATTATTACTGCAGTGCTGTCTGCCCGCAGTGCTGTAGTTGAGATCTGTCAGGATGTCCATTATAAATCTCTTATTTTCAGATGTTCAGAACCTGATGGCAAAATTTCTCTCCAGGCTGAAATTTGGTAGAGGAGACCTCAGTTGGCTATCAGATTCCTCTCCCCCCCGCCAAAAAAAAGGGTGGTGGTGTCATTTTTAAATTGTATAAATGCAAAAGTCAAAGGACTACATACATCCTGCTAATCTGTCTCATGTGAATTGACTCTGATTAGTGATGACTAGTGAACAGAACTTAAATGAGTGTCATGGACTTTGCTGCTGTCTTGTAACTTAAACATATCTTTGGTTCTTTACTTCTTTTACATGAAATTTCTTGCTGGCATGCAAACCCTTCTTGCTGAATGTATTAAAAAGTAGGCAGCTGAGAGATGGAACTTAAAATGAGGAATGAAAATGGAATGAAAATTAACTAGTAACTTCATTTCTTTAGAGGTTTTTTTTTTACTACCATATTTCAAATTTTAGGTCCATAACATGCAAGTAAATGCACACCATTAATGGTACACATTCATAACCTACATTTGATGTATCATGATGTATATTGTAAATGCGATTATGTACATTTATACACACACGCACCTACCCTTGAGCATACAGGTATGTGCAAAATATTGTAAATTCAGTATTAAAGTAGCAAATTTAAAATCACAAAATAGTAAAGAAATATCAAAAATTAAGGTTCCAATAACAACATTAACTTGACCAAATTGCATATCTTCTGTATTTTATAAGGAATACATTTTATGACATAACTTCAATATATTAAGCTATACATTTAACAAAAAGAAAAAGCCAAGATAATCTTGATTTTTTGTGTTGTTAACTATGCAATTTTAATATTGCATTTGCAGATTTTTGCATTTGTGTGTGTATAATATAATATATAAGTGCATATGTGTATAACATTGCATTAATGGAGTTTTTGTATGTAATTTCATAGGCTTTTAAAAAGGAAAAAAATAAAATAAAAACGCACATGCCTCATAAGTTTAGTATATTAACAGTCGTTTAGAAGTTGCATATCTTTGTATTACCCAGGTCCTCTCTTCCACTGTTGCCATCATTCAACTAACTTTGACTCTGATGTTTTCTGTCTCATATTATAGCCCAATCTTACAAACACATACTGTGTGTGTATAAATGATTTCACTTCCATGTCCTGTTGATTCTAGAATCATGTCTTTCAATTGGAGGACCTTTGGGGTCGTGTGTATGGGATGGTTCCAAAAGCCATTGACTTCAGTGGACTTTGGATCAGATCATATAAAAAAGTGCGACCAGATTTTGGGTGCTGTGTAAATCATAAAAAAGCATGAGCAAAAATGATCAGGAATGCAGTCTTTTTGAGAATCAAAGCCAACAAACCGTTTAGGCCATCAGAGGAGAGAGATCACATGCAAATCCAATACTCTCCAGAGTTGCTTCATTTCTATACCACAGATTATGTATAATCTAGCAAATAAAAATCTTTAAAGGATTCATCTAATGAAGAAGCATTTAGTTCCTCTTCCAGATTTTCAACAGCAACTATATTAAGCCTTTCCAATTCTTCTAGGCTTCTTATAATAAGAAAACAAAACAAAACAAAAAAAAGCCAAAACTCAAATCCACCCTTGAAGCTGTCTAAAATAACCAAGAGTTTACATGTGAAAAAGGATGTTCTTGTGGTAAGGGACTGGGCTGGGAGATCTAGGTTCAAATTGCAACTCTGCCATAGCCTCCATATGTGACTTGGGCAAGTTACTTAGTGTAACACTTTCAAAGTGTATAAGTGATCTAGGAGCCACAAAACTGTAATCCTTCATTTTTATGGATCTCAATTCCTCATTTGTAAAGCGGGGATAATCTTACTTCCTATCTCACACCCTCTGTCTGTCTTGTCTATTTAGATTGTAAACTCTTTGGGGCAGAGACTTTATCAATGTGTATGCAGAATGCCCAGCACAATGGGGCCTTGTGTTCAGTTGTGGAATGCTGTATGCTACAGGAATATTTAGGGCTGTCAATTAATTGCAGTCAACTCACACGATTAACTCAAAAAAATTAATTGTGATTAAAAAAATGTCAATTAATCACACTTATAACAATAGAATACCAATTGAAATGTATTAAATATTTTTGGATTTTTTTTACATTTTCAATATTGATTTCAGTTACGACACAGAATACAAAGTGCACAGTGCTCACTTTATATTATTATTTTTATTACAAATATATGCACTGTAAAAATGATAAAATAAATAATATTTTTCAATAATATTTTTCACCTCCTACAAATACGGAAGTGCAGTCTCTTCATAGTGAAAGTGGTGGTTAGATAACTGCACTCAAAAACAAAACACTGTAAAACTTTAGAGTCTACAAGTCCATTCAGTCCTACTTCTTATTCTGCCAACTGCTAAGGCAAACAAGTTTGTTTACATTGGTGGGATATACTGCTGCCTGCTTCTTATTTACAATCTCACCTGAAAGTGAGAACAGACATTCACACGGCACTTTTGTAGCCGGTGTTGTAAGGTATTTTCATGCCAGATATGCTAAACATTTGTATGCCCCTTCATGCTTTGGCCACCATTCCAGAGAACGCGCTTCCATGCTGATGATAATGCTTATTAAAAAAAATGCATCAATTAAATTTGTGACTGTACTTCTTGGGGGGAGAATTGTACATCTCCTGCTCTGTTTTACTCACATTCTGCATATATTTCATGTTATAGCAGGCTCGGATGATGACCCAGCACATGTTTGTTTTAAGAACACTTTCACAGCAGATTTGACAAAAGGCAAAGATGGTACCGATGTGAGATTTCTAAAAATAGTTACAACAGTCAACCCGAGGCTTAAGAATCTGAAGTGTCGCCCAAAATCTGAGAGGGATGAGATGTGGAGCATGCTTTTAGAAGTCTTAAAAGAGCAACACTCTGGTGCGGAAACTACAGAATCCAAACCACCAGAAAAGAAAACCAACCTTCTGCTGGTGGCATCTGACTCAGGTGATGAAAATGAACATGCGTCGGTCTGCTCTGCTTTGGATCCTTATCAAGCAGAACCCGTCATTAGCAAGGAAGTATGTCCTCTGGAATGGTGGTTGAAGCATGAAGGGATATATGAATCTTTAGTGCATCTGGCACGTAAATATCTTGCAGTGCCAGCTACAACATTGCCATGTGTAACCAACCTTGTTTGTCTGAGTGATTTGCTGACCAAGAAATAGGACTGAGTGGACTTGTAGGCTGCAAAGTGTTACATAGTTTTATTTTTGAATGCAGTTTTTTTATACATAATTCTACATTTGTAAGTTCAACTTTCATGATAAAGAAATTGCATTACAGTACTTGTATTAGGTGAATTGAAAAATATATATTTTTTTGTTTTTTACAGTGCAAATATTTGTAATAAAAATAAATATAAAGTGAGCACTGTACACGTTGTATTCTGTGTTGTAACTGAAATTAATATATTTGAATATGTAGTAAATATCCAGAAATATTTAAAATAAATGGTATTCTATTGTTTTTAAAAAATTTTTAAATTGCGATTAATTTGTTTAACAACGCGATTAATTGCAATTCGTTTTTAATTGCGTGATTAATCATGATTAATTTTTTAATTGCTTGACAGCCCTGGTAAAATTGCAAATAATAATAAAAGCTGGGGGAAATGTGCTGCTTGAGCCCCAATCTGAGAAAATTTTACTCCAAGAAAATGTAATTATTTTGGCTTTGTTTGGTGAGCGAGACCCAGGTGGAAATGTCTGTCTTCCCTAGTAAAATACCTATTTTGACACATGATCAAAAGCAAAAGAAAAGGAAGAAAAACTAACTCCACATCTCTGCAGAAGATCTTCCAGTCATATCAGTTTGAGGGGAACACAGGGTTAGGGTGGGGGCTTGTTATAAGTTTTCTAACCTCATGAACAGCTCGACTTTAAAATCAAGTAACAGCTCAAGCCCCCCTTGCATTCTATCTGGAGTTCCCTCAAAGCCCCCTTGTTCACTATAAGTACCTGATCCTACAGTCTCTGGTTGTGGAAAACTTCTGTCCATCTAGGTGGGAGTTTGAGCAAGAGCCACAGACAAAGACACTGCATTTGAATGGTCTATTCTTTTGTTATTTTAGTAAGATCCACACAGTTGTAACTGTGGCTTCAAATTACAGCATTTTACGCATTTAGGCCCAAATCCTGCCATCTGATCTGCCTGGGCAACTCCATGTCCCTACACGAAGGCCCACCAAGATCACTCTCAGGAGTGTGGCCATAGTTACTTGATTTCAAGTTGTGAAACATAGGGCCAGATCCTCAGCTGGTGTAAATTGGTGTAGCTCCATTAACTTCAGCAGAGCTATGCTGATATACACCAGCTGAGGATCTAGCTCATAAATGCTTTTGTTTGCACTTACAATTTATTGTGGATGTAAGTATTTGTAGGATCAAAATTGTGCCTGCAATAGTGGGAACTCGGCTTTTGGAGCTAGATTTTCAAGGGTTTAGCAATCACAGTTGGAGCCAGCTTTTCCCAAAATGTGCAGCTGCTTTGCAACACTTCTGCCCAGTTTTCTAAACAGCTGTGCACCCAACATCTCAAGCTCTTTCCACAATCTGGCCCACTTACAGCAGTACCTAAAAGGGAGCTGAGCTCTTCTGAAAATCTGGTCACTGGGGCACAGCAGAAATGGCTTAGCTACCAGCTGCTTCTTCAGATGGGCACATAATGATTTTTGCTAACTAAGGAGTTTAACCCCTCGCAGCCAAAACAGCACAAAAAATTTACTGTGTCTAAAGCCTGGAGGAAGTGGGTATTATCTTATCTCATAACTGATGATATTGGGCAGCTTTATTTCCTAAAGCCAAGCCCTCACCAGTTAACCTGATGATAATGTTATTTATCATATCACCTCCACTTCCAGTGGACACATTGCTGTGAAACTAGATGGAACCTTAAACAATGTTTGCATTAATGATTTTCATCCTATAACCAAGCTGAACTGAGGTTTGTTTGGTTTTTTTAAAATAATGCATAGAGTTTGTATAGAGGATGATGCGTTATCACTGCAGTATTACTTCCTTCCAACCCGTTCGATGGGCAACCACAGAATATTACCAGGGTAGCCAGACCATACATCAAGACAAAGCTTTCCTTGGCTATTACCAGGCAGTTTGGATGAAGGATTTGTTCCTGGGAGTTGTGGCCCAAAGGCAAAAGGAAACTTAAAAAAAAAAAAAAGAAAAGCAGAGGAGGAAGTTAAAGTAACCTTCCAGTCTTGAGCTAGTTTCCTTTGTTGTGTTTTTTGGCAAGAATTGGCATAGCACTCAAGGGGAAATTTGCTGTAACTTTCCATTCTTGCTGCCCATTGTCCTTCCCGTGGACACCAGATAAAAGGGACGAGGTGGGGGTGGAGGGTGGGGAATTGTTGGTAGAAATATCAGGAAATTATACTTCTATTAACCCTCTGATGCTCACCCCATAACAGTCTCCAGTTATGGGCAGATGGATCTCACGTTTGTTGCACACACCGTTTGCTTTTCAGGTTAGTACTGTTTTAAAGGAGGATGGTTTAGGTTGAAATCAATTCATTTGCCTTCCCAGGTCACGTTCCCATGAGAAACAGGGAGCCTAATATGATGCTCCCTGGGGGAGGTGTAAAACTGGGGAGAGCTGGCTATTCAACATGACCCCTTCTTTCTTCTAGGCCCAGAGATTGCCCATCCAGCAGGCCCACCCTGGAACCTGAGATCTATAGGTTGGGTAGGGCAGGGTTGGCATCTTCCCTTTCCCCTCAAACCTTTGGGGCAAAACAGCAGAGTCTGCAGTCACTGGAGCAGCTTTCCCCTCTGTATTATTAACCCCACTCCTGAGTCACTGAGGCCAGGAGCCATAGAAAACCAGTGTGTCGGACAGCTCTGCAGAGGCAATAGCTTCTCCATGGTAGGCCTAATCTTGGTAGACCCCTCTGTGCAGATCTTGGTGGATCCAGAGGTTTAGCAGGCTGAGGCCCTGGTCTGTTCCCCAGATGTAGGAATACTGCTTTGCTCCTGCGGAGAGCAGCCCAGGGGCCACAGTGGAATAGACATCCATTGCTATTGCCGCCACACCTGGGCATTTTCAGCTGCTTTCTCATCCCAGCCCCTGTGTTTCAGCAGCACACGGGGTTGATTTCATTCAGTAATGAACCTCTTCTCACCCACCTCAAACTCTCGCTGTGATTTTGGCCCTCTTCCCTTTTGTCTCTCGCCTTTGCCTCTGGTTGCCTGGCAACCCCATTGCTGTTGATGGGACTTAGTCATTATATGTTACTGTTTCTCCCCCTCCCCTGCCCCGTACCTCTCAAAAATAGAAAAATGGCCCAGACTGGATTCCAGCTGCCTTTGAAGAACACTGCCCCAGGAGTGCAGAGAGCCTGCGTAGCAAGCAGAGGTGACTTATCACTTGGCCAGGCCAGCTGGAGGACTTACCTCTACAGGAGTCAGTAGCTAATTTTGGGCCACATGTTATGTCTTTGCAGGGTTTTCCCTCATGGGGCTTTGGGAATGGCAGGCACTTCGTCTGCCTAAACCTACCAATGTCCCGAGATCTGGATGGAACTTAGAGCTCTTTACAAGGAGAGAAACATCCACCTCTGAACAGCTCCCCTTGGCTCTTCCCTGCTCCGTGGGGAACAACAGAGCCATGTGGGGGAGCAGTAACTGGTAGGCCGATTTCCATCTGGATCTGCCCACACCTGAGATAAGCGTACCACAAAAAACCAGTTGATTCATGTCTCTTACCTGTACTCCCCATGAGGCACGGATCCCCGAGCCTCAGAAGGGCCTCAAGAAGGTCTGAGATCTAGTGGGAAGAATGCAATAGGGCCACATCTCTCCCCTTGAATTTCAGTGACACTTGTGTTCCTTCCGTGCGTCTAAAGATCCCATCTCAGCCTCTGGCTTGGTGCAATTTGTCACCCTCCAATTCAGATAGTGAAGAGTAGCATGCCCCAGTCCGGCAGTCCTTGCCTCAAATGGAGTCTGTGGGGAGTTTTTTTTTACTAAGGGCTGTAGAATCAGGCCTAGAGAGGGAGCAAGTGAGAACAAGGTTGCTGCCTGTCCAAAGCCAATGGGGATGTCTTGTCTATTTCTGACACTGGCTGCACACTGCACACTGTAAACAAGTAGCAGTAAGACTGTGCATTTCTATAACACTGTTCAACTGAGTGTTTCTAAACTCTTCCCAAATGTCTGTTAAGTCTGCTGGAATAATTTACTACGGGATGTGGTCGATTCTTCATCACTTGATCTCTTTAAAATCGAGATTGCATATCTTTCTAAAAAATATACCGCTAGCTCAGTCACAAGATATGGTCTTGATACAGGAATCACTGGGTGAAGTTCTCTGGCCTGTGTTATGCAGGTGGTCAGGGTAGGTGATATAATGGTGCATTGTGGCCTGAAATTGTGGGAATCTACAAATTGATTAATACCCCTGTGAAACAGACAAATATGTCATACCCTTCTCATAAATGGAAACCGAGGCATGGAGAGGTTAAGGGACTTACCCAAGGTCACAAAGTGCTTGCCACCAGTGGCAAGGCTAGGAACAGAACCTAGGAATAGTTCCTTAATCAAACTAATCAGATCATTTATCTTAATAAAATGAATATTTCCTTGAGAGTCATAGGGTTGAATTTAAGAAAATGCACGCTTGCAAAAATGCTTCTAATTGGCCAGCTGCATACCCATTCATAGTAACTTTTATATTCAGATTAAGTGCCGTTTGCATTCATTCTGCACATGGATTGCACAATCTGTCCTACAAATACAAACATATGTGATATCAGCACTAGTCATAAATGAGGAAAAATTGGTTCTCCTGAAGACTGAAGTGTTTGAAATACACAGGGATGGAAATGAGCCCATTTCTCCATAAGATCTGCATAGCCATGTACTTCTTCCCCATGCAGAAACTCATATACACCTCTACCTCGATATAATGCTGTCCTCGGGAGCCAAAAAATCGTACCGCGTTATAGGTGAAACCACATTATATCGAACTTGCTTTGATCCACCAGCGTGCGCAGCCCTTCCCCCCGTCCTCCGGAGCACTACTTTACCGCATTATGTCCAAATTCATGTTATATCGGGTTGCGTTATATTGGGGTAGAGGTGTATAACTGATGACCCGTGGGGAGAACTGTGACATCAATGAGAGATCCCCAAATGTTTCTCATTATTTAGGGAATGCAGGTCATCTTGTACTGCAGTAGGTAAAAGGGAGTCTGGAGCCATAACAGAAGAGGCTCCTCTTAGTCTGTTTTGTTAAATGGTCAATAACACTTTTAATTTATGTTCAGAATAAGCATAGGAAACTGCATAGGTCATGCATGCTTCATCCTTGGCCTCTTTGTTTGACCAAAGGAGGAGCATTTACGTATGACTTACTTCTTATGTTATCCAGAACTGTTGTTATTGATTCATATTCCAGAGCTTGGCACCAGGTGTAAACTATAATTCTCTGTGTTGACTTTCAGTTCATTGCATCTTGAGGCTTTTCCTTTGTAGGAGTCGGGGCTGCTCTAATTAACTTTAAAATGTTTCCCACCTACTATTTACCTAATATACCTGAATTTGTATGGAATAATGTCTGGTATAGCGCTCATCAGTGATGTTTTGACTGGGCCACGGTTGAATTGTGCAGGTTATCCCAAACAATGGCAACAAAACTTTTCTGCCAAGACTGTGCCATCACGCATTATGTGTGTGCCACTTGTTTTACAGAGTTCATTTTAGAAACTTGTCAGTGTGTTTGGATGTCTTATTGGTACAATTTCCACTGGGAAAGCCAAAGATCTCTGTAGAACTGTGAGTCCAACCGTACAGGGCTTGGAAGGAAAGGGAAATTATACATTTTGGACACCACTGAAAATTACCTAAAATAGCTTTTCTATATATAATGATGTTGTGGTTTTTAGGGTTAGGTGTCTCAGAATCTGCTAGGGCTGGAAGCTAGCATCCCAGTGGAAAGGCAAAATCCTCTGCTTTCCAGTGATGTCAGTCTCTCATTTTTAATCTTCACATGGTTAGAGAGTTGGGAAATTGAAATTATTCTAGGAGCAAAACTTACTGTTGTCCCTCCTGTCTTTTAGAGGCCTGTGTAATTTTGTAAGAGAAAAGTTCGTATTAGGGGGAAATTAGGAATCATTTTTTGACAGGATTCTGTTTTCTTTAACAAAATTAATAGTTGTTTTGAAGTGGCTCAAACATTATGAATGTTAGAATAAATTCTGGGGGAAATGAGTTAGTGGTCAGAGTGCAAATGATTTGTCAAAGGGGCATAATAAATGTACTTATCACATGGATCTACAATTTATCCCCTAGATAACCCCCGCCACCCGGATACATGGAATATATATTGATAAATTAATGGCACAGTATCCGTGGTGAAACTGTGACTGCTGCCCACCATGCTGACCAGTTTGGTCTCATTGTTTCCTTGTGCTCTCCCATCTGCCTATCTGTGTCCACCTTAGATTGTAAGCTCTTTTGGGGAGGAACAGTCTTGTGCTGTTTTTGTACAGCACCTGGCACAATGGGTTCCTGGTCTATGACTGGGGCTCCTAGTGCTAATGCAATACAAATAATAATGGTCCGGATCCACAAAGGGACTCAGGCATTGCAGTGCCGAGAGCATGCGTGCCTGATCGCGGGCCATGGAGGCAAGATAGATGGGGCAACGGCTGTTTATCCCTTGTTTGATGATTGCGCGGGAGCTGAGATGCTGTCTGCCTGAGGCAGCAGTACGCATGCTCAGCAGCAGAAACTTGAGCACCTAGGGGATTTTTACAGCCAAAATGTGGATGCTGAGTGAGTTTAGACACCCACAGGGTTAGGAGGCAGCCGAACAGGGGTTTTATGGATCGAAGGAGTACCCAAAACTGGGACTTAGGCACTAAATCCCTTCGTGGATCTGGCCCAATAAAACTACAAATTTTGCAGATCCACATGAACCTGTCTGGTTTCTTAAACTAACTAGAGTAGGTGGGTTTAACTGTGTGTTTCCTACATGACGTATATACAGTAGAACCTCGGAGTTACAAACCCCTCAGGAATGGACATTGTTCGTAACTGAACAAAACATTATGATGGTTCTTTCAAAGGTTTACAACTGGACATTGACTTTTGAAACTTTACTATGCAGAAGAAAATGCTGTTTTTAACCATCTTAATTTAAATGAAACAAGCACAGAAACAGTTTCCTTATCCTGTCAAATCTTTTTTTAAATTTGCCCTTTATTTTTTTTAATAGTTTACGTTAAGTACAGTACTGTATTTCCTTTTTTTTTTTCTTTTTTTTCCTTTTTTTGTCTCTGCTGCTGCTTGATTGCATACTACTGGTTCCAAATGAGGTGTGTGGTTGACTGGTGTTTATAACTGTGGTGTTTGTAACTCTGAGGTTCTACTATACTGACAAACAAGTGTAGATAGGTGGCTTAGATAAGTAGTAATACTGTAGTGATATCTGTCTCTGAGCCATCCAATGGCATTTTTGTGTTTTACTTGGATAGCATTACCTGCACATGCCCTTTGAGCTGATAGCTTTTTATTAAAACGCTGGTGGCCCCAAATTCTGTGTCTTTGTGAGTGACTGTTTTGTTTAAATTGAGGGAGCGAAGCACCCACAGGAGGGAGGGATATGCCACCAGATGCTGCTGTGACAGACGTATGGCTTTGGTAGCAATGCAGCAGGGAATTTGTGGAGGGGTTTGGAGAGAATATAAACCCTCATGCTTCAGGGCATGAGCTAACCACTCACTGAGTGGTTTAGGACGGAACTTCACCCGTGGGCATGTTATTCCATAATGGCTCATTACAGGAGTTCTTTTATCTTCCTTTGAGACATCTGGTGCCACTGGACTGGATGGGCTGGCACTCTGATCCAGGATGGCTATTCCTATTTCCCCTATCCTCCTAAAGATGGCAGTGGGTGACTGGCCTGTTTAATGCCTGCTTACGCTTCCACAAAGAGCAGCTGTCCATGTCCCCACCACTTGCAATCCCAGGGGCGTCTCTTCCTTAAGAAGAAAGGTGTGTTGTTAACTAACGTGAGGTAAAATCCTAGTAGAAACAAGAGACCCCTTAGCAGGTTGAGGCAAATGCTGTGGGGGAAGCCTGGGGTTTACCTTGACCTGCTAATTTGTTTGGAAACTGCAAAGTGCTGTGTCTTCACTGGGATTTTACCTCATGTTAACTTGTGTTAAGGACACACCTTTTTTTGTAGGGAAGACAATGAGGAGCAGCCCTGCCTAATTAGAGTGAAAAGTCAGTGGGGCTTAATCCAGGTCTATACTATAAACTTACATCGGTATAATTACGTTGCTCGGGGGTGTGAAGAATCTCCCATCGGCGTAGTTGTGTCTTCACTGAAGTGCTGTAGCCATGCTGCTGCGTTTTAAGTGTAGGCTCATAAGCTGCGTTTGAAAATTTTACCCATAGTGTCTCTGTGCCTCAGGGTTCCATTGTGTAAACTGCGGATAATAGCACTCGCCTGCCTCCCAGGGAGGTTGGGAGAATAAATACACTAAAGATTGTGAAGTGCTCAGATGCTACAATAATGAGGGCCATAGATAAATAGATACTTGGGGCAGATCTTGATTCTGTTTGCAGCTTACATAGCGACGGTCTCAAGTCAGTTCAGGAAATAGCAGGGCTTGGCTGCTTTTTGTGAACAGGCAGAAGACCAGCAAGGCCTGTTCCAGAAGAGAAGGGCTCGGAGCCTCCACTGGGTCCCCCTCTGCCATTCCACAGACTTCAGCAGAGCTGCCCTGATTGGCCCCAGCTGAGGGCCTGGCTCAGCAGACACCCAGCTGTGTGGTGTGCAGAGCAAGACCAGTGCTGTCGCAGAACAGAGCCAGTGAGTGGATGTGGGGGATTTGACATGATTTCTATTTTACAGGAAGTTGTATCTAATTCAGGCTCATAAATAGACTGAAGAGAGGTGGCTATTTTTGCTTTGCTTGGTTAATTCTCTGGAAAGGTTTCAAGTCCCAGGTCTGAGTGTTGCCATGTGTGTGTGCTTGGGGAGGGAGCTGTGAAGACAGAGTGACTGCTATAGCTGGCATTTGGTCATACGCCCTTAGGAGCAACCAAAGGGCTCTTTACACGTGAGAGTCAGTCATGGAGCGTCACTGCAATACCGGGTAGGTGCCTAGTCCTGTAGCCCTCATTACGTGCATAGTCCTGTTGATTTGTGTGCGATGACTCATGAGAGCAGGAGCTAAAGGATCAGGCCCTTTGATAAGGGCGTCATTAATCTCTGCTAGTGCAAGCTGCACTTTCCACTCAAGGTTGCTGTGACCCAATGTGATTCACTCCCAGGGACGGCGAGGAGGTGTTTTCACTGCCGTTCTTCCTTGAAGGGTCACACTGAGCGAGGGCAGCTTTACGTTTCACTCCATAGGAGCCCCACTGGTGGTGGGCTGCAGCAAGGATGCACTGATTGGGGGCATCTCCACCTGTTTTAGCAGGGGTCCTACCCCTGCCAGTGACCCCAGAAGTTGGAGCTGTTGGGCCTTTGCATCTCAGCACCCACTCTCTGCCATGGGCCTTGCACACCTGCACAGACTCTAGAATGAATCTGGATCAAGTCAAGATTCGATGTTTTCCGAAAAGATGTGCGCTAGTTGAACAGGAATTAATATAGGGAAGTTCTATGGCCTTTGTTATACAGAAGATCAGACTAGATGATCACAACAGTCTCTTCTGCTTTTGTAATCTATAAATCTGTATATGCTGACAACTGAGTTTTTTTAACCAGAAGATTTTGAGATGAAGTGTGGGGAGTATAGGACCAAGCCATGCTGCTCACTCTCCCTTTTTGGGTTAAAACCGTTTCACTTTGTTCAGGCCACTCAGCATCATCATCTTTGTTTCGCACACCCAAATCCCATTAGCGAATGAAGAACCTAGTCAGGATTGTCTGTCTTGCGTTTTTTTTTAACTGACTAATTAAAAAACAAAACAAATGTGTTTTCTTGAGATTCTCTGCCACAATCAGCTTTTGTTTGTTAGTGTTTGTAAAACAGAAATAATCTGTAGGCTGCTTTAAAAAAAAAGGAAGGCACCTCTCTTGTTTGATGTGAAAGGGGTGGGGGAGGGGGAACCACACAGCCAGGCGATGTCTGTGGTGAAGGCCCAGAAGTGCCTGACATCAGCGCTAGTTTCAGTGCCCATGACTCCCACTGTCTAGAGGAAGCAAGTGACATTTCCTGTATTTAAACTTTCAGACCAAATAATCACAGAAGCTGTTTTTCGAAACTCACATGTAGGGCACAACCCCTCCCTGGTGTAAGTCTTGGTGGAATGGCACCAGTGATGAATTTGGCCCACGATATTCATTGTCATGTCGTTCTCATGCTCTGAAATTCATCATCTTGTTTAATCTCTTTTGAGTCCTTTTGAATTGCCTGTATGATGAAGCAGGAGATGCTCAGAATTTGTCTATGAACAGTTGTTTAGTTTTGGTTCCTGTGGGGTCTTGTTTTTAATAACATATGCCGCCCCACAGCAATGGAGATTCCAACTCATTGCTTCTTAAGGTGGGAATGAGTTTCTGTTCTTTCTCTTGCCAGCCCTATGACTCTGAGTTATAAGTAAATTACATCCACATCTAACTCCTGCTTATTATCATGGTTACAACGAGGCCAGAAGGGAGAAGGCTGTAGTAATAAAGGCGAGACCAAGTTAATGGACTAGAGTTATAGTGCTGGGATAGTCAGGCAAAGGTGAGGTTTTGCTCTACAAAGAAGAAGAAAAAGTGGCAGGCTGGATAGAGGGCAGGAAAAGAAAGAGTGGGATTGAAGAAACAGGTGATGGGGAGAATAGGGGAATGGTGAAGAAGGGAGGTGGCGAAGGAGGATTAGGAGGAAGAATATGAAATTTGGTTTTGAGGAGGCTGAGTTTGAGCAAGATGTCATGGGGGAGATGTCTGAGAGACAGCTGTGGGTGCAAGGCTGAGCAGAGGGGTGGAGGCTGTGAGCGGAGCACTGAATTTGGGGATCATCTGTATAGAAGTGACAGCTGGAGCCATGGGGGCAGATGAGGCTGCGAAGAGGGAGAGCAGAAGAAGAGTAGGATGCTGAGGACAGAGCCCTGTCCCCAACAGGTAGGGGAAGAGGAACAGATGTCAATGCTGCTGCTGCTGGAGCCATCATCAAGGTGAGAGCAGAATCAGGAGAACACAGGACTATGGACGCCAAGGGAAATGGGAGTATACTGCAGCCTGCTGCATCTAGGGCAACAGTGAGATCAGGACCAGTGAGAATAGAGAAGACCTCTGTTGCCTCACCTAGGAAGAGGGCATTGGGGATGTTGGAGGGAGGACAGGAGCCAGGCTGCCGGGGAATGAAACAGGAGCTGGAAGAGAGGCTGTGGGAACAGATGCACATTTTAGGATTATGGAGGCGACAGGAAGTAGGGAATAGGATAATGCCAGGAGACTGAAGGAAGCAAGGTTGTGTCTAGAGGGAAAAGAGGCCGAGCAGATACAGAAAGACAGATAAAGAGGAGAGATGGAGCGAAGGAAGTACAGAAGTGGGAGGGTATAGAGCCATGGGGACAGGCTGGGCAGGTAAATGCAGATGGTAGTTGAGAGATCTTAGGGTCTGAGATGGGGAGAAGGTGGGACTGAGGGTCAAAGGTCAGAAAGAGGAGGCGAGGAGATTTCATAATGCTTTGTTCTGGATAAGCAAGATCTGTGGCAAGGCAGGGTGTGGAGGAGTGGCCTGGCTGGGAGAGAGCTTGCAGGAAGGACAAGAGGATGCTGCCAAAACAAAAGAGCTGGAGCTCAAACCTTGGAGAAGTGGGGAGTGACTAGCAGCTGTGTGCACACGGTATTGGTGAAGCATGCGTCAGTGAGCTTCTGCCATATTCGTGATCCAGGGACAGGTGCGATTGGCCCTAGGAGATGGGAGAAAACCACACCCAAATCCGCTTGATGAACCTGTCCCCTCACAACATGATGAATTTGGAATCAGCCTCCATTCTCCCATCCTTTCCCCTGCCTCTCCAAAGCAGCAGCATCTTTCAGAGCAAGTCCCCCTGATGGAGACGCTGTTGCTCCTGCATGGCAGAGTACTGGCTGCTGCGCCAATTTTGTCTGATACATCAACTAGCTGGATGGATTTGGGATCCGCAGGCTGGGTTTCTGAAGACTGCTGTGCCCTGCAGCACTAGTCTAGTTGTGAAATACCATCAAAGGGAAGAGCGAGGTCTACGCACAGCTGGTGTCAGCTAGTTGCCCAGTGGGAGGAGCCTGTGAATACGATGGGGCACATTGTGCCAGCTCCTCTATGGATTTACAAGAAGAGGAGGGTGCAGGAAGCCCTGGCTTTACTTTTACCTCCAACGTGGCTGTTGGGCACAGTTACAGCCCCTGCCCTCCAGGCTGCTCCTTCCTAGTTCACCCGTCACCACAGAGGATGCCAAGGCCCGGCTTCCTCTCTGTATCAACCATCAGGTCTTGCTGGCTGTGCAGCATGGAGTATGCCAGGGTGTAGCTGCAGGTGTGACCCTGCTATGAGCCTGTGAGCACTAGGAAGGAAACTAGATGTCAGGGAGCTCAGGGATCCACCCCAGAATTCCCTCCACTCCCCAAGCTTGCACAGCTGAGTCTGATGTCATACCGCTCACCCCAGGCATTCAAAAATAAGTCAAGTCCTTGTCCCCCAAAATTGTGAGATTGGCTTAAAAATCATAAGGTTTAAACTAATACCTCTTGGCTCCTTTTCGTTTTCTTTCTGGCTTTGAGGCCTTTCAGGGTCATATTTTCAAGCTTTTCTCTGCAATTACAAGGGCTGGGGACTTTTTTTTTTCCATGTAAGGTGAGATTCCCTCATCATCCCTGACTCTAGGAGCTGGGGCTTTAAGCAAGACACTGAATGTTGCAAGAGTTGGCAGCCCTGCCCAATGCTCATTGCTACAGCACATGGGGAATCTCTTCTCAATGCAGGGCTGCTTCAATGAATGAGGATCCCAGCTACTCGGAGAGGAAGGTCAGCGTTATTGGGCCCTACCTGTTTGCTTTTGACCGAGTGTGAAGGTCTTGTGTTGCTTGTTTTCTCTGCTGCAGCCACAACTTTTTGCACTGTGAAATGCTGAGGAGCTGGAGATATTTATTGGTCAATAATATGATGAATGTTCATTTACAACTAGAAGAATCAGTGACAATGAGTTCTCAGGGATGATTTCTAGCACAAGGCAACAAGAAGCCGCTCTCTCCTATGGAGGCCTGGGCACAGTGTAAAATATATAACCAGACTCTTGTGCTAACACGAACCCTGCTGGCACATATTACCAGGCACTGTATCCATGTATGCAGGAGCTGCAGGAGGCAGCTGCACGCAGGCTGCATGAGGCCCCTGAGCCAGAATAATCCATTTTGGGTTTTGTTTTTTCTGGATCTTTTTAATCTTACCGTTGACAAAAAGCAGGCTAGTGTGGTAAGTCATTTCCTTTCCAGCAAGCATTCAGTGTGCCACCCCTGGGCTCTGCCTCCCCCACCCCCACACCCCTTTGCACAGATTGCTCCTTGTTCCATGTTCTGTACCACCCAGGGCTCCTTTCCAAGTTTTCTCACACCCTTCTATATTGTGCAGAAGAAATTTCAAACTTTTTTTAGGACTTTTAAAGTCACAAAGCCTGGCAGCTGAGCATTCTAGAGGGTCATCTTAAAAACAGGCTCAATTCTCCACTGAGCTCAGGCGTGGTGGAGAGGAGGGTCTGACAGGGCACCCTCAAAACGTTTTGCTACAGCAAAGAATCAGCCACAGGGGAGCCTTGCTCTGCCAATGACTCCTCCCTCCCCCCCTGCGCTCCCCCTCCCCCGGAATTCCAGGTGGGAGTTTTAGTGCAGTGGAGATTCCTCTACCAGGTTTACATCACTAGAAGTCCCAGGACAATCCTTGGTTTCGCTGAACACTGGTTATGTGGTACAACGTGAACCTGGTGGGCCAGAGAATGTTTCCAAAATCACTTTGTGACATTGCTGGCTCTAAGGCTGCTGGCATTTCTGTTAGCAAGTCAGCTGGAAGATGGGAACTGGACAGGATTTGTTAGTACATGCTAGATGAGTTGTTAATTATAGTACAGTAGTGCCTAGAATCTCCAGAGAAGATCAGAGTCCCATTGAGCTGCAGGCTCATGTGTATACACACATCAGAGACAGTCCCTTAACTAAAGAATTTACAATGTAAATAGATAGTCTCATTATCACCATTTTACTGACAGGGAATTGAGGGCCATATTTTAAAAAGTATTTAGCTGCCTAAAGATGCAGATAGGTGACTGATGACATTTTCAAAGTGCTGATTTGCCGAACTTTCATTGATTTCAACAGGAGATAAGAGCTTAGAAGTTTTTGAAAATGCCACTAGGTGCCTAAATAGCTTTGTAAATCTGGCCATGAGCAACATGCCCAAGGTCATGCAGGAAGCCTGTGGCAGAGCTGGGGCTAACGCTGGGTCTCTCAAGTCCCAGGTTAATGCTCTAACCACTGGACCATCCTGCCACTGTGGGCCCAACTCAGTGGTGACATAAACGAACATGTAACTCATCAGTCTAGTGTCTTAACCGTAAGACAGTCTTCTCACCCACTTTTATTGTACCTCAGTGCTGAAGTTTTTTGAAATTTAGGGTTTGTACTATTTTGTCCTCTCCTCCTGTTTTATAGGTTTAATGTCTGCCCTTTCCCCATCTTGCCTGTATGTGTGTGTGTGTGTGAGAAAGAAAAGGGTGTTGTACACCTAAGACCTTTGCATATCCCCAGAACAGTTGTGATGCAGGCTTTCTTGCCCTGCGTAAAGGAGCTACCTGTTAAGTATGTGAAGATAGTTCAGTTTCCATGGCCCATTCAGACCTTAGTCTGTCTCCTAACACTGCCAGGTATAGTGGTGGTTTTGCTATAAACACCTGGCCAATAAGAATTGGAGAGAAATCTACATTTCAGAATTCAGATCCAGATCCCGATTTTGACCCCCATCTGCTCCCCCAACATTTGGGCTCTTCAGATACAGGGTTTGGCCTTGGCACAACTCCAGTGGGAGCAGAACTGAGGCCATCAACTCATTTCACCGAGGTCACCACGGAATATCTTTTGTTCATTACTGACCTAAGCTGGAATTAAATTTAGTGACCTAGAAGTGAAAGACTTTTAAATTAGAGTCTGTAGCTAATGTAGAATGTAGACTGTTCCAGTGTTTGTCTGAGTCCTTATTACTAATATAGCACTACCGTTATTACTCTTTCTTACTCTTTTACTGCTAGTCATTCCTTAAGTTGTATATTGCATAGATGAAAAGGCACAAGATAATTTCTTCACGTCAGATAAAGGCTTATTGCATACCTCCTTTGCTGGAATCTTTGTGGCCTACACTCCAAATTCCCACTCAAGTGGTAGACAGTATTATTGTTAAACTGTTATTGGTTACTGAATTATTTAACTGCACAGCTACCTCTACCAGTAACAAAAACGAATACTTAACTTGCAATTGTCTCAGCTGGGAAACAAATATAGGGCACCGTAGGCCCAATCAAATCCAGAGATGGGGTAATGCTTCGGAGTCTATGTTTTAAAAGGGTTTATAGTTATTTTGTGAATGGAGAAATCTTGCAGTGGAAGGCTTATACCAGCAATCTATTAACTGGTGCCTTTATAATTTGTAACTAGACCGGTGTTTCTCAAAGTCGGGCTGCCGCTTGCTCAGGGAAAGCCCCTGGTGGTCCGGACCGGTTTGTTTACCTGCTGTGTCTGCAGGTTCGGCCGATCGTGGCTCCCACTGGCTGCGGTTCGCTGCTCCAGGCCAATGGAGGCTACAGGAAGTGGCGTGGGCCGAGGGATATGCTGTCCGCCCTTCCCGCAGCCCTCATTGGCCTGGAGCAGCGAACCGTGTGTTTATCCAACCGGCTCTTAAAAATCTCCAGCGGTAGAGATCCCCGTCATGGTATAACCCCCACTCTGAACCTTAGCGTCCAAAAGATGGGGTACCAGCATGAATCCCCCTAAGCTTAAGTACCAGCTTAGATCTTGTAGTGCTGCCACCAACCAGGACTTGCAGTGCCTGGTACACTCTGGTCCCCCCAAAACCTTCCCAGGGGACCCCAAGACCAGACCCTCTGGATCTTAACACAAGGAAAGTAAACCCTTTCCCTCACCGTTGCCTCTCCCAGGCTTTCCCTCCCTGGGTTAGCCTGGAAGATCACTGTGGTTCAAACTCCTTGAATCTTAAAACAGAGAGGAATGCACCTTCCCCTCTCCTCTTTTCCCCTCCCCGAGAGGTAATACAGATTCAAACTCTGTGAATCTAAAACAGAGGAATTCCACCTTCCCCCCTCCCTTCTCTCTCCCTTTCTCCCACCAATTCCCTGGTGAGTACAGACTCAATCCCTTGAGCCTCAACAAGGGGAAAAAATCAATCAGGTCTTAAAAAAGAAAAACTTTTAATAAAAGAGAGAAAAAAGTAAAAGTTGTCTCTGTAATCAAGATGGTAAATGTTACAGGGTCTTTAGCTTATAGACACTAGAGAGAAGCCTTCCCCCCAGCACAAATACAAATTAAAATTCTTCCAGCAAAATACACATTTGCAAATAAAGAAAACAAACAAAAAGACTAAACTGCCTTTCTACTTGTACTTACTACTTGAACAGAAATTAGAGAGCCTGTAGGTACGTCTGGTCCACTCTCAGAACCCAGAGAGAACAACGGACAAACAAACAACCCAAAGTAAAGACTTCCCCCCACCGAGATTTGAAAGTATCTTGTCTTTTGATTGGTCCTCTGGTCAGGTGTTCCAGGTTCACTGCTTGTAACCCTTTACAGGTAAAAGAGACATTAACCCTTAACTATCTGTTTATGACACGCCCCCCAAATTGCAGACAGTGGGGAACCTCACTGGCGGTTATTTCTTCTAGAACTTTAGAATAAACAGATTAATACAACACATGCACCTTTCTGTATACTACTAAGTATGTAAACTACAAGACTTTCTACATTTTAAGGACAATTTTTAACCAGTGGATTCTGGGAAACTTTCACAAGAGAGTGCATTAGCTACTTTGTTAGAAGCTCCTGAAATGTGTTGAATTTCAAAATCAAAATCTTGGAGAGCTAAACTCCATCGAAGCAGTTTTTTGTTGTTTCCCTTGGCAATATGAAGCCACTTTAGCGCAGCATGGTTGGTTTGTAGCTTGAACCGCCGTCCCCAAACGTATGGGCGTAGCTTTTCCAGGGCATACACAATGGTGTAGCATTCCTTTTCACTGATTGACCAGTGACTTTCCCTCTCAGACAGTTTCTTGCTGAGAAACACGACAGGATGGAAGTTGTGATCCGGTCCTTCCTGCATGAGAACTGCTCCTACACCACACTCAGATGCATCTGTGGTTATTAGGAATGGCTTGTCAAAGTCCGGGTCCTTAGCACAGGGTCAGACATGAGCGTGGCCTTAAGCTGGGTAAAGGCCTTCTGACACTCATCAGTCCACTTAACTGCATTCGGCTGGGTCTTTTTGGTCAGGTCGGTCAGTGGGCAGCGATTTGGCTGTAGTGTGGTACAAATCGCCTGTAATACCTGGCCAAGCCCAAGAAGGATTGGACCTGTTTCTTGGACTTTGGGACAGGCCACTTTTGGATAGCATCTGCCTTGGCCTGTAGGGGTTTATAGTTCCTTGACCCACCTGGTGTCCCAGGTAAGTCACTCTGTTTTTGGCCTATTTGACACTTTTTGCCTTAACAGTTAGTCCTGCTGCCTGATGCTCTCAAGACTTTTTCCAGGTGTTCTAGGTGTTCGGGCCATGAATCCGAAAAAATGGCCACATCATTAAGGCGGGTGTCATAAACAGATAGCTAAGGGTTAATGTCTCTTTCACCTGAAGCACCTGACCAGAGGACCAATCAGGAACTGGATTTTTTCAACTTTGGGTGGAGGAATTGAGTGTCTGTGTCTTGTCTTTTTTTCTTGTCTGCCTGCTGCTTCTCTGAGCTTTGGAGAAGTAGTTCTACTTTTCTAGTCTTCTGTTTCTAAGTGTAAGGACAAGAGATCAGATAGTAAGTTCATGGTTTCTTTTCTTTGTATTTGCATGAAATAAGTGCTGGAGTGCTTTGATTTGTATTCTTCTTTTGAATAAGGCTGTTTATTCAATATTCTTTTAAGCAATGACCCTGTGTTGTATCATCTTAATACAGAGAGACATTTGTACTTATTTTTCTTTCTTTTTTATATAAGCTTTCTCTTAAGACCTGTTGGAGTTTTTCTTTACTTCAGGAAATTGAGTCTGTACTCACCAGGGAATTGGTGGGAGGAAGAAATCAAGGGGAGATTGTGTGTTGGAATTGCTAGCCTGAATTTGCATTCCCTCTGGGGGAATAGGAAAGTACTTTTTGTTTCCAGGATTGGGAACGAGAGGGGGATCACTCTGTTGGGTTCACAGAGCTTGTGTCTGTTATCTCTCCAGAGCACGGAGGGGGGAAGGGAAAAGGATTATTTCCCTTTGTTGTGAGACTCAAGGGATTTGGGTCTTGGGTCCCCAGGGAAGGTTTTTCAGGGGGACCAGAGTGCCCAAAAACACTCTAATTTTTTGGGGTGGCAGCAGGTACCAGGTCCAAGCTGGTAACTAAGCTTGGAGGTTTCATGCTAACCCCCATATTTTGGACGCTAAGGTCCAAATCTGGGACTAAGTATTACATGGTGGCAGCGGTGGGGATATAGACAGAATCCAGAAGCAGTAGAATATTATATTTTTCTTTTCTCTGCTAAGGCTTTTTAGCAGAGAGAACAGTTGGTTTTAAAAGGAACAGAGAGAATTTTTTTTCTTCTCTCTCTCGCAGTTTGTGCTTGCATGTTAAGCAGAAGTCGTTAGGACGTTAACAGTCTTTGTCACACATAGCACTCCCATTAGAGGCATACAGCACTTATATGCATGCAAATAAAGTGGTTTTCTGTTTCCCTCATTGAATTAGCTAGAGAGAGAAAAGAACAAAAAGCACTGTTGCTAGGCAGACTTCAGGAGGCAACAGAACCTGCAGTTCAGAAGATAAACACCGGAGGGCACCCAACCCAAGAAAACAGGAACCATGACTTCTAAGGCAAAATTGAGGCGAAGAACATCAAAGAAGCTGAACACAGGCGACAACTGGAAAAAAACAACAGCAATGGAGATAAACAAAAGAGATGGAGATGAAAGAAAGGCAGAAGCATAAACTGGCAGCCTTCCAGAGAACAGGCAGCCAAGAGGCAGACACAAAAGAAAACTAGAAGAAGAAGAGATAGCCTACCGAAGAAACAAGCAGAAAAGAGTTGGCCCACCACCGAGAAATGAAAACACCAAAACAAATGAAAAACCCAAAAGAATGGAAAAACAACAAAAAGAATGGAAAAACAACAAAAGAGAATGAGAGAAGGAAAAACAGAGAAAACATGAACTGGAGTTGGTAAAAGCTGGGCTGCCTGTGCCAGCCAACCCTAACAACCCGGCGCCAAATATTGCTCCACAGCACAGGAAATTTCCCACCTACAAGGCAGGGTGATGACACCGAGGCCTTCTTGGAAAATTTTGAAAGAGCCTGTCTTGGGTACACATTCCCGAAGACCATACATTGTAGAATTGAGGTCACAGCTCAGTGGACCTTTAGCAGAGGTGGCAGCTGAAATGCCTAAGCACCAAATGAATGACTATAAACTTTCCTAACCAAGGCCAGATACAGGATGGGGATAACCCCAGATCATGCCCGTCGGCGTTTCAGAAACCAAATGGAAACCAGAGGTGTCATTTCCCAACACGCCTACTACATTGCAAAAAACTATGAGGCCTGCTAACAGAAACAACATTCAAACCTTGAAGAACTGAACCTCCTCATACAAATGGAGCAGTTCTTGGATGGTGTTCCTGAAGACATCACACGGTACATACAAGATGGACACCCCAAAATATCGCTGAGGCGGGGGAGATTGGAGCCAAATGGATGGAACTGGCAGAAAGCAAGAAAGCTACTGTCAAGGGGAACGATTACCCCAGGGGGCACACAGACCATAACCCTACAACCGAGGACAGCCAAAGACCCCATACCACCCAAGTAAAGCCACAGATACCCTACCCTTCACCTCACCAGTCTCCAGTAACTCACCTCGGCCCAGTGACCCATCAGATGGAAGATGCTTTAAGTGTAATGAACTGGGACATATCAAGGCCAAGTGTCCCAAGAACACCATGCGAGTGCAATTCATTACACCACCATCACACCAAAGATCCCCAGGCCCGATGCCTCTCAAATACCCTTGGAGCGAAGGGAAAATTTGAGAGTGGGCGGAAAGAAGGTTACTGCGTGGAGAGACACGGGGGCACAAGTGTCAGCTATCCACCATCCTTCGTTGACCCCAAATTCATCAACCCAAAGGCCAAAGTTACAATTTACCCCTTCATGTCACAAGCTGTAGACTTGCCTACAGCTCAAGCCTGTCCAGTACAAAGGCTGGTCAGGAATGTGGACTTTTGCAGTCTATGACAATTATCCTATCCCCATGCTACTGGTGGAAGACTTGGCCAACCAGGTGAGGCGGGCCAAGAGAGTGGAATGGTTACACGTAGCCAAACCAGGCAAGCTTCCAGACCCATTCCTGTTCCTGAACCGTCCACAGAGGCCCCGTCTGTGTTACCAGAGACCCAGACAGAGGTAGTGACTGATTCCATGCCTACCACTGAAACAGCCACAGCATCTCAGTCCCAGGCCCGGAACTGGAACAGCAACCAGCACCAGCAAGTGCAAACCCATCTTCAAACTCAACGCCAGAGGGCGCCAGCGAGCCAGAACTGGCAGAAGCACAAGACAGCCATACCCAAAAGGCTCAGCCAGAGCCTGAAATACCCTCAGGTGCCCAGCGGAGAGCGGTACAACCAGCAACGGAAACAACCCCATCACCTACATCGCTTCCAGAGGGACCAAGCCCAAGTCCACAGTCTGAGGAAGAACTGGTGACCCCAGCCTCAGGGAACAGTTCCAGGCTGAGCAGGATCGGATGACAGCCTTCAGAAAGCTTGGGCAGCGGCACGGAGCACCCCACCGCCTCTCAGACTCTTCTAATCGATCCGGTTTGTTATAGACCAAGGACTTTTGTACC